>NC_090315.1:28904645-29521376 GCF_039906515.1 Pseudorca crassidens | reverse complement strand
GTTTGAAAGAATTGTCTAGCCCCTGCCAAGAGTGAGCCAAAGGCGGGAGAAGTTGCCAAATATCTGGGAATACATGACAAATTCAAAAGCAACAAAAGACTGGTCCGGCTAATTGTTGCTTCACCCTCCCTTAAGATATTACATCAGGGTTTACCAGATATTTTTCTTTCTTAGTGATACGTGGCACGACGACGCGTCCTGCAGTTGCGTCTTAATGAGATGTACTATGGCACGTGCCCAGCTACATTTAATCCTTTCAAGACTCTAGGATGTGGGTATTACAGGGGAGTCAGAGTCCTGATGGTCAAGTCCACCCTAGTCAGCCCAGCAGTGCCCCGCAAGCCCAGAGTGTACGTCCCAGAGACTAAGAAGGTTGACTGAAGCTTCTCTCTGTAGCTCACCTTTGAATGATAATCAGCAAACCAAGTTGCTCCTCCACTTTTTAAATAAACTCCCCCCACCCCAGGAAATGTACCAACCTATTAGCACAAAGGCATTGTTTGCTCCACAAATGTCAGTTACGTGCAGAATACTGTATTACTTTTTGCCATAGCCACATGTTCTCTGTTATTGCTTACTTAACTGCTTTTATTTTTAAACCAGACTCCTTTTCAGGGATCTGTATCAGTCAGCATAAACGAGGTTATGCTGTGGTAACAAACAGCCCCACAAATCTTAGTGGTTGATCATAGTCTAGGATTCCAGCTCAAGGTGAATGACCTGTCAACAAAGGAAAAGGCTACATGGAGGAAGTGTACTCCGGGCAAAGGAGATGCACTGAAGCCAAAGGGACAAGAGGAAAACATTCCAGGCTGGGGAAAGTCAGTCTCCTCCTGAAACCACACTGACCTCATCTGTCAAATGAGGATTGTCAGTTACAGCCAGCACTCTGTATCCTCAGGTTTCGTATCCATGGATTTGACCACCACGGCTTGAAAATATTTGGGAAAAAAATTCCAGAAAGTTCTAAAAGCAAAACTTGGATTTCCTGCACGCTGGCAACTTCTTACATGGCGTTTACATTGTATTAGGTATTATAAGTAACCTAAAGATGACTTAAAGCATACTGGAGGATGTTCATAGGTTATATGCAAATAGAATGCCATTGTATATAAAGGACTTGCACATCCTTGGATTTTAGTGTCTGTGGGGAGGGGGGTATCCTGGAACCATTTTCCCATGGATATCGAGGGATGACTGTATTTCTTCCTTGCCATCTTCAGACAGGCCCTTCAAGACTCCAATGAGACTGTGCAGTCACTTGAAAGCATTGAATTTTAGCCGTCGTAGGTGATCCTGTCGGTGTCCTGCTCATACTCTGTGAGCCTGACTATTATTCTTGCCCCGACCAGCTTCCAACTGCCAATATCTGATGGCTTTGCTTGAGAGCTGTTCTGCAAGATGAGGGAAGGCCTTTCAGGCTATGTGCTTAGCAGGCCGGACACTCCAGGGATCAGTGTCTACCAGGAAACCTCCTTCACTCATGACTCATGAGACTTGGCCTGTAACTCCCCAGCTCCGTCACCCTTCGATAGGCTAACCCTAAAGCAGAGTTTTGGAGTTCCCGGGGGATTTCACTCCTGAGGCCACAGCGGCAACTAGCTCAACAACTCGCTCTGCTTTTGCTGTCCTCCTTGCCCCATAGCCCAGTTCCTCACTCCCCAGATAAAGCACTTGCATTCAAAGCTTTATCTCAGGATTTGCTTCTGGGAAACCCAAGCTCAGAGAGCTATAAAAGCCCCATACATCAGACGCATGGAAGAGGCATCGCTGGGCTTCTGGCAGAGGTGCGATGCCCCCAGCGGTGATTCCCGCTCCGCAATTTGCAGGTGATGATCTGCTAGATGTTTCGTACCAAAGTCTGCTGGCAACACTGTCAGCAGTTGCTAGGTTTGATGGCTGCGTGGGCAGGGACCAGGCTCGCTGAAGTCCTCCTAGAAGGCCTGACCTAGAAGGCCTTGACAGCCCTGCTCCAGCTCCAGGCTCACAAATAAGAACATCTAGGCCCAGAGAGGGGATGTCCAAGGTTGTATAGACAGTCTGAGTGGAGACTAGGGTTTCGGATTCCTTTTCAACACATCTCAGGACATAAATCCACAGCTGGAATGGGCTGGGGGCATCTCCTTTTCCCCTCCTCCAAGTCTACCGAGCTGCCAAAGTCCTTGGAATTGCCTGGGTGGCAGGAGTGTCCTTTGTTATTCATAAGGACTCCCGTTTGTACCCTTCAGCTTATGCTAAGGAGGTAACTTTGGGTGGGGCCCCTTGATTGTCTCAGGATGGGGCTGGTCACCACAAAGGCCAAGCAATCAGAGGGTTGGAACTTTTAGCCCCCATCCACCAACCTCCCAGAAAGGGGACAGCTGCTGAAGGTTACGCTCTATTAAAACTCTTAAATAATAAGATTTGGTGAGCTTCTGGGTTTGTGAACACGTCGAGGTGTTGGCAGGTCGTGCCTGGAGAAGGTATGGAAGTTCTCTGCACCGTCCCCGACCCCCGCAGACCTTATGCCTCTCTTCCATCTAGCTGTTCCCGAGTTGTGTCCTCTACAGCAAACCAGTAATTGTAAGCAAAGTACTTCACTAAAATATTTTCTGTGTGGTAACCCCCTAGACTTTGTAGCCAAGTCAGGAGTGTGGGTACCCCGGAGACCCAAAACTTGTGACTGACATCTGAAGTGGGGACAGTCTTGTGGGACCGAGCCTTTGAACCTGGGGGTCTGACGCTAGGTGGTTAGTGTCAGAATTGAACTGAGTCGTGGCACACCAAGCTGGTGTCTGGAGAATCAGGGAATTGGTTGCTTGGTGATGTCAGAAGTGCCGGTATGAGTCGAAACAGCCTTGCAGACCCTTGCACAGCTGGGTGCCTACTCTGGCCCTTTGTAGAAGAGTGTCTCCCTGTCATCTGGCCCTTCTGCAACCTGGCTTCTGCTCACCGCTCAAACCTTCTGTCTTGCCACTCTCTCTCCTTGTAATCTCTGCATCAGCATCTGGGCTCCATTCAATTCCCAGAAGAAATGTTGCCTGCTTTTCACGCCTGGGCCTCGGCCCTTTTGGCTCCCTCACCGTGCTACTCCCTTCCCTCTGCTTGCTCTGCTTCCCCCAGCCGACTCCTGCCCATCCTCTATTCCTCAGCCCAAGCATCACCTCCTCCGAGAAGCCTCCCTGGTTTGCCCTCTCACAACCCCCTGCCGTTCCTCTTTGACAACTCTCATCTCCCACGTAGGGTGTGTCTGCCAGATCACTGGCTCCATGCCAGGAGGCTGGGCCCAGATCATGGCAGGTATGTGCCTGGCCCTTATGTGGCAAATGGGTATTGGCCAGGCCCGTGCAGTACCGCAGGGAGAGGGGCCACAAGGTTGAGTATATTGAGACAGGGGCTGGGGAGAGAAAACAAGATCCTCTTTTCACTGAGCCCATGAAGTCACTGGGGAGAGAGTGAACCCAAGGAGTTATAAATAGCCCTGGAAATCATGCATATTACATTAGGGGTGTTGGTGACAGCTTAAGTATATTTCCATAAGGTTCCATTATATTTACGTATTAGTTAATGGATACTTAAAATATTATGTTACCGTAATGCTCATGTTTTATTAGTAAACTATCACATCAAATGGAGTTGCTAAGTGTGATGGAAAATTGGCTCTGCGGCTAGATTTCTGTATTTTCACACTGAATTTTTGATTTCTCATTCCTCGCCCACTCACCTCTGGTGAGGAACTCATTTTCTTCAAACACTTGTGATATCTGCCCTCTACCTGACTGGAAGGCTTAGAAGTGTGGAGGTGGGACCCCAGCCCCTCACTACAGGGCAAGAATTTTAGCCTAGGGGGCTTTTTGAATGATCCAAGCTTCGTTATTATCTGCTGTGTGACACTGGGTACGTTTATTGCCCTCTCTGTGCCTTGGTACCTCTCTCTGTCAACTGAAGAGTTAAAGTTGTGTATTAACATTATTAATATTCAGGGTTCTCCAGGGAAACAGAACCAATAGGATGGATATAGGTATAGGTATAGATATAGATATAGATATAGATGATATAGGAAGAGAAAGAGAGAGAGATTTATTTTAAGGAATTGGCTCACACAATTGTGGGGACTGGCAAATATGAAATCTATAGGGCAGGCTGGCAGGCTGGCATGCTGACAGGCTGGAGACCCAGGGAAGAGCTGGAGCTTGACCAAACACTGGGTATCATGGCCTAGCCAAGTTGACACATAAAATTAATCGTCACAGTCTCTAAGCTTCTTAGGGTTCTCTGCGTTGAATTCTGGATTATCTGCAAGGGAACTTCAAACTCTGTTGCCTTCCGGTTCAGAAGGTGGCTGGAGACGGCCATACGTCCTCAGGTGTCCCAGGGCTTCCCAAGGGGTGTGGCAAGACAGCCCTGATCCTGTCCCGAGTGGGCTTCACCTCTTCTCCTTTCTTTCCCCAGGGTGGTCCAGCCCCAGAGGAGGAGGGTTTCAAGCTTCGCTTCTTGCGGCCAAAGGGCAGCCCCCAAGAGCACCTGCGAAAAGTTTGTATTTTTTTCAACCTTTGTTCAGGGATGCAAAGAATCTAAAGAGGAAGAGGAAAGGTGCTCCAGGTGGTGGGAAGAGTGTGGGCAAAGCTGAGTGGGGAGAAGATGCTGGGAAGGGGGTCAGAGGGGAAGCACGGGTCTTGGGAGCACAGGGATGGGAGGAGGACCAGTGGGAGAGTCTTTTGTCGCATCCTTGAGCCCAGCCCAGAGCCCTTGGTGTCCTCAGGTGTGATCATGGAGGCGATGATTTCACCCTGCTCACAGGTAAGTCAAAAGCCAGTGAGGGGTAAGCTCAGGGCTGCCCACCTCCCTACCAGGTACTCCCAGGCCCCGGGCTCTTAGTTCTGCCCGCAAAGTATAGGACAGCAAGGGTGCCAGTGAGGCAAGAGAATGGCCTTTGACGAAGAGGGTTCAGTTCCCCACTTCACCACTTGCTGGCTACCTAACCTCAGAGACAAGTCACTTCTCTGAGTCAGTTTTTTTACCTGCACAAGCAGAATACTAGCAGGATCTCCTACCCTACAGGGCTTCAAAAAAGCATGAATGAATACAATTATGTATTTGTATGTACAAAAAAGGATTTATGTTGATACACCAAAAACAAAAAAATAAATAAAACCTCAGTGAGGACTCAAGCATGTGCCCAGGAGCTGGATGACCTTAGACAATGCCCGCGGCTTTCTGATCCTCAGTTTTCTCATCTGAAAAATGGGGCTACCATAGCACATACCTCATGGGGCCATCGGTTCCCATTATGTGCCAGCCACTGTGCTGGACACTGGAAGTGCAAGTGACGAGCACAACAGGTGAAGTCCCTGTCCTCATGGAGCTGACATTCTAACAGCCAGTGTGGTGGTGTTATTATTGGCAACATAGTAAAGCAAAACTATATTTTAAAATATATGATAAAAGTTACGGAGAAAAATGAAGCAAGAAAGTGGGCTGGGGGATGCCAAGATTTAGTCAGGGAAGACTTCATCGAGAAGGTGACATTTGAGCAAAAGGTTGGGGAGAGGATTAAATGAGATAATAGCATAAAATGGAGAGAGCAAACTAAGACCCAGAGGGCAGGTCAGGCCACGCCCATTCCTTCACTCATCGCCTAGGATAGAATTGAGTAGTTGTAACAGATCCCCTATGGGCCCACAAAGCCTAAAATATTTACCATCTGGCCTTTTCCAGAAAAAGTTTGCCAACCACCAGCATACAACCCTGCACAGATGATCTGAATTCTGCTAGGACTCAAGTATTACTATTGTTAGTATTGTTAGGTGACAGCTAAATGATGCTGCCCCTGGAGGTGGTAGGGCACAGGGGATCCGAAGCGGCCCCTGCACCCGGCCACGGGCCTATGTCTCAGATCCTGTTTTGAGAGCGTATAGCATCTTGGCAGACACAGCTGGTGGAGGAGACGCTCCAGGCTGAGAAAACAGTGTGACCAAAATGTTGCTGGTGGGAAATGACAAATTGTGTTTGGAGGATGGTAAGTGGCACAGGGAAACAGGCCTCCCGTTCTGCCTCCAAAAATATGTCTCCCCTGCACGTGGCCAGCAGCAGGGCCTGGCCGGGAACCACCGGCTCTCAGCGGGCTCCGGGCATCCACCGTGGGCTGGAGGTACCCAGGCGGCCGCGTTAGCCGCCTGATTGAGTTATGACAGCTCTTCGCACCCAACCGGAAGCCGGGCAAGGCAGCCCTAGCAGGAGCCTGCAGACAAATGATGATAAAGTGCTCACTTTAAGGAACCGTCTCCATAATATTTCACGCTCGCGGCGGGGGGAGGGGGCGGGCAGGCTGCCCTGGTGGCACAGCTAACTACTCCATCAATTGATTTGATTCACGGCAGCAGCTACTCCCAGTCATAATATTTCAAATAAATGGGGCCGTGGATAGAAATAATATCTGCATCAATATTAACCCTGAAAGAACTAATGGACATAAGCTATAATTTCCTGGACACCCTAATAATGCATTTTGACCGTTGTTGGCATGGGACAATTTTTCTTTTTCTCTTTTTTTCTCCTCTGCCTGTCTGTCCGTCTCTCTCCTCCTTAACCTCTGTCAGATCTGCTTTGTTCACTCCCAGACTCTGGTATGAGGGCCTAGGTGGGTCCCCATTCTCCCCTCCCACCAACCATAACACCCTACCTAAAAGGAAAGAGAAGGAAGCTGAGGGCTGGTCAGCCCATTTGTCCTGAGCGGCTTGGGAAATGCCCCTGGAGGGGTGAGTAGCATTGCTTGGCCGAGGAGGGCTCTCCTGGCAGGCCTGTTGAAAGGGAGGCCCAACTGGCTCTTTTCTATCCTTTGTGCATCAAACAGAAGCTCACTGTGCTCCTACTGTGCGCTGGGTACTTTACCAGCTGCTTGGGATACATCGGTGAACAAGAGAGCAAAAAGTCTGTCCCCTGGAGCTTCTATTAGAGTTGGCGGGGGGACGGGGAGACAAGTGATAAACCCCAAACACGCAAGTGATAAATTACACAGTTTGTAGTGAGGCTGAGGTCGGTCCCCCACAGTCCCAGAATTGCCCCATTCGCGAACCCAGAGGAGTGAAGTGTGGTGGTTGAATTGGAGACTGGGTGGACTTGTTCTTTTTTGCACTGGTCAAGACCCAGCCCTCAGAGAGCTAAGCACAGCCCTCAGGATGGTGGCGGTGGTGTGTTGTTTGGCCGTGTCATGTTTTTAAAAAATTCATTGATAAAATTTAAAAAGCAGGAGATTTTGCTTAAAAATCTGATTTCTACCTTCTCTTCAGAAATGGGAAGATCCAGCATCACCCACGTTCTCACGTGGCGACAATTGGCTGGAGGTGGTGGTCACTGCTCCTGTAGACAAGCTCACGCTCTGCAGTTCACCGCATTCCCCGCTGTTTCCTACTGTCAGCCCAGCCCGCCCGCCTACTGTCATCACCCAGGCGGTCCCCGTGGGCACCTGCACTTGTGGCCCCTGGTTTCCATGCTCGAGCTCTCTCTCCAGACCCCACTCCTAGTCACGCCCTCTGCCTTTCTTTTGTTCCTCCTTTTGATTCCACTGCTGTCTTTTTTTTTTTTTTTTATCATTTTGTGGCTCTGTAATCACAATGCTGGAAACAGGCACATTTAGCAGTTGGAAACCAGGTATCATCACTTTATAGGATTATCCCTCCCGCTGCTGCTCAGCTGAATTTTGACCTTGAAATCTTGCACCCTAATTTAAACAATAAATGAATACAAATATGGACACATGAATGAATACAATTATGTATTTGTATGTACACATATATACCTGTATACATGTGTATTACGTATGTACATATACACATTTTGCTTAAATTTTTATATTGTATTATATATACAAATAATGTGTATAACAATTTTCAGAATTGGAAAAAGCAGAGTTTATGGGCATGTGAGAGTTTTCACTGGAACCAGACAAATCTGGGTTAAGTCCAGCCGCTAACTTCTTGCTGTCTGTGGGAACTTGGACCTTGGCTTCCTTATCTTCAGAAAGGGCAGAACAACAGAACCTATATCATAGGGTTGTTTTTTTGTAGGAATAAAATGAGATAAAGTGTTTAATGAATTTTGAGCGTCCAATAAGAATGGTTGCTATCATCATTTTTTCCATTATTCTTACCCTTACCATTGTATGGACTGTTCGATCTCCCCGGGGAGACAGTGTGGGATGCTGTGGGTAGAGGAGCTGGTGGTAATCTCTGGAGGTGACCCAGAGGTCACAGTTTTATCTGTGCTAGGGCCTGAGTGGAGTTTCAGAGTGGTTTCCTAGCTAAGCTGACCACACTTTTGAAGGTCCCCCAATACTTCTGCTGGAGAAGGGCTTTCGCTCCAACCTGGAGGGCAAGTGCGAGGGCTACTGTATGTAAGTAACTACAGGACACCATTCACTTTAGACCAGAGGTTTTCAGGCTTCAGCAGGCCTCGGAATCACCCAGAGGGCTTCCCAAAGCTGAGGTTGCTTGACTCCAAGCCCAGCATCTGAGGATCTGTGTTTCTGCCACGTTCCCCGGCGATGCTGAGGCTGCGGGTCCAGCACTTTGGGAACCGTTAGTTTAGACTACGATGTGGCAAGGCGGTCATGCTGCGTAAGCGTGGTTAGGAAGATGGGCCCTCAGGAGGTACGGTCCACAGAGGGTCTTGCTTTCCACTCTCTGTGCCGACAGTCTTCAGACATAGGTGAATGAGCAAATGCCCCGACTCTGTACTCAGAACCTTGGACTCCTCTGTTTCTCGAGTTGGTTTCCCTGAGTGGGGCTGATGCAGGCACTGAGGAACGCAGGCTCCTGCTGAGGACCCGGTGGCTGATGACGGGGGCAGGGGGGGGCGGGCAGGGATAGAGGAGTCTCCATGGGGCTGGATCTGTTCCTGAGACGGGAGGGTGAGGTCGGGGTGTGGCAGGGATGTGGGTCTACGTGTGATCTTCGTATCTGCCTGAATGAGCATACAGCCAGCACCCATCCTGCGGACAGGGGGCTTCCTGCCCCTCCAGCCTGGTCCTGCAGGAAGCCGTTAGCAGGCCACGTCCACCTTCCTTTCTGGGTTTTAGGGTGCGCCTCATCCACTCCTTGGTTAGAAGGGGGAAGATTGTGCCCCACTTCAAAACCTCTCAGCCTCACGTCCCGCTCAAGCCACTGCTGCAGCAGCCAGGTCCACAAAGGCAGCAATAGCTTTGCACAGGTGTAACCTAAGAGCCCCTCACCTTGACCCATGCCCTGTTGGTCTCACTTCCTCCCAAAGCTCCTCTGACACCATCCCGTGGGATGCCCAGTACTCACACATACACAACCCGGAAGTGAATGCCTTTGACCACAGGGGATGGAAACCGATGGATTATTGCTTCCCCCTTTCATCCTCTGGGTGGCAGTTCTGATAGGCATGTGCCAAAGGTCCCCCCAAAGTCCCAGGGGATCAAGTCCAGTCAGCCATACTGGTGGCCAGCTCCACAGAGCATCCTTACATTGGTCTTCTGACCTTTCCTGTTTCTCGCCTCCCACATGCCTACTTCTGACATCTTCCTTTAGTGAACTTCTTGAACACAAGCCTTTGTCTTAAGCTTTGCTTTTGAGGGGATCTCTGGTTAGAGAACTTCCTTAATAGAGATCTGAGGTCTCAAGCTTGACAGAGATCATTCACCATCCATCCATTCAACAAATGCTCTGAGGTTGGGACCGGCACATTCTGGGTCCTAGAGATGCAACAACGGACAAGGCTGTGAACAGGTCACAGGTCCTGCGTCAAGGGCTCCCAGTGCATTGGAGAAGGAGTCCACTAGCTAACTTAAGCTCTGAAGGAGAATAAATGCCGTAATCAGGAGAAACAGAGAGGGCACCCAACCCACTCTACCCAGAAGAGGTGATATCTAAGCTGAGATCTGTCACTAGACAAGGACAAAACCCAAATCAGCTCTTGAGTTTTCAAAGTCCACCCCTGGAGGACAGGAATTAGATACACACGATGAATATAACTTACTGTGTCATCCTATCTAGAACATACTAGAATCTCCTGATCTGCCCTCAGCTCTTCCTTGAGTCTAACCAGACCCTGGCTGCTGCTTCAGTTTGTCCATTTTCTCCTGTTCTGGTCTTTAAGGAGGTGGAGAGGAAGGGTTCCTGTACCAGGAGAGGAAAATGCAATCAGTCCCAAGATGGTTCTTCACGGCCTGGAGATTCTGTGCTGACCCTGAGCCTCTCCCTGCTCTGCCACCTTTCCTTCATCTCTTGCTTCCACCTGGGTCCACTCCCCTCACTGGCCCACTTTTGGCGGACTATTGGAGGGGGGACTTGATCCTGGAGGCACCGGGATTGCAGGGGATGTGTCTCCTAGGGAGAGCAGCCTCAGTCTCCCAGTGTACACCCCACGACCACCCACGCCCACTGCCAGCCATACTCCTCTCAAGACGAAATCACATGCGCTGGTTGGATGACATTCAAGGGGGAGGGGCAGGCATGTTCTGGCATTCCTAGGCATTCTCCCTCCAATTCTCAAAGCACTTTTGGTTTTAATTTGCTCTAATTTCTGAAAAGAGCCGTAAGCATAAAAATGAGCTAAAGAGACCTTTTCAGACGAAGGGGAAGAGGCAGCAAGTTAAGTGTCATCTTTCCCAGCTACACAAAGATTCGGGAAGGTCCAGCTTGGATCCACCTGGCCTGGGACAGGGTGAAATAGATGCTCCTCTCAGTGGCTCACCTCAGCCCCAAATGTAGCCGGGTCTTTCCGTGCTAAGGATTCTCCTGAATTCCATGGGGCCTCCTGCTTCGGGGAGGGGTCTCCACTCTACTCTGCTGAACTCTTGTTCTTCCTCCTGGGAAATGTGGGTGCCAGTTCCTTTAGGGAACATGGGATTAGGCTCTGGGTTTCTGCTCAGAGTCAGAATTTCCTGGGGCTGAAATTTGGCCAAGTCCTCTGTGTGGCACAGTGAATCCTCCTTCCTGTCCAGCTCTCAGACCCCCCAGGTGGCCGGGTCAGCAAGGTCAGCTTCCTCCCTCTTTGGTACCAGGGGAACTTGGCTGAGGGCAAGCCAAGGTCCTGTGGCAGCCAGCCCAGCCAGAGTCAGCCTGCACCTTGGCCCAGATATCCTAAGGAAGGAAGTCAGTTTACCAGGATGTTGTAGCTTGGGCACTGGCTTGGCAGCCCAGAGACCTGTGTTCCGGTCCCAACTCTGCTACTAGCTTGCTGTGTGACCTTGGGCAAGTCACTTCCTCTCTCTCTGGGTCTTAATATCTCCGTCTGTAAAATGAGCAGGCTGGGGCATCTCTCACATTCCAAGACATTAATTGGGATTTCAGGAGCTCAAGAGAGAATGCACAGGTAAGTGCAAGCTTTGGGGAAAAACCGTTTGCAACCCAGCAGCCTGCAGCATCCTTCTGAGCAAAGTAATGGATCTAGAATTCAAAGATCACGAAGGTTCTTTATTGCCGAAGGGGGAAAGGTCCGAATATTGCTTAGCAAATTACCATCTGCTAGGGGCACCATTATGCCTTGACACAACCATTGGTCAGCAAATTGGTCACATTATTGGTTAGTAAATTTGAAGCTGCAGAATTATTTATTGGCAAATTAGAGATGGCAGAATTATTGGTTGGTGAGGCCAGAATTGCAGCGATTGGTTAGCAAATTAGAGATGCCTGTTTTGGTCTGTGAATAAATCACGGCTGGTCAGGGTATTGGAGGCCAAATTAGAGGTGGCCGGGTTATTTATGGCCCAGCCAGGAAAGCAGAAAGCGCATTTGCCAGACAGAGAGGGGGTTAGCCCTCAACGTGTGGGGCTGCTCCTTGAAAGTGCCTCCCGGTTGGCACTTTTCAAAGAAGCTATTATTATTTTGTAAGCGCTAATGGTGAGGGGGTGTGTGTGTGAACTGGATTCTGGTCCTGCGTGCTCCAGCCCCCATCTCCCACTCCTTGTTTCCAAAGACAGCTTCAAAGATGTTTCCAGTCCTGGAGCTGGTCCGTGGAGCAGAGGCTGGAACTCTAGGCACAAGGAAAGATTTGAGCAGAGCTTCTGGCTAGAGAGGGAGCCAAGTCTGATCCAGGAACACGCTCTCTACAGACAAGAATTCTCTGATTGTCATCTGGCCCAACCTAGGAAGGGGAACCATGGGGCATGAGAAGTCCGACTTCAGGAGCTCAGCATCAAGTTGAAACTTCTTTTCTTCAAGGCTCTGGCCAGATCCCAGTTTCCTGGGAAGCCCACCTTTTGCCCGGCAGTCTCCAGTGTTCTCCCTCCTGTCTAAACCTCTCCTGTCTGGATCACTTATGACTCAGTTACATCTGTCTTGCTTTCTAGTTTTTTTTGACTCTTGTTGAGATTTTCATAACACCACTGCCAGAAGGGAAGATTTTTGAAGGCAGGGTTCCTTGTTCCACTCGTGGAGCCTGGCCCTGGACTGGGCGTATATATGTACATATTGATGCCTACATAGCTACGTGGATGGAGGAATGAATGGATGTATGATGGATGGGTGGATGAAGAACAGATGAATAAAAAATGAATGGATGAGTGGATGGATGGTGTTTGGATGATTAGATAAAAGGATGAATACAGCTGCTGATGATGTTTATGGAAGCCAGAGAGCCCAATAGGGAGCACCTTGGAGTTTCAGAGCTCCAAAGTCAGAAAAGATTTGAGGCCATGAAATCCATGCCCCCTCTCTTGCCTAGTCCAAGTTTTTAAATTTAAAAAAAAGGGGGGGGCTTCCCTGGTGGCGCAGTGGTTGAGAGTCCGCCTGCCGATGCAGGGGACACGGGTTCGTGCCCCGGTCCAGGAAGATCCCACATGCCGCGGAGCGGCTGGGCCCGTGAGCCATGGCCGCTGAGTCTGCACGTCCGGAGCCTGTGCTTCGCAACGGGAGAGGCCACAACAGTGAGAGGCCCACGTACCGCAAAAAAACAAAAAAAAGAGGCTATTGTCACTGTTCAAACATCTGGGAGCATAAAGGAAAGTCAACCAAGGCCTTCCTCTTACCCCAAAAGCAGTGAGTCCCACTCATCCTCAGTCTGCAGAAGAGAACGAGTTCTAGGGAGACCCCAGGAAGAATCCTGGAGTTGAAGGAGAACAACCATGTCATGGGGAGCTTTGTGCCCCATGGTCATCATGAAGTCCTAGACAAAAGAAGGAGTCTTATCCCCCTTGTAATGACAAGCTGAATTTAAACTTTCCAAAGTGGCTGTGCACTCACCTGGTCACTTCTTGCCACCACATCTTAGAGGGTGGCTTAAGGACTCTTCCCTTTACAGATGAGAAAACTGAAGTTCAAAGGGAAGGGGTAGTAGCTCCCAGGGGCCCGCAATAAGTTAAGACTAGAATCCAGTCTCCTGATCCTTGCCTTTGCTCCCCTCCAACTTTAGCCCAAGGTCATGGAATCTATTCATGGAACCACTAGAGATTCAAGTTCAGGTCCACCTGACTCTAAAGCCCCTCTTTTCAACTCTTTGGTGCCCTGTTTCCCTCTGTGGCCTTGTTGTCATGGGCTGGCCTTTCTCCCCGGCACCAGGCCTCTGTACCCAAGCCTGGGCAAAATGCCCTCCACATGCTCCCTGGGGTTGTGAGGGAAGAGGCGATGCTTGCTCAGGTGTGGCTGGAACACTCTCAGCAGTCTTCCCTACCCCAGGGCACTCCAGCCTCTTCCGGCTCCAGGGACATCTGCGTAACAGTCTCCTAGAGAGTTAGAACCAGGAGGGAGCTTGCAGAGCCCTGAGGACAAGACTTTGCACGCACAGGGAACCGCCTGGCATCCACCTCTTAGGGACTTTTCTCAGAGAAGCCCTGGCCCTTCTGAGGTAGGAAGGGGCGGGGCCATGGCAGCCCACTGTGCCAAGCAGCCCTTTTTCCAGCTGGCCAGGCGAGGGGTGGGAGTGGAGGGACTGAAGCAAGCAGGGCTGTTTCTCTAGCCTTGTTTGCCTTTCTCCCCATCCTCAGTTTTGCAAGTTTTGCATTTTTGAAAGGCTCACTGTGCAGCTTTGGCCACCGAATCCTTGCAAACCCAGGTCATCGGCAGGATCCCAAACCTACAGCCTCCGGTGTCCAGAGCCCTGAAGGGGAAGCCAGCACAGGGGAGGCTTGGAGCCGCTGGGGGAGAAGGGGCCCTGGCTGGTCCAGCTGGACATGCTCCTGGGGCAGCCCTTGCCCAGCAGCCTGGGCACTGGCATCCCACCGTGGCCTCCGTCAGGATCCCAGGACCTTCAAGACAGGGGTTGCTTTCCCACCTCCCTGGCTCTGAGGAAAGGTCACAGGAGCCACGCGAGAATTTTGCGCGAACGCTGTGTTGTCTGCTGGGTCACAAATCAGGCCGGGGTGGAAAGCTCGTCCACAGCTCTGTTCTCTTTCTGGGATTAGCCAGGGAGGAAAGGAAAGGGCTGGCTCCACAGAGTGGCTCTCTTCCACCTCCTTCCACGTTATAGAAAACCAGCCCAGGCAGGACCATGGGGGCTACACACATCGGACCCCAATCCATGACCATCTGTAACGTGGGCCAAACATGTTTTTGTTTTTGTTTTTGTTTTCTTTGCGGTACGCGGGCCTCTCACTGTTGTGGCCTCTCCCATTGCGGAGCACAGGCTCCGGACGCGCAGGCCCAGCGACCATGGCTCACGGGCCCAGCCGCTCCGTGGCATGTGGGATCCTCCCGGACCGGGGAACGAACCCATGTCCCCTGCATCGGCAGGCGGACCCTCAACCACTGCGCCACCAGGGAAGCCCCCAAACATGTTTTGCTTGGTCCAAGCAAAGTTCAGAAAAATGTGAAATCATGGCCAACCTGTAAACATTAGAAACGTGATAATCAGGGTGTCTGACTGTTACTGAAAAAACCAAGAGATTTTGGCACCCCGCATGTGCCCTCACGCACAGGCGTGAAGAACCGAGTGGCAGTCGCTCCCTGCAGGTGGGCTGAATCCTCCAGTGCACCTCAATCCCCCTGCTACTCCTTCTACTTCTATACTCAGCTGACCCCTCCCACTGACAGAACCTGCCCAGCGACTGGAGGCATCTCCCCTTGGCTACCCTGGAGTGGCTGAGAGCTGACCCTGCCTGCAAGGGCACTGATGCATCTCTAATATCAGGCCACCTTGGGAGGTGCCAACAGGGCAGACGATGGGTGCAGACACATCACTGCAAAGTGTAGATGAGGGGCAGTGGGGCAAGCCATTCGGACCGAGGGATCAGGCAGGCCTCATGGAGGAGGTGGCACCTAAGCCAGGCATTCAGTTTTGGTCAGTGGCTGGAGAAGAGGGATGCATTCCCCAGGAAATGCAGCTCCGGAAGCCAGTGGCATGGGTGCTAGAATTGGCAAGGCCTTTCAGGATATAATAAGCCCAGGAGGATGGAGGTGGGGTGTCAAGGGGCAGAGGACAGGCCCATGGTCAGCTGTGGGAGGCTGTGAGCCTCTAGAGGGGTCCTGCAGCTCACTGAGTCCTAACCCTTCAGAGAACATTCTACTTTGAGTCGGAAAAACCTGGATTCTAACCTCAGCTCTGCTACTTCCTACTTGTGCAAGCTACGTAAGTTCTTAACTTATATTTCCCATCTGCAAGATTAACATAAAATATCCATCTGTATAAGTCTGCTAGGGCTGCTGTAACAAAATACCGTAGACTGGGGGGCTTAAACGACAGAAATTTCTTCCTCAGAGTTCTGGAGGCTGGGAAGTCCAAGATCAAGGTACCATCAAGGTAAGTTTCACACTGAGGCCTCTTCTTTTGGCTTCCAGGCTGCCCCATGCAGACACCCAACGTTTATGGCCCTTTGTCCAGCAAAGCACCTTAGTTGGTGAGGTATGGCTGGTGTCAAGGCGGACCTGGGGTTTGGTTTGGGCATGGGCGTGGCTCACTCCATAACGCAACAACAGATGCTTTGGTTTGCAGACCCTGAGCACAGAGCACAGAGGTGGGCCTACCTACAAGGCAGGAGGCTGGAGTCCTGTTAGAACTGATAAATAATAGTAATAATAATAAAATAATAATAAAATATATTATTATTAAAATAATAATAAAATAATAATAAAAATAAAATAAATAATAAAATAATAATAAAAATAAAATAATAATAAAAAATAGTAAACAGTCTCAGGAATCACAGAGGGGCGCTTAAGAACAGGACGCACAGTATCCAATGGCAGGTTGCTTGCTGTGCTGTCTGTACCATGACTGCCCCTCCACCTTGGTGATGCAAGTTGACGTCTAGTCTCCAGTTGATGCTGCTTTGAGGAATGAGAGGACTGGTGCAATTCCTAGAGCGCTGATGTCCTGTGGGCGTGGGCTAGCGTAGGGTTGCCAGATAAAGCACAGGGTGTCCAGTTAAATTTGGATTTCAGATAAACAGTGAATAATTGTTTAGTAAAACAATGTCCCCAGGGACTCCCCTGGTGGCTCAGTGGTTAAGAATACGCCTGCCAATGCAGGGGACACGGGTTCGATCCCTGGTCTGGGAAGATCCCACATGCCATGGAGTAACAAAGACCGTGCGCCACAACTACTGAGCCTGTGCTCTGGAGCCCGCGAGCCACAACTACTGAAGCCCGAGCCCCTAGAGCCTGTGCTCCGCAACAAGAGAAGCCACCTCAATGATAAGCCCACGCACCACAAAGAAGGGTAGCCCCTGCTCACCGCAACTAGAGAAAGTCCGCCCGCAGCAATGAAGACCCAACACAGCCTAAATAGATAAATAAATTTATATTTTTGAAAAATGAATGTCCCCAATATTGCATGAGACATACTTTTACGAAAAAATTATCCATTGCTTATCTGAAATTCAAATTTAAGTGCATGTTCTGTATTTTTGCTAAATCTGTGCTAACCCTAGGCTAGTGAGTAGAAAGGCGCAAAACAGAGATGCAAGAATTCAAATCTGGATGTGAAAGAGGAGTAGATGAAACGTGAGGACCCTTACAGATGTTGAGGGTGGGATTAAGTTTCTCACCAATGATGGAAGGGGGGACCCAACCAATTGTAATTAAGGCTCAAAGCACAAGTAACTATCACCTGACAGCTAAGTTTCTCCGAAGATGAAGAAAACCTCGTCCAAACTCAAAAGTGACCCACATCCTCCGGGAGGAACCACTCTGGTGGGGGAGGCAGGGAGGTGGCAGGGGAGCCATTGGGCAATGACAGTGCAGCTGAGATAAGGGGCACCTAGGCTCTCTGGGGTTGGGGGGGACAGAGGGGTCCCCAACCCAGCCTGCGGGACCTACAAACTGAATCCTGTAGGAGGAATAAGAGATGAGTCGGGCAGGCAAGTTCATCCAGTCAGCAAGGAGACAGCTTCCTCCCGTTTTAGAGAAGAAATCGAGGCTCAGACCGGTTAAGTGATTGGTCTAAGGTTCCCACACAAGTAAGTGGGCTGGGAGTAGACATCGGTTGTCTGAGTCCTGTTTTCCCTATTTGTAAAGTTTTTTTTTTTTAACGAAGTGATACCAATGAGTGGAACGTCCGGGCACAGGTTGAGGTTTATAAGCTCTTTTCTTTTTTTTTTAAAATTAATTTATTTATTTTTGACTGCATTGGGTCTTTGTTGTGGCAAGCGGTCTTTCTCTAGTTGCAGCGAGCGGGGGCTACTCTTCGTTGCGGTGCCCGGGCTTCTCATTGCGGTGGCTTCTCTTGCTGCAGAGCACGGGCTCTAGGCACGCGGGCTTCAGTAGCTGCGGCTCACGGGCTCTAGAGCGCATGCTCAGTAGTTGTGGCGCACGGGGCCAGTTGCTCCGCGGCATGTGGGATCTTCCCGGACCAGGGCTCGAGCCTGTGTCCCCCGCCCTGGCAGGTGGATTCCTAACCACTGCACCACCAGGGAAGCCTGCAGATCATAAACTTTACAAACTTTACTTTTTTTTTTCCTGAAACACAGTTTGATAACAGAGACCAGCTAAGGGAGTGCATTAGTGAGTTTCTTGGAGATCCTTGCTGGGTACGGCGGAGCTACGATGAAGCCTGGTCCCGGAGGTGGGAAGCTGTGGGAGAAGCTGAGCCAGCACACAGGAGGACCGTGCACTCTCGCCTTCTGCCTACACTTGCACAGCAGTTCTGCGTCTGCCCTGCCACACCCAGCACTGGTGGAAAACTGTATTGTCCAGGAAGAGGAAATGGAAGATGCAGTGTTTATGTCTCAAAGCTAAGGTAAGCCACGCGGCATGGGAGTGGGGTGAGGCCTGGAATCCTCCTCTGTTACTTATCTCTCCCGACCTTTGCCTTCCCACCTGCAAAGTAAGCATAATGATAGTTTCCAGCTCGTGATTCTTGAGAGGGTTAAATGAGTTAATACATGTTTAGAACTTAAAACACTGCAGGCAAACCTATTATATAGAGAATGGATAAATAACAAGGTCCTCTTGTATAGCACAAGGACCTATATTCAACACCCTGTAATAAACCATAATGAAAAAGAATGTAAATATATGTATAACTAAATCACTTTGCTGCACAGCAGAAATTAACACAGCATTGAAAATCAACTGTACTTCAATATAATAAATTCTAAAAAAATTAAAAATAAAATAAATAAAACACTGCAGGCCAGTTTTAGGCGCTAGTTAAGTGCTAGCCTTTCTTTCTGTCTCATCTATCTATTCATTCACTCATTCATTCATTCATATTAGAAAGAAACAGAAAGAAAAATGAAATAGGGATTTTCTCATCTATCAGAATGAAGCATCCAAGGAGAACAGTCTCTAATCAAAGAAGTCTCTACAGCCTAACCCAGAAAATCAGAGGCCAAAATGCTCAAAATTTCAGGCTCCACAGCTAGGTGGTGGGAGAGAATTTTTCTGATGGGTAGATTCCAAGCAATCCAAATGTCATGCTATGTAGACATTATCCTGGGCAATGAGCTGACCCTGTTACCCAGTACCTCCTAATTACTGGGATTTTTGGAAATGGAGACGGCCCTTCAAGTGGGGTCCAGGGCAGTGCTGGGTTGGAAAGATGTCTGCCTGTTAGGGGGTTTTCCTTCTGTCCAAAAGCTTCTGCTGTAGCTGCCTCATCACCAGAAGGTTGAAGGCTACCCCAGAAGTTCAGAGACTGATCCCAATGGGTTCATTCCAAAGTCTTCTAGGTCTAAGGGTATGTGTGTGTGTGTGGGTGTGGGTGTGTGTGGGTGTGGGTGTGTGTGCGGGAGGAATATTGAAGTTCTCTGAGCTCTCCTGGGAGGGCTCCAGGCCCACTGCTCACTGCTTATCCCTAGGGTATAGCGTGTTCACCCCTCAGCTGCCCACTACCTACCACCCAAGCCACTGGCTCCACACCCTGGACTCTTAACTGGCCCAAGGGTGCTCCTAGATCCTGGCTGAACTTCCTCTTCCCCCAGGCCATGTGAAGGAACCCAACAGGTGTTTCAGAATTGTTTTCTCCCTCTTCTATTTTTTCTTTTCTTTTCCTTTCTCATTTTCTTTTTTTCTTTTCCTTTTTTTTGAGCGACTTTGCTCTCTGGTGGGTTCTCTCCTTGCTCTCTCCCACCCTAATTATTATTACATGAAAAAATAGCTACTCGCGCCTAAGAGAGGCTCTCTTACTCCAGTAACTAGGGACTTTCAATGGCAGTCACTGAGCAATTATACACTACGATTTACGCTATATCCTCCGGTTTATGCTTTGACAAAACGAGTCCCTATTATTAGTCAGGTAATAATCAAATGCCTAAAATAGGCTTACAGAAGATCTCTGAACTACAGGAATGGGTTGTTACTGGGAGTTGACTACGGTTCAGGAGCAGGTTTCCAGAAAAAATATGCAACAACGCACATACGTTCTCTGTTTGCCAGGGAGAAGCTGGATAGTCAGAAAAGGAAGGAGAAGGGCGGGGGTGGGAGTGGAAAACCACAGGTTTATCAAGTTATAGTTCTTAACTCATGGCAAAGCTCCTGGGATCTAACACATTCTCTGGGGTCTTTAATGCAAAATGACAATTTGTTAGGCACTGGTTGGATTTCATTGCCCAGGAAACCACGTGAAGGAGTTATAAATTCTGTTATAAGATGCTGTTTTAGAAATGCCTACAGACCTAAGGACCCATTCTTCTTTCTGGCCTGATCTGGAGACATCTTGATGTATAACAGTGTATCCCAAACTTTGGTCGTTTTTTTATGTATCGTCCTCACCATTTTTTTCATATTCGTGTGGCTCCCGTACTAACTATATCACTGAATTGTCATTTTTCTTTAAAGAAATGTGTTCCAAACGATAAATACAACTTTAAAACCATTTCTTGGAGTAGGCAGCTTTGTAACGTTCCTGTGTATGGAAAATCCGTCTCTTTTCTTTCTAGCTGAAAATATGTGTCACTCCTGTCCCCGCCTCCTCCTATCTGCCACAGATGAGTCCTCTCCCCACATCTCTCTGGCCAAGGTGTTCTCAGGCTGCCCACCGTTCACTTCCAGCTCTCCGTAGGGTTAGGGGGTGGGATGGAGAGGCACCTCTTCAAATGGGCATCGGTAAGAGTTGACACCACCCATGGACAGATAGGAGCATATGTGAGCTTAGGACTTGTGTTATTTTAATATGTTTTGTCATGAAACCTAAAGAAGTCTGTATCGTGTGAAAACTACTCAGTGTTCTTCCGGGCTTCTCTTTCCTAGTGTTTCAAATACAGCAAACTCAATTCTCTCTCCCATCAACTCATAATCCAATATAGCAGGAGTAGAGGGTCCATCTCCCCACTTCACTCTTTCAGTATTTTATTTTTCACTTACTCTTGGTCTAGAATATTCCAAGGAGGAATCCTCATCCATTTCAAGTCTTCTAGCTGCTCTTTGGAAGAGCTTGAGTTTGTTGAGATCATCCCCAAAGAAGAACTTCTTTGGTTTTTGTTGGGTGGGAAATTTGCGGCACAGTTGCTATGGGCACAGGACTGGGACATGAGGAGCCGCCATCCTGTGTCAGCCTCTGCAACAAGCTGCATTTGCAGGGTCCAAACACTTGGAGACCATCTAACGCACAACCCCTTATTTTCTATGTAGGAATGCAGCCTCCCAGCACACTCTGCTATCCCAGCTCCTGCAGGGTTCTTGAGCTCCACCTTTAGGGAAAGTACTTGACCTCCCTGAATCTCCATGGCTTCCTCACTGTGAAATGGGAAGGATGAGGATGACTGTGCCCCACACCCCCAGCCAGGGGGCCGTGAGGACTGGTGCAGGGGTGCACACTAAGCACCCAGCCCAGCCCTGGCACATACGTCTGCTTCCTCTTCCCCGACTGCATGCTGGGTCCTGCCACTGACCTCCCCTCCCCACCAGGTTCATGTGGGCCAGCCACTGGAGGGGCTTATCAGTTTCCAACTTTGTTAACAGAGAGCAAACATGCACCAGCACGACTTCCTTTCCAGTGACACTGTATTTTGAGCAGTGACTTTCCCCTTCCCAAGGACTGACCCAGGTCAGCCTGTCCTTGGCAGCATCCCCTGAGCCCCAAGATTCTGGGGTTGACTGGTCACAGGCTATTTCTCCCATCTCCGGTGAGCAAACAGAGCCCTTCTGCAGCCCTGCCCCTCCTCCCAGCCCAACCTGCCAGAAGGTCCTCCATTATAACCTCACCAGAGCAGAGAAGGAGCAGGGGTCTCTGTCTGGACCAGCCCACAGGAGCCTATTGGCATCCCTGGGATCAACAGCTGTGGGATCCTGCTGCGATGTAGCAATAGATAAAAGGTTGAAAGCTCTGGCTCTAGTAATTTCTCTGCTGTGTGACCTGGAGCAAGCAAGTTTGCCTCTTTTTAGGTCTTTTATAGGTCTTTTTGCCTATGAGATTCTATCTTTTGAGAGAAGAGATGATGTCTCTTTCAATTTTTTTCTTTTTGAAACAAATTATAATATACATACAGAAATGGACAAGTGTAAATGTAAATGTAAGCCAGGAGTTGGCTTACTTTCTGTAAAGAGCCAAATAGAAAATATTTTAGACTTTTCAGACCTTACAATTTCTATTGCACCTACTCAACTCTGTGCTTGTAACTCAAAAGCAGCCATAGGCTGCATGTAAATGAGTGGGCATGGCTGTGTTTCAATATGACTTCCTTTACAAACACAGGCAGCTGGTCACATCTGACCCTTGGGTTGTAGGTGGCCAACTGCTATGAACAGAATGCTGTGTCTCCACAAATTCACCTGTTGGAACCCTAATTCTAATGTGATGGTATTTGAAGGTGGGCCTTTGGGAGAGGATTAGGATTAGATTAGGTCAAATGGTAGGGGCCCTCATGATGGGATTAGTGCCCTTATAAAAAGAGGAAGAGACAGGAACTCTCTCTTTCTACCTAATGTGGATACAGCAAGAAGGTGGCTATTTGCAAACCAGAAAAGGGCTCTCTGCAGACACTGAATCTGCTGGAGCCTTGATCTTGAACTTCTAGCCTCCAGAAATGTGAGAGATAAATGTTTGTCATTTAAGCCACCCATGTTTGTCATTTAAGTATTCTGCTATAGTAGGCCTAACTGACTAAGACACCAACCCCTGCTACAACCCAATGAATTATCACAAAATGACCACACTTATGTGACCACCACCCAGATCAAAAAACAAAAGATAATCAGCACCCCAAGAGTCTCTTTGTGTCCCTTCTCGTCCACTAGCCTCAGTTTACTTCTGGTGGGCTTCCAAGATATTTTCTTTTTTAAAAGAATTTTATTGAAATATAGTTGATTTATAATGTTGTGTTAATGTTTGCTGTACAGCAAAGTGATATATATATTCTTTTTCATGTTCTTTTCCATGATGGTTTATCACAGGATATTGAATATATTTCCCTGTACTATACAGTAGGACTTTGTTGTTTATCCATCTTATGTATAATAGTTTGCATCTGCTAATCTCAAACTCCCAGTCCTTCGCTCCTCCACCCTCTTCCCCTTGGCAACCACCAGTCTGTTCTCTATGTCTGTGAGTCTGTTTCTGTTTTGCAGATATGTTCATTTGTGTCATGTTTTCGATTTCACATATAAGTGATATCATATGGTATTTGTCTTTCTCTTTCTGACTTACTTCGGTTAGTATGATAATCTCTAGGTCCATCTGTGTTGCTGCAAATGGCATTACTTCATTCTTTTTTATGGATGAGTAGTATTCCATTGTGTATATCTACCACATCTTCTTTATCCAGTCACCTGTGGATGGATATTCGGGTTGTTTCCATATCTCTTCCAAGTGTTTTTTCTTATAATTTTTAGAATTTCTTGTATTTCATCATTTTTCTTTTAATTCAGATGTCTATCTTATATGATAGACTTTTTAGACATTATCATTTAGGACAGTGGTTTTAAAACTTCTTGAAGGAGCAGAACTTTGTCTTCAAGAAAAGCATTTGGTGGAACTCTAGTACATATTGTGGAGGGAGAACAGACCTGTGGTCGCACTAGAGGCAGACACCCAGAGCTCAGCCCTGCACCACCCTCTCTGCACTCTGGGCCCAAATGGTAACCCTGGAGGCACTTCTGAAAACTCTGAGGGCTGCCTTGAACCCAGTATGGAAATCACTCCTTTGAATACTCATTAATACCCAAGTAAGACAAATATTCAACTTCTAACTCACCGTGGATGACCTACAACTCCATGGCACATGATGATCAAGGACACAGCAAGGGATCTGCAAAGGTAATGGCAGATAGGTTAGTGGTGCCAGGTGGCCCTTGTGCCAAAGGGGGTAAGGCTGGCATTGTAGTCATCTGTGGGAAGATGGGCCATGAGAGCAGGCAAGCTGAAAATGAGTTGGTGAGATAGTGAGAGAGGCCCATTACTTAGAGGGGAGTTAGAGTCATACCAAATATGTCTGGACCTGTGGCTTGGCTTCTCCATTCGACCCCTGTTTTGCCTAGAGAAGCTCGCTCAACCTCTCTGAACCTCAGTGAACTCTGTGTAAAAAGGGAAACCATGCCTTACTTAGGCTCCCTGCCAGAATGTTTGCCCTGTTCAGATGGGATAGTGGCAGTGAAGATGCTTTGTCCCTCTAGAGTGACAGTTCTCAACTAGGGGTGATTTTGCCCACCCTCCAACCCCACCCCAGGGGACATTTGGTAATGTCTAGAAACATTTGTGGTTGTCATAATGATGAGAGGGGAGATGGTGCTACTGGCCTCAAGTGAGTAGAGGCCAGGAATGCTATTTCAGTGTGTCATGGTGCCCAGGATATCCTCTCACAAGAAAGAATGATCCAGCCCAGATGTCAGTAGTGCTGAGCGGGAGAAACCCTGCTCTAGAATCTTTGGGATATGTGATTTAGATGGAGCCAGCTGTCATGGACACTGGAGGCAGGCGATGGACGATGGCGACATGCTCTTGCTTGAGTGGGGGTCGGGGGCAGGGTGACAAGGAAAGTTCTCAAACCCCCGTGGCTGGACCTTCTCTGGAGTTTGAGCCCAGAGAAACTGTTGGCTATGGGCAAAAGAAACATGGCCCTGGTCACTAAAAGAAATGCCTTCCCCAGCACAGAGGCAGGCCATGTAAACATGAACAGCCTTCTGAAGAAATTCATTAATCACAGGGGATCTCGTTACCCACACTTCCCCACTCAAATTCTCCCTCCTCCCCGGATGCCCACACTCCCCACCACTAAGTGTCATGGCTTCCCTTTTGGATTCTGATTAGACTTTATCAGCCACGTGGGGACCAATCAATGGCAGATCACCGGGAGATCAAGACCCCTGATACCTCATACGTCCTGTCCCCAGCCGCCCCATTTGCTGGCCGCAAACAGAGCAGATCTGGCTTTGGGTGATATCATTCCATGCCCTCAACCAGAGACATTGAGATAATAACTTTCCAAATATTGTCTTACGAGATGCTTATCATTGTAAAACAATATTTTGTCACCGGGCAGTCAAGGGACAGTATCATCTTGCAGAAACACACAGGTTGGTGAGGGGAGGGGAGGTCATTGAATGGTGGGGAGGAAGCAGCAGATGGGTTAGATGGTGGGCTTCCAAGACCTTCCAAGGTCTTTGGGACAAGTAAGGGGGCCTTGGCCAGAAGAGTTGATTTTCAGGCTGTAAACGATGAATGCCAAATCAGAGGGGAAACACAATTCGCTCTTAACCTCACGTGCAGTGGGGGATGTAGATATGAAAGACCCTTCCCCTGCTCTCAGGGAGTTTCCACTCTGAAAGAGAAGATACAGAGTAAGGCAGACTAGCTTATGGGCCAAAGCACGCTTATCACATAGCCTTGTTTCATCATCAGACTATTATCAACAGTTTTTCAGCAAAAACAAGACAAATAATAACATTCAGCCACATACACATCGGTTATAAGGTACATTGTCCCTTGGCCTCTGACTCTTTATTGGTAGCAGAGGGGTCTTGAAGGAGCGACGTCTCAGGTCCATCAGTCCAGGAGGATTTTGAGTCTGGAAGTGTGGAGAAAGGGCAGAGGAGGGAAACGATAATAGAGGATTGAAAGGAACAAGACAAGCCTTCTGTCAGTGTGGCCATAAAGCTGCACCCAGGGCTGAGGCTGTCAAACTCCCTTCCCCAATGCCCACTCCTGCTATCAGAATCCCCTTAGAAAATTCCAGTCCTCCGTGAGACCCTTTCTAGAGAGACCCCCAGCTGCCAAATGCAGATGGAAGCAAAAGAGAAGGGGAAGTGCTATGAATCTGTGTTTGTTTTGTTCTGTTTTGTTTTGTGTGGGGGTTGAGAGAGGGGTGGCATGGGGGTCTAGTACTGCTATGACATAGTAAGCCAAGCCCTTCATGCTCCCAGAGTGAACGTTAAGTTGTGGTGAATGGCAAGGCATCTGTCAGCCGCTGGCCCTAACTCCGGCTCTACCACGTTCTACTAGCTGCACGATCCTGAGCAAGTTCCTCAACCTCTCTGCGCTCAGCTTTCTCATCTGTAAAATGGGGACATCCATAGGCTTGTTGTGAGGATTAAGACAGAATGAAACCACCGTAACTGGTAGCTTTTATTGTTATCTCAGTCATTGTGAGGGTTAAATGGGAAACTCCCTGGAGTCCACAACATCTGTTTGCTTACCAGCACTATACACCAGGTCTAAGTGGAGTCTCCTGTCTGCAGCAGCTTATATTCTAGAGGAGAAGACAAATACTGAACAATCCTTTAAAAACACCATTTCAGTCAGTGATAAGGGCTATGACATGTTAAGTGCTATGGAAAAAGGAAAGAAGGAAAGCAAAATGCTAATAGAGCTGTGAGCTCTTTTAGATAGGGTGGCTGGCAGAAGGCTCTGGCTGGGGTTGGCATGTGAGCAGAGATTTGCAGGGGGCAAGGGAGCAGAGTGTGAGCCCTAGGATAGCCGGGAGCAGCAAGCACACGTGCCCCAGGCAGGAACCAGAAGCTAGGAGCTAGGAGCAATATGTCAGGAGAAGAGGGAGGAGGCGGTGGCAGGAGTTATGCTCAGATAGGTGGGAAGGTGCCAATTTATGAGATGAGGACTCCAGATTTTATTCTGGGTCTGTTAGGTTCCCAGGGCTCCTCTAACAAAGTACCCCAAACTGGGTGGCTTAAAACAATAGAAATGTATTCTCTCATAGCTCTGGAGATGAGATGTCTGAGGTCAGGTGTCTGCTGGACCACACTCCCTCCGAGACTGGGTAGCATCCTTCCTAGGCTCTTCCTGATGACGGCCATCCGTTCTTGGCTTGCAACTGCATCACTGCCCATCCCTTCTTATAAGGACACCAGCCATACTGGATTAGGTGCCCACCCCACTCCACTATCACCTCTTCTTAACTAGTTACATCTGCAATGACCCTATTTCCAAATAGGGTCACATTCTGAAGCACTGGGGGTTTAGGACATCAACACAGATTTGGCCGGGGGTGGGGGGGAAACAATTTAAACCATAAAACTGGGTAACACAGGAAACCAGTGAAGGGCTTTGAACAGTGTCCTGACATAATTTGCTTTCTGTTGTAAAACGATCGTTCCACTTGCTATGTGCAGAGAAAACTCTCAAAGGCTGAGATGGAGGCCAGCATACACTTAGGAGGATGTTGCAGTAACCAAGTGAGCCCTGGTCTCAGCTTGGACCAGGAGGAAGCAGAGGAGGAGGTGGCATGGCTGCATTCTGGATGCACTGTGAAGGAAGGGCTGAGTGAATCTGCTGATGGGTTAGATGTCATGCAGAAGGCAAGACGTAATTGGTAGGATGACTCTTTGGTCTTTGACCTGAGTATCTGGGTAGAACTGTGTGACCACTTACTGAGATAGTGACCACTTACTGAGATAGTGACCAAAGAGGCAGGAGCGGGTTCGTGGTGGGGTGAGAAACTGATTCCAGAATCCTGCTCAGTACAAGTTAAGTTGGAGCTGCCTTTTAGACATTAAGTGGAGATGCTGCGTTGAGAATGGGACCCTCAAATTCAATGCGTCCAAAACCCAACCCATCACTTCCAGTCTCAAGCTGGCTCCTCCTCTAGTTCCATGTCTCAGTCAAGGGTCCCATCATCCATCCAGACGCCCAGGCAGGAATTCTAGGGACCACACCAACCTCTAATGTGCCACCAACTCCTGGGGATTCTGCCTGTTAAGTGTGCCTCAAGTCCATCCTCTGGTCTCGGTCTCCACCGTCCTCATGCCGCTGCCTCCCCGTCATTCCTGGATGACCGCAGTGGCCCCCTCGATGGTCTCCCTGCTCTAAGCCTTGCTCCCTTCTGATCCACTGCCCATCCTGCAGCTGGGAGTTGGTTACTAAGATAAAAGGGGACATTTCTCGGTATCTTCCTTTAGCTGATGGTGTCAGGTAGAGAGGCTTTTGCTCAAGGAACATTAGGGGATATTTTTCACATCCTCATATTGCTCAGAGGGAGCTCCTTGGTGACCACATCTGTAGTACAAAAGCCCTGGACCTTGAAACCCAAGGTCCCAGGTTCAAGTCCTGACTCCCGGCCTTCTTGCTGATGACTGTGGTTGGGTGATCACAGAATGTGTTGATCTGACTGATGAAAGGGCAGCCAAGGATGATGATGACAGAATGACAGGCAGACACTGCACTGTCCTGGGCTGATCATGATGTACAGTTATCCTAGATGGTGGGCAAGTTACGAAATCTCTCTGAGCCTCTGTTTCCTCAAGGGTAAAGGAGGATAACCACACCTAAGAAGCAAGGTTGCCTGAAGATGAAACGACGCAATGTGTGTGCAGACACCTAGGAAGGCATCTGATGCATAAAGAGATGCTCACAGCTCACCTCACAAGGAACCGCTTGAAAGACAATGTCACACAGAGCCTTGCCAACTGTCCCCTTCACAGTCTTCGATTGGAAGAAGAGCCATTCTGAGAAACTACAGTCATTTGAAGTCCTCCTTCATTATTAATTTTATAGAGACTTATTTGGTGGTTCTGGCATTTTTTGTTTTTTTGGTAATTAGATGCTGTAAAAAAATTTTAGTGATTTTTTTCTTCTTTGTAATTAGAAATAGCGATTAGTTTATCTTTTATATTACATGGCATTTTTCCTTTAAACAATTGTATACATTGTGTATTCTTTGCTCTTCTCCATACAGACTTTAATGAGAATGGATTCATTGTGTACCATAATTTGCTATTATTATAGTGTGTCATGAAAATGAGTTATTTCTGTCACAGAAATATAATGCCCAGTGTAATGTATTTTTGCTGGTTGGTTTTTATCTTTTTCCCTCTAGGGACAGGGGAAGTGTGTTTGCCAAGTTTAGAACCCCCTTCAACCTGAAAGGCTGGGGAATTGTAAGGGGAACTCAGGCTTTCTGGAGTCTGAAACCACTCTCTTTTCTCTGCACAGAGTGAAGTGTGAGGCTCCAGAAAGGTGGTTTTCCACATTTCATTAAAAAGCACACAGGATTCTAAACCGTTGGTTCCCAGCAAATGGCATCTGTTCAAGCCAGGTGTGGAGACGACGGGAGCAGGTCGTCATTTCTTGAGTTGTGAAAGCTGGGTCATCGCTGAGGTTTGACAGGGAACCAAAAGCACCTCTGGAAACACGCCTGTGTTTCTCTCTGCTGCCAGAGGTAGACCGCCCACACAGGAGACACCCGACACTCCATCGTTGGTGATACAGCCTGGTCAACCCACGGGACGTGCCGGCGAGTTTCAGGCTGGGGATGATGGTCTGTCTGCTCTGGCCTTCCAGATGCATGTGGGAGCCACAGCGGGAATGGGGAGGACGTCATCCCTGCCATGCGCAGTGAGATGGGCAGGGTCCAGTGGCTGGGCCACCTCCACGCTCCTGCCTACCAATTAGAGCAAGCTCCACTAGAGGTCACTCCCCAGGGCAAAGATGTACTTCGGGCATGGCATGCAGAGTCTAGGAAGGTGTGGGCAGATAGGGATAGACCAGCAGCATTTGGCCCCAGGGCGTTCTCTGCGCTGTGGCATCTCACAGCCCTGGCAGGAGGGCCATGCCAGTGGGCAGTGGGTGCCCGCAGGATGGCACACTCCAAAAGGGTAACTGGAGAGCTTGGGACAGCCCTCCTCACACAGGTTTGGACACCAGCAGTTCCGGGAGGACCCCAACCTCCAACGTGCCCGGTGAAGCACCAGGGGCTTGATGTGAGAATGGGAGAGGCAGCCCCCAGAGCTGGCCCTCTTCCTCTATCAAGCAACGGAACTCACCTTTCCTTGGAGAGCAGAAGCCGATCCCGGGATGCTTGCCGCTAATAACCCTCCCTCTGTCCTATGGTTTGCAAAGCCCCAGTTTCATATCACCTTCAACTCTGCCAACAGCCTTGCCCCGGGAGATGGCCCTCGGGGAAATTCTTCTCAATTTACAGAGAGGAAATGGGAGGGTCAACAACTGGCCTGACACCACAGCTAAATGCGGGGGTGGGAGTGGGCATAGGGAGGTGGGAAAGGAGTAGCATGCAGTCCAGGGCTGCCACTGGTCGGCCTCCTTAACACATACACCCGCAGCCAACCCTGACCCAGCACCTCCTGGTTATGAGAACAGGATCCGGCAGCAAAACTGCCGGAGTTCAAATCCCAGCTCTGCCGCTTACTAGACATGACCTTGGACAAACTGCCCAACTCCGTGGTGCCTCAGCTTCCCCCTCTGGAATCAATGATAATCCCTGCATCAAACACATGGGACTATTATGAGAATTAAATGAGCCTATTCCGGGAAAGCCCGGTGGATCGCTCCTGGGTGCAGTTGCCCCGTTGGTGTGTAGCACGATGCGCCGGGTCCAGGGAGAGGGGGCTGCGACCTTCCGAAAGCCGAGCCTTGCACCTGTGAGCCTGCGCCTACCCAGAGAGGGTACCTTTCCTAATTCATCCACCTGGATGGGTGTCTTTGTCCAATTCCTAACGAGATTTGCATCGGTTAGCAGTGGCCTGGCTCTAGAATGACAACGCATTCCAGGTGCTCAGTTAGTATTGGTTACTCTGGTTTTTCATCGCTCACATGCTACTTTTCTTCCCCCTCAAGTTGTCCTCAGGGAAGGAAGGAGCAAAGCCACACATGGGTACTGAATCCAGAGGGAAATGCTGTGATGTGGCCCCGCTGGGTCTCCCTAGGAGATCCCCATAAATAACCCAGAGCTTGGACCTGGGTTCCCTGACTCGCAGCTGCCTGGGGCCCGGTCCGGAGTGTCCTGATTCCCCACACCTCCCACGCTTCCCTGCAGGCAAGCAGAGCACAGCCCTTAGATCTTAGAACAATTCCCTCTTGCTTCTCCGTGTGGGTTTGCCACTCTCTTCCCAGCTGAGGACTCATATTTAAGCAGGGCAAAGTGACATTCCATCATTAATGCCTAATGCAATTGTATCGAATTGTGTAAACAAGCTTCCCAGTGCAGAGCCCTGTCCCCCCAGCCTCGCACCCCTCCCCAATATAATTGTTTTCGCTCCCCTAAATTCAGATGTAATTCAACTAGGAGGAATCGCGGCTGGATTACATCTGCAGCCAGGGAATTATTAGTATGACTTTTTGGCGGCGTGACAGTGATGTTTCGACAATCTATACATATTGATTTAGGTCGATAATGAACAATTTGATTAGCCTCCCCATCCATGGGCTGTCATTTCAATCACTGACAGGGGCCCAGCAGAGTGGAAGGGAGGCGGCACACACAAGTGGTAAGAATTCTCAAAATAAGAAACTCCGTCCTGATTAGAGGACTGGCTTCAGTGAATTGGACAAGACAGCTCAGCTGCCACGTTATTAACTCCCTGGGAAAATACTTGGTCGGTCCCCGGGGCCAGCCCGCATATTCTTATGTGGATCGATAAGCAATCTCCGGTGTATATGGGATTCAGACTCGAATCATTTGTCTCCGGCTCCTTTCTCCAAAGGGAGCCCCGTGGCTGGACCTGGCCTGCCTCCCCAGGACCCCACCCCAGCCCCCTACACTCCCCTTTTAACTAATGACCTGCCGTGGAGGAGGCCAGAGAGCGGAAACCTCTTCCATCATCACGAGAGGCTCTCTCAGGTGGACCTAATGATGGTAATGGGCTCCTTTCACTTTTTTAAAAATGATGCCCGCCCTGACATCTTGGGGGTGAATTTGTGTGATAGGCACGCCCCTCAGTGACAGATAGACAGATGTGCAGTAATGGACACCCAACAGTGTCCACACCCGATGGTGACACTTTAACAGAGCAGGAAATTGCCCTTTCTGCCAGGTCTTTGTGAGGGAGACAGCAGTGTGGGTGCCACCCAGGCGTGCTGGCAGCCTTGACTGGGACTGGTTCAGGAGAGAAGAGGTTACACTGGGGAGGCTCCAGGCTTCCCTGTGAGCTAGCTTCTTTAGCTGCTGGTCAGCAAATGATGGAGCTCCTTGGTTTGCAGGAACCCTTCCAGACCTTCAGATACCATGCCCTTTGGTTACAGGTGGAGACTCTGAAGGTCTCTGAAGGCGGGGGACCTGCAGGGTTCACCCAACAAGCCAGCAATTGGCAGGGACCCAGCAGTGTTCAGTGGTTACGGCAGGCTTTGGGTCAGGCAAATCTAGGGGTTGCCTCAGGTGAGTTACTTCACCTCTTTGAACTTCCGTTTCTCCTTGGGTAAAATGAGGCTACTGACACTTACCTTGCATATTTGTACATAGAATTTAATGAAATAATTCGGAGAGAGCCTAGCACAGTGTTGGTGGCCTAATAGATGTTTGATAAATAGTTATTATGTTTAGCATCAATATGAGATAACACGTGCAGTGAGTTTACACATTTTTATTTACATGTTTTTATAAATTTTTATCATCAGACCCCCTCTTCTCAAAAAATGAGGTCTTAGAAATCCAATACGTGACACAAACAAAAGCAGTTGCTCTGCGTGATGTTGAGGCTGGAGAAGAGGGCTTTGCCCAGTCAGCCACGCCCACCTGGCTATGCCCACCTGGCCACGCCCCCTCCCACCATCCCCATTTCTGCAGAGCTCCGAGGGCTCTCTGAAATCAGTCCAGAAATTACTACTGTTGCAGTGGAAATTTGATTATCAGGTGGCATGAGAACGGGCTTCTGCCCCCAGCTCTAAGATGCTTGACCTATTCCTCTCTAGAGGCCCCTGTTTCCCGGCCTTTAAAATAAGGGTGGGCGGGGCAATCCCTGAGCGCACCTCAGCTCCCAGATTCTGTATACCTCTGGAGGAGAGAAGCCCTATAATCCGTAGAGTCCCATAACACTGATTAGTTATAACACCAGCGCCACAGAGCAGTGGCTACTCATCATGGGCTTCACACAGAAGGACCTCAAGGGCTTCTGGGGTCGGAAGACATCAGGGGGCAGGGCCCGGAGCCCCCATCCCCTGTGTCCCGAATAAAAACAAGCAAAGGGCAGTATCAGTTAGAACTGGATTTAGCTGTGAGAAACAAAGACCTAAAATAACAAGACTTCAACAAGATCAGACTTTATCTCTCTTTGACATAAAAGCCGGGAAGTCGGCTGTCCAGGCCTGATGTGGCTGACTGCTCAGCTGGGTGAAGTTCTCAGGGACCTGGTTTCCTTTCAGCTTACTGTCCACCATCCTGAGGGTCCCAGATGTTCCAAGACAGCAACCCATAGATCCACGTTCCAGGAAAGAAAATGGAGGAAGGGACAAAACAGACTGGGGCAAAGGATCTATACCAACTCTTTTTTTTTTTTTCCAATTAATACAGTTTTAATTCTTAATTAGTTTTAGATTTACAGAAAAATTGCAACAATAGTACAGAGAAATCGCATAACACTAACATCGAGTTTCCTCATTATTAGCGTCTTGTGTAAGTATGGTATATTTGTCAAAACGAATGAACCAATATCGATACGTTATTATCAACTAAAGTCCATACTTTATAAAATTTCCTTAGTTTTTACCTAATGTCCTTGTTCTGTTCCAGGATCTCATCTAAGATACCACATCACGTTCAGTTGTCATGTCTCCTTAGGCTCTTTCTTGGCTGTGACAGCTTCCCAGATTTGCCTTGTTTTTCAGTTTGGGGGAGTTGGATATCTTGCAGAAGGTCCCTCCACTGGGATCTGTCTGATGTTTTTCTCATGACTAAACTAGAGTTATGAGTTTCGAAGAGGAAGACCACAGACAAAAAGTGGCATTCTCATCCCATCCTAAAAACATCTTGGTTGCTTCCGGTTTTTAATGATCATGAATAAAGCTGATACGAACATCTGCATACAGGTTTTCGTGCAACATACCAAGTCTTTTTTAAAGACGGTTCTCAGGGACTTCCCTGGTGGTCACCTTCCAATGCAGGGGTTGTGGGTTCAATCCCTGTTCAGGGAGCTGAGATCCCACATGCCTCAGGGCCAAAAAACCAAAACATAAAACAGAAACAATATTGTAACAAACTCAATAAAGACTTTAAAAATGGTCCACATCAGAAAATCTTCAAAAAACAAAGACGGTTCTCAGAAAGAGCTCTGCAAAATTTCACGTATGCTGTAAGTTAAATTTAGTCACCTGACACGCCTACCTGTAAGGGAGGATGGTAAAAGTAGGCTTATTCTGTGCCCAGCTGAAATGTAAGAGTTCTATGGAAGAAGGGGGAGAAGAGATACAGCAGACAACCAACAGTCTTAGCCAAGGGACACAACCAAGGCCAAGGAAGGAGGCAGCACGGAGGAAGAATGAAAGAGAGAGTGAACTTCAAGGACTTAACGCCCTGTCACTGAAGAAATCAAGAAAAGGTGGGTCAGCTGCCACTGAGCTATAAAAAAGTCTTGTGGTGGGGAAATGTCTAATAATTCACTCATTCAAAAAGATGCATTGATGGTACATCCAAACAACGGAATATTATTCAGTGCTAAAAAAGAAATGAGCTCGCGAGCCATGAAAAGACACGGAGGAAACTTACATGCATATGACTAAGGAAAAGAAGCCAGTCTGAAAAGTCTACAGACCATGTGATTCCAACCGTATGACGTTCTGGCAAAGGCAAAACTAGGGAGGCACTGAAAAAATCAGTTATTGCCAGGCATTGGGGGAGAGAAGGATAAACAGATGAGAGTACAGAGGATTTTTAGGGCAGTGAAAATACTCTGTATGATATTCTATAATGGCGGATAAACTTGTCATTATAAATTTGCCCGAACCCATAGAATGTACCACACCAAGACTGAGCTCTCCTGTAAACTATGGACTTGGGTGTTTATGATGTGTCAGAATAGGTTCATCACTTATAACAACTGTACCATTCTTGTGAGGGATGTTGATAATAGCAGCGTTCATGTATATGGGATATCATTGTATTCCTCTCAATTTTACTGTGAACCTAAAGTTTTAAAGTTTTTTTAAAGTTTTAAAAGAGAGACGTAGTAAGCATCTCAAGAAACAAAGTGGGAATGGCCCATGGTCCTCCTGAGGTTTACAGCCCAGTGATAAGAGTCTAACAATATTGGGGGTGAGAAAAAGTATTGTGATGCCCTGAGATCTTCAACAGTCCAACAGGACAGGAGGGAAGCCTGCTGAGGTTCCTCCAAATTCCAAGATTCACGAATCATTCTCTAACTTTGGTGGGATTTGTAATTGCTGATTTTAGTAGCTGATTCTCTATGAATTACGACACAGGACAGCTCTTTGTTTATGAGGCTGTCCATTGGTACCTAATTTTCCTGCATAGGAAGCCATTACCTTGGGCCTGAAAACCTGATGTTTAGCTCTGCAGGTTTGGGGAGGGGCCCTCATGAAGGTGGCAGATCTCTTCTAAATGAGATTCTGCCTCTTGCTTCCCTGGTTCTCGAGGACTTCCAAGAATTTTCCTGGGAAATGAGTTTGATGCCAATTCTGAGACAGATGGGGATTGCCTGGACTTGTCGCCACATAAGGGCAAGGTTTTACTTAGGGTGAAATTAAGGACTTTGGAATATTTATCTGTTTGTGTTCATTTATAAAGACTTCCAGTGATGACAAGCGATTCCTCAATAGAGGAATGGGCAAGTTTGAGTCTTCCTAAACTGTCATCTTCAGAATGCCTCTAACGTGTATCATGATATCAGAGGAGTCTCCTCCAGAAATCCAGGGCCCCGGGGATGGAGTTGCTCACCAATACAAAGAACACATTGAGAGCAGGACCTCCCAGGCATGGCTCAGGGCTGAGGAGCATGGCAGGAGATGCCGAGGTTCCCAAAGGAGTTGGTGGTTCCACCATGTTGCATATCAATACAAATACATCCACGCAGAGAGTTCACTGTCTCTGCCCTTGCTGGGGAGCCTGAAAAAATTGGGGCCCAACCATCACTAGACAGTTCCCCCCAAAAATATGATATTTCTGACCCTTCATTCATTAAGTTAAAACTTATTCTTTCTGCTTCCTTTGTGCACTGTAATAACTGCTGGCTCACAGGAAAGCAACAGCACTTATTTCATCCTGCTTTGTCTTATTATGAACTGTATACAGGCTTGCCCCCCAACTGCACGTAAGCTCACCCAGGATCTTGGATTTGGTCACTTTGCCTTCTCCGGGATGCCCTGTGATTAGCGCCTGTCTGTGGTGTGCGGCCCAAAGACCCAGCCACACGATCTGGGAACAGCTACCAAATTCACCTGAGCCTCACCTCTTCATCTGAACGATAGGGCTAACACCCTCCTAGGGTATGCGTAAACACTAAACGATATAAGGGAGCAAAATGCCATGCCTCGTGACTGTTCCACAGCAAATGGAAAGCACTGGATGAAAATAAAAACAGACACTCCCGAGTGTCGAAGGGGTGAATTCACGAGTGCAAAGATGTTTCTCTCTGGGGTAGTGCGGGCAGTTAACAAGAAAAGGCTGGCGTTATGTTAATTCCCATTAATATCCTCTGAGGGTGCAGGGGAAGAAGATGTACTGGTTAGCCTTGAAACACAATCAGATCCCGTTTTTATCTCCTTTGCTACAGCTTATTGTAGTGAAATATGTTCGCTTTAGCAGAGGTCAATCACCCTAGATAGTCAATGCAAGAGGCATGAGATGCCAGCGGGAATTTTCAGAGCATCCGCCCTGCACGCCCAGCTCCAGGCCGTTATGGTTTATGTATTAAAACTGCCCACAGATGTGATTGTGTGTAGCCCACTGATGGATATTTGCCGTGGTTAGGCTGCATTAGACTCGATTTATCCCCCAGCACTCATTGTTGCTATTGATTGATTTTTAAATTAGATGAAGGCAATCAGTAAATACCACCCAATCAAGTTCTAAAAACATACAGGAGATTAGACAATTTAGAGTAATCAATGGAAATATTCCTTGATTTGCTACCACTCAATTTTGACCATAAATTACAACTATAACTTGCAAGTTAGTAAGCTATAAAGCAAGCGGATGTGACAAGAAAAACTATAAGAAATGAATTAAGGGGCTGAAGAAGAACCACTGATGTTGTCCTATAATGAGGCAACATGACTCTTCATCTCTGGCCTTTCTTGTGGGGCCCCGTCACCAGTGTTAGGTCAGGACACAAGGGAGAGCTCAAGATTTGCCTGACTTTTTAAACAAAAAATTGGGGAAGGACGGCTGGAAAATTTGTGTGTGGTGGAAATAAAACACAATGGTCATTCTTCTGACAGATGAATTTGAGCAATAACTGATCAACCTAATTTCGTGGTTGCAAATAAACGTCACGTAATTTTAGGCTCAAAACCCTCTGGTTTGTGAAAACCCTCACCTACCTCACAGACACTTTCAAATGCTAATTTCAAAGTCACACTTCTGTACTGTGATTTCCTACAAAGTCTGAAATGTAACAATAATTAGATGTAATTTTAGACCAGAACGTCTTACTCTTCAAAAGCTATATTTGTCTGATTGTACAATCTTCCCATCTTCCATATTTTTAAGAGAAGCGTATTCAGACTCTGGATTTTCCTTTTCTTTCTCTATCCAATGGGCATATGATGCAGAAGACACGAATTTGCTTTCAGGAGCTCACGGTCTCATAGCAAAGGCAAAGACCCCACAGCTGCTTGCGTTTGTCCATTCATTCATTCATTCACTGGTTTACATGAACTTTGAAAGACAGGTTGCTTCAAGTTTTCTCGTCTCCTTCTTTATTTTGTGTTCCTAAGGGCTTTGTAAAAGTGGGAAATGGATAAAAAACCGTAGTACTCTACTTACGCCAGCAAACTATCTGAGGACTTTCTGAGACGTCGGAGTAAGCATGCCAGTTCTTCGACCTTTGTCCTGGGCAGTCAGTGGTCAGGCAGAGCCAGGGATGGGTCTCCTCTCTCTTCTAGCTTGGGGGAGGGGGATGACTTGTGACAGACCCCTGCTCTCATGGGACCCACTGACAGACAAGGATGATAGGGTTTGGGGACTGATTAGGGAAGACATGGACCCTTCCTACAGCTCGGGGATCCCAGAGGGGTCTACTCTTAGAACAGCCTTGGGAATTTAAGACAGAGGGGTACCTCTGAGCACAGGGGGATCTCTGGAAAGCAGTTGGCTGGGCCGGGAAAGAAAGTTTAAAGTGAAATTTTTTCCTGAAAGACTGGGAAATTAATTTTTTAAAATAAGTTATCCTGCTCTGATTTTTAAATTAATACATGCTGACCATGGAAAACTTAGAAAATTCAGAAAATTATACTGTAGAAAATTTAAATCACCTATAATCCTGGTATTCCAAATTATGTCTGTTTTGATCTCCCTCCCCGTTTCTTTCCAGCCTTCAATCTATGTATACAAAAGTAAAGTTAGCCTGTGTGGTACCTGCTTTTTCATTTAACATTGTATAATAGACATTGTCTCTTACCACTTAACTTTCCAAATGACACAGTCTCTACAGATGCAGAATTCCGCATGATAGTGACAATACTTATCGAGTGCTGTGAACCAAGAACTTAGACGGGCATCCTCGTAATGTACCCCTGCCACCGCCCTGGGCTGTAGGTGCTATTGTCATCATCGTCCCCATTTGGGGCATGCGGTAACCATGACTAGTAGATCTTGAGAAATATGCTCCTGGTGGAGTAGCAAGATTTGAACCTAGCTTTTGGAGCTCTGGAGCCCTTGACTCCAATCAGCCGCTGTGGGATTTATGTTCAGAGCCTTGCAAAGATAGAGAGAGCAATGCCTTTCAGTATCAAAAGGAATGATTGTAGTCCCGACTCTTTCCACTTTTCCTGTTCACACTATGCTTGAGTTGCCTAACGTCTCTGAGGCTTCATTCGCCAAACAAGCCCTTGCCTAGGAGAACAGCTGGCACGTAGCCCACCTCAGATCGTGTTCATTGAGAGAATGCATAGTTGACAGCCTTCCTCCAAGGTCCATTATGAGCACCAAATAAGGTCTTTTCTGGGAAAGTGTTGTACACACTGTACAATACTGTACACAGGCAAAGGGTCCAAGTCAACCAACTAATACTGGTGCACACTAATGCTCTAAACTGGAGACTGCTGACTGTCAGGCGGTGATGCAGCTCTGCTAACAGATGCGTTTCCTTTAACATACATTGTGTTGAAACTCTTTCCAGTTAGTGGCTAATATTTCAAAATCAGGAAATTTGAAGGGAAAAAAATCCAGATTTTCTCCATTGTCTCGGAAAGTCAGAAGATGCAACCACGGGACCCACATTCTCACATGGCAGCCATTGGCTGGACCAAGAAGCAGCCGATAGAGAGGAATGGGCTGTCCAGGGCACTCAGTCCTCGCCGCTCCCTTTTGTATCACACCCACAGGCTTCATTCATTGCTACTACTTGCCCACCTGTGGGAAGAGTGTGAGTTTATCACCTTCACCCTCAGTATTTCTGGGAGATACAAGTCTGTTCTCGTGTCCTTTAAGTGAGCCCTGAAATAGATGACCTGTCTCTGTTTACTGCCACTCAAATATAAGCTCCACAAACACCAGGGTCTGTTCTGTTGCATTCTTGCTGCCTCCCACCTGGCCCGAGCAGGAGAAGACACCCAGGAAGTGTTTGTTGAGTGGATGAATGAATAAGAAGGAGGCTAAAGAGATCTGTAAGGGGCAGGCAGTTTCCAGGGTGACACAGGTGAGCAGTCCGGCAAGCCGACTGGTATCGGCAACCCAGCAGGTGAAGACACCTGCATGAAGTTACCTGTGGATGCCAGTCAGGTAGCCTGGGAGCCTGGTTGGAAGATGGAGTGGGCCAGGAGCCTGCTGCTCCCCGTGGCCTCTGCCATTCAGGAACAAATTTCTTTTAGTCTTCCTGCAGCAGAAGGGGGGGTGGCTAGACTGCAGACAAGGCTCTCCTGAGACCCATTGGGCCAGGGTAGTTAGTCCTACCTCGAATCTGTTCTTCACTTTGCAGGTTATAAAGCATCCTCTTGCCTTATCTTCTTAATGCTTCATCACCACCCTGGGGGATGAAGAAACGCAGGCGGGTGGCTTGCTTGGGGTCTCAGCATGAATAAGTGGCAGGGCTGAGCCCTCTTGGGTCTCCTGGCCCCGATCTGGCCCGCTTTGCCTCCAGGTCATAGCTGCCTCCAAACTGGGGATCCGCTGGCCTTCTATGAGCAAAACCAGCAGCCAGTGCAGTCTGGGTGCAGACTCTTGCTGCCTCAGATTCTAGAATTGCTGTCACCTCTGAACAGGACCAGAACAGCCATTTCCTCCCAAGGAGGTGGCGGTGGGGAGCCCACTGGTTCAAGGTTCGAGATCAGCCTATCTGTATTGAATCCTGACCCTGCCCTCTCATAGGAGCTTTAACAATTTACCTAACTCTCTGGGCCTCATGTTTTCCTACCTGTGAAATGGGGAGATTAGTGGTACCTGCCCCTTAGGGCTGCTGAGCGCTATCAACACAGCCAGCATCCCTAGAGCTGGTATTTGCTGAGCACTTACTATGAGACCAGTGCTGTTCTAAGCTCTGGACATGCATTCACAGTGCCCAGCATACAGTAAACGCATTACGAGGACTTGTTAAATAAGTCACCTGCTTGGATCCCTATGACTTCCCGAAGTAGGGCTCTTGTTATCCCCATTTTATAGATGAGGAAACTGAAGCATAAAGAGCTTATATAACTTGCCCAAGATTGTGCAGCTGTTAACCAAGGAGCCGAGATCCAAACCAGACAGCATGGCTGCAGAGTCCGTATTCCCCAGCACCACCCGTCTCTCATTCCCAAAGGGTTCCACACACAGTATCAGGTTGAACTGTGTCAAACTGCAATCCCTGTCCGATCTCAGCTGTTTCATGTGGATCAGTGCCCCAAGGGCTCAGCAAGGGATGATGAAGATGATACAGATGAGGGTGAGGATGACTTGGGTCCACGGGAGAGGATGTGAGGGCGTGTCCCAGGCCGCAGGCTGGCCTCCCCACGGGGGTCGCGGAGGTCCACGGAGGGCCGGCGAACTTTAGAGGAATTGCCTGGGAGGTGACCAGGAGAAGTGAGATTTACTTTATCATGGTATGGAACTAAAAGGGCAGACCAATTAATCATGGAAGTTTCTAAAAGTGTTTTTATTTTGCCATTTACTATGCCAGCGAGATCATTTCCCTTAATGTATACTCCTGGTATTAACACGCCTTAATCCATCACACGCTGTATTATGAAATTACTGTGTTTTACTCCCGGGTCCTGCTGAAGATCATTAACCCGACTCTTCTCTGGGCCATACATCATCGGAGGGATTACCTCATGGGTCCAGAGACCCCTCTCCCTGGGCTATGCAGTGGGGCTGCCCCAGTCATTTTTCCTCACCTTGCCTGACAGACGGGGCTGTTTGCATTAGTGAGCAGATTGCTGCTGGGTGAGAAGCAGACGTCACCTCTCTTTCCAGTGACCCAGGTTTCCAAGGAACACAGTGTTCACCCAAAGCTGTCCTTCCCCTACCTCTCCCGATGCCCTCAGGCGAGATGCCCTCAGGCGAGCCAGGGGCTGTGTTTTTCTGTCCTTAAGCCCATCCGGGGACTTTTGCTGTCAGATCTCACCATCCTGTGACTCATCTCCTGGGGGCTCTGCTCTGGGGTCGGGAGGCATCCTGCATGACCCAGTTCAAGGGATCGTCCCACATTATCCATCTGGTTGCTCCATGGCATCCCGCATCTTGTTCCTTCCCCAGGCTGCCCCTCACCCCACAATCTACCACATTCTTTTTTTAAATTTATTTTTTAATTTTTATTTTATATTGGAGTATAGTTGATTAACAATGTTGCGTTAGTTTCAAGTGTACAGCAAAGTGATTCACTTATACATATACATGTATCTATTCTTTTTCAAATTGTTTTCTCATTGAGGTTATTACAAAATATAGAGCAGAGTTCCCTGTGCTCTACAGTAGGCCCTTGTTGGTTACCTATTTTAAATATAACGGTGTGTACACATCAATCCCAAACTCCCCGTCTATCCACGTTCTTGAATCCAAAAAATTTGAGATGTCATCTCGATTCCTCTCTTGCTCTGACTCACCCTAGTCTCTCCATCAGCAACTCTTATTGGTTTTTCCAACAAAAAGCATCGCAGCTCTTCCATTTGTCTCTGTTTCCATGGCATCCACCCTAATCCAAGCCTGGATGATCATGGTCACCTCAAACTTGCCTCCCTGTTTTGACTCTCATCCCCCTGCAGTGCATTCTCCACCGAGCAGCGGGAGGGATCTTTTAGAAACACAAATCCCTGGGGCGCTGGCACTGTCCTATATTTTGACAGGTGTACACGTGTGAAAATTCATCGAGATGTTTACTAGCATGTGTGCACTGATGCACTCCCTGAATCTATATTAAACCTCAATTGTTAAAAATGAAAACAACAACCAAAAAAACGCAAATCAGATTAATCCCCCCCACTGAAAATCCCCCTGTGATACCTCCTTGTGCTTCCATGAAGCTGCAGAGCTCCCACTCTCAGCCCCAGCTGACCCGCCGTGCTGGCCTTCCTGACTCCATGTCTGGCCAGGGCCCCTCGTTCCCACCCTCCGAACCCTCTGCCCTGCTCTCCAGACCTGGAGCACATGGAGCCCAGGCCAGCCTCCTCCGACCCACTGGTTTAAAGCCTTCTTCCTTCACCATCACTTTCTGTCACGTGACCCTGGCTTATCCTCTTCGCTGCACCCACCACAGCCTGAAATTATCTTGCACATTAGTTTGTTATTGACTCTCGTTAGTCTACAGGCTCCACGAGAGCAGGAAGCACATCTGTCTTATTCATCCCTGAACCCCCAGGGCCCTGCCCATCGCTTCCGGGCCTGGCCCTGCCCACCCTTTGTCTGGGGGTGATCATACCATTATGTTCAGACTCCGGGGGAAAAGGGGGGCAGTCCCTGAGCAACGCTGGCTATGAGAACGGTCTGGGAGAGCGGCAGGCAGAGCCACAGGTGCAGGCTCTCACTGCAGAAGTTGAAACGCAAAGCCCTTTCCAGCTCTGGATCCCCCAGTGTCCCTGAGCTAACCCCTCCCAAGTAACGTGACGCCTGAACTCTGCTGGATACGGGGCTTGAGGAAGAGGCAGTTGCCCCAAGGGCAGCTCTGTGTGACTCAAAACTCTCCCTGTAAGCGTGACTGTCATTTAGAGACCCAGCATTCTGGGCTTCTGAGCTCCTGGTCTAATTAGAGAAAGGAGGAAGGGGAGGGGGCGGGGGCGCTGCTTTGGGCTTAGTCCTTCACCAGGAGAGGGCAGAAGACACACCTTCCATCGGGGCATCTGCAGACTGTGCGCCAATGCTGGGGCGCTCAACAGAGTCACCCACTGGCGGGTGGGGCCTGGGTTCGAGATGGGCAGCGGCAGGGGCGGTGTGGGGGGGGGAGGGAAGCGAGCACATAGCAAGCCTCGGGCACAGCACAGAGCTCACCGGGCTCCACTTGGGAGCCCTCGACTGGGTCCCAGAAACCGGGAGCAGGTATTTCAGGTCTGTGTTCGTTTAGGTTCCTCTAAAAGCAGCTCCTAGCTGGACACAGATCATTTACTAGGGAGCTGATCCCAGGAAGTACAAGTGAGGCGATGGAGAAAGCAAGGCGAGGAAGGAAGGAAAGCCAGGGTAGGGTTCATCAGTGAGCTGGGATGGCTGTGGGCCAGGGGGGCTCATTCACACTGGGGCCTTCTGAGGAACCGTGTGGAAGACACCTCGGAATAATCGCCCTGGAGGATGGGCGACTGGGCCTCTTACCCGCTGATTCTCATCCCCATTGGCTGAAGGTGGCCGCAGAGCATGTGCACATGTGCACACAAAGTCAGTCTCTCTCTCTCTCTCTCTCTCTCTCTCTCTCTCTCTCTCACACACACACACACACACACACACACACACACACACACACCTGCCTGGTTGTGCTGCCATTTACCCAAGCAAGCTCCCTTGGTATCTGAGAAAAAAAGAAAGAGAAAAAGGCCGATGGTTGGGGTGGGATTTTTGCCTGCCTACCAAGAGCCGTACGCAGCTACAGGCCGACTCAGATGGGCCAAGGGGACGCAGGATAGGGCCTCGACAGAATCCGCTAGGGAGGCACGGCGGTCACAGATCAGGGCTGTTATGTGGCACCTCCCGCTGGGGGTCCGCGGCCCCAGCTACGGACTCAGCCCGTGTATCCTCCAGGTGGCTCCGTGTCACCAGGGCCACGGGCTCCTGGACGGCAGCAAGGCCGAGCAGCCCTCCCCACCTGCCCCCACCAGGTCACATCAGTATTCCCTTCAGGGCCAATGCTTGGAGCGCAGGCACTGGGGGATTCCATCCTTCAGCAATCATCTGCATCGGTATTTGCTTGAGATTTACCACACTTGCTAGAGGGCCTGTTCTCCCATTTCACCCTCACAGAAGCCCTGGGCTGCAAAGGCCATGACTTTCCCATTTCACAGATAAGAACACTGAGGCACCAGGAAGGGAGCCTGAAGGGGAGCTCACGCTCCGAGCAGCAGTGAGGACGCTCCCTGCAGGACAGCAGCACGAACTATGGTGAGTGGGCCAGGAGTTTAATCACGTGAGCACCTCAGCTACCCGTAGCCACACTCATCACCCACCTAAGTCCAGCAGAGGGTTAATGCCACAGTTGCACAACCTCTGTGCCCTCGGGAATGCCAGACACTGGTCAGAAAGCGGAGAGACAGGGCCTCAGGCTGGGACAATGGGCCCCAGGCAGCCGCTCTGACAGAGGGCAGCTGCCAGACCGTGGCATGCCAGGCCTGTGGATGTGCCACCTGGCCTCTAGTCAGGACTGCATTGCCCTCTTGCCCTGGTACTCAGGGGGGCATGTCGGCCGAAGCTTGGCATTTGCCCTACTCCCAAGACTGAATTTGACCGAGGTGGACGGGTGTCATCACAATAGCTCCCGCTTCTATATCTTTGCGCCTGCGGACTCCCTTCTTGGGATGGAGCAGAGTCTCAGGAAACACCGGGTGAGGCAACTGTGAGAAGCTGACATCCACACTGGTTGTCGGCCAGGAAAGTGACATGTTGATGGGTGGCTTTGCCATTAGCCCCTTGTTCATATACTAGGTTTGGTTGCTTTCCCAAATCAGCAGGAAAATTCTTGGTTACAGATTAATGGTCAAAGCATAAATCGTTCTGGACAAATTTGATGGAAAGTCAGAAACCACACAGTGGTCTACAGGCAACCGGACTTAGCGATAATCCCAGGTGGCCTTGTTCTTGGAAGAAAAGACATGAATGTGGGCTGTTGGACTTTGTAACACTAACAAATTAGCCTGGATGCTCGGGGTTGGAGAAACCAAGGAGCTCATGGTGGTAGCTGCTGGCTGGGGACCGCAGGCAGCTGGGCTGCCCTGCTGCGTTTCCCGTGAATGGGGCAGGAATGCTGTGGCCTGAGCAGCAGAGGGAACAACCCTGGGAGAGCAGCCAAAAGGCTGAGGCTCTGGTCGGACCCCATCCTAAACTTTCCAAGTGACGGAGCCAAGTTGCTTGGCCTCTCCTGGCCTCGGCTTCCTCCGTTTATACAAGGGACTAATTGTAAAGCAACACGTCCCTTACAGGGCAGGGTGAGGGAAGGAGGCATTTATTCCCCTCAGGTGACATTCAGACAGTACATCTTTTATCCCCAAAAGGTGCCCAAACTCATCTTTTTCTGGCCAAAGTCATGGAAATCACTTACGGTTTTGTGCAGGACACCCTGGGGCCACGGAGGCCACTCCTGGTCTCCTGGCGGTGGCCCACCTGTGCAGCAAGGACCTGAGCTCCGACACTCCGTGGGCCATTTCCTGGCCCAGGACCCTGAGCTCACATTTAAACCCTTGGGTTCCTCACATGCAAAAGGACAGCCAAAGCTCCCAGAGTAGCTCTGCCTCCGGGGATTCCCAATGAATGGCTGATTAATGGACGCAATCATCTGAGCTGTCCCCACTGCAGGGCCTCTGGGTGTGCTCCCTTTGCCTGACACGCCCTTCTCCAGGGGCCTCCCCAAAAGTTACCGTGAGGAGCCAATGAGAGAGCACGTTTGGAAATGCTTCGGAAATAGTTCAGTATTATATTCATATAGCACATCATTGTGAAATGCTAGTGCCAGGCACTCCGACAGAGGCTTTACAAACATCGCCATCACCAATCGTCTGCCTTGTGGATGCTATGCTCCCATCGTACAGATGGAAAAACAGGGGCTCTGTGAGGTTGATTAACATAAGATCACAAGGCTGATGAGGGGTGGGATTAAAGCCCTTAAGTCACCCTTAAAGCTCACGCGCCTCCTATTAGATCCCAAAGTGCTCATCGTTAAAGAAAACAACCACGTGCTCTCGTGGTTACCAACAAGTGCGCACCTAGAGACCTTCAACGAAATAGCCCCCAAGTGATCCTTGAGTTACTCTGTCTTCTTCTGGGAACTGACTCTGCCTCCTCTCTCACTGCCCGTTGTTCTTTCTTGCTGTCATCCTCCAGGAGCCTGCACCCAACACCGTCCATCTCTAATGAGCTACTTCTAATGACTTCTAATATGAAACCAGCTCTTGTGAAAATTAAGTGTAAAGTGGGAGTGAAGCGTGTCTAAGAAGAGAAGGCTGTTTGTAAATTAGTCTCAATCCCTTTTGATTCCTCTAGAGAGTTTTTCAGTTCTCCTCAGTTTCACAAAGCTAATCCAGAAAGTTGAAATTCGGGGGATAAGTAGTGTCTAGACAAGCAGGTACCATCTTGTGTATTTCATAGGGTTCTTAAGAGAACCAAATGAGAGGATCAATGTGGTAGTACATGGGGAAAATGTACGTATCAACTTGATGATGTAGATATTTAAGAAGATGCTACTGTTGCTTCTGCTTAACCTTTACCGCAAGCTTATTGTGGTGCCGAGGACTGTACTTCATTTTCTTATTTAATCCGCACATAACCCTCTGAGGCAATATGCCCATTTTACAGAAATAAATGTCAGTTCGGAGGACATAGTGTCTCCAGGCTGAGCGGTCATCACGTTGACCAGGGGTTTTTGAAAATGCAGATTCCTGGGCCCTGCTCTAAACCAACTGAATTATGATCTCTGGGGGTGGGACCTAAAAAAATCTGCATTCTTAACAAGGTCCCACGGGAAAATGGGATGACGGGCCAGTATTGTAAAGTTACTGAGGTGAGAGAGCCTAGTTTGGGGTCTGTACTGGGCTGAACAGTGTCTGCCCCCAAATTCATGACCGCCCAGAACCTCAGAATGTGACCTTATCCAGAAGTAGGGTCTTTGTAAGTGTAGCTTCGGTCAGTTCTCATAATTCACAGTAGTTCTGTTCTAAAAAGTCAGCATGAACGCTGAATTAGCAAACACTGAACCGCTGCTTCTGGGGGAAATACAGAGTCAGGTTCCTGTGAGGCTCTGGTCACAATATTTTCATCGGCCAATCAGGTATATTTTTTGCACGTTTTATGTGTGTTTCTATCTGAAGACACCTTATTTATCGTATACCACTGACTCATTAACATCGAACCCACCGCCAATGGCCCTATAACTCATTCCTGAACAAAGCTTGTCTGAACCCCATATTTTCTGTATTTTCTCCATAAGGCACATCACAGCCTTGCTGCTCATAGGAACAACAGATCGTACCTCAGCAGCACACCGGGGAGCCATTTTAAACAGCAAAATCACCAACAAAAAGCACAAAATTGAGCAAAGCCAAGAAGACACCTGTCTAGGAGAGCTGAAGCAGGAAGGCAGGGCCGTGTAAGCTCAGCCAGGAATGTCACATCAGGTGACACACATGTTTCACTGCTCTGTGCATATCTGTAATGACCGCGGGTGTTGACTTGGGAGTCACAAGTACGTTTTAGTAAGTAGATACATTTAGCAAATACAGATCCACGAATAACGAGAATCCACCGCAGTTAAGAGGAAGTCATTCTGGATTGGGGGGGCCCCTAAATCCTATATAATTAGGGTCCTTATAAAAAGAGGAGAGGACACACAGAGACAGACAGACACAGAGGGGAGGAAGGCCAGGTGACGACGAGGGCAGGATTGAAGCAATGGCGAGGGCCACAGGCAGCCGCCCCGGCAGGAAGAGGCGAGGAAGGATTCTCCCCTGGTGCCTTCAGGGGAAGGGTGGCCCGGCCAACGCCTTAATATCAGGCTCAGAGCCTCCAGGACTGCGAAGGAATACCTTTCTATCGTTTTAAGCCACCCAGTTTGCGGGGCTTTGTTCTGCCAGCCCTGGGAACAGGGCTGAACGTGCTGGTGCCAGCCCGGTTCCAGGACTGATGGGCCATGGGGTTCTGGGGAACCCCTTCCCATTGGGCAGCCAGCCCAGCTCTCAACCCTACAGCCTTGCTTCGAATGAGAGGATGTCTGAGTATAAGGAACACAGGGAACGAGAATGTGTTCCATCAGTTCAGCAGACCATTATTCAAGTCCTCAAAGCCCCACATCGCCTTCCAGTAGCCTTGTAGCAAGCTTTTCAAATGCCCTGGGCCCCAGCAGGGCTGGATCCTTCCCCCTTCCAGGCAAACATTTGGTGCAGGGCTGCCTCCACACATTTGTTGAGGCTGTTCCCTACACCAGGACCCCCATCCTTCAAATGCTACATCCTTGAACTGCCAAGAAGACGGCATTTTTCTCTTCTCTGAAAACTCAGTAGCATATAGAATCCCTCTCCCTGGCATCATACAGATTTTTGCCATTGGTAATAATGTACATCCATGAGGCAGTTAAAGTCCTTCAAGGCAGGAGATTCTCAGTCCAAGTGTCTTGCATGTGCCCAACACGTGATGGGTGCTTAACGAATAGGCTGGAGTTGTCCCAGCACTCAGTAGAGATGCTGTGGAAGGTCCTCAAAGATAAGACTGGGGCTTCCCTGGTGGCGCAGTGGTTGAGAGCCCGCCTGCCGATGCAGGGACACGGGTTTGTGCCCCAGTCCGGGAAGATCCTACATGCCACGGAGCAGCTGGTCCGTGCGCCATGGCCGCTGAGCCTGCGCGTCCGGAGCCTGTGCTCCGCAACGGGAGAGGCCACAACAGTGAGAGGCCCACGTACCGCAAAAAAACAACAACAACAAACAAACAAAGATAAGACTGTTTGGGCCAATGGGCCTTCAAGGCCCCTCCAACCCTGACATTAGGACTCTGAAATTGCTGGGTGAATGAAGGAGTGGTCAATTTTTAGCCCCTCCCATAGCACATGGAAAGACAATGGCTGTGAGGCTTGCCCAAGATCAAACAGCTCCGGGGCTCTGCAGCCAAGATGGAAGGACCTGGTTCAGATGCTGCTTCTGGAGGCTGCTTGCAGCCTCCTTGCACACCTGCACCAGGCCCCTGGGATCCTTGCACCCAGCCTGTCCTAAGGATGCCCGTTCGCGGGCCCATGTGAGGGTCAGGGATGACGGACCACCATTCATTCCGAACCCGGGTATTTTCCAAGTCCCCTGGCTGTGCATTCATTCCAAGCAGGCTGGAGGGAGGTGAGCAAGGTGGCCAGGAGCTGCTGAGCACCTCTGGGCATCGGTGGGTCAGACACCAGACTGGAGGACCGCATAGCTGGAGAGGTGCTCGAAAGGTTTGGGCTGTATTAATCAGGGTTCTCAGAACTAATGGAATAGAGATAAATATAATCAATAGGATACGTATAAATAGAAAGAAAGAAAGTGAGAAACAGAGGGACAGAAAGGATGAAGAAGGGAGGGAAGGAGGGAGAAAGGCGAGCCAGCCGATGGTGTGAGTACTACTGGAGGACAGAGGTTAACCATGTCCCAGCGCTAAGTATCAGGCAGAGAGGGCAAATTCCTCCTTCCTCCACCTTTTCCTTCTATTCAGGCCCTCAGTGGATTGCGTGGTGCTCACCCGCACTGGGAGGGCAATATGCTTTACTCAATCCATTGACTCAAATGCTAATCTCCTCTGGAAACTCCCTCCCAGGTACACCCAGAAATAACATTTAATCTGGGAGCCCCATGACCCATCAAACTGACGCATAAAATTAATCATCACAGGGGCCCTCCCCAGGAATCAAGCGGGGAGGGCGCCTCCGGGTCCACACCCCTCCCTACCCCTTCCTGGATCCACAAAATGTCAGAGCAGGAAGGGCTCAGAGGGATGGCTTCTCAGGGGTCACACACTCAGGATCAGACAGGTAACTACTGCGGGTGACTTCCAGAGAGGTGATGGCCCGTGGACCCACCTGGAGAGCAAATGCTTTCAGTCATCATCGCCTTAATGTTGCATCAGATACAAAGCCCCTGGCAGGCCAGACTCCGTCTTATATCCGTCGAATCTAATTCTCTGACTGTCCTGCTGGAAACTCTGACCCCTAGAGAGAGGCGGGACCATCCTGGGCCACATGGTAAGAACTAAGCAACATCGGGTTGAGAACCCAGCTCTGCCCACACTCTGACCACCATCTTTTGTTTGTTTTCATCTAATCAGCAAACTCTCCACCAGCCAGGTGGGGATGAGGTATAGTCTCTGTTTCCAAGGGGCTCTGGCAATCTGGACATAGCAGAGCTGGAAGGACCTCAGAGAAACTCCATAATACAGGCAGAAAAACTGAGACCCACGGAGGGGAAGAAACTCTCTCAGAGAAATGGAGGGTGTCAGGCAGAAGAATAACTCGAGCTGAAATGGGACTCATTTATGTGTTCGTGTTGGGGGTGGTGTGCGCTCACTTCTTTCAAGCCTTCTGCGGGGACAGAACAGGTACTCGATAAGTATACGGTTTGGGGGTGATTACAAACTGAGGGATCCTGCTTTTGGAACTTGCAGGCTGGAAAGGTGTTCTCCTGGCGTCCATTTCCCCCTTGCAAGGCTTCTGAGCTATCGACATTTTCCCCCAAATTCCTGAGCGTTCCCTCTGGGTGCCAAGTTCAACACGCCCTCTTCAAATTCATAATGAGTATGAAATAAACAGAAAGGAGCTCAAGGTGAGTCATTCATTAATCACAGACAAAACAGTCCCTGATCACGGACACATCAGCACAAGCCATAAAAAGAAAAGGGGGGAGGGTTGCCCAATCTCTTTATTTAATATTAACCACATTATGTTTTTTCATCTGAGTTCTGAGAAAGATTGCTCCCCACTCCTGGATGTTGTATGAACTCAATCCAAAGTCAATTTTTCTTGAATACATGGGTGCCCGCTTCACGGGTGCCAAGAGTGAGATGAGGGACTTTGGAGCCACGGTCACTCATGCTGGATGGATGCCCAGCTGGCAGGACCATCTCCACTGCGCATGGGAGGTCATCGTCCTCAACCACTGTTTCAGCGTTGCCTGGCATATATGGAGGCAACGCAGACTACCAGTGTGAGGACCCATCCTTGGGAGGTGCACACTTCACTGGGGTAGAGATAATAAGTGCCCGAGGAACTGGGCAAATAACCATCTGTTGACATGGCTAGGGTGTGGCCCATGGGAGCACAGCCTCATTTGGGGGTAGGGGGATGAGAACAGAAGCATGAACATCACAAAACTGTAGACTGCTCAACTACACTTACGTTTCTTCTCCTTTGCTCCTCACAAGTGTTCCATGATGGAGACAGGTCAAGAGGTGCAGTCCCATTTTATAGGTGGGCAAAGTGAGGCTCAAAGTGTGGAATCATGTCCAGTGCAGGGCTCTTCCTATTCCCCACACCACCTTCAAAGCAGCATGGCAGAGGGCCCCAGGCTCCTAAGGGGCAGCTGTTATTTCATGACTGAGCATCTGTCCCTCCCAGGGCTGTCGTCTGTCCAAGGTGGGAGACCTTGGGTCCTTTGCACTGGCAATGATGCCCGAGCACCTTCTCCCTTCACTGACACTCACCGCCCACGAACCATTGGCTCCATTGTCTCCCTCCAGCTGGGGAGATGGCCGAGCTCTGTCCCGCCCCTGATGAGAGTGTGCAGCTCCCAACTGGCATGGGCATGCCCCTCAGGCAATTTGCATAGCATGGGGGTACTGTGATCCAAAGGTGAAATTCAGGAGTTTGCCCCAAAAAAAGCCCAGAGATGGAGGGGAAGGATAGGGAGGTGAGAGTAAAATTACCCGGTGCTTGCTAGAGCAGAATGAGGTGGTGAAGCTGCCAGGGCAATTCTGACAGGTGCCGTCTCGGCAGAGCAGAGAGGATTGTCTGATGGGGGTGGGAGATGCTGACGTGGACTTGAAGTGGACGTCACGTGGAAATCTAAGGACATCAGAACTGGACAGGTTCTGAGGGGCTTTCTTTCCTGGGAGTTCCAAATGTCAGGTGCCTCGTAGGCTGCAGGAGAATTGCCTGGAAGCTTTTAAAAAATGCAGACAACTGGGTCTCACCTTCAGAGATTCCAAATCAAAAAACTGGGGATAAAATAAATAAGTCCTATAAAGTACAGCATAGTGACTATAGTTAGTAATACTATATTGCGTATTTGAAAGTTACTAAGAGTAAATCATTTTTTAACGATTTATTTATTATTTTTCAATTTTATTTATTTACTTTTTTTAAGCTGTGCCACACGGCATGCGGGATCTTAGTTCCCCGACCAGAGAAGGAACCCATGCCCCCTGCAGTGGAAGTGTGGGGTTTAAACCCCTGGACCACCAGGGAATTCCCACTAAGAGTAAATCTTAAAAGTTCTCATCACTAGAAAAAAAAAAATCTAACTATGTGTGGTGAGGGAAGTTAACTACACTCACGGTGGTGATCATTTTGCAATACATACAAATATAGAATCAGTACGTTTTACAACTGAAACTCACATAATCAAAAAAAAAGAAGAGAAAATTTGGGGTGCAGCCAGCGTGGCCATATTTGTTCAGTGCCAGGCGTTATCATGATGCAGAGCCTGCTGGTAGATCACTGTTTATTGATTTTCGTCTCACATGACAGGGGAGAAAATTCAGCCTAGAAAGGAAGAGGGTCTTGAACAAGGTCCCACAGAGAGTTAGAAGCACATCTTTCAATGATCTCTTGTTTCCTCCCTCCCTCCCTTTGTTCCTTCCCTCCTTCATTCATGCATTAATTCAACAAACATTTACTGAGTGCTTGCTATGTGCCAGGTACCATGTTAGGTGTAAAAACAGCCCTGATCTCTCCCCTGCTGGAGCAAACACCCTATTGGAAAAGACCGGTATTAATCAAATAATCACAAACCTAAGTGTAAAATGACAGCTATGATCAGGAGAAGCTTCGTCCAGGGCATTCAACATTGCCCAGTGTCCTCATCTGCAAAGTGGGGTCTCTCACTTACCTTGCCTCCTTCTCTACCCGTACAACTCACACAGGCTGTTAGCAGGGAACAGATTTCGCAAACATAAAAGTAATTCTTCGGGCTTCCCTGGTGGCTCAGTGGTTGAGAGTCTGCCTGCCGATGCAGGGGACACGGGTTCGTGCCCCGGTCCGGGAAGATCCCACATGCCGCGGAGCGGCTGGGCCCGTGAGCCATGGCCACTGAGACTGCGCTCCGCAGAGGGAGAGACCACAACAGTGAGAGGCCCGTGTACCGCAAAAAAACAAAGTAATTCTTCAAATGCTACACTTATCCTGACTCTGATAGGCACTCAATAAATATTTGTAGAACTGAATTGTTGAATTGAATTATGCTGCAAAAATAAAGGAAGGATTAGCAAGAATCCCCAGCACCACCCCAGTGTTCATTCAATTTTCGTGTTAGTGCTGACAAGATGCAGACTGGGCTTGCCAGGTCTGAACAAAGACGGCCTTCTGCAGATCCCTGAAATGTCCGGGCTGGACGGACTCAGCTATCATCTGATTCACATTCGCCCTCAACTTCGCAGAATGAGAAACTGGGCCCCAGAGACGGAAAAGATTATTCAAAGTCACACACAGGAAGAGTGGCAGAGCCAGAGCCAGGACACAGGCCTCCCAAATCCCAGGACAATTGAAAGGAAGATAGAGTAACAGAAGAGTGGACATGTCTGGGGTACCCAGGTGCTAGGGGTTGTTATTCTGTGGGTGGAAAATGCCAAAGTTAGAAACATCCTCCACGTGTTAAGTAATGCTCCCCTGTGGGACCCATCCCCAAGTTCTCAGGATCATCTCTCCACAGGCCACAGCCAAGAGTGAATGTCTACATATGTTTGATAGACACTGATTGCTTCACTGTTTTCTGTTCTGGTAGAAGCACCCTCATTTCTCTTTCTGGAACCACCTGCTCTCTTCCCACTCTCAGTCTATGAGGCTTAGGGAGGGTTGAATCCATCTGCCGCCAGGAGAGGTGAGCATATGTCTCGGGCTTGGCCAAACAGCTTATTCTATCTCCCTGGCCACAGTGATGGGTTCAGAGAAGGACATGTGATTCAAGGTGGTCCAGTAAGAGTCAGCCCTGGGATTTTGTCTGGGACTATTGGGAAAGAGACATTGCTTTTGCTAAGCTGGTATATGTTATCCTGGAGCTTCTGGTTGCCACCCTGCATTAAAGCTGAAGGGACTTTCTGCAAATGAGTCTACAGAATGAGGCTGGGGGGTAGGGGAGCGGAGAAGTGAGGAGAAACTGAGTCTATATATACAGAGGCAGCCATTCCTGAGGCTAAATACTCTGTACTTTGCAGGTATGGGAGGCAGTAAATTCCCTGTAACTGGCTAACCCAGTATGGCAGAGACAGCCACCAGAGGTCTGTGGCATTTTGCTGAGAAAAAATTACCCATTCAGGGACTCTATTTCCCAGCCTTCCTTACAAGTGCCACACAACTGAGTTCTGGCCAATGAAATTCGAGGCAGAAGTATAGAACACCACTACCCCCAAAACCTTCCATGCCATCTTTCACACTCTCTTTTTCCATCCATGGGCTAAATGGCAAAACACCCAGGATGACTTTGGGAGCCATATACTGAAGAAAGCATAAGGCAGGGTCCCCAAATGGCAGTAGGGAAGAGGGTGATGCCTACCCCACTGCCAACTGGACTGACATGAGAGAGAAGTAACCTTCCATTGTGTTAAGCCACTGAACTTCTTGGGCATCTTTGTAGTAACAGATACCATCATTTTAATGCATTCACCTGGTGTGGCATAATGAACAATAGAAACCAACTCTGGCTAACTTAAGCTAAAAAGGAATTTAGTAAAAGGATGATAGCTGCCCACAAGAGAACCAGGATTTGGAGCTGTGCTGCTCCAAACAATGCCCAAATTCATGCCACAGAACTGGAGCCAGGGGGACACCACTAGGTGCTAATATCTCACTTTGCCTCTTGACACTCCTGATGCTGGACCCTGATGCTGCCCTAGAGCTACTGTCCTGCTGCCTTTGAGAATTTATTATAACTTCCACCACAGCCATGATCTTTTTCAGCATGGATTCTGAAAAGTCCCTGCTTCTCCATGTCTGATGTAAAGTCCAGGGCAGGTATTGGTGGAGCTTGGGTCGTGTGACTATACCCTAGCTGCAAGGGAGGCTGGGAAAGTGGATAGATGGTATTTTCCCACCACTGTAGTGCAAGGCAGACTCTGCTTCAAAAGGTGGGAAATTCTCCAAACATGGGAATGAGGTTCAAATACAGGAGAGCCTAAAGGATTGATAAATGTCAATATATGCTACAGCCAGCTTGAAATGGATTTCTACCACAGAGAGAGCCTGATTAATAGCATGTACTCAACGTGTTCCAAATTTTGTACAAAATAGAACATAGGCATGTTCTAGAGACTGTGTTAATAAGTACTTGATATATATTATCTTACATAATCCTCCTAATGACCCAGTAGAGGTAGAAACTATTATCCTCATTTTAAAGACTAGGAAGCTGGCTCCTGGAGAAGGAAATTACTTGCCCAAGGTCACAAAGCAAAGATGTGATGGAATCTTCTATCTCAAACATTCGTGTCATAGTTACATTTTAAGCAACTCTCCCAGGTTAAAACCACAATGGAATTCAGATGAATTTGGAAAATGGGTGGGGTATCCATGGGCAACTGCAGGAATCCTTTTGGGTGAAGACTCAGCCTCCTGAGACAGCCTACCCTGAGGAAGAAGCTCAGGTGTGGCCAGCTTGGCCAAGGAAGAAAATCTCGGTTATAGGATGTTAGAGAAGGAACTGGAGTTCTGAATATGATGGGGGAGCAATTGTTCCGGTATGGGTCGGCCTTGGGGCTATCTTCAAAGTCCTGAAAGCAAGAGAGATGAAGGTAAAAACTGAAAAGGAGATTTCATTTGCAACTCCACACAAGATGCTGCAGTCCACATCATTGCTTTAACACCCCTTTGACAGGGGTAGTTCCTCTTCTCTGCAGATCACCATGAAGCTTTGCACCACGAGGCTACAATGCATCGGTGGCTGTGCCTGGAGTAGCGCTCACCCCCAGCGTTCTGGAGAAGACTCGTGAGCACCTGTGAGACTTCCCCTGAGAACTCGAAAATACTTGGAAAGGGACTTACAGGATCTGGGAAGTGCTGTGGGAGTGAGTGGGAATAAGAGATAGTTGAGGGGCTTCCCTGGTGGCGCAGTGGTTGAGAGTCCGCCTGCCGATGCAGGGGACCGGGGTTCGTGCCCCGGTCTGGGAGGATCCCACATGCCGCGGAGAGGCTGGGCCCGTGAGCCATGGCCGCTGAGCCTGCGCATCCGGAGCCTGTGCTCTGCAACGGGAGAGGCCACAACAGTGAGAGGCCCGCGTACCGCAAAAAAAAAAAAAAAAAAAGAGAGAGAGATAGTTGAACTTGACATCTCAGTGTCAGTGTGAACCTCAGTGCTACCCCCCAAGGCTGAGTCAGGGGCAAATGTGCTGGTGTCTTCTGTTTGCGGCTCCAAACTTCTCGCCACCCTTCCCCACCCTGTTCCAGGCCCTGCAAACTGAGACGTATGAGCTACAGAAGTGGGATCCCTTGTCCTTTGGCTTTTGGTTGGGTTCAACCAATGGGAGGTACTAGCAGATCTGCCCCCATGAGTCACCATGACTGATTGCCTCCCCCACCTCCTCACCCTCCAAGGCCACAGCTCTTGCCAGCGGCCCTCTTCATACAGCCCTCTGTCTCCAGAGCCTATTCATTGTCCCCATCCTGGGCTGTTTTAGGCCTCAAGGAGGTTATAGCCACTGCTGTTCCTAGTCCCCGGGGCTGCACCATCCCAGGTGGGTTTTCTCTATCCTGCCCTCGTCTTTGTAAGAAGTCCCAGCATCAAACGTTCCTCTAGTTCCCCAGTTTCAATGCTCCATCCCCTTCCAGCCAGGACTGCGATCAATATAAAGAAACTCTGATTCCACTGAAAGGTAATCTGCATCATGATATTGAGAGGCAATATCATCTAGAATTTTGCACCATCTTTTACTGGTTTTTTTGGTTTTTTAGATAGTCAAACACTCTTGCACCAGAATGTTGGTGAGGGTTTTGCAGCCCCCAGGCATCTGGTAATCTTGTCATAGTACTCTTGTTACTTTTGGGCCCTGTCCAGTTGGCCTCAGATCTGTCACTGTTGGGGAAAATGCCATAAAGCAGGGAGTTCCTACAAATGACTGAGGGAAGACGTCATGGAAACACCTACTCCAGGGGCTCAGAAATAGGATGCCGAATCCTTAAAGACACCAAGATGATGAGCAGGCTTGAGTTGCCCCATGATGGGATTTGGGTTTGGAAAGGGTTTTGTGATAAACTAGGGGGCTACAGATCCCCGAAAACCTACATAGAAGGGAGTCACCCATGTTTCTCCCATTGACCATCCACCCTCCTTTGACCCTCCTTTGACCCAGTTGCAAATGGCCCAGGTTGAGATGAGCAAGAGGCAGCTTCTGATCTCACTCTGGTCTCCCCTGCAGTGGGAGCCTCTCTGCAGAGTCCAAGTGTTCCAGGAACCCCAGGCTGAGCAGGGCAGGCGGTGGCGGGGACAGCCTGGGTCTACTCGTTACCTCCCGTCACGGAGAAGGACCAGCGAGCGTGCTCCCAAATCCATGAGCTCACATATATTGGGCTTATTTTTAGGACAACAGATATGCCCACTGAGGGCTTCCAGAAGAGTGACTCACTCAGCACCTCCTCCCTGGTGAAGGCCGGCTCTCCTTCCTGCCGTAGCTCCAACTCTACGCATATTTCTCCCCCAGGAAAGTCCTAAGCCTCCAAGTTACTGTCTGGGGTGCTTGATTAGGGACCATGAACTTCCGGAGAAAGCATCCTTATGGCATCCACGGCAGCCAGGTCTTGCCTCTAAGTGGGCGCTCACATAACCCTCGGGGGCCTTCATGTTCTGAGTCACAGCTTTAAAAAAGAGGCCGTTCGCTCCAGCATAAAGCTTGAACTTCTACCTGCTCTGGGCTTTTGACTCACCGGTTGTGTCAACTAAGCAAAGGTGGAGGTTAGACCCCAGACAGAAGAAATCTGAAAGAGAGAGCTTCATTTTGACTCGTGGGCATCCCCATAGGGTCTCCATGTGTGGCTGTACACGTCACATTGCACAGCTGCAGGGAGCATCGTCCACTACCTGGTCATCCTAGCTTGCCATCGCTATTGTGGCTGTGTTCTGGTAGATGGCAGTAAGCGAACGGAGGAAGGGACACCTGTCTCTAATTCACTCATTTCAGAGGGACCTACGCCAACTCCTGAGACTCCAGATAAGCAAGGCTGCTAGAAGAACAGTGGTGGGAAATGTCCCCTTCTTCATTCTTTGAATGGATGAAACTCATTCCTTGGGGCACCTATGCCGCCCTGGGTCCTCTGCTGCCTTCCCCCTCCCCATCTATCTACTGGTGTAGGCACCAGTAAGGCCTCAGTGTGCCTCTCCATAAATTCTCTTTTCGTTGGATGCCCAGAAGATAATAATTTAAAGAACTAGTCACTGCTTGCAATTAAGCACAGAGAAAATAGATCAGGCCCATAATTTATGTCTGTGCAAGGTTGGGCTGGATTTGTAATTAATGTTTGCTCCTTTTAATGAAATAATCCAAAGGTCTGCACTTCTGTCATTCATGAAGGTAATTTTTCAATTGATTAGTAAAATAATACTCGAAAAGTAAATGCACCTGCTTCTTCCCCGAAATGTCTCAGTCAACCGGACACTGGTTGAGACGCTAAAAAAATACCACTCCAACCCAGTGGAGACCGGACTCCACACCATCAGCATACAGACCACCCGAGAAGGAGGCAGGATGAAAAAGTAATTACAGCAGCTGCGATGACCAGAATCCCTGGGTGGCCCTGGGCTGCTGAGCAGATGCGGCCATTCTGCCCGGCTGCTGTCTGTTATGGAGGCGTTGGGTGGGACGGGGAAGGAGCAGAGGGGACCAGAGACCCAAGCGTTCTGGTTCCCCCCATGTAGTCCCAACCTCAGGGTCACATGGGGCACCAAGCTGCACTGGGATGGCCTTGGGGAAGACGCATCAGAGGCCAAACAGGGACCAGTACCTAGTTGGAGGGCACTGCGGCCAGGGCACCTGGCAGAGAGCCAGGCACAGCATAAATGCTCTTCCCTAATATCTCTGTTGGCCCAGGGTCACCAGTTCCGGTTAAAGTCTACTTAAAATGGGAACCAACATTTCTCAGTAGTCAGGGGATAAAATGTTGGATTGGGGGCCTCCTCTTGAAAACTGAAACTAAAAGTGATGAACACAACTTCGCTTTATGCTCTATGAAATAAAATATAGGCCATAAAGGTAATACAGTGTTAGTTTTTAGAATAGAGAAGACTCAGGTATTGATTTGGCGGGGGTGGGGGAGTTAGTTTTCAGTCAAAATTGTTTAGTAGCACGGTATAACATCCTTCCCCTCACGGTAGATTTTCACAGCCCAGGCATAAAGAGGGTGATTTGGACAAAACTATTTTTTTTTTGCAGTATGCGGCCCTCTCACTGTTGTGGCCTCTCCCGTTGCGGAGCACAGGCTCCGGACTCACAGGCTCAGCGGCCATGGCTCACAGGCCCAGCCTCTCCGTGGCATGTGGGATCCTCCCGGACCGGGGCACGAACCCGTGTCCCCTGCATCGGCAGGCGGACTCTCAACCACTGCGCCACCAGGGAAGCCCTCAACTATCAATTATTGAACATCGACTATTGGACCCCTCCGCCTGTTGTCATCCCTGCCGATTGTTTTCTCGGTCCGGCAGGTCATCATCAGCCAGTGGCTTGGTGGGGAGTCCAGCCGCTCTCCACTATCGCTTCTGCAGACTTCATGAAATCCTGCATCTCTGGAAGATCAGCTATTTCTATTTGCAATCAAGTAACACTTTAATGACCAACGAGGTGTCACTGGTTGATGAGAGAAGGGGGCTGTTCCAGGAGCACTGATTTTACAAGGGGTCAGTTCACGAAGCGCCATCTCCATGGGTTCTAGGCGTGCAGCCTTATCTCTGCAACCTCCTACCAGTGGAGCCTGGGCTGGCAAACAGTCAAATCACAAGGACTCCCATGGATCCGTCTCCTAAACTTTCTGGACAAAGTTGCTTGCATGGCACCTTGAAGAAAATGCATCAGTTAGGATCTTAGCTGCAGTCAACAGAAACAGACTGGCTGATTTAAGCAGAAAGTGAAAGCAGAGAAGGGACTCGATGGGAGAGCCCTGAGGATTCACTAAAAGAACCAGGACTATTGTTTATCTGCTGAACTAACGAGGGACCAAGAGGGCAGCATGTTGCAAGGAAAATATGAGATGGGATTTTTGTTGTTCATTGACCGAATAAGCTCACTGAAGTTGCTGCCACGTGTCCAGACCCTGCAGGAGCTGGTCAGCCACAGCCCAGCATCTGGGACTACTCTGCTCTCCGTTATCCAGTATGGGGCAACCAGTCACATGTGGCTATTTGAATTTAAATGTAAATGAATTAAAAGTAAATTCCAATTAAAATTCCAGTTCCTCAGTCATATTAGCCACCTTTCAAGTGCCTAAAAGTCATTCGTGACTCGTGGCTACTGTATTGGATGGCCCAGTAGTACAGAACCCGTCCACGGTCATGTAAATTTCTCCTGCAGAGCACGACTCTCAATCCCCCCTCTGGGCCCACCACGGTGCCTGACTGTCCCTTTCAACCGAGCAAGTGGCCTGTTGCAGGCTTCTGAGCTGCCAGGGCACAGTGACCCAGAGCTGGGCCCTCCTCTGCTCCATCGAGGCCTTCCACCTCCTTTCCTGGAAGAGGCTAATCTATATTTGTGCCTCCTTTTCTTCCCACAAACAATGAGGCAGCCCTGAGAGATGGCTGGATCACTTTCTCCAGCACGTCCTTTCCGACTCCCTTAATAGGTAGAAATGCTTGATTATTTCAAAAGAATAAAATTACAAAATCCTCTACTTTGAGTAATCTCCCTCCTTTGTGGGACCAGACATCTCTTTTCTCTCATTTTCTCCTCTTTGAGAGGCACTTCACAGCTTTGAAAAGTGAAATTCAATGTTCCCAGCAGGACGGTCTCTCCTCGCCCTGTGAGAGGCAGAACAACCCGGGATCGGTACTGGCAGCCACATCGGCATCTCCAGGCTCCTTCTCTGGATGGATGTGATACCGCAAGAAGCCACATATTTGGAGGGTGAGCCACTGGCCCCTTAGCTCCCCAGAACATTCTCACCCTTCTTCCGACCCCAGACGTGCCCCTCCCCATCTGGGCAAAGATGGCAGGCATCTGTCCCTACTAAACTCACTTGGCATTCCCTCCTCCTTCCTCTGCATCTCTGACTCGGGGAGCTGTCCTGATGACTCCATGAGGGTCCCCTTCTGTCCAGTGCAAAGCCTGTGCCCCCCATGGACTTGCATTCCTGGAAATAGCCTCCATTATTGTGGAGACAGCACAGGCTCTGCAAACAGACTGACTTGAATTGAAATCCCAACTCTCCCACTCACTGGCTGTGTGGTCTTTGATGAGTGAATCACCTTCTCTGAGCCTTAACTGTTCCATCTCTAACAAGGAAATACTAACCACTGTGCACAGCCAAGCCTCCACGTTCGCACAGTGGGACTCTGCCCTGGCCCTAAGTGATTGGTCTAGAAATGGGCAAGCGACTCCTTTCCCGGGGATCTTTGGATGTGGAACAAAAGAACCTCGTGCAGCTGGGAGGTGCTGCAGTGGTCTGCAGCCATGTTTTCCCCACGTAGAGAAAGCTGGCCAGGGAAGAATGAGCAAGAAAGAAGCCAGGACACACAGGGAAGACTGTTATCAGCCCATGAGGACAGAGGCCATGCTGGTTTCTTCCCTCCTGTCTACCCAGATCCTGGAAGGCTGCCCAGCACAGAGTGGGCACCTAACCACTGCTGTTTATATTGGTGAAATAATGGGAGACAGAGTGGGAGGCTCTGGTCCCATTATCCTGAGGCCCAGATGTGTTTCAGTCCTTCCATGTGCTTGACCTTCCAGCCCTTCTCAGATTCAGCGCCTCTGGGCTTCTGTTGGCTTAACTTCAGTTTCTGCCACTTGCAACCCACAGAGTTCTGATATCACAGCCTCGTGGACACCCACTCCCTCCTCAGCTTGTGCCAGCAGATGTGCGCCAGGGTGAGGGGGGCCTTATGGGCCCAGTTTAAAGAAAACAAAGTGATGTAGGACTTGCCAGAGCCTTGTTGCAAACTGGCGGCAGCCCAAGGAGAGAGCATGGCTCCTGAGGCTGGTCCGTTTCCACATTTGAAATCCCTCCCCTTTCTGCGCTCAACCCCAAAGGCAATTGCTCTCTGGATAGCGGCGTTCTCTCCCCCAGCCAGAGCATCCTTTCTCTGGAGAAGAGGTGGGCTCCAGGAAAACGCAGGCTCTGTTCCCAGGTCCAAGTGCATTACTGAGCAAAAGGGGCACTCACCCCCACCCTCCCCCAGCTGCAGGGGCTCCTCCTTCCCCATTCGGTGCGCTGAGGGACGCCTTCAAATCCAAGGACATCGAACAGAAATGAGGCATGTTCACAGAGCCGTGAGCAGAGAGGTGGCCCAGCTGTCCGGAGGCAAGGTACCAACCACATGCAGACCGACACCCCTTAACCACGTCTCCCTCCCAGACATCTGGGCGGACTCCCGTTCCCTTTTGCCATCAGCATGTCCCCTCATTACAGAGCCTTGTACACATTTCCAATGCGACTGCAGGGCCTGAGGGATATCTACTGATGCTCTCTGTGTGGTCTGGGCCTCAGGACCAATTTTGTTGTACAAAGTAAGGCAGTGTGACTTGGGGACAGATTTGAGTTCAGGTCCCAATTCTGGAGGTCCGTGCCATCACCATTGGCTGTCCAGCGGTTGGTCCTAAGTGCAGTACTGACTGGGCCTCTGCAGACAAAGTTCTGGGGGGAGGTGAATGGAGAGGACAGTAACCCCTAAGTGAGCCCAGGCATCTGGTAGGCATGCTGGTAAGGAAGGGTCTCAGGCAGACTCAGCATCAGCATGACCTGAGGATCAAGGAGGGCTTCCTGGAGGAGCAGTCCTGTACCCAGTCAAGGAATGAGGAGCATTTGAATGTTCATGGATGAGGTGAGGGATGAGTTTTCCCAGCCAAAAGGAGCACGCATAAGCAAAGTGAAGGAAATCATCCTGCTTATTGACACAACGAGTCCAGGAATAAAAAATAAGTCTTGTGACCACAGTGTTTCTTGTCAGCAAACTGGGGCCAGCTACTCAGGATTACCATTCGTGGTTTCATTCATTCATTCACTCATCACATATTTATTGAGCCTGGTGAACTTGAACTTAAGACAATTGAAATAGGAATTGAAAACCGGATTCAGAACCATTTTGCTCTTGGCATAAGGATACAGAGGTAAGCAAATCAGAGGGTTCCTGTCCCGGAAAGGGGAAGGAGGTAGAGGAGAATCAACCAAACAAATAAACACAAATCCAAACAGGAATTCCTGCTGGAATGTGCGAGAGGGAGGGCCCAGATGGCCAGAGAAGGCCTTTCTGAGGCAGGGGCGTTTGAACCAAGATCTGAAATTTGAGAAGCAGCCAGCCACCCCAGAGGGAGTGTAGGGGAGAGAATATTCCAGGCAGAAGAGAGAGCAAGTGCAAGTGCTGAGAAGGAAGCGGAGCAGCAGACAGAAGGCCCACGTGGCTGGAGCGCTGGGGCTCAGGGAGCGTGGTCGGGGAGGGGAGAGAGGCCAGCGGGGCAGGTCACAGGTCACAGGTCACAGGACCTCGGAGGCCAGACCAAGGGGCTGTGGATTTCATCCACTGCCTCTGCCCGGACAACAAAACACACTGTTATGAAAGTTATGTAAGCACACGCTTCCCCTGGAAGACGGATCGGCAGACAAATGGGGGTCGCCACCTGGTTGTGTCCCGCCCGGGAGCTGAGAATGGCTTTTCCATTTTTAATGGTTCTTATACAAGCGCCTATGTAGCGTCCTTCATTTTGCCTCTTGACTTGCAAAGTCCAAAATATTTACTATCTGGCTCTTTGCACAAGAACTTTGTTGATTCCTTGCCTAGAATGACGCCAGATAAGCAGTTCCTCTCTAGGAGTATGTTTATCATCACGGGGGGTGGGAAATAGTTCTTCCTTCGGAGAGGAAAACAATAAAATAACCAAACAATATTTGGTTTAAAAAAAAAAGAGACACCCTCGTCAACTTTCCAACATGTGTTCTGGGTACAGAGGAGAATGGAGGGCTCCCCTCCCCCATCATCCCTTGTCCCCCTCACAATTTTTCTCCCTCCGAACTCCTGGAAATCCAATTTCCTAGTTATGGCCGTGCTTATTAAAAGCATGACTGTGAAGGCTGTTTACCCCAAGATCTATTTTTGTCATAACTGTTTGTAATGGTTAAGCCTCAACAACTTAAACACTCCATACAAAATAATGTATCTTCAATAAACGGAAATATTAACCAATCATATGTAATGGTTCACTTCTAACAAATGCCCAGCTCAGGGTCCTCGGGGCATCGTAGAAATTGACAGCCGTATTGATGGACTGGCCGGCCTTCAAATTACACTGCATGGGGATGAAGAAGCATAGGAAAAGTTCTCATTATGGCTCTCTGACATTAATTTGAGCATTTTTATATGTGTGTCCTATTAAGCACTTTAAGTGCTTTTTGATAATTGTGCTTTGTAGTTTTTACGGCACTCCAGCCTATTCCCAGTTCAATTTCCTCTTTTATCCGATGTTTGAAATATTGATTTCTGACAGATAAAAGCAAACCTTATAATCTCAGCAGCGAGTAATAAGTGAGTGGGACGAGGCTTCAGAATGCATCGGGGAATGGTCATATTTGAAACAGTCTTTGTTTTATTACATTTCGTCAACAGAATTTACTTACTGCTCGTTGATATTTATGTAAAAAGCCCGGCCGCTGAGAGGGCCGCGATATTGCCAATTTCAGGTCTAGTTTTTGCATTTAGTAAGATAAAAGAAGCTTCTCCCTGGGAGCTGATGATTGCAGTGGCTTAAACTGCTGTCAGCCGGCTGCAAGTAACTGTGATTTATCTTCTTCAGATTGTGCCGTGGCATGGCTGCAAACTTTTCTTTCAGTTTTGCATTAAGAAACTGACAGCCCACCGGGATCCTTAAAGCCCCCCCTCTCAGCCTCGCCCTGGCCCGGGCAGAGACCCTGGCTCTGGGAGATGCCTGGAGTTCTCCGTGGAGCTGGAAGTGACCTCAGAGATCACGCTGTCCGCATTTCCCAAAATGTAGCTCGTGGACCTCTGAGGGCAACGAGATTAGTTCGGGTGCTACACGAAAACTTTCCCCCTGTTTTAATGACGCTCCTTCTGATTCTTTCAGCTCAACAGTTACTGAGTCCTGTCCTGATTGCTGGGCCTACAGAGATGAACAACGAAAGTAATTGTCTTGCTCTTAGGACATTCACATTCTTTCCAGCAGGAGGTGATTTTGCCCACCGCCTCAGCTGGGACATTTTTGGCTGTCCCAGCTGGGGAGAGAGGGTGCTACTGACATCTTGTGCATGGAGGCCAGGGAAGACGCTAAACGTCCTACGGTGCACAGGAGTCTCCAACAACAAAGATGAATCTGACCCCAAATGTCAATAAAACTGATGTCGAGTAACCCTGTTCAAGAACATAGCAGAAAGTAATACGGGCAATGGGAAAATAGGACAGGGCAGTGACACAGAGACCAGGCGACATTTAAACTGAGGCTGGAATAGTGACAAGGATCTAGCCACTAGAAGATCTGGGGAAGGGGTGTCACAGGTGGAGAGAACAGCTCACGCAAAGGCGGAACAGCAGGAGAGAGCTCCGGGAGCCTGAGTGGCAGGAAGAAGCCCGTGAGGCTGGAGGCGGGACCTGCAGTGGCCTGGGCCCAGTCACAGGAGAGCAGCTGCAGGCAGACAGCAGGGCTGTGTTTCTGAAGCAGCGTTGACAGAACTTTGAGGTTGAACGTGGCATAAGATGAAGACAGAGGATTCAGAATGATGCCAAAGTTCTGCCCAGCTACAGGGTTATTTTCATCTGGATTAGAAATATCGCTTAGGATGAAGATAAAGTACTCAAGGAAAGAAAGAAGCGCTAAGTAAATCATCATTAAGGTGACACATAGATATAATAACGCTTGCGGAGAAGCACTGAAATGAGTGGAGGTTGGGAGGAGGAAACAGAGACCAGGAGGGTCTTGCCCAAGGCCTCAGGCCATGTGAGGAGCAGAGCCAAACAGAATCATATTCAGGGACCTTTCTGGTTTTCCAGTAGCCTCTGGGTTAAGAGCGCAGAATCTGGAGTCAGGGCCTGTTTCTCCCTAGAGTTTCGGAGTCACTTATAACCAAGGAAAGACTGTTCGGGGACCCAGCCAAGCTCCACCAAACTGCAATTGATCGCAACCTCCTTTGGACATCATGATCACCCACCCTGATGCCCGAAACCCTCCCATGTGCCAATACATTCATTCAGTTAACAAATATTTATTGAGCACCTACTATGTACCAGACCCTGTGCTACACACTGGAGACACAGCAGAGAACAAAGCAAACCAAATAGAGGGCTACCCTTCCCATCTGCTCCCACTGACAGTCCCTCTGGGCTCTGGAGGGCTGGCTGTGAACACAATAACTGTGGGTGAGAGGGTACGGGTGATAGGAGCAGCTAAGGTACGCTGCAGTGACAAACATACCTGAAACTTTCATTCAATCTACACACCCATTGCAGGGCAGTAGCGGGTCTGGGAGCCGGTGGATGGGGAAGCTGTCATCTGGAGCAGTACCCGTCATGGTGGCAGAAGAAGAGAGACCGTGATGAAGCTTGTGCTTCTGCCCATATGGTACGTCTGCTCCCATTTTATTGGCCAGAGGAAGTCACATGACCACAGCCGAGTTCTAGAGTCTGGGCAGAAGAAGCCAGATATCAGAGATCAACCCTAATGACCAGCACAGCGCTCCAGGGTGACAGGAATGGAGGGGTGGGGGAGCCAGTGGATGGTTGGGGAGCAAAGTGAGGGCCCTGGCCCTTGAAATGAACCCTGAGATGTCTAATGGGCAGAGCTGCAGAGCCAGAGTCTCTAAGTGCAAGCCTGCAGGCAGCGTTCAGTCCACAGCCATGCAATGTTTAAATTTTTAAAAACCGGTGGACCAATATTTTTTAATGGGGAGATTTTGCAAAACAAAAAATTTGCAGTTTCTCTTTTAAAAACTCAGAATAAGTAGCCCCACTGGGTTTGCATTCCCAGTGGTGACAGTCAGCTCTTGCCCAGAGCAACTGGCCCACAGACAGGGCCCCGTCTCTGCTCTCATCACTTTATGTCACCTGCTCGACCCTTAGGTTTTGAGTTTGCAAACCCTGGTCTAATTTGTTGCACAGATAGGGAAACTGAGGCTTGGAGAGAGAAAATGATTGAATTCAGACCCATTCGTGGCAGACTCAAAATGATGCCATCCCAATCTCTGGTTTCACAGGCTGCTGGGAAAGAAAGGGGTTTTGCCCAAATTGGGGGGTGGGCATGGTAGGGAAGGAGAGGGGTTGGGGAGAGGCAGGTGGGCTGGACCACACAGACAGTTCCAGCAACTCTGCCATCTGGGAATGTACACTCGTCCGCTGCCAGACACCAAGCAGAGCTCTCAAAGCCAAGGCTTGGCCGGCATCACCAGGTCACGATCCACGGGGCAGAGCCAGGAACCGCTCACCCCTCATAAGACAGCGGCAGCCTCCACCCCAGACCTCTTCAGAGAATTGCCTGTAAGCTGGAACCAGACATGCTTAGAATTTCAAAGGGGACCGTTAGCATTTTCCATACTGGCCTTGTTATTTACAATTCATTAAGAGAATTAACTTGGAGACTGGGTTCCTCTGATAAACCACCCAAAAGGAAACAGAAGGCAAAGGGACAGAGACAAGGGAAGGGATCGAGGTCCCAGGGGGCCCGGCTCCTGTAGAAATCCAGAGAGTCCTGTATCTGCACACCTGCCTCCCTGACACCCGGGTGACAGAGAGGGAAACAGGCCCAGGGGGACCCTGGGACATCTCCAAGCTCCCGCAAGTGAGGCCGTGCAGACGGCTAGATGCCCAGGCTGAGTGGCCAGTCCAGCATGTTCCCCTCCCGTGCTTGCCCTGGGGGAAATCTTGCTCCAAAGTTCTTCAAGTTTGTGTAAGCAGAAACTGCTGGAACAGGCGAGGACCTAACACACTCTGTACCAAAGACAGTACAACTCTACCTTGGAATAAGGGACAACCGGTTGGAAAAGGATGAAGAAATCAGTCCCTCGGCCCTAAGACAGCACCACCTGTCGGTACTCAGAGAGAGAAACTGCCAGTCTAACAGAAGGATGGACCTTCTTGTGCTCCTGGGGCCCTGCCGAGTGTCTGCCATTAGCACCTCTCCCAAATCGGCTTTTGGAAAGTGTGCTAATGTGTGACTTCAAAGCTCAGGAGTTTCACGAGACCTCATCCCCTCCACCTGAGGGCTAGCAGCCTCCCCCTCCCTGCGGACCTCAAGGGGTGTTATATTTAACTGTGTATAAAAGGAGGTTTAGGGCTCCCCTGGTGGCGCAGTGGTTGAGAGTCCGCCTGCCGATGCAGGGGACACGGGTTCGTGCCCCGGTCCAGGAAGATCCCACATGCCACGGACCGGCTGGGCCCGTGAGCCATGGCCGCTGAGCCTGCACGTCCAGAGCCTGTGCTCCGCAACGGGAGAGGCCACAGCAGTGAGAGGGCTGCGTACCACAAAAAAAAAAAAAAAAAAGAGGTTTATAACATTGATACATTGAGAAGCTGGTGAGCGCTTGCCACCTTCCTTCCAACTGTGTGGTTCATACACACAATAAAGTCCTCTTTGTGAATTCTGAATCTGGGGTCTAATATTTTCTTTACTTTTACAGTTATGTAGTGTTTTCTAGTTACTCATGTTTAATACGACGGACACAGATTTCTTTTTTAAGGTAGTTGTAGGAAACTTCTTTTGAAAAATAAATACACAAAAAAGGGAAATTAAAAAAATAAAACGCCAACTTAAAGAATATTGCTAAGTGAGGGAGTTCCCTAGCGGTCCAGTGGTTAGGGCTCCACGCTTTCACTGCCGAGGGCCGGGTTTCAATCCTTGGTTGGGGAACTAAGATCCCACAAGCCAAGTAGCGCGGCCAAAAAAAAAGACTAATGATAAGTGAATATCGGTACTGGGGTCTGCAGATGTGGCCAAAAGTGTAGCGATGGCACGCAAATGAGTGCCCTAATCCAGAGAGTGAATCTCTAACACAGGATTCCCAAGAGCCCTGACAGAAGAGCCCCTTGAGTTGCTTGAGAACTGGTATGATGCCTTATTCCTTGTTTGTTCCTTGGTATGTGGTACACAGACATTTAAAATTGCATTATTAAAGCAATGGATGGATGAAGAATCTAGAGACACTAGGGCAGAGATTTGAGCAATGACTGGGGTCAGGGAAGAGAGTTTGAACCATGCCAAGAAAGCCAAGTCCTCCACAGGCACGCTATCGTGTCAGGATTTCAAGACCATGGTAGACATTACTAATCAATCATGCCTTTCATTTCCCCTGAACCAGAATGCAGCCTCAGAATCCTTCTTAACACTGTACTCCAGGCACCTAATCAGAAGTAATACGCGAGATGAACTCTGTCATTCTCGGACTGGATGACCTTTTGAGGTTCATTCCAGCCCCTAAAATTGTAAGATGGTATGAGACGCTAGAGCAGCAAAGCCTGTAATGTTATTTCTCAGACCACCAAGTGGTCCAAACAGCTGCCTCTGAGTTTAGGCCAAAAGTCTCAAAAAGTGTTCTGTTTTCCCATGGAGCCAGACATTCCCACAAGCCTCATAGTCCCTGTGTGGTGAAAGGGGTGGAGCAGGTGATCTGGAGGCCTCTGGGCTATGATGTTGTCAGGAGGCAGCAACGAAAAGGTGATTCACAGCCCCCAGGCCTTCCATACACCTGGCACCTGCCAGGCCTCAGGGAACAGACTCCGGAGAGAGGGCAGCGACTGGAGCTGGAGCTGCCCGATTTGACCAAAACCATTCCCCAAGCCCTCCAACCTCCACCCATGACAGGATCACCTTCCATGGCATCCCTGACACGTGGCTGTGTAGACCCTGCTGGCATCACTCAGGTGCTGGGGAGATCACTACTTTCCCACCCACTACAGTTCTGGAGGGTCTTTATTTTTATGCAGTCATTAAGCATAATGTCCATGAGGAATCTTTAACAACCTGGAAAAAAGACTTGCCATAAAACGTTAAATGGGGGGGAAAAAGCAAGATATCAATGTATGTCACTGTGGGTTTTTTCCCAGTTTTGTTGAGGTATAATTGACAAACTCAATTGTATATACTTAAGGTGGACATGACGATTTGATATATACATACATTGTTAAATCGTCACCACAATCGAGTTAATTATGTATGTCACTGTGTTTATACGTAAGTTTAAAATGCATTAAAAAGGGGAAGGAGGTGGGCAGAATTCAATTTAAAATGTTATCTGGAGTTGAATTCCAGTGATAAGGTTAGAGGTGAATTTTTTTCCTTTTCCAAAGTTTTCTGTAATGTCACATCACTTTCATGATGTGTGTAGTGTATTCCCGTGGTTTCTGCCAACCTACCGGCCATGCCCCCTTCTTCTGGTAAAGGCATCCCAGTTTTCCTTTCAAAACCATCCTTCCCCATTTGCAATCTGTGTAGTTGGGTGGGACTAAGCCCATTCCCACTAGTTCCAAGGAAGGGCACTTGCCCCAAGCATTCCGTTCCCCCTGGTTCCAGTGATTGGTTTATGGGTAAATTCACTTCTGGAATATCTGGAGCAATTAGGGAAGAGATGAGAGTTGTGAGGATAAGTGTCCAGGGCAATCAGCAACCATTTTACCACTTCAAGTGGAGAAGCTGCCTGAAACTGAAGCTGGACAAGAGGAAAACAGAGGAAAGATGAAGGTACTGAGGGAGACAGAGAAAGTACCAACACCACTGAGCACCTGTATCCAGCCATTCCTGAAGTCCATATTCCCCTGTAGTTATAGAAACCAATAAGCTCCCCTTACTGCTTAAGTCAACTTGAGTTGCAAATCTGTCACTTGCAACTATGAGAGTCCTGACCTGCTCAGAGGAAAAAAATTAAAAACGAAGAAGCAAGCCCTGCATAACCTCCATTTTGGTCTTAGTTTTGAGTGCAGGAAGGAAAGCGCCCTCTTCTCCTTTTGCACATTTGAAGGTCACTCTCTGCTTTCTGCCTGCCTTCCCCTACCACTCTTCCAACACACACACACACACACACACACACACACACACACACACACACACACAGAGCAAGCTGGAGGTAAGGCCTGCCACTGTGGTTGGCATCCCTTCTGATGGGGTAAATGTCCCAGTTAAATCAGTTATTAATACTTTGCCTCTCACCCCTGAAAACACTCCCCCATTATCTTATTTTGGGCTCCCCTTGAAGCAGACCCTAAGATAAAGATCAGGATGCAGATCGTTTATTTGGATATGATCTTAAGAAGCGACCGTAGGAGAATGAGGAAGGCAATTCACGGTGCATTCATGAGGCAACAGGAACTCAAGCCTCCTGGGGCCTTGGGGGGACCGCACAGAGCATAGCTCAGAGTTGTTCATCTGAGATGGGAGGAAGCTGAGAATGTAACCACTGGCTCCCATGTGTCATTGGTAGAGGGTTGCTCCAGGTAAAGGCATCCCAGTAACTCTCTGACACTTCTGGTCCGTCCTGTGCTCAGCTTAGAAAGGCTGCCAGGTAGGCAGAGAGACACCTCAGCAGGAAGTTAGAGGCGTGCACTGAACAATTCACTATGGGTGGGTATGTACCAACAGAGTCTGCCTCGGCAGCGAAAACCGGTGCTCAGCATGGCACAGTTATCCACCAGGTGTTGTTACTGACGGGACACTCTGGCTCTGTTTTCTCTGGATGGTTTGTTTGGGTGAGATTCTATGACTTTCCAGCTCCTGGATTGCTTATTTACAGAGTGGCTTCAGCATTTTCTTAGCCAAAAAAAAAAAAAAAAAGAATATGGAGAAACTTCAACATTCTAAGAAAATTCAACTCATTGCCTGCTTCCTGTTAATCTAACCATTTTCAAATTCCCCTTCGCAATTGCTGCGATCAAGTTATTATCAATCATACTATCAATTGCTTGCCCTGCTCTAGGATGTAGGTTAAATATGCTTGTGTCGGTGGGATGCTGCATCTTAGATTTTCATTGAAATCTAATGACTTTCATCTTCAAAGAAACCATTTGGAGCTAACGTTCCATCCCTACCCCTGCTGGTTTAATTACAGCGCTTCATACATTTCACATTCTGAAGATAAACACCCCGTTCAGTGTTGATCCCAGTGAGATTCTTTTCAAGGGGGAATGTTACAAAAGTGCCCCCTCCAGGGAGACAATGGCTCATCACCCTGACCTTAGAAACTTCTATCTAGCTTTGTGTGGGATGCAGCCGGGATGCTTCAGTGTCTGCCTGTGCTGGGACTGGGTGTGTGCTCCAAACAGAAAGAGTCCCTAATGACCGGCACTGGAAATAACACCAGCTCATAAGCAGGCACTTCTGAAAAAAACAGAATATCTGGTAGGTTTCAAAGCATTTTATAGGCTTAATGCTTCTCCAATTTTCCCATCACCTATTGAACATTCATTTAATAAGATACAGATATTTAACAGATAACAGAATATCTGTCACGTGCCAGGCACTGGGGCACAGCAGTGAACTCTACAGGGATCCTTCGTAGCACCCCACTTGCAGGAATTTCACAGTCCTGAAGGAGAGGCAGACCATGAACAAGCAAATCCAAATGTAAAACAATTACACATTCAGATCAGAGCCATGAAAGGGCAAAAAGAGTAGCCTTGGATGGAGATATATGTAAGGGAATGTGTTTAAGGCAGGATGAGCAGAAAATGCATGCCAGTTAGGTCTTCTGAGAAGCAGACGTCTAGACAAGAGTGGACACGTGAGAGATCTACTGGGCAAAATGCTGGAGCAGGCGGAAGCGGGGGAACCTTCAGACTGTGATGCGGGCCCGACACCCCCGAAAGGAGAGCGGGAAGGAGGGCTTGCATAAGAAGAGTCACTGCCTGCAGTGGAGTTCTGAGAAAGTCTCAATCAGGTCAATGGGTAGGAGCTGCACAAAGCAGTGTGCACGGCAGGCGGGAATGGTCCAGCTCTAGGACCCGAGATGTGCTGCATCACAGCAACCCTGGGGAAGCCTGGGCTAAACCGGAAAGCCATAGTGGATCCCACCATGTGGCTGCTTTGCAGAGAGAGCTGAACGAGGCACCTCTACGGCCAGCACAGCTTACCCACTGGTGATCCATTTTTGCATGCACGTTCACAGAGAGAGGTCCTGTGGGCCTCTCTTCCTTAGAAGAGGAAGAGGTCCTGTGGGCCTCTCTTCCTTAGAAGGGGGAAGGTAGTGGGATGAACTACAGTCCTGATCACTGGGTTTGGTCTCAGGTCCACAAATGGCTCTGACCCTCTCTCTCCCCCACCATCCTTTCCAAATTCTCTCCATCCTTGTCAGGTCTGAGACTTACTTGATGGTGTGACTCCCCTCTGTGCTACTAAAGAGTCTGGGCCCTTGGTAATCATGCATTTCTCATGCTGGCATTGCTGCATGTGTCCCTCACAGTTACAGTGGGGCAAAGGTGTACTGAGAGGCACTTAAGTGGGTCACTTGGGTCCACACATATTCCTCTCTGCCCCCATTGTGTGTAACAGCAGCCCTAGCCATTCTCAGTGATAAGGTCAATTACCCCGCTGGTCCCTGGATACAAGGTGTCCAAAGCACCCTTTTGGCAGCTGTAGCCTGTAATTCGATGGAACCTTTACTGTTTCCCTTAGCAAGAGTATATTCCTTGCGGAGTCAGAACTTTTAATCCCAGCAAAGTCCAGAGTTGGGAGGATGAGAAGCACAAAGTCTCCTGGTGGGTCATTGGGAGTGATGGCAAGTGAAGTCACTCTTACTTCCATCTCTGTTTCCTGGGTCCATGTATTTCTCCTAAAGGGGACCCAACACCATATAGACATCTCTGATATAATACATATATTGCATCCAGAAGGATCAGGGTGGTACCTCATCCTTGCCTCCACGTTGGCACTCTAATTGTTCATTTAGAAGGCCATGCTAACGTTCTAGAAGGCAGCTATTCCTGGATGGTGTGCTATGTGATACAACCAGTAGGTACCACAGTCATAGGCACAATCTCACACCTTCTTCACTAGGAAGTGTGTCCTCAGGACACACCTCTCCTGTCCACAGGAGAGATGCTATATTGTGTGGGATTCCATGCCTACGGATCAGGCCTTCCTCGAGTCCCTAGAAAGCTGTGCTGGTTGAGACGCTGCAGGCAGAAAAGGCAGACTCACAGCTGGAAAAGGTAGTTATCCCTATAAGTCTGAGCCACCAGTCCTTCCAGAATGAAGGGGACCGATGTAACCAGCTTGTGTCTGAAATGTCCCTTCCCCTTGAATTTCCCAAGACTGATTCCCTTCTCTCCGCGGGATTCAGGGTTTCCAACCAAGCGTCATCCATGCCAACCATCACAGTAGCTCGCTCCTGTGTTTCCGGCAGGGCTCACCTGGCCTCCCAGGGGTGGGCACACCTCCCAGGTCTGACCAGTCAGTGGACTCCACCTCACTGAGCTATCAAGAAAGAGCTGCTCCCAGCGTGCTGCAATTGAGTTTTCTTAGATTCTGTATTTGTCTCTTTGGCATCCCTCCATCACACGTGCTCATCAGTTCTGTGCTAAATACTTGAAGGGGTCTTTCTATGATCTCTGGTGTTTTCCTTCTGTGTAGCTCTCTCCTCTCCAGTACTTGCTCCTGCAAACTCTAGCTGGCTTTGTCTTCTCAAGTCAGGGGTCTACCTGACTTCACTCTTCCTGTGCCATGATGTGGAAATTCTCTTTAGGAAGTTAGGTGAGGCAATCATAGGGCTCACCTCATTTGATTCCCCTTTTTCAGGGGTTTCTCTTCTTCATTGCCTGAAGTCCAGTATATTGCAAATTATTGTTTCATTCATTTTGTCCACTTTTGGTTGTCTCACGCACAAGAGCAGATCTGAAACTTGCGACTCCATCTTGGCTGGAAGCAGAAGTTCTCTAAACCTTTCTTCCACATTTGCCTTCTTCTGTTTGCAGACACTAAGCAGAAACCTTATTGGTGGCCTGACTACTTTGCTTCTCAGGACACCACATTCTGTTATTTATCTTCTCACTTTCCTGTGAATCAAGCCACATGGCTGCCCTTCTGAACTTGCAAGTCATTATGATAATTGCAGCCCCCTGACTTCCGGTTTCAGTAACCCACCACCCCCATGACTATTAACAAGCCCAGTTCTTCAGCCACCTCCTCACCAGCAACCTTGGTCTGCAGAGAAGAGCCTCCACCAGGTTTCTTAGTGACGCTGGTGTCCATCTTGCTCAGAAGTGTGTTCTTAATGTCGTTGATGAATGGTGTGTGCTCTGAACCCTCCAATGGAACACAGGTCTCCGGTGGGTCTTCCGGCTTCATATAATACTGCGTGGCCATTTCCCTCAGTCTTTTCCTTCCTCTGTCATCTTCCAGAGCAACTCGGGTATCTCACCTTCACCTCGACATGGGCCATTGCTTTCTCTGGGCTTCTAAAAGCCCACTTGGCAGTGAGTTTGCCCCATATCCTGGGGTCTCTGTCAAGCTATTAAATTCTGTGTCCCAAGAAAGTACCCCCAATTCGATGAATTCTTGCTTATTCAGTCTTACGTTGTGGTCCCCTTGATCAAACACTCCAGAAATCCTATCCCGCGGTACTTCCCTGACTCCTGCCAGTAAACACTTGCTAAATTCATGCAACTCCTTCAGAATGTACTCTCTTTCCTCCTTTATCAGGCCTAACATGTCCCCAGCAGGTTTGTACTGGGATGGTATTAATACATTTATACAGAAGTTGACACGTATCATACATAACAGAGGTACATAAATCCTGAGTGTACAGATGGATTACTAATCATGATGTGAACACGTCCAGCCATCAAGCTCACAGATCAAGAAATAGAACGTGACCAGCTCTCCAGGACCCCTCCTGGTGGCCTTTTCCAGCCCCTACCGCCCCTTCCAAAGACAAGCGTGAGCCCGACTTCTACACCATGGGTTAATTTGGTCTGGTCTGGGACATGACATAAGTGGAATCATGCAGCAGGTCTTCGCTTGTGTCTGGCTCCTTTGGTTCAACACTATGTTTGTGAGTTTCACCCATGTTGTCAAGTGAGGTTGTAGTTCACTGTTTCTCATTGCCATGTAGTATTCCACTGTACAATTACATCACAAGGCAATTATACCTTTTTACTGTTTATGGACATTGGTTTCTTTCCAGTTTTGTGCTATTTCCAGAATACTGCTGCCATGGACATTCTTGTCTTTTGGCAAACATATGAGTACCTTTCTGTTGCGAACACACCCAGGAGCACGATTGCCAGGTCACAGGTACATCGAATATAGTTTGGTTTGTCAATTTTGTTTACCCTTTCAAAGAATCAGCTCTTGGTTTTATTGATTTTTTTCTATTGTCTTTTAGTCTCTATTTTATTTATTTCCTCTCTGATCTTTATTATTTCCTTCCTTCTGCTGACTTTAGGTTTTCTTTGTTCTTTTTCTAATTCTTTTAGGTGCTAGGTTAGTATTTGAGGGTGTTTTTCTTTTCTTTTCTTTCTTTTTTGAGGAAGGCCTGCATCACTCTGAACTTTCCTCTGAGAACTGCTTTTGCTGCATCCCATAGATTTTGTATGGTTGTGTTTTCACTGTCATTTGTCTCAAGGTATTTTTAAATTTCCTTTTTGATTTCCCCATTTTTAGCAACATGTTGTTTAGTCTCCATGTAATCTTTTTTTTTTTTCCCTCATTTCTTTTCCCGTGGTTGATTTCTAGTTTCATGCCGTTGTGCTCAGAGAAGCATCAACTATACTTTGAAACAAGCTGGTGAATGGGACTTTCTCCCTGACTGAAGCCCCAGAGCTGAGCTATCACACAACAGGTGATGAGACCCCCCATAATCTATAAAAGAGCAGTGGGGTGCTCTTCCTCATCTAGGGTCTTCAGACTCTTTACGGGATGGCTTAATAAGTCCTATGAGAATCGCACATCACCCACTCCAGTCTAAAGGAAATGAGTAAACATTTGAGAGGATCATGAGGAAGTGAGAACATCTTCAGCTTTGAGAATTGTTGGCCAGTGCAGGGAGTGCTTTGACTCATGAGGAGGGAAGGAAAGGGATGGGACACAGAAGACCTACCAGCCAACAAGCCATGGCATGTGCACAAGAGATCGGGTGTAAGGACTGGTCTGACACCACTGACAGGCTGCCTGCTGAGCCATGTAGTCTGTGAGCCCCTTCCCACCCCCTGCTGGGTGGGATGTGATGACACAAGAAGGACCCTGGGAGTTTAGAGACATGCGTCTTAGGTTGGGTTTCCCCCAGAAGTGGCCCCTGCAATAAAGACTTGAGTGCAAGCAATTTGAGAGCTGATCCCAGGAAGGACTAGGATGGGAAGGGGGAACCGAGAAAGGAACGGGAAGGAAGCCAGTTCAGACACAGCAGTGAGCAGGCTGATGCTGTGGGTACTGGGCTCAAAGCCACTGAAGATTGTACGATACACACACTTGAAGGCAAAGGAACTTGGGCATTTATCCAACAACTCCTATACATCTTGGGTTGAAGGTTGCTTGTAAGGGCATCAACTCCCCTGCCTGGGGCACCAGAGAAAGCCCTTGGGGTGAGAGTTACAGGTGCTGGCTGCAGAAAGCCACAGAGGGGTTCAGGCAAGGCTACTTAGATGCCTGCTCCAGCGTGTGTGCACACAGTGCCTTAAGCCTGCTGCTTACCAGGAGAAACTCTGGAGGTAGAGGATGGGCTGGGGCAGTTCTCTATAGCAAGGTGAAGAGAGAGGGCATTGGCAAAAACTTGCAGCACTTCAATTCAGTGTCGCGAGGTTACGTGAGTCTCTTGTGAGCCACCGGGATGCCATGGCAGGAAGCCAGGCTCAAGATGTCATGATGGTACCATGTGGTAGCCTGTGATGAAGAGGAACAAAAGGAAAGTCCCATGTGGGCAGTCAGAGACTGGGCAGCCCCGTCCAGAAGCTTCGTTCTGCAGCAATCCCCACGAAAGCCAGCACTAGGTGTCACTCACTGACGGCACCAATGGCTTCTTTACAATAGCCCATGGAGTACGACATCTGTCCTCCCACCCAGGGCCCCCCCACCACAGGACAGGGGGCGGGACACCCATAGCAGCAGATGAGGGGAAAAGATAAAGGAAGAGTGCCAGACAGACCCTGCCCCCCATCCTTCCCCACTGTGGGGTTTCAGCTCCTGTGGGGTTGAGGAGACGGAAGCAGATTGGAACTGACTGTGAGACTGAATTTCATAGAAACAGGGCTGGACATTTTCATACCTGAAAGTGAGTCTTAATTCTGAAAGCTAACAGGAAGGCTAAACCATCTCTCTTAGATATTGACAAGGCAAGGGAGATGCAACAGAGTTTGAAGGCAGCAGTGGATGAAGACTTGGTAAGCCCCTAACACTTTGGTCCCCATCCTCCATCCCTAAGTCTGGAATGCCTCTCCCCTCAGTCCTCCCAAGACTGCAACCTTTCTCTCCACTGGATGTGACTTTTGCAGGCAAGCAGCATCCCTCTGGGGAGACATCCCTGGAATCATCACAGTAGCTCGCTTCTGTGTTCCAGATGGGGTTCTCCTGGACTCCCAGGGGTGGGCACACCTCCCAGGCCTGACCAGTCACAGGACTCCACCTCACTGAGCTATCAGGAAAGAGCTGCTCCCAGGGTGTTCCAACTCTGTTTTCTTAGATTCTGTATTTGTCGGTTTGGCATCCGTTCATCACAGGGTCAACTGTATTCACTATATTTGCCTATTTTCTATATTCTTGGTACTCTAGCATTGAATACATCTGGCCTCGCTGACTGGGGGGGGGGGCGGGGAGAGACTGTCCCTCCCAGCGCTAGCTAATTCCTAAAGATAATAGACAACTCACCTGCAAGCAAGCCTTGCATATACACCCCGTCATTCTCAATCCCATACCCCCAACCACCTGGGCCATCTGACCCTCACCCACCAAGCCAACGTTACCCCCGCCCTAAAACAACCCAGGGCTAAATACCAGAAACTAGGGACAGCCCTGACACCCCAAAGTCACCTGGATTATTCAAACTAGCCAATCCCAAGCTGTTTCTGCCCTGCTTTTCCCACAAAAAACCCCAGTAAAGGCTTTGGCCTAGACGTGCCCCTCCCTCCTTCTGCCTCCCGATCAAAACAGGTGCTTCTCTCTGTGGCCCCGCGTGGTGAGGTAGCCCCCCTCCTCTTGGGAACAGTAAGTAATAAACATCTTCTTTCAGTGGCGCTGACCTCTTCGTGTCGTCACTCAGTCACCTCCATAAATTAAAATCCCATGGGGACATTTCCAGACACAGGGTACAAGGACCTTGCAACCTGGAGCTGCCAGGGACACCCTTCCAGCCCCATGTGGACAGCTGCTAAACAATGACATCAACCCAGAGAGATGCAGAGCTAAGAAATGGACAGGCAGAAACAGAGCTTGGACCACATTTTTGGAGCACCAGGGTCCATATGCTTTACTCTGAGCTTTTAGGTTATATGAGCCACCTCCACCACCAATTTTTTCTTTCTTTTTTTTTTTTTTTTTTTACTTTGCTTTAACAAGGTTGAGATGGGCTTTCTGACCTTTGCAGCTCAGTCTTGGCTAATGCAGTCTCCTCCAAGGCCCTGATTAAGTCTCACCTCCTCCAGGGAGCCCTCCAAGATTACTCCAATTTTCCAGTCTCTCTCCTCACAATGCCAACTGCGCCTAGGATCTTATAAGATCCTTACATAAAATATAAGATTTTATATTACTCCCTCACATTCCATCTCAGGATACTCTCTAACCACTCCATGGTTTCCCCCTGCTCCTAGTTTCCGGAGGGCAGGGATGCTCTCTGATGAGTGTTCCCTGGGTGTGCTCTTATGCCCCTAGTCACTCTGGGACATTTCCAGAGTTGCCGTTTGTGATCAAATCATCAATGGCCTAACAACAGGGGATCTTCCTGCCCCCAGATGTCCATGCATCACCCTCTTAGAGAGCCTACAAACCCAGGTGCAATTTTCTCCTCAGTCTTTTCTCGGATTCAGACACATCACAAATCTCCTCTAGACTTTCCTGGGACCATCAAGAGGCACATCACTTGTCAAGGATCTCCCGCCCTGGCTCACCAGCAGATATTGGTGGGAAACCCTGAATGGGCTGAGGCGAAAGCAAACCCTTGTTGGTGCCTCGTTCGGCTTTGCTGTTTAGCTCACCTTCCAACTGGTCCATGAGGGAGAGGTGGGGAGCAATGACCCTGCTTCCCGAGTGGACTGATCCATTCATGGCCACAGCACTTTTGAGTCATGTGGCTCTGGGTTTGCATCCTGGCTCCACCACCACCTGGCTGTCTTCAGGAAAGTCCCATCCCCTCTCTGATCCTCAGGAACTTTCCTTCTAAGATGGAGATATTAATAACACTGCAAAGTGAGTGGAATTTTGAGGCTCCAAGAGGCTGCCATATGGGCTGGGCTCTGTAGACTGTGACGTCTGTGTACATTCTGACGTCATCAGTGCCTTCCTTGTAACCCTCTTTCAGGAGCACCAAACCTCCATGGAGATTTAGCAAAACCAAGATTCCTCCATCCTCAGATGCCCTTCCAACCACACACCAAGCGCTCCCCAAAAGGAAACATTTCAACTATTCCTCCGTCGTATCCCCTCTTCAGGAGCTAGAGTCAGAACACCATGGACCTCTCACCTGGCGCCCAGGTAGAAGAAGGAGTTGTCTGCCGTCCCGTCCCGGGAGACCCTCAAAGACTCAGCTACCCGGAGGGGATGATTTTGAGGGCAATGTCCCATTTTTTCCAAAATAAATTAGGAGAATGAGGATTCTTATGCATGCCCCATTACTACTTGCTCCTTTGGCATGTTAAAGGGGAAAGCACCTTGGAATTTATCTCCACCTGCCCAGCTGTTCCAAGGAGTCCAGGGATTCGTCAGAGGCATGCCCTGCATGGCCATGGGCTGGAAAGAAAGCACTGGGCTTCTCACTGCTTCCCCGAGCAGCCAGAGAAACTCTGTGGTTATCTCTTGAGTTTCACATTCATCCGTTTAACATGCTGGTCTTCCTGTGAAGTTTCATTTCGTCCCCTGTAATGGGCCCAGAGCAGCGATGCTGCCAGGTTGGGTGAAATCTTTGGTGCAGGAGAAGGAGTGTCAGCAGTCTGGGAGCAGCACGAGGGCATCACTTTGACCCGTTTTATAGATGGATAAATTGAGGCTGAGAAATTCTAAGTCCCCACTGACTGAATCTGCTGATTCTTCTTTGGATCCTCTTTCTGCAAGGTCAGTGTGTTCAAGTATTTGCACACCTAGACCACTCCAAGTACAGCCAACAGGCAGTGCGGGGCCGTGAACTGTTTCTTATCGATTCATGCCAAGTACAGAAATTGAAGGTAAATATTTAGAAAATGTTATTGGAATTGCCAATAACTTTGGAATTGCCACAGTATCTAAGGCCCTGGCCAGTGGACTCATTTCTACGAACAAGGTGAAACCTGTTCAGATGGCAAGGAGGATGTGGTAGGAGTCGAATGGTAGCCTCGTGAAGCGGACCGTGCATCCGCCCAAGGTGGGCCGGCAAGAAGAAGAAAAACTGGTCCTTCGGCACCAATAATTTGACAAGCACCATCACGTGGATTTGAAATTTCATGAAGAGTAATTTTAAGGATAATAGATATTTCTTTTCATCTGTTTTAGAAAATACATTACTAGCCCGTGACACCTCTGAGCTCATGGATGTTTGTCTTGGCATAAAGCTAGCAGGGGTATTTAAGTAAAAATGTTTAAAATAAGACAATCTAAAGAAGACTGTCACCAAGACATTTATCCAACTGGTATAAGAACAGACAAGGCAAAGCGTAATAAAGGTATTATGGGATAAGGGTGAAGAGTGATACTCAATGCCAAATATACTTGCGAAAAATTAAAAGCAAGTTTCAGAATAAAAGCTTGGAAAGCATGATAGCAAGCAACACCAGATTTCATTTTAATGGGCAGAGTACTTTCCCATCTATGATAGACTGGGCGTGATAGCTTTACGAGGTGAACATTTTTGCTCCCCACGTTACGAGGAAAGAAAAAAGTCAGGCAAAGCCAGAAATGTGAGTCAGACTGGTCTGCGCACTCTTCAGAACCACCCTCCACCCCAGTTCTGGGAGAAGAGGGCAGTGTGGGCCTGAGTCTTATCTCAGCTTCTTCTGCTCTCAAGACAAACGCCAAAGGTAGCGGGGTTCATCCCCTCAGGACAACGCTGGGCACATTCTCCAGGTCTTGAATTAAAACGTATGAGCCTTGGGAGTCCTAATGACCAGCTGCTTCTAATCTGGGCTTCTCTTCTCCATCCGTCCCCTTCTTCCCCCACCCTGGGCCCCTGACACACCACTGGGGTGGTGACTCTTTCGAGGATGCTAAAAATTGCTTTATTTTTCAGCACTAATTTGCCAACAAGCTCAGCCATCAGTCCAGTTGGCCAGAAATGAAATTCTGTAATTACACAAAAGCCTGGGTCAGTGACCTCCTGATTGCAATATCTTGTCTTTTTTGTCCCTCCCTTCCAGCACCTCGCCCATGGGACAAAATTGCTTTGGCTTCTCCGTCAGCCTCCTGAATGAGGTGGTATTGGAAACTAGTGAGGCGTGGCCCTGCAGAGGTGTTCATAGCTTTGCAATAATTTACCCATTTTCATTTTGTTTGATTTCATTAACACCTGGGTCTCAGGAGAGAGCCCAGTTGGGAAGGAGGAAAAAACAGATGATTTCCGTTGAAATCGAGTGGCTATCACTGCCTTGTCTGGCAATTCCAAGAGAGTGTGAAACGCCAAGGGGGTAGTCCAGTCTGATCTTGGGGAAGAAGGAGGTCTCTCCTCTGAGGCAGTCTGCACTGCGAAGTCTCTCCCTTCATGCCCCTCAGCCCTCCAGGGCCCCCTGTCTTGGGCTCACTCCGTTGGCATCAAGCTGGCGCCCCGTACTGGTCCTTCTTTCCCAAGGATTCAGTCTCACCTGCCCAATGGACTGAGGTCACTGGGATGGCTACATCCAGTCAGCAGTGCTCAGTGATTAAGAGCACGGACACCCAGAACTAAGTTCTAATCCTGGCTCTGACTCCAGCTTTGCTGGTAGCCTTGAAAATGGAGCTCCACCTCTATAAGCCTCGGTTCCCTTCTAAATAAAGTGGAGACGGCAGCTCCTGCCTCATAGGGTTGCTGCAGGGATTGGCTGGGATCACGGGTGTGGGACATCACATGTGTCTCTGACACTTGTCAGTGCTCAGAAAACAGAGAAATAATAGTAATCATAGTCATCGTCTTCATCGTTTTCTCTTTCTCCTTCCTTCTCCTCTACCTCATCTTCGCCTTCATCATTATCGGGCCCTGTCCTGCCATCTCAGTGTCTACAGGCTTTCACCAAACAGAACCCAGTCCCAGAGTGAACTGGAAATGTTTACGGGGTGAGGAGTACACAGTCCCCAGACTGGAGCCCTCCAGAGAGAGATTCTCACCCAATACAAGCCACACTACTGAGCTGCACGGCACACTCTTCCTCAAAGGCCTAAGAATTCTGGGAGACTCGGTGATGTTCTAGGGATGGGGAAAAACACTCCACTGACAAATGGCAACTGGATGGTGAGAGAGCCCACCATGGCCAAGCTGAGTCTAAACACCGGCTCTCCCTGTTTATCCCCCAGTTCCCTAGGAGACACCCCAGAGAGAGGTCATGGCTGGAAGGCAAAACCACCACCCCTTTGACCCATGACGATAGCAGACAGATGGAAACCTTGCTCTCGGGTAGAAGGGTCTTCCAGATGCCCCTCAAGTCAACAGGAAGCGTTACAGACCACCTCCATCATCACAGGAGGTTGATCAGCCTATAAAGGCAAGTCCTTCCATTCTTAGTCATAAGAACATGATGCCAACTGCAGCTGACATTTATCGAGTGCTTGCTGTATACAGTGTTTGCAGCATTGTCCGTGTACTAACTCATTTCATTCTTTCAAGTGGCTGTGAGAAAGCTTAGGCAGCAGGAGGTTAATCTCCGGTTCAAGGTCTGACAACAGAAAGCAGCAGAGGTAAGATGCCACCCAAGTCTGCCTGGCCCCGGAGTCCACATCGCTAGCTGTTGGACAGCTGTGGCCATTACAAAATTCTTCACTGTCTTGAACTAAAACTTCCTGGAACTTGGGACCTTTGGTCCTGTTCTGCATTTAGGGGTCTCTGCACTGAAGTCAGCTCCCCTCCAGTGACAGAACCCCGCAGGTGTGCCTTCAGCTCGAGTCCCCATCTCAGTGCCTCTCGAGTGTCCCCATCTCAGTGCCTCAGCTCCACACTAAAAACACCATCAAACGTGGTTCACCAGCCACAAGTTAAGGGCCTCTCCACTCTGCTCATCCTTCTCTGGCCTCTCCCCAGCACGTGAAAAGTCCCTCTCAATAGGGGGACCTGGTAGCAGGAGCCCCAGAACAAGCTCTGAGGGCAGCAGAGGGAGAACCTCATCTCCATCCTCCCTGGATGTTTGGTCTCTAATCAGGAATTCTTGGCTACCCAGTTCTCAGATTCCCACGTGCTCCAGAATCCGCTAGGTCAAACATGCAGATTCCTGGGCTCCACATCCAGACCTGTGGCGTTAGGATGATACGGTGAACCTAAGAATCTGTATATGTAATAAGAGCTGCAAGGGATTTCTAAGTGGAAAAGGTAAGGGGGCAAGGGGAGATGTCCTTCAACTCGACTTTAGAAACCCAGCCTGGGGGTGGGGGCGAGAATGATTGGGAGTTTGGGATTAGCAGATGCAAACTATTATGTATAGAATGGATAAACAACAAGGTCCTACTGTATAGCACAGGGAACTATATTCAATATCCTGTGATTAAACATAATAGAAAAGAATATGAAAAAGAATGTATACATATGTATAACTGAATCACTTTGCTGTACAGCAGAAATTAACACAATGTTGTAAATCAACTATACTTCAATAAAATAAATCAATTTATTTTATATGCGATGGAATATTACTCAGCCATAAAAAAGAACGAAACAATGCCATTTGCAGCAACATGGATGGACCCAGAGATTGTCATACTGAGTTAAGTAAGTCAGACAGAGAAAGACAAATATCATATATCACTTATATGTGGAATCTAAAAAAATGGTACAAATGAACTTATTTGCAAAACAGAAATAGAGTCACAGATGTAGAAAACAAACTTATGGTTACCAAGGGAGAAAGGAGAGGAGGGATAAATTGGGAGATTGGGATTGACATATACACACTACTATATATAAAACAGATAACTGATAAGGACCTACTGTATAGCACAGGGAAATCAACACTCTGTAATGACCTACATGGGAGAAGAATCTAAAAAAGAGTGGAGATATATATATATATGTGATTCACTTTGCTGTACAGCAGAAACTAACACAACATTGTAAATCAACTATACTCCAATAAAAATTAATTAAAATAATGTATAATATTGCATTAACTTTGTAGAGTGACAGATGGTATCTAGAATGATTGTGGTGTTCATGTCACAATGTATACACATGTTGAATCACTATTGTACACATAAAACAGATATAATATTGTATGTAGAATATATCTCAATAAAAATGTTGGCTGAAAAAAAACTAAATAAAAAAATTTAAAAAAAGAACCCAGCCTGAAGTCCCAGCACTTCCTGGGTCAGCCACCCACACGTGAGGGACAATTCAAATACCCAAGTGTTCTTCCTACTTGCCTGCAGCCATCCTCCCACCTCCTGCTTAGACAGCTGAGGGCCCCAGCCCATAACCATCACCAGACCATTGGAAAGCCCAGGGCCAGAGGGCATCAGCCTTCCTCAGCAAAACCACGCTCCCTGTGTCCCAGTCTCCTTCTTTCTGTTTCTTTGCTCACAACAAGTTCACTTCCATCTCGGGGCCTTGGTACTTGCTATTCTTTTCCCAAGATCTTTCTGGGATTGGCTCCTTCTCGCCACCACCTCCTCACCAAGGCCTTCTCTGATCATCCTATCTGCAGCTGACCCCTCCTGGGCCCTCTCCATCACCTAACTCTGCTCCATTTTTTTCCACGGGACTGAAATTTCTTGTTTGTGGTCTGTTTCCCTTATAAAGGAAGCCTGTGTCTCTTGTTTCTCTCTGTGCCTCAGTTTCCACATCTGTAAAATGGGGATAACTTGACCTCACAACCAGCACGTTGCTGGTTGCTCATTATGGACTATTGGGATGATCAAAGGAGGTAACATGTAGAACACTCAGAACAGTGCATAGCGCCATATAAGCACCATCTAAGAGATGGTTTCTATTATTTATATTAATATCATCATTCATTGCTTTGTCCTTAGCATCCAGAACTGCACCTCGTACACAGCAGGCACCCAATACATATTTTCGAATGAATATACACATGGATCGAAGAGCCAAGATGCAGAGGGCCTGAAAAGTCCCACCCTGTCTGCTTCCCAAGCCCCAGGCCAGCCCCTCCTTGTGGGTTGTAATTACCCAATAATGAGAATCCCAGCCCCTGAGGGCTCCACATAGGGCGCCTTCTACAAAGATGAAAAGTTCATTTGTTAATAACTACATAGCAATATCTAAAATTTTGGTTGTATTGTGAGGTTGGGTGCCTTCCCCATTCACCAATAATGACAGGCCACTTAAAAAATAAATAACACGTATAATTTAAGCAACGAAAACAAATAGCAGTGTTGGCTTTCCCTGGGAAAATATTTTCACTATTTCCTCGAGACGTCCTCATGGGTGCCTCTGCCTTGGCCTCCCCTGCTGAGATGCCTTCTCAGCAGGCAGCCTGGGAGTGGAGTGCACGGAGCAGGGGCGGGGATGAGACCTCACCCACAGCCTCTCTGGAGGCTGGAGTTGTTTTCTCCAGAGCAAGGAAGGGGGAAACTACTTTCTCCCTCCACCCCCAGCCCCACTCTCTTTCCTAGCACCCTCTCCCCACCAGAGGTTACACACTCAAATGCCCATAGGGGAAGACAGGCAATGTACATGAGCAATGCAGGTGGCTGTGTGGGACGATAGGGACGGGTGGGGCTTGTGGTAAATTGAAGAACAAAGATTCCTCCTATAGGGGTCAAACCTGCCAATGGTTGCTATGCAGATATGGAAGAATGCAGACCCAGTTTTGCCAAATCTCCTGACATATCAAAAGAAGCCATTAATTTGGATTTTAAATGTTGGTCCTTTTAATGGTCTCAAAGGTCCTACATCCTGGCCCCCATTGTCTCTGATGTCATCTCTTATTTCACTCATCCTGCTCTGGTCACACTGGCCTCTACTGTTTGGGAGCCATGCCAGACACTCCTACCACATGACATTGGCACTGGCTCTTCCATCTGCCTGGAGTACTCTCCTCACAGATTGCAAGGCCAGTGTGGCTGGAGTACGGTAGGTGAGGAGGGACATGGCAGGGAAGGAAGTCAGAGAAGAGCCCAGGGTAGCCAGATTATGGGTGGAGGCGGGGAGACTAAAATCATACAAGGATGTTTTTGCTTGTCACAAAGGTCGGTGGATGTTAACAGCATTTAGCAGGTAAGGGTCAGCAGGCCAGACCCCCATCCAAAGCGCAGACAGCTCCTCACACAAAAAATTATCCACCAAATATCAAGGCAGGTGAAAAAACTAGTTATAATATTGGGAGCCTAGAATCTGACTTTATTTCACATTTAATACAAAGGGTTTTTATTTTTTGCACAATATTATTCAACACTGAACTTTCTAGGACTGCCATTTGTGTGTAAATCAAGGGGAAGTTCTATTCTGTCAGGAGATTTATCAGGAATTAGTCCCTTATGGGGACCCCACCATTGAAAGCCATCCATGCCGCTGTGCAGCTTGAATCACCAGCAGAGCATCAGTCTGTGTCTACAGGGTCATGTTCATGGTGAGTCTACGTACATCGGCTGCAAGCTCTGATGCCTTCACTGTGTCTTGCAGGAGAGTTGGGCTGGAATATTTATGTTCTGATGTAATTGTTATTTTATTATAAATTAGTTGCCTTTTAAGTCTCCTCTAGAGTATACTTAGGACATTATATGGCTTATATAGATTTATTTAAATTATGTGTATAGATAGATTATGTTATCTGTGAATCCCATTTCAGCACAGTGTAAGGAGCATTGCAATGCATTTGTTATTTAATAAGGACAAAGAAAAAAATGAGACCATATCTGATATTCCTGAGGTCCCAGATGTGGAAAATTGCAGGACACAGAAAGGGACTTTGGCCCTTCCTTGGCCAAGTTGCCCTGGGAAGACCCTCTAGAGGGGCAGGGACACCAGCTAGGGACTGCTCAGCCATCTAGGAGAAATACTAGGAACAGCAGTGGAGCAGGTGGGGAGCAGTGGGGCTGAGAGATTTGCTGATGGATCGGATGTTTGGTTCTGAGTTACAGGGGGAAGAAAAGAGGACAATTTCTGAACTAGGGAGATCTGAGTCTCGATTTGGATGGCAATCTGTGCTCTGGGAATAGAAAACGCCCACTGGCAAATGCTTGGAGGCAACCCCCTTCCCACCACCCCACCCTACCCGCACCCATCGCTGGTACTGGCAGCATCACATTATGGAGTGAGCATGAGATTTGCAGTCAGAATACCTGGCTCGAGTCCTGGCTCCAACACTGACCAGCTGTGTGATCCTGAACGAGTCACTTAACTTCGAGACTTGGCTTCTCCACCCTGAACAATAAGGTTGATAATTATACTCACCTGACAGCGTGGTTGTAAAGACAAAACTAGATGCAAGCAAAATGGGACACTGCAGAGAAACACTCCTTTGCCACTAATGGCTCCATCACTCTCAAGTGTCTATGCTTCCTTGTGTCCCCTTAGGCTGTCTTCAAAATTTAAGAAACACTTGGGCCAACTCTCTGCTAGATTTTCAACTTTTCATCTCCATCCTGATCCTTTGCCAAAGACGGCTTTTAAAAATGCACATTCACACGCGCACACACACACACACACACACACACACACACACAAATGAAGGAATAAAAAAGGAAGGAAAGGGAATTAAGAAGAGAAAACAAATGAAATTGAAACATAAATTAGGACGTTGGGATTAACAGATAGACACTACTATATATAAAATAGATAATCAACAAGGACCTACTATATAGCACAGGGAACTCTACTCAATATTCTGTAATAACCTACATAGGAAAAGAATCTGAAAAAGAATAGATATATGTATAACAGAATCACTTTGCTGCACACTTGAAAGTAACACAACAGTGTAAATCAACTATACTCCCATATAAAATAAAATTTGTTTTTAAAAGGCAAATATTTCTACAAGTCTTATAATGAAAAAAGAAAGAAATTGAATCAAAGAATTAATGACTGAGCATGGAACTGGGCATAAATTCCCCAGTGAATAAGATAAAACAGGAAAGTCAACTATTGCTATATAACAAACCATACCAAAGCTGAGGAGCTTAAAACACCACTGGTTATTCCTCACAAATCGGTGAGTCAGCCAGATGGGTCTGCTGCTCTGGGCCAGGCTGGGCTGATCTTGGCTGGGCTCACTCATGCATCTGAGTTGGATGGCACATTGCTGGTTGCTCTGAGATGGCCTTGACTGGGACACCTCCCCCCTGCTCCATGGGGTTCCTCATTCTCCAGTAGGCTGGCCTAATCTTGTTCACACGGCAGTGTCATGATTTCAATTCTTGTAAACATACGGCGACCCAGGTCAGGCCTAGCATAGAGTCTGTGACCTGAGAGGGTGGAAGCTGCATGATGGCCTCTTGGAAGGTCATGAGCTTACAGCTGACACGCCACCCCTCCTACCACACTCCAGCAGTCGAAGGAAGGCATGAGGCCAGTCCAGATTCAAGGCGCAAGCAGCCCCCACCTCTTATCAGGAGGAAGAAAGATTGTCACCATTTTTGCAATTCACCGAAATGACAGATCACAGCTCTAATTATCAGAGAAGAAATACGGCAGTTTCTTGAAGCAAAATTATTCCCCTTGACCAACTCAGAGCAATGCTCCCAAGGGGCAGACACCATACTGGTTTAATTGTCTTCATAGCAGCAATCTTTTATTGAATAAGCGCTAAGCACTCTACGTTCAGTGCTTCAAAAAGTGCAGGAGGCACAGCACGGCTCTTAGTTGTGAGAATTATCGTTGGTACACACGTGAGTCAAGTAGTTGTTTGTGGTCATATTTGTTTTATCTTATTGCTTGCCATTTGTGATAAGTGATATCAATTTTCTTCTCATGCAAATATAAAAATTTCCTTTCAAAATAGATCAAAGTCTTTTAAAAGTAGGTCAATTTAAAGGAGTTAGGGGAACGCTTCCATGTCCACTCCCACCCCCCATCGCACCCAGCACGGTGGTGGCTACGAGGGTGGAGAAGAGCAGGGTTGAGCATATGGTCAGCAGCCTAGACTTGACATTGGAACCTGCCTTTATGGGTTGTGTGGCCTTGGCAAACCCTTCAACATCTGGAGCCTTGGTTTCCTTACCCGTGAGATGAGAATAGTGGTCAAATCTCATACAGATTTCCTGAGGATTAAATGAGATGGCAAGTAAAGCATTTAGGGAACATCTGGCACGTGGTCAGCACTCAGAAACAGGGTAGCTGTTTGTTGCTTTTATTATTACTTCCACTCTCTCCTCTAACAGGTCCCCAGCCAGTGCCCAGGCTTGTCTTCACACTGTCCCACACTCATTTCATGCCCCAAGGCCTTTGCTCAGGCTTTCTCCATCACCTGGAATGTCCCCTCTACTCCAGGGGTCCCCAGCCCCTCGTACCGGTCCTCAGCCTGCTAGGAACCGGGCCGCACAGCAGGAGGTGAGCGGCGGGGAGCAGCGAAGCTTCATCTGCGCTCCCCATCGCTCGCGTTACCGCCTGAACCATCCCCCACCCCCTCCACCCCTCCACCCCTCCACCCTCTCCTTCCGTGGAATAATTGTCTTCCACAAAACCGATCCCTGGTGCCAAAAATGTGGGGACCGCAGCTCTACTCCACTCCCTAACCCAGCCCACTTCAGCGTCACCTCCACGCATTGCTGCTCTGGCATTCACAGGGGCTGTCCCTTATCACTTCACCGGGTGCTCACCTCCTCTGCCCAGTGGTGGGACCCTCTCTGGCCAGGCCTAAGCCCTCCCCTTTCTCACGCCCTCCAGCAGCCTTGCCCAGGTGTGCTTCCTGGTTGTCTGATGGAATTTGTTCCAGAAAACCACTCCAAGCATCATCCTCTAAGGCAGTGGTTCTCAGCTGGGGGTGATTTTGCCCCCCCAGGGAAGCATTTGGCAATGTCTGGAGACATTTTTGTTTGTCACAACTGGAGTGGGTGGTGGATTTGCTGTCATCTAGTGGGTAGAGGTCAGGGAGGACACCAAACACCCCTCAGTGCACAGGATACTACCCACAATGAAGACTTATCAGGTTCAAAATGTCCACAGTGCCGAGGGGGAGGAACCCTGCTTTCAGGAGACACCTGTTCTCCTTCAGAGAGCAAGGACGCTGGGGTTCCGGGTAATTCGGTTCTCAGGGCTGCGCAAATCACAGCTGTGCTGCCCGCCCCGTTTCACAGCCTCCAGCACCTGGAGCTGTGTCTGAGCCCGAAATGGAGCCCTCGCGCACCCCACCCCTTGTCAGAGCCTCTGCGAGTCCCTGCGGATTTTTTTTTTTTGTGCGGTACGCGGGCCTCTCACTGTTGTGGCCTCTCCCGTTGCGGAGCACAGTCTCCGGACGGGCAGGCTCAGCGGCCATGGCTCACGGGTCCAGCCGCTCCGCGGCATGTGGGATCTTCCCGGATCGGGGCACGAACCCGTGTCCCCTGCATCGGCAGGCGGACTCTCAACCACTGCGCCACCAGGGAAGCCCTGTCCCTGCGGATTTGTATGAAGCACTGTGACTAAGGCCAGCTGAGCTCGCCTTGTTCTCGCCGGGCAGGGACAATGCCCCATTACCGGGAGGCCAGGTCCCAGCCCACAGCATGGAGCATGGACCAGAGAAAGAGAGAGAGGGAAACGGGGCAGGGCCAGACTAGTCCTGGGATGGGAGTTCCGACAGTCCCTGGTAAGAATGGTTATAATTAGGAGAACACAAATGTCAGTATCTCCTTCTGGATGCCCAGTACGTGAGGGTTTATGCTTTATTCGCAACCCTGAGGTTGGCCTTTTCCTGCCAACTTCCAGGGGTATCGCTGGTTGTTCTAACAACCAACCAGGTGAGAAAACTGAGGCTGAGAAAAATCAGGTGATTTGCCAAGGACACCCAGCTGGGAGGTTGAGAAGTAGAGGCTGGAACTCAGATTATCTGAATTGTGCTTATTAGAAAGCACCCATTCTGTGCCAAGCACGGTGGAAGTGCCAGGTGGGGAGTTGGTAACTTCAGTAGGTCCGAGAACGGGGAAGAACCTGATGAAAACCCGGCCACACCCCTCCCTCTGACTTCTACAGCTTGATACCACCCCCTCCATCATTGATTGGCCTAGGAGAGGGTGTGGCCCAAGATGAGCCAATCAGAACCTCTCTCCAAGGAATTGGCAATTAGAACGGAATATTCGGGTCAGATAGAGGTGCCCTGGGAAAATAAAGGTCCAGAGGGAGTTGCATTCTTATCTGATTGGGGTTCAAAGCCAAGGGGCAGGCGGAAGTGAGGGAAAGACATACCTTGCAGACTTCTATGTGTGTCGTCGGGAGGTTCTCAGTCTGTGGAGAGGCGGGGAACTTTCACACAGGCAACAGCTGACCCATCACGCAGCCCTGGAGGCAGAGATGGTCTCTGCAACCACTGATCCTCCAAGCGCCTTACTTCCTGCAGCTGGATTCCAAAGGAATCCCTAAATCTGAGAGTTAGAATGTGGTTTTGGTCTTTGCTTCTAAATCTGAAGTTGGCAAACTTTTCCCGTTAAGGGCCAGAGAGTATTTTTGGCTTTGAGGGCTACACAGTCTGCATCCCAACCTCTCCACTCTGCCGTTGCAGCAGGAAAGCAGCCGGAGACAACAAGGAAATGAAGGCGTGTGACTGGGTTCCAATAAAGCTTTAAATACCATAAGGCACGGAGGGCAGAATGTGGCCCCCAGGCTGTAGATTGCTGACCCTTGATCCAAATAAAGCCTGAGGTCCAGTGCACAGCATCTGTCTAAGGCACAAGTTCCCGTGTCTCAGGAGATGGCATGGCCATTTACCCAACTGTCTGGCTAAAAACCTGGTGTAGCTGAGCAGTCAATGTCCCACCCCATCCCCCGGGCAGTAGCCTCTACACCTGCTTACTACAAAGTCCTGCAGGACAGCACACAGTGCTGACAGATGGGGACCCAGCCCCTCACCCCTCGGGTCTGAGATGTGTGCTCCACGCTAACTCCCCCAAGTCCCCAGCAGAAACAAGATGCAGGTGCCCACATTGGTAACCTCTTGGTTCTGCATATTTATTGGCTGCCTTTGTTTCCCCAGCTCACTCCTCTCCCCTGTGGTTGCTTCCTGGAAGCACCTCTCAAATAACTCCCTTACACTGGAATCCTGCTCTCAGGATATCCTAACCCAGACTGAGGCACCCAGGAGTCATCAATGGCCACTCTCGTTCTCTCTCGCCCCACACCCAAACCATTAGCCAATCAGCCCTTCCTTCAAAACATACGGGGAATACAGCCACTTCTCACCACCACCACTGCTTTGCCCTTGGTCCAAGCCACGGTCATCTCTGGGGCCCTCACAGTCCCTTCTCCACGTACACAGCAGCCAAACAAAACCAACGTTAAGCCAGGTCCCACCTCTGCTCAAAACCCGACTAGGGCTTCCCATCACATTTAAAATAAAATGCTAAGTTCTTAACCTAGTCTATAAGGCCTTACAGGATCTGACTCCCATCTGCCTCTCTGATCTTTCCTTGCAACTCTCTTCCTCTCATTCACTCTGCTCCATCACTCTAGCCTCTTCATGATTCTTGAAACCTTCCGTACATGTTCCTGCCTCAGGCCCTTTGCACTGGCTGTTGCTCTTGTTTAGACCACTGTTCCCTGAAATATCTACATGGCTCCTCCTCTCACTACATTCAAGTCGTTACTCAAATTTGACATAATTAGTGAGATCCTCACTGTCTATCCTCTTTAAAATAGATCCTCTTCCTGTCCATCCCCTTGTCCTGCTATCCTGTATATATCCTAAATATTATATATTTATTTGCTTATTTGATTTTGTTTTGTCTTTCCCAACTAGACTGTAATCTGCTTTGGCCTGTGCCTGGCATATTCTAGTTACTTAATACATATTAATGAGGGAAGGGAAAAAGGTGTTAGGCTGCCTGGGTTCAAATATTGGCTTTGCCATGTAACAGCCGTAGGACCTTGGACAAGTCATTTTCCCTTCCCATGTCTCAGTTTCTCATCTATATTATAGGAATAAATGAGAAACAATGATAATAAAACCTATCTAATAAGATTATTGTGGGAATCAGGTGAGATAATCCATGTACAGTGCCTGGCAGATATTACAGCGCTTCATAAATGGCAGCCAGTTTTATTATTGAGATGACCCTGGGGCCTCTATTTCCTAATCTGTGAAATGGGGCTGTTGCAAGAATTAAATGAGGTGATGAATGGAATTTGCCTGGCATATAGCCCTCTGTAAAAATTAGTGATTATTTTTTATAAACACACACACACACACACACACACACACACACACACACGTACACAGAGCCCATAAAGTGCTATCCGTTTCTGCCTTCCCTGAGCAGATTCCCTGAGGACCAGGAATTAGCATGAACATAAGACCGTGAATTCAATGGCTGAAGAAGGATGGCTCCTGTTCAGCCACATCCACATTGGTTGCCTCTGAGCTGATGCCAGCACATTCTTTCTGGGAGTTTTCTCTTCCCACACACTCTGCAACCCCTGGTCTCCAGCAGACAAGCAGCCTGGCCTCCCTGTAAAAGCCCCACGCAGGCATCAGAACCTCAGCTGCTCCCCGTCTGGAGCCCAGAGCACCAGGCTGAGCAGCCATGCGCCTCTGCGTGGTGTTGCTCCTTATTAGGCATCATTAGGTACACGGTAATTATAATAATTATGTGCACTGCTTAGGCGACCATCCTCAGTAACAACCACTGCTATTCAGAAGTCATAATTGCTGCATCAGAACTTAAAATGAAGGCTAATTCGATGTCAGTTGCTCCCCCTGCCCCGAATCCCAGCCCCCGACATAATCTCTATACCCAAAGTGCCCCGTGACCCCCGGCCATCCTTGATTAATCTGTAAAACCTAAAACAAAAACTCTGGTCCACAGGAGAGCATGGATGTGCCAGTGGGATTAAAAGGAAACATGAGGAGGTTTGAGGATGACTTGTAGGGTGTTGAATCATTTAAAAAGAAAAGAATTCGAGGGCAAGGGGCGGCTGCAGAACCTGGGCTGGTGGTCCGGAGATGGGGTTCGAATCCTGGAGGTGTCAGAGTCTTCCATGATGTTCTTCAGATCACCCCTTCCGCATCAGTGAAGTTGGAGGGGTTGACTTGGAGAAGCATAATGGGGGCTTTCCTTCTAGTGATATTTTATAGGGGAGCAACAAATAGAGATGCAAGCAGAGCAGCTTTGAAAAAGGAGAAACAAGAGGGTCTGGAGACCCCCTGCCCTATCTAACCACACAGCACCTCTGAGATATCTCTGCAGACCCCTAGGTTTCCGGGCGCGTCGATGCTCTCTGAAGCACTGGTTCTCAAGCTGGGCCCCACGTTGGGATTGCTGGGGAGATTTAAAAACTGCTAATGCCCGGGTCTTACTCCCAAGGTTATGATTTTGTTGCTCTAGATGCAGCATAGACACCAGGATTTTTTAAATTTCCCCAGGTGATGCTAAAATGCAGCGTTGTCTGAGAAGCACTCTTCTATAGGCTTATATCTGGACATTCAGAGGGCCTCTGATTCTTCCCAGCCTGGTACAAGGGTCCCCTCACTGGGCCTCAGTTTCCGCATTTTCCAAGTGAAAATGTTGAATGCGATGGCCTCCAAGGGCCTCCCAGCTCTCAGTTTCCCTCAGCTGGGGATCACTCCAGAGCTTGGAGAGTCTGAAGCATGAGGTAAAGCAAGGCTGTCTGTGTCCCTTTTTTTCCTGCCAAATGTTTGTATCCACTCCTATCAGTGCAGGCCTGGCCTCAGTAATATAGAACAAAAAATCATAAGAATACTATTAAATACACCTTGCCCTCCAAGCACTTGAGGAACAAAGAGAGAACCATTTATTGGAAATAAAAGGGCTAAACAGAAATACACACACTCACACACACAGAAGCAACCAGTGTTCATCTTCCCCAAAGGTAAACTACAGTTCTTGTTACTCGAATCCAGCATTTCCCCAGGTGGGTTGAACAGAACATTAATCCCAAGAGAAGATGCTCAGTGAAGATCTGAATACACGATGGAACACTGATTCCTGCGTATAGAAGAGTCACAATGCAAGTGAACAGAATAAGATAATCCTGCAAAAAATAACCCTGTTTCGCTCCGTTTAACCTATAGTTCCAAACTTCTTTGACTACAGAACTCCACTCAGGGTCTTTGGAACTCGTGGTGCACTGAGCACAGACTGGAACAGACAGAGGCACAGGCATGGACACCCAGTTAATTCAGCCTAGGGAATGGAGGCCTAATTTTGAGCAGTTTGGGGCAGAACGTTGGTAAAATTGCCACAAATTTGTCTGGCTTTGGCTTCAGGGAAGACAACATTCTCATGTGGTCCTGCAAGAAATGAAGACAAGCCATGGGTGCATTTCAGGGAATGGGGGCAGCACCCACCAGGGAAAGCCTGTCCACATGGATGCAGAACGTGGAGTCAGCAAGGAGAGGCAGCTCTCCAGAGGGGATTCAGACAAGCTCCTACACTATCCCCATGAGAAGGGATACGTAGTTCACAGCCCTCACTTAGATAGGTCAATTATTAGTAGTGCAACCTTTATAAAATTCCAGGTTTAAAAAGAAAAAAGAATCTTCAGGCAAGCAAGAAATGGGTTGGACATCAGTAGCATCTCATAAGGAGGAATACCTTGAGACAGCAGTGGCCACGAACTACCCCAGAGCACCTATATGCCTCTCCACCCTGGGTAGCCACCACCCATCCCAAGTCATTCCTGAGTTAGCAAAATCATAGAGGGCTAAACAGAGACAGTAGCAGTGAGCAGAGACTTTGCAAACGGTGACTCCAGAAGGCAGTCACCTAGCTGGTTCCATGGAGGAATCCATTCATGCAGCAGGATTCTTCTAGAGTATGGTTACCTTCCTGATCTGTGGATGCCCCAAATATCTTCTCATGCAGCTCAGGAAAAGGGCCCAGAATGAGGCTCTCTCGCCATGAAGCCCTGTCTTCCAAGGGCTGCCACCAGCTGTATGGGGCAAGGATGGAAAAAGCAGATAATTCTTATATAACACCTACTACATGATAAGCACCTTTCTAAATACTTTACATTAATTATCTTATTTAACCTTTGATATAACCCTATCAGTTGGGTACTGCGATTACTTCCATTTTGCGGATAATGAAACTGAGGCAAGGAGAAATTAGGCAAGTTGGCCTAAGTTCCTTACCATAGCTGGAACATGGTAAAGAACACTGTGTGGGAGTCTTCCACTTTTCTCAAGTTTTTCCCTTGGGCACGTCACCAGCCTGAACTCCTCCAGGTTTTCAAGCCAGGGCACTGGAATAGAGGGGCTGCTTAAAAGGTGGGAACCAGAAATTTCTGTTGGGATCCCCTGAAGATCCTTGGCCAATAGAAGTACTATGCATGTGCAGACCAAGACTCCGCAAGGCTAGCTGAGAGCTGGTGAGGAAGGCTGATTGCTGGACGTCAGCAGTTACACCATGTAGGGAGTTTTGGCCTAATAAGAGTGAAGAGAGTCTCACCGAACACCTCAGGCATCCAGCTGAGAAATCAGAAAATCTATGCACATCTTAGAGTAAGGGCCATGTCCTAAGACTAAAGACAAAACCTAAAATGGACCCATCATAACAAAAAATAAAACTGAGCTTAACGGAATCAAGAGAATCCACCAGTAACTTAACCGACTGCCAGAACAAAACTCAACACCACTTAAAAGAGGATAGCAAACTCCAAAGTATCCAAAATACAATAAAAAGTTGCTACATGTGCAAAAAACAAAACAAAACAAATAGCAACGAAACACACAGGAAAAGTGACCCAAAATTAAGAAGAAAAGCAGATAATAGAAACAGATCTTGAGATATTTAGGAGTTGGAATGAACAACCAAGGACTTTTAAACAGGTATATATAAATGTTAAAGAATTTAAAGGAAAATGTAAACATGAGGAATTTTAAAATGGAGACCCTCAAATACAAACCATAAAGAGAACCAAATGGAAATTCTGGAACTGAGGAGTTTCATAACTGAAACGAAATATTCTCTAGATGGTTCTTAAAGTCAGATTGGAGGTAGCAGAAGAATGCCAGGAAACTTGAAGACAATTCAAGAACAGAGGCAGGAAAACAACCTTTAAAAAATTAACTGAGCCTCAGCTACTGTGCAACAATATTAAGTAGTCTAAAATAGATTTTATTGGAATTCTAGAAGGATGAGAGAGAGAGTGGGACAGAAAAAAGGTATTTGAAGGAATAGTTTCCAAATTTGATGAAAAACATCTGCTGAGAGATCCAAGAAGCTCAGGAGACCCCAACGTATATATAAATATAAGAAAGCCACACAAAGGCATTTCATAGTCAAAACACTAAAAAGAAAAGTAAAAGATGTATCTAAAAATCAGAGAAAAAATACAATACCTGCAAGTAATAATTATAAAATTGATAAGTAACCTCATCAGAAAACATGCAGATAAGAAAAAATAGAAATGAAGTCTTTAAGATGCTGAACGAAAAAACTATCAATCCAGAGTTATGTATCTAGCAAAAATATCCTTCAAAAATTGGGGTGAAATAAAGAAAGAAGAAAATATTCAGATAAAACAAAGCTTCGAGAATTCATTGTCAGCAGATCTGCCCTACAACAAAAAAATGCTTTTAAAAATTTCTTAAGGCTGGGGCTAATCGGATGACAACTCAGATTTTGAGGAAGAAAAGAAGAGCACTGGAAATGGTAAACACATGATTACATTTAAAAGATTACTTTTTGCTTCTCTTTGGCTTTGTAATCGACAAACGACTATTCAAATCAAAAATAACACAGTTTTGTGAAGTTTATAACTTATGTAGAAGATAGATGATGATGATGAAGATAGATAGATATAGATAGATAGATAGATAGATGTAGATATAGATATATTAAAATAATAGCACAAAGAACAGAGAAGAATAAATGAAATGGTAGTGTTTAAGGTTCTTATATTTTATTTGAAGTGGGAGAATATCAACTCTCAGTAGAGTTAAAATAAAAAGAGCTATATCTGAAAAAAGAATAGAGGAAATAAATGGAATAAAAAAGTATTCTATATGCCCAAATTAAAGAGACAGGGAAGACAGAAAGAAAAAGAGGTAGGTCAATAGAAAGTAAATAGTAAGATGACAGATTTAAGCTCAACTATATTAAGAACATTAAATGTCAATGTTCTAAACACTCCAATTAAAAAGCAGATATTGTTATTCTGATTCAGACGAGCAAGGTTAACTTTATTCCAACAAGAGAAATATTTAAAATATTAAGACTAATTAAAAGGGGAGAAAAGCTATAAACTGCAAGCAGTAAAAATTTGTTTTTTTACCAAATATCAGAAAAATAGACTTCAAGACAAAGAGTATTTCCAGATAAAAGTATGTACATTTTTCTATTGAAGCACAGTTGATATACAATATTAATTAATTAATTAATTTTACAATATTAATTTCTGCTGTACAGCACAGTGATTCAGTTAACATATACATTTCTTTTCATATTCTTTTCCATTACGGTTTATCACAGGATATTGAAAATAGTTCCCTGTGCTGTACAGTAGAACCTTGTTGTTTATCCATCTTATATATACTAAAAACTCACTTTAGATCTGAAAGCACAAATAGGTTAAAAGTGAAAGGATGGAGGAAAAATTGTCCATGAAAATAATAACCAAAAGAAAACTGAGGTGGCTAAACTAATATCAGACAAAATGGGCTTTAAGTCAAAAAATATTCCAAGAGACAAAGAAGGACCTTATATATAGGTAAAAGAGTCAATCCATCAAGAAGATATAACAATTATATACCTACACACACTTAGCAATAGAGCCCCAAAATATGTGAAGACAAAACTGACAGAACTGAAGGGAGAAATAGACAATTCTAGAATCATAGTTGGAAACTTCAATACCAAGCTTTCAAAAATAGATAGAACAACTAGACAGAAGATCGAAAAGAAAGTAGATTTGAGCAACACTAAAAACCAACTTGATCTAATAAGAGACATACAGACACTTCATCCAACAAGCAGAGAATATACATCTTCTAAAGTGCACACAAAACATTCTCCAGCATAGACCTTATGTGCAGTCACAAAACAAGTTTCAATAAATTTTAAAAGGTTGAAATCATACAAAGTATCTTCTTTAGCCACATGTAATGAAATAACAAATCAATAACAAAGGAAAAGTGGAAAATTCACAGACATCTTGAAATTAAACAACACATTCTTAAATAACTAATGGATCAAAGAAGAAATCACAGGGGAGATTAGATAATATTTTGAGACAAAAATGAAAACAGAATACAAGAAGTTATGGGATGCAGCAAAAGCAGTTTTAAGGAAAATTTATAGCTTTAAATATCTACATTTAAAAAGAAGAAAGATCTCGAATCAAAAGCTTAACCTGAGGGCTTCCCTGGTGGTGCAGCGGTTGAGAATCTGCCTGCTAATGCAGGGGACATGGGTTTGAGCCCTGGTCTGGGAGGATCCCACATGCCACAGAGCAACTAGGCCCATGAGCCACAACTACTGAGCCTGTGCATCTGGAGCCTGTGCTCTGCAACAAGAGAGGCCACAATAGTGAGAAGCCCATGCACCACGATGAAGAGTGGCCCCCGCCTGCCACAACTAGAGAAAGCCCTCACACAGAAACGAAGACCTAACACAGCAAAAATAAATTAATTAATTAGAGTGAAATACCTTGTCAAAAAAAAGAGACATGTACCACAGTGTTCATTGCAGCACTATTAAAAAAAAAAAAAACAACAACTTAACCTGACACATTCAAGTAGTAGAAAAAGAGGAGTAAAATAAATCCAAAGCTAACAGGAGGAAAGAATGATAAATATTAGAGTCAGCTAAATAGAATCAAAGCTAGAAAAACAGAATCAATAAAATCAAAAGTTGCTTCTTTGAAAAGATCCACAAAATTCACAAACTTTTTGCAGATATTTTGGTTTTTACAAACTGAAAGTTTTTGGCAATCCTGCATTGTCAGATGATGGTTAACATTTTTCAGCAATAAAGTAGTTTTTAATTGAAGTATGTACATTGGTTTTTTTTAGATATAATGCTATTGTACCTTAATAAACTTCAGTATAATGTAAACATAACTTTTGAATGCACTGGAAGCTAAAAAAAATTGTGTGACTCACTTTATCATGATATTTGCTTTATTGTGATGGTCTGGAACTGAGCCCACAATATCTCCAAGGTGTGCCTGCAAAGACAGTGAATTGGTAATTAAAACTTCCCAACAAAGAAAAGTCCAGGACCAGATGGATTCACTGGGGAATTATACCAAACATTTAAAAGAGAATTAATACCAATCTTCTCAAATTCTTCTAAAAATTTGAAGAGGAAGAAATATTTCTTAATGCATTTTACGAGGTCGGCATGACCCTAATATCAAAGCCAATCAAAAACAATGCAAAAAAACCCCATAGGCTAGTATAACTTATGAAAACAAATGCAAAATTCCTCAACAAAATACTGGCAAACCAAACCCAGCAGAATACTTAAAGGATTATATACCATAACCATGTGGGATTTAACATAGGCATGCAAGGGTGGTTCAATCTCCAAAAATTAATAGATATAATACATCACATTAATAGAATGAAAGAAAAGATATTCATAATCATCCCAATGGATGTATTTGACATAAACCCACACCCTGTCATGATACAAAATAGGAAGAAGGAACTCCCTCAACATGATAAAGAGCATTTATGAAAAACCCACAACTAACATCATAATCAATGGTGAAAGTCTGAAAGCTTTCCCACTAAGGAACAAGACAAGGATTCTGCTTTCACTGTTTCTGTTCAACATTGAAATAGTTCTAGCCAAAGTAACTAGGCAAGAAAGCATTTAAAATTGGAAAGAAGATGTAAAACTATCTCTATTTCCAGATAGAAAAGTCTAAAGAATCCACAAAAATATGAGAAAACTTTATGCCTCAAAGAACACCATCAAGAGAGTAAAAAAACCCTACAAAATGGAAGGAAATATTTATAAATCATATATCTGATAAGGGCTTGGTATCCAGTAACTCTTATCTTACAACTCAGCAACCAAAATATAAACAACCCAGTTAAAATGTAAGCAAAAGACTTGAACAGAGGGGAGGAGCTTCAAGATGGCGGAAGAGTAAGACACGGAGATTGCCTTCCTCTCCACAAATACATCAGAAATACACCTACATGTGGAAAAGCTCCTACAGAACACCTGCTGAATGCCGGCAGAAGTCCTCAGACCTCCCAAAAGGCAAGAAACTCCCCAGGTAGGGCAAAAGAAAAAACAGAGACAAAAGAGTAGGGTTGGGACCTGCACCAGTGGGAGGGAGCCGCAAAGGAGGAAAGGTTTCCACACACTAGGAGCCCCTTCACGGGCGGAGACTGCGGTTGGTGGAGGCGGGAAGCTTTGGAGCCACAGAGGAGAACTCAGCCACAGGGGTGCGGAGGGCAAAGCGGAGAGATTCCCGCACAGAGGATCGGTGCCGACCAGCACTCACCAGCCCGAGAGGCTTGTCTGCTCACCCCAGCGGGCGGGGCTGGGAGTTGAGGCTCGGGCTTCGTAGATCTGACCCCAGGGAGAGGACTGGGGTTGGCGGCGTGAACACAGCCTGAAGGGGGTTAGTGCACCACAGCTAACCGGGCGGGGAGTCCAGGAAAAAGTCTGGAACTGCTGAAGAGGCAAGAGACTTTTTCTTCCCTCTTTGTTTCCTGGTGCGCAAGGAGAGGAGATTAAGAGCATTGCTTAAAGGAGCTCCAGAGACGGGCGTGAGCCGCGGCTATCAGGGCAGACCCCAGAGACGGGCATGAAACGCTAACACTGCTGCTGCCGCCACCAAGAAGCCTGTGTGCAAGCGCAGGTCACTATCCACACCCCCCTTCCGGGAGCCTGTGCAGCCCGCCACTGCCAGGGTCCCGGGACCCAGGGACAACTTCCCCGGGAGAATGCACGGCACACCTCAGGCTTGTGCAACGTCAGCTGGCCTCTGTCGCCACAGGCTCGCCCCGCAGTCCGTGCCCCTCCCTCTCCCCGGCCTGAGTGAGCCGGAGCCCCCGAAGCAGCTGCTCCTTTAACCCCAACCTGTCTGAGGGAAGAACAGAGGCCCTCAGGCAACCTACACGCAGAGGCGGGGCTGAGACCCGGGAGCTGTGCGAACAAAGAAGAGAAAGGGAAATCTCTCCCAGCAGCCTCAGGAGCAGCGGATTAAAGCTCCACAATTAACTTGATGTACCCTGCATCTGTGGAATACCTGAATAGACAACCAATCATCCCAAATTGAGGAGGTGGACTTTGGGAGCAAAGATATATATATTTTTTCCCCTTTTTCTCTTTTTGTGAGTGTGTATGTGTATGCTTCTGTGTGTGATTTTGTCTGTATAGCTTTGCTTTTACCATTTGTCCTAGGGTTATGTCTGTCTGTTTTTGTTTTGTTTACTTTTAAATTTTTTTTTCTTAATAATTATTTTTTATTTTAATAAATTTATTTTATTTTATCTTCTTTCTTTCTATTTTTTTTCCCTTTTATTCTGAGCCATGTGGATGAAAGGCTCTTGGTGCTCCAGCCAGGCATCAGGGCTGTGCCTCTGAGGTGGGAGAGCCAAGTTCAGGACACTGGTCCACAAGAGACCTCCCAGCTCCACGTAATATCAAATGGTGAAAATCTCCCAGAGATCTCCATCTCAACACCAAGACCCAGCTCTACCCAACGACCAGCAGGCTACAGTGCTGGACACCCTATGCCAAACAACTAGCAAGACACAAACACAACCCCATCCATTAGCAGAGAGGCTGCCTAAAATCATAATAAGGCCACAGACACCCCAAAACACACCACCAGACGTGGACCTGCCCACCAGAAAGACAAGAGCCAGCCTTATCCACCAGAACACAGGCACTAGTCCCCTCCACCAGGAAGCCTACACAGTCCACTGAACCAACCTTAGCCACTGGGGACAGACACCAAAAACAACCGGAACAACAAACTTGCAGCCTGCGAAAAGGAGACCCCAAACACAGTAAGTTAGGCAAAATGAGAAGACAGAGAAACACACAGCAGATGAAGGAGTAAGGCAAACATCCACCAGACCTAACAAATGAAGAGGAAATAGGCAGTCTACCTGAAAAAGAATTCAGAATAATAATAGTAAAGATATCCAAAATCTTGGAAATAGAAAAGAGAAAATACAAGAAACATGTAACAAGGACCTAGAAGAACTAAAGAGCAAACAAACAGTGATGAACAACACAATACAAAAAGAATAAAATATCTAGGAATAAACCTACCTAAGGAGACAAAAGACCTGTATGCAGAAAATCATAAGACACTGATGAAAGAAATTAAAGATGATACAAATAGATGGAGAGATATACCATGTTCTTGGATTGGAAGAATCAACATTGTGAAAACGACTCTACTACCCAAAGCAATTTACAGATTCAATGCAATCCCTAGCAAACTACCACTGGGATTTTTCACAGAACTAGAACAAAAAATTTCACAATTTGTATGGAAACACAAAAGACCTCAAATAGCCAAAGCAATCTTGAGAAAGAAAAACGGAGCTGGAGGAATCAGCCTCCCCAACTTCAGACTATACTACAAAGCTACAGTAATCAAGACAGTATGGTACTGGCACAAAAACAGAAATATAGATCAATGGAACAGGATAGAAAGCCCAGAGATAAACCCACGCACATATGGTCACCTTATCTTTGATAAAGGAGGCAAGAATATACAGTGGAGAAAAGACAACCTCTTCAATAAGTGGTGCTGGGAAAACTGGACAGGTACATGTAAAAGTATGAAATTAGAACACTCCCTAATACCATACACAAAAATAAGCTCAAAATAGATTAAAGACCTAAACGTAAGGCCAGAAACTATACAACTCTTCGAGGAAAACATAGGCAGAACACTCTATGACATAAATCACAGCAAGATCCTTTTTGACCCACCTCCTAGAGAAATGGAAATAAAAAGAAAAATAAACAAATGGCACCTAATGAAACTTAAAACCTTTTGCACAGCAAAGGAAACCATAAACAAGATGAAAAGACAGCCCTCAGAATGGGAGAAAATATTTGCAAATGAAGCAACTGACAAAGAATTAATCTCCAAAATTTACACGCAGCTCAATATCAAAAAAGCAACCAACCCAATCCAAAAATGGGCAGAAGACCTAAATAGACATTTCTCCAAAGAAGATATACAGATTGCCAACAAACACATGAAAAAATGCTCAGCATCATTAATCATTAGAGAAATGCAAATCAAAACTACAATGAGATATCATCTCACACCGGTCAGAATGGCCATCACCAAAATATCTACAAACAATAAATGCTGGAGAGGATGTGGAGAAAAGGGAACACTCTTGCACTGTTGGTGAGAATGTAAATTGATACAGCCACTATGGAGAACAGCATGGAGGTTCCTTAAAAAACAAAAAATAGAACTACCATATGACCCAGCAATCCCACTACTGGGCATATACCCTGAGAAAAACATAATTCAAACAGAGCCATGGGGCTTCCCTGGTGGTGCAGTGGTTGAGATTCCACCTGCCAATGCAGGGGACATGAGTTCATGCCCCGGTCTGGGAGGATCCCCCATGCCGCGGAGCGGCTGGGCCCGTGAGCCATGGCCGCTGGGCCTTGCGCGTCCGGGGCCTGTGCTCTGCAGCGGGGGAGGCCACAACAGTGAGAGGCCAGTGTACCGCAAAAAAATAGAGCCATGTACTAAAATGTTCATTGCAGCTCTATTTACAATTGCCAGGACATGGAAGCAACCCAAGTGTCCATCAACAGATGAATGGATAAAGAAGATGTGGCATTGGAATACTACTCAGCCATAAAAAGAAACGAAATTGAGTTATTTGTAGTGAGGTGGATGGACCTAGAGTCTGTCATACAGAGTGAAGTAAGTCAGAAAGAGAAAAACAAATACCGTATGCTAACACATATATATGGAATCTAAGAGAAAAAAAGATGGTCATGAAGAACCTAGGGGCAAGATGGGAATAAAGACACAGACCTCCTAGAGAATGGACTTGAGGATATGGGGAAGGGTAAGCTGTGACAAAGCGAGAGAGTGGCATGGACATATATACACTACCAAACGTAAAATAGATAGCTAGTGGGAAGCAGCTGCATAGCACAGGGAGATCAGCTCGGTGCTTTGTGACCACCTAGAGGGGTGGGATTGGGAGGGTGGGAGGGAGAGAGATGAAAGAGGGAAGAGATATGGGGACATATGTATATGTATAACTGATTCACTTTGTTATAAAGCAGAAACTAACTCACCATTGTAAAGCAATTATACTCCAATAAAGATGTTAAAAAAAAAGACTTGAACAGATAGTTTTCTAAAGAAGATATATAAATTACCAATAAGCACATAAAGTGAAGCTCAATGTCATTAGTCGTCAGGGAAGCTCAATGTTATTAGTTGTCAGGGAAGCTCAAATCAAAGTCACAATAAGGTAGCACTTCACACCCACTAGCTTGGCTATAATTAACAGCAACAACAAAAGAAACTGGGAAATAACAAGTGATGGTGATGATTTAGAGTCTTCATACATGGTGGGAATGTAAAATGATGCAGCCACTTTGGAAATCAGTTTGGCAGCTCCTCAGTAAGTTAAACGTGGTTAACATACTATTAAACTATATGACCCAGAAATTCCATTCTTAAGTATGTACCTAAGAGAATTGAGAACAAGTGTTCAAACAAAAGCTTGCACACGAATGTTCATAGGAGCGCTGTTCATGACAGCCAAAAGGTGGAAATGGCCAACTGTCCATAAACTAATGAATGGATAAACAAAATATAGTACATCCATACAAAGGGGTATTATTTAGCCAAGAACAATGAATGAAGTACTTATACACACTACAAGAGATGAACTTTGAAAACATTTTCCTGAGAGAAGCCTAGCACAAAAGGTTTAATGTGTAATTCATTTATATGAAATACCCAGAATAAACAAATCCATCAAGACATAAAACAAATTAGTGGTTGCCAGAGGCCAGAGAACAGGAGGGGAATGGGAAGCGGATGCTTCATGTGTACGGGGTTTTCTTTTGGGGTGATGAAAATGTTCTGGAACTAGATAGTAGTAATGGTCGCACGACATTGTGTATGTACTTAATGCCACTTAATTATACACTTTAAAACAGTTAAAATGGTGAATCTTATGCTATATGTATTTTAACACAATAAAAACAATAAGATACTACAAAAAAAAACCCAGAGACACGGATATTACAATAAAAGAAAATCGTGCAATATGTACAATCTCCCATTTCTATGCTGAAATAATTAGTAAAAGATTAGCAAATAGAATCCAGCAATATGTAAAAAGGATAAAGCATCATGGCAACCAAGTGGGATTTATCTCTGTATGGAAGAATGTTTAATATTTGAAAGGCATACAATGTAACTTATCACATTAACAAAAAAAGGAGAAAAACCATAGTATCATCTTCATAAATTCATCGAATGCATTTGACAAAATTTAACACCCATTCAAAAACTTGCAGCAAACTAGCTGCCTGTTTCTCCCTTTCCCCTTTTTTTTTTTTTTTTTTTTTGCGGTACGCGGGCCTCTCACTGTTGTGGCCTCTCCCGTTGCGGAGCACAGGCTCTGGACACGCAGGCTCAGCGGCCATGGCTCATGGGCTCAGCCGCTCCGCGGCATGTGGGGATCTTCCCGGACCGGGGCAGGAACCCGTGTCCCCTGTATCGGCAGGAGGACTCTCAACCACTGCGCCACCAGGGAAGCCCTCCCTCTCCCATTTTATAGCTGGGAAAACTGGAGCCCAGGAGGATTCCTTGGGGTCCAGCAAATGGAGCGGAGGGTGAGGAGGTCCCGTTGTCTCCTCACCATGGTTCCCCGGTAGCTTCATTTGTGAACCACTCTGGGTGTGGCATCTTCCAGCCGGCTACCATTCCCAGGACACTGGGTTTTCCAGGAAAGCTGTATGCACTCAGACACGTGGCCAGACATATATATGCACATGTTCAGACACATCTAGACGATCCCAGAGATTCACACATGACACAGGCACAGAGACAGTGTGGCAGTCCCATTCACACTGACACAGGCCACACTAGATATACACCACAGGAGCCATCACATACACACACCTCCAGACACATACTGATACACCCAGCCCCACGTGCAATGTACTTATGTCTACACCACACGCTCACACACAATGATCCAGGCACAGATGGTTGCTGAGGTTCCCGCTCAAACAGATATGTACACCCACAAAGACATGCACACAAGGACTCAGCCAGACATCAGAGACACACACTGTCCCCCTTGGCCACGACGCTGACACAGGCACCACAATCACACAAGCACACGCACTCCCACACAGACCTGCAGAGACAGCACAAACCACACACCCACGGGTTCACACCCAGCCGCCCGCACAAACGCAGATGTGTTTGCACACTCAGACACCAGCGCACGTTGCACATGCGCTGAGAAACACTGTGCTCTCCCACGCACGTGCGCACACACACGCAGACACACAGGTGCACCCAGCACACAGGCAGCGTCTCCAGCCCGCGGTTCCCAGGCCCGTGCTGCCACACAGTGGAGATGCGGCATCCTCCCCGCGCCCCCGCCCACCCTCCCCACCTCGGCCCGGGCAGTCACGTGGATGAAAAGACAAAACTATGGATGGGGCGGGGGAGGCGGGTAGTGAGGAAGGGAAGGGGCAGAAGATGAAATAATAATACTGCTGGGTTTGTTCATTTCGGTGATAATTAGCGGTGCATTCACGCCGCCTCACTGGCCGCTCCCGGCTGATCCCGCGTGATGGATGCCTGGTGGTGCTGAATGAAATTAGCATAATTTCATTACCGAGGGACCCGTGAAGAGGTTCAATTATAGAGCAATCTCATTAATACCAGGGCTTGTTAAACTAATAGAAAGAGACAGGCCCCGCAGCTCCAAGAGGTAGGCATGTGCTCGGAATGCCATTAATGCTGGGACCCCTCTACCTGGGCCACGCCTTGCTTCTTAGGACCGGCCCCCAGTGCCCTGAAGACTTGGGCTCCCAGAGGGACAGGGGCCCTGAACTTGGTGGCCCAGAGCCTGATAAATAGATGCCTATCAGAGAGGCAAAACATCCAAGCTGGGTCAGCCTTTCCTAATCTCGTAGGGGGCTACAGATGGGGAGATTGAGCTCCACAGAGTGGCTGACTCAAGGCCAGTGACATCAGAGGCAGCATGGCAGCAGGGGGGACATTCAGGCGAGGAGAGGTGATTCTCATCCCTGTTTTAGGGACTGGCCCCATGACAGGCTCCCAGGAGCCTCTCCCACTGTGACTCAGTTTCTCCATTATTGTGAAGGTCCGTGGGTCCACTCGGCATCCCTTCCTGTCCTCATAAATCTTTTCGAAGCAAATGCACCTGCTTCAGCCCTTCCCCAGCTGAAGACAGCCATTTTAGCCCCCAGCTCCTCAAGAAGGGGGCTCTGTCGGGGCACTGCAGACTGAAGCCTTGGACCATTGGAGAAAGCAGAACTTCAGCACCGTTCCCTCCATCCCCACTTCCATCCAAGCCCTCCCACCCCGCACACCAAGTCTAAAGATGAGCAAATCTAGAAGGCACAGCTGTCATTGAGGGAGGAACCATTGCTTTCTCCCTGAACCCTCAGGAACTGGATCAAGAGGCTGGCATGTTTTGCCTTCGACATAAGAAGCTTTCTTAGGGATGTCATAATCGCCCCCTTCTCCAACTTCAGCAAAAAGGGGTCATGGTTGGCATGCAACTTCACTCACCCCTACCCAAGAGCCTTTCACAATGACCTCATGCCGCAGCTCCCTTCCCAGCCCTGACATCGTGCACACACTGAGTCGGGTCATATGAATTTGCCGTATTTTTTATCACCTCTGTAATATTAGATTTTTCTCTGCAATTGTAAGTAAAACAGCACAAGTCCCGAAATACCCCCAAGCTGGAGAGTGACTCACACTGTATATTACTGAACACATAAAAACGTGCAGTGACTCAGAAGGACCCAGCAGAAGAGACAAACCCCACCTAAGGCCCCACTGTTCAGATTTTAAAGGTAAAGGAGGAGGGCTACCCAATCGCAAACACTGGCCCTGGCTGCTAACACTTGTCAAATGCCCATCGGTCCGTGGTGTGTCTGGGTTCTCTCTTTTCTTTTTTTTTCTTTAATAAATTTATTTATTTTATTTATTTATTTTTGGCCATGTTGGGTCTTCGCTGCTGCGCGCGGGCTTTCTCTAGTTGCGGGGAGCCAGGGGTGCTCTTCGTGGCGGTGCGCGGGCTTCTCATTGCGGTGGCTTCTCTTGTTGCAGAGCTCGGGCTCTAGGCGTGTGGGCTTCAGTAGTTGCGGCACGCGGGCTCAGTAGTTGTGGCGCACGGGCTTAGATGCTCCGCGGCATGTGGGATCTTCCCGGAGCAGGGCTCGAACCGGTGTCCCCTGCATCGGCAGGCGGATTCTTAACCACTGCGCCACCAGGGAAGCCCTCTCTTTTTCTAATGACATAATGAAGCCAGATAATTTCATAAGAGAAAGCCCCCTGGAGACCTTCATTTCTGTTTCAAAGTGCTGATCGAGAAGATGGGGAGGCGACATCAGAGACAATCTGGCCTTAGGACCCCAAGAAGCTGAATGTCTACAGGAAGGACTTCTGGCCACGCTGACACCCACCGCCTTGTAGGGGATCGTGGCAGAGCCTGGGGTGGGGGACAGAACACAAGAGGAAGGATAGAGTGATGGGAAGAGGAACACAAGGCCGAGGATCCTAGGACAGCCGTGACCGCTGGTCCCCACAGGCACTCAGTTGGACCTTGGGAGGGCGGCGTGTGGAGCTGCAGGGAAGGCAGGGGCCTGGAGAGCCTCTTCTGACCAAGAAGGGCTTTGGGCGCCACAGGAGGGGCGGCCAACCCTGCAGAACCAAAAAACAGAAGAGGAAGTAGTGTCCTCAAGGTTAGAAAGGTTAGCACTGTGAGCGCTGGAAATTAACACTGGGATGCTGTGGTGAGTAGGGGCGGCGTGAGTATGAGTGCAGACCTCATCCATCACAGCAGAAAGTCAATAGATAATGTCTAAAACTGATGAATCAGGAAATAGTGGCAGACGTGCATTATTTAGAGATACGGGCAGTGCTCAGGACACCAGGCACGGAGTGGGTGTGGAGGCTCTGGGAAGCAGGCCTGCACCATCATGAAAGGAAGGAGGCTGGGCTTTCCGCGGGAAGCCATGCAGCACTATTTATTGTCTGAAATATTTTCTTAAAGATCCGTCACTTATGCTCCTGGCAGTGGCTCCGCTTCACGCATCCCTGTCACCCTGAAAGCTTTTAGTCGTTCCCTGGGCACAAAAATGAGTGTTGCCTCTGTGTGTGTGTGTGTGTGTGCGTGTGCGTGTGTGTGTGCGTGTGCACGTGTGTGTGCGCACGCGTGTGTGCAGTGCGTGCGCGTGTGTGTGTGCCCGCGTGTACACGTTCGCACCTGTTCCGTGCATCTTGTAAATCACTGCTCTACTGGGCCGACAACCACACAGCCCTTTTCTCCTCTGGGCCTCAGGTTTTCTTATCGTCATATTTGGAAGCATGACTGAGGGCCTTTCCCTTCTGACAGTCTGAGGCTTTGTGAGGGTGAAGCTTAAAGCCAGAAGACCAAGATTCTTTTCCCAGTTCTGGCTGTGTGACCTTGAGCAAGTCACTCACTCTCTCTGTGTCAGTTTTTCTCCTCTCTAAAATAAGCAGGCTAACTGCAGAGTCACCACGGGGATCCAGTGGAGGAAAGTGGGTATGAGAGTGGCTTAGCTTCGCAAATCCATGGGGTTGTGTAAATCCATGGGCTTGTGTAAGTCTATGGGGTTGCTGCAGATGGGTCCTCATTTCTCAGGCTCCAACTCAAATGGTGCATCTCTGCCTCCACGTTCTATTGCCTCCTTCCACTGTGTCTTCCTTTCTCTCGTCTCCTCCCCTACTTTGGGGGACCACTGGAAAGAAGTAGATTAAAAGCTTGAACTACAGTGACAGACCAGGGGATGGAGAGGAGCAAGATTAGGCAGGGGGCTTCCCTGGTGGCACAGTGGTTGAGAGTCCGCCTGCCGATGCAGGGGACACGGGTTCGTGCCCCGGTCCGGGAAGATCCCACATGCCGCTGAGCGGCTGGGCCCGTGGGCCATGGCTGCTGAGCCTGCGCGTCCAGAGCCTGTGCTCCGCAACGGGAGAGACCACAACAGTGAGAGGCCTGCGTACCGCAAAAAAAAAAAAAAAAAAGATTAGGCAGGGAGATGAACAGGAGGATGATGGGTGGATGGATGGAAGAGGAAGGGGCACCAACTGTGACTCTGCGTTAATCAAGACCCTTTGAGCTGACTCACAGAACCCGATCCAAACCGGCTCAGGTGAAAAAGAGTGTTGATTGGTTTATTTAACTGGGAGTCCAATACCATCTTCAGGCATAGCTGGATCCAGAGGTTCTATCCTCAAAAACCTGTGTCTCTCTCCAGGTCTCAGTTCTGCTCTCCTCTGTGTCAGTTAAAATATCAAGGAGGCTTGTTCCAGGTGATGGGGAGGATGGTGTTTCCTGGTCTTACAGCTTCTGATTTCACAAGATCTTCTCTCTCCCAGCACCACTACCACTTTCCCCCAAAGGAACTCTGATTGACCCTCCTTGAATCACATGCCCAATTCTGGACCAATCACTGTTTCCAGGCAGGTGAGGTCTCCTGATTAGCTGGCTGGAATCACATGATCTGCTCTGGGGCAGAGAGGCAGGACCTGGAATTGGCAGTTCCCGCTGGAATCACGTGGTGCGGGGTACGGCGGGGGGAAGCAGTCCCCAAAAAACAGAAAAGGGGAGAGGGCAGTGAAGGATAAACACCTGAAGGCCACTACCAGTGTCAGGGTTCTTAACCTGGGAGTGAGGTTTGGGGAAGGAGGACAAGGCTATCCCTGTCGCTCCAATAGGACTCTTCCCACCACTACCCCATTCTCTGCTGCAGCTGTTCCTGCCCTTGACCTGGGATGGAAGAGGGTCCCAACGGGCCAGTTTATTGAGCGCTCACTCTCTGCTAGGCACTTGAGCTGCACAATCTCATTAGATCCTTATTCCAAATCTGACTTATCCTTATTTTGCAGAAAAGGAAATCAAGGCTCAGAAAGGTTAACTAACCCACCTGGGACCACGTTAGTTAAGGAAAGAGTGAGTGTGCATCAAACTCTAAACCCTATGCTCTAGCCACCAGGCTCAGCTGCGTATAAAATCTCATATTTATTTACAAATACCTGTGTGGTTCACGGTAGGAGTCAGGAACTCTCCAGTGCACTCACTTTACATGCACCATCCCATCTAATCCTCATGGAATCCCATGAAGTAGATACTTTTGTTACTCCCATTTTACAGTTAAAGAAACAGAGGCACTGAAAACTGAAGCAAATTATACCAGCGCCTGGCCAAGCTCCTACAGGGATGCATGCGGTTGCCCTCCAGGCCGTGGTAGCCCAGGCAGGTTCTGTGAGTTTTTGCTGAATGGCGTTTATTCTGGCAACAGAAAGCCCTGCAGAGAATTCAGCACACCAACTGCCCCAAAGCCCTGACGTCAACTTTTCTGAAGAGGCCTCTCTCTGTGCCTCAGTTTCTTCATCTGTAAAAGGGCCTCAAACCTGGGGCAGAAATATGTTATTGCCTGAGGACGGGGGCAAAGGGGATGAGAGCCATAAAGGAAAAGAGAGACACAGCACCAAAGAGAGACTCACAAAAAGGAGAGAGAACCGCGCAGAACCCGGGTGGATGCATACAGCCCCACTGCCAACCCCAGAGCACAGTGGGGCGGGGGTCTCCTAGCTGAACAGGGGAGGGAGGAAACCCCAGGCGGGGTCTCTGCAGCCCAGCTCCCGTGCCTTCCCTGATGGCCCACTGTCCAGCTGGCCTTCAGCAGGTCACTGTGGGGATAGATCTCTCTTCAGGATAGAGGAGAAGGGGCGGAGGACGGGGAGTGGTTGCTTGGAGATAAAGACCAGACTTCAGGCCAGCCAGGGGTCCAGCCTCAGTCCCTTCCCCTAGGACCGCCCCTCTAGATCAGAAAAGCCCTTCTTGCTGTCATGTCTGCTCTCACGCCCACCAGAGCTCCCCAGTCCCCAGCAGAAACATACACATCCCAGCAACCTCATGGCTCTTCACTGCTTCTCCTCAACATCCCCCATCCCCCATCTCTACCCTAGGACAAAATACCCACACCACCCTACTCACCATGGGATGTCTGGCCTCCAGGCCTTTGATTCAGCCTGTGCCCTAAACATAGAAAACCTTTCCCATCACCACTGTTGCCCCACAAAGCCTGGCTCAAGTTGGGACTGCAAGGACTTACCCAGACCCTGCCCAGCATGTTTTCTCTCCTCCACTTCCCCAAGCCTAGCTTCCATCACCAAGTCTGCTTCCTCAGAAATCCATCCACCCAAACCCAGCTATTACCTGAGCTCACTCCAGTCCCCCATCTGTGTGTCAGTTTCCACTAAAATTTCATTTCCGTGTCCATCCTCAAATGTAAATAATGATATCAATAGTAACTGTATCCTAGGGTGACTGTGAGGACTCACATAAGGTGATGCACGTAAATTGCTTACAACAGAGCACGACACTTCATAAGAACTCAATAAATACTACTACTGTAGCTATTACTGTTATTAGTACTGCGGTTACTACTACTTCTATCTAGGAGGGGATGGCTGACTGCATTTTCCAAAATATTTTCGTCCCATGTGCTCTTGAAGAACTTGTCACTTCCCACCAAGGGCTGGAGGGGAGAGAATGATGCTATATGACTGCTAAGGCTAGGATGTAAAAATGATACAGCTTCTGTCTCTGTCTCTGTCTTTCTCTCTTCACTCACCCTTGCAACTCAGGCACCATGTTGTGAGGATGCCCAGGCCACATGGAGAGATCATATGGGGGTGTCCCAGCTGACTGCCCCAGGAACATCTCAGCCATCAGGCAGCAGACCCATGTGTGAATGAGCCTTCAAATGAGACCAATTCCCAGCAGGAGAATGGCTCCCCAAAGATCTCTATGTGCTAATCCCAGAGCCTGTGAATATTTTCCATTCCACAGCAAAAAGAACTGCAGATGGAATTCGGGGTGTAGACCTTGAGAGGAAGAGCAGCCTGGATTACACAGGCGCACCCCCATCTAATCATATGCGCCTGTACAAGCAAAGATTCTTTCCCCAGTGGCTGGAGAGACCTTCAGGGAGAGACTGGCAGAGACATGCAGCAGAGGAAGAGGTAGGAGAGATTTAAAGCAAGGCAGGGATGAGCCTGCTGGAAATACCTTTCCATACCTTTGGAAATGGAGGAAAGAGCTACCGGCCAGGAATGCAGGCTGCCTCTAGAAGTTGCAGCCCTCCAGCAAAGAAACGGGGACCTCAGTCCTACAATCGCAAGGAACTGAATTCTGCCAACCACCTGAATGAGCAAGAAAACAGACCCTCCCCTAGAGCCTCCAAAAGACCACACACAGCCCTGCAGCCCCTTGATTTCAGCCTCGGGACTCTCCAAGTGGAGACCTAGCTGTCCCCACCAGAACTCTGACCGGTAAGAATGTAAGATAATACGTTTGTGTGGTTTTAAGCCTCTACCTATGGGGTACTTTGTTCTGACAGCAGTAGAAAGTACAGCAGACTTGAAGTTTTGCTTCTGAGGCCCCAGACATCACGGAGCAGAGGCAAACCGCCCCATTCTTGTGAGCAAATGCTTGTTCTATGGCACTGTGTTTGAGGGCAGGTTGCTATCACGCAGCCGTAGTAACTGGAACAGAATCTCCCCCACCCCCTTCCCAGAGGGGTCTGCTCTGTTCTCTGAACTCCCCAAGCTGCAGTTTCTTCATCTGAAACATGAGAATAGTGACAATAAAGAGGCAGCTGGTGTGTGCTGCCGTAGAAAGGTACCATGCTGTGTTTCTAAGTGAACAATCGATGACCAATTTGCATTGTATGTCACCATTTCTGTGAAATTAAAACTTATGGATGCCACAATGAGATATCTTGTCACACCCATTAGAGTGGCTATTATGCAAAAAACAAAGCCAGAAAATGGGTTAGGAAGGATGTGGAGAAATTGGAACCCTTATGCATTGCTGGTGAGAATGTAAAATGGTGCAGCCACTGTGGGAAATGATATGGCAGTTCCTCAAAAAATTAAACATCGAACTACCAAATGATTCACCAGTTCCACTTCTGGGTAGATACCCAAGAGAACTGAAAGAGCGGTTTGAACAGATGCTTGTAGAGCCATGTTCATGGCAGCATTATTCACAAGAGCTAAAACCTGGAAGCAACCCAAGTGTCCATAGGTAGATGAATGGATAAACAAGATATGGTCTATACATACAATGGAATATTACTCAGCCTTAAAATGGAAGGAAATTCTGACACACGCTACAACACGGATGAACCTCAGACATTATGCTAAGTGAAATAAGCTAGTCACAAAAATACACATACTGTATGATTCCATTTAAATGAATTGCCTGTAATAGGTATAATATAGTAGGGATAATACTAGTCAAATTCAGAGAGACAGAAAGTAGAATGATGGTTGCCAGGGCCTAGAGGGAGGGGCGAGGGGAGTTACCATGGAGTGGAACGGGTACGGAGTTTCTGTTTGGGATGATGAAAAAGTTCTGGAAATGGATGGTGGTGATAGTTGCACAACAATGTGAAAGGATTAATGTCACTGAAGTGTACACTCAAAAATGGTTAAAATGGCAAATTTTATGTTACATATATTCTACCAAAACTTTTTTAAATGCCCTATGTGTGTATGTTTGTACCTGTATTATGGAAAGCTTGAGGATGCGTTCTGTGTTGTCAAGGATGGGAGCATAGAATGGGAGGCATCTTTTACTTTATACACCTATATGCTGTTTGACCAAGTTATATAAGTAATAAGCGTTAAATGTGCAATAATAACACAAAAAAATATGCATTTTTAGACGGTGACAGAAACACCCACTTCAAAGACATGATGTGAGGATTAACAACCTCGCTGTAGGAAAATCACGTGCCCTGGGCCTGGCATGGAGTTCTCACTCAAGGAACATAAAATCCTCTCCCTTCCTTTTCCCTGTCCTGAGCCTCTTCGGGCATCCAGAACAGCCGCCAGAGGGTTGGCACTGGAGATGAAAGACTTGCGCCTGACACAGCTCCGTGTCCGTCTCACTGTCCACAGCAGCCAAGACTGAGGAAGGGTCCACCCCAGGAAGCGCACCCCAAGCCTGGTGATCCCATCTGATCATGACTCTGGGAAACCATCTCCACCTCTGGAATTTAGCAGGAGGGTTGAGTCTTGAGAATTGGAAGGAAAACATGATCCTTTCTAGGGGCCACATCATTAAATGCAAAAATTGCTGCCTTCTGGATGATTCTCAGAGACGGCCCTCTGGGTACCTGTTTTCTGTTAGAATCAGAGTCTGTTTCTGGGCCTGTGCAGACTCAACCTCCCTCTGTAGCTACGTGCCCAGTGTTTGTGAGCATGGGCTCCAGAGCAGGGGGAGGTGAGGATTTGGAAGCCAGTTCTGCCACTTAACTTCTTTGTAATCTTAAGGTACTTAACCGCACTCTACCTCAGTTTCCTTATCATCTATAAATTGGGAATAATAATGGTACCACATCACAGAATGTTTTGAAAGGTCAGTGAATAATACATGTGCAGTTCTTTGGAAACTGATAAACAGCAAGGCCTGAATAAATGTTTACAGAATGAATTACATTATTTTTGAAGTGGTCCTAACACGCCATAGTGGATTGGTGACTACTGACAGTTTTACATAACAAACCTAGAAGTACACTATTCCATTGATCTTTTGAACCACTCCAGAATTAAATATAGGTGATCTTCTGAAGTCTAAAAACCCCAAAGCTATAAAAGAAAAGTAATTTTTTATCATCAAAATTTTTTTGATGACATGAAAATTAAAACTTGTTTTTTGGCATCAGATAAACAAAATCAATTTAGACAAATAATAGATTTGGGGGGATATTTGCAATACAGAAAATTGATATTTATAATATACCAATGAGCTATTAAAAGGAATTAGTTTTCAATTTTAAACTGGGATAAGTACATGAATAAGCAAATCACAGAAGAGCGAGTCCAAAAGGTCAACAAACATATGAAAAGATGTTCAAACTCTGGGCTATGTAAATTGAAATAACAAGAGGATATCATCTTTCAACCATCAGACTGGATTACCTATTTTAGGTGATGTAACATCTACTTCCAGGAAGTTGTGAGAAAATGGGTTCTCTTGTTCAAATCTAGAAAATGAGAATTATTTCAGGCTTTATGACAATTATTTCCAGAAAAGTCATAATAATGTAAAAATACATATATTCTTTGATGTGGCACTCTCTCTCCAAGAAATATACCTTATAAAATAAAAACACTGGTACCTAAGGATACATATGTGTTTGTCACACAATTGTTCACCATGACAAGACACTAGCTGCCCATCAGATCATCAATGGATGGACATATCCATCTTATGCAGCCATAAAAATGAATGAATTAGAGCCGTGGCAAAATTAGAGGGATTTCTTCAAGATGCTGAAGAGTAAGGAAAACAAAAAGCAGGAAAATATGTATAAAAATAATCCCAGGGGCTTCCCTGGTGGCGCAGTGGTTGGGAGTCCGGCTGCCCATGCAGGGGACACGGGTTCATGCCCCGGTCCGGGAAGATCCCACATGCCGCAGAACGGCTGGGCCCGTGAGCCATGGCCGCTGAGCCTGCGCGTCTGGAGCCTGTGCTCTGCAACGGGAGAGGCCACAACAGTGAGAGGCCCGCGTACCGCAAAAAAAAAAAAATCCCATTTTTGGTAAAATAAATACAAACTCCAAATTCATACAGCTATGTATGTGTTTATGAAATAAAAATTATTGAAAACATAAATGCAAAAAAGTATATGCTATTTTTAGATACATATTTACACATAGAAAAGTATAAACAAGTTCTGTCTAGAAGACTAACCACCAAAATAGTGAGAATCCTGGTCTCTGAGGAGTTGGGGAAGGGGCGGTTAAATGACATTTAGTTTTATTTGTAATACCTTATTTCTTTGATGAAAAGCAAACTATAAGCAAATATGAGAAATGCTAACAGCTGAGTGGTGAGAGTAGGGATGTTTGTTACATCATTCTTTAAAATAAAAACAAGTGAAATAAATCTAACTGTACATCCTCAGTCGATTCAGGCTGCTGTAACAGAATACCATACACTGGATGACTTATTAAAAATACAAATTTATTTCTTACAGTTCGGGAGGCTGAAAGTCCAAGATCAAAGCACCAAGCAGATTCAGAGTCTGGTAAAAGTCCACTTCCTTGTTCATTTACCACTGTAATCTCACGTGGCAGAGGGACATGAGAGTTCTCTGGGGCCTCTTTTGTAAGGGCACGATTTCCATTCATAAGGGCTCCAATCTCGTGACGTAATCACTTCTCAAAGGCCTCACCTCCTAAAATCATTACCTTGGGAGTTAGAATTTCAACGTATAGATTTGTGGGGGACATAAACATTCAGTCCGCTCCACATTCATTATATAATGAGATGTCATCAAAAGCATCTGTTATGAAGGCAGTCCATAGATTCACCACATACAGTTTCCCCATCTATACAATGGGCATAGTGATAATACGTATAACAGGTTGTTGAGAAGGTCAAATGAAAGAATACTTGTAAGAGGGCCCAGCGCTCAGCCAATGTCAGTGAGCCCTATCTCCGCAGGCACTTGTGTAGATGTTTGCAAAGATACTTTGGTGCCCCTCCCAGGAGCCAGCTGATAACTTGGCTCAAGCATGGGGGCCTTGATGGTTAATCTGAACTCTGGGGTATTCTCAGAAGGCTAGAGGAAGAAAGAACATACAGGAAAGCAAAACTACAGATAACATCTCTTACAAACACGAATCTAAAAACCCTCAATAAAGATATTAGCAAACTGAGCACAGTAACATATAAAAAGAATTATACACCATGACCAAGTGGGAGTTATCACAGGAATGCAAGGTTGGTTCAGCATCTGAAAATCAATTAATGTAATACAGCATATCAATAGAATAAAAAACAAAAACCACATGATCATCCCAATTGACATAAAACAAGCTTTTGACAAAATCCCATAGGTTTTCTTGGTAAAAACTTTCAACAAACTAGTAATAGATGGGAACTTCCTCAACCTATTAAAGGGCATCTACAAAAAACCCACTGTTAAACATCATACTTAATTGTAAAATATTGGATGCCTTCCCTCTAAGATCAAGAACAAGGCAAGGATGTCTGTTCTCACTACTTCTATTCAGTATTGTACTGGAGGCTCTAGCCAAGGCAATTAGGCAAGTAAAAGAAATAAAAGGCATTCAGATTGGAAAGGAAGAAGTAAAAAATAACTCTATTCACTGATGACATCATCTTGAATGTAGTAAATCCTAGGGGATCCCCTAAAAACTATTAGAACTAATAAAAGAGTTCATTAGGTTGCAGGAAATAAGATCAATACATAAATATCAATTGTATTACTATATACTTGCAATGAACAATCCAAAATGAAAATTTTAAAACAATTATATTAACAATAGCATTAAAATGAATAAATTAACAAAAGAAGTACAAGACTTGCACACTGAAAACTACAAAATATTGTTGAAAGACATTTTAAAAGATCTAAATAACTGGAAAAACAAGCCATGTTCATGGTTTGGAAGACTTAATATTGTTAAGACAGCAATTAACCAACCTGATCTACAGATTAAATGCAATCCCCAGCAGAATCCCAGATGACTTCTTTATAGAAATTGACAAACTGATTCTAAAATTTATATAGAATTGCAAGGGACCATGGTGGATAGCAAAAACAATCTTGAAAAAGAACAAAACAGGAAGACTCACACTTCTTGATTTCAAAACTTACTACAAAGCTACAGTTATCAGGACAGCATGGTACTGGCACAAAGATAGACACATACAAGTCAAACGGAATAGAATTGAGAGTCCAGAAATAAACCAACATATCTATGGTCAACTGATATTTAACATGGGTGCCAAGACCATCCATTGAAGAAAGAATAGTCTTTTCCACAAATGGTGCTAGAACAACTGGACAGCCACCAGCAAAAGAATGAAGTTAGACCCTTACCTCACACTATATATATAAATTAATTCAAAATGGATCAAAATCTTAATGTAAGGGCAAAACTATCAATACAAAACTCGGAAGAAAACAAGGGGTAAATACTCATGACTTTGGATTTAGCAATTCCTGCCCTTTCTCATTCTTTCCTCTCTGATGTGCCTTGGTACAGTGCATGGCATGGGGTAAGTGCCAAGAGAATTAACGTTGAATGACAGCGTTTCCCTCCAGGAGCAAGATGAATAGTTAGAACCCACAGCCCCCGTCCTGACCTGTGCTCTGCATGTATGAACTCAGACAGTCTTCACAAGAGCCTCTAAGATAGGGGCTACTGTTAGACCCACTTTACAGATAAGGATACTGAGGATCAGAGGAGTTCAGCAACTTGTCCTGAGTTACACAGCTTTGACAGCTGGAATTTGACTCCAGGCCATCTGGCTCTGGAGCCCATGCTCTCCAACATCATACTCTGCTACCTCTCACAAAAATATGAATCTGCACAGCCTGTCTAGACGCTTGTCCTCCAAGCAAAGAGAGGAGATCAGGATTCTGGTCCCAGGCTGCCCTTCACACACTAGGCATTCAGAGGAAGTCCTGTCTCCTCACTGGACCTCGGTTTCCCCATCCCAACAGTGAGCAGGTTGGACTGGATAGTCTCAGAAGGCCTTTCCAACTCTGACCTTCTGTGAAGTGGACAGGAGCCCACCTGAGCCTTCAGGGCCACAAAGATCCCTGTTAGCAGTACTGTCCCGCCTAGACGCTGACTTAAGAGAAACAAAGCTTTGTTGGCAGGATGGCCCGAAGGGGAACAAAGAGGTGCGGGCTAGGTGGAAGTTTGGGCAAACAGGCCCTCGGGGTGGAGGAGGAAATTAGGGCAGTCTGTTTGGAGTGCAGTTTGCAGCACGTATCAAAATGCAAGACCGACTCCCCTTCTAAGTCTCCATCCTACCAGAAGGCACTCACCCGCCCACCAAGACACACCCGAGGATGCTCACTGCTGCGTCATCCTCTGCGATCTTGACGGGCTGGAAATAGACGGGAAGTCCCTCCGGGGGGAAGTGGTTAAATCAATCAGAGACATCCCTCCTCTGAAATCCTCTGCGGCATTTCACAAGAAAGGGTGGGTGTGTATGTCCTGACATGAAAAGGAGGCCATCAACATATTGTTGAGTGAAAAAAAGCAAGAGCAGTACGTTTAGTATAATCACATTTGTGTTGGGGGAAAATTTAAAGACATGCATGTGTATATGGATATTGATATAAATGCAGAGAGAAAGGTCTAGAAGGACGGACACCTAACCTCTGGGGCAGGGAGCAGGTCAAAGCAGATTGCTGGTGGACTCTTTCCTTTGATGGCCTCTACACTATTCCTATATTGTACGAATTTCTTACTGTGCAAAGGTATTCATTTTTTTCCTGTATAATTTTTTTAAACAAACTAAAATGCAAAATGAAAGCAAGGAGTGAGAGCGTGGCTGGTGCCTGCTTCACTTTCTCCACAGCATTTTTCCTCACTTAACATGCTCTGTGCAGAACTTTTTCTTGCCTTAGTTATTGTCTGTCCCCCCACGAGAACATCAGCCTCATGGGGGCTGGAATTTTTGCCTAGGATAAAGCCAGGTATGTATTACACACTTAAATAATGTTTGATGAATGAATGAATGATCTCTCTATCCAACTTCAAATGGAACTGAGACCAACACACACACACACACACACACACACACATATCCATCAGTGCTGTGGGCTGAACAAGGTCCTTACTGAAAACTCTTTCTCTCTTCATCTTTTCTCCATTCCATGGAGTCCACCTGACAAGAACCAGTGCAGATGCCCCTCTCTCTGGAAGCCTTCTCCTCTCATCCAGTGATTTATTCTGCAATCCAGCATTGAGCATTGGCTGCAGGCCAGGTCTTGATCTGGGTGCTGGGGACACAGCAGACGGCAGGACTGACATGAGCCCTGCGCTCAGAGCACTCACAGCTGTGCCGGCCTCGCCCCTTCCCGCCGCGATGTGGATCCTGCTCTGCACATTCAGGACAGCACCTCACACCACCTTCTACCGGAGTAAGCGGCCGGGAGCCACAAAGTGGCTGACTTGCCATTTGGCGGGGACACAAAGAGGCCTCCTGTGTCACCCAGCACACGGAGCAGAAGGGAGCAGAGTGAATGCCCGGCCCCCCCTGGACACTCATCCTGGTTTGCTTGCTACTCATTTACCCACACAGGCTAATTCTAGTGAAAAGATAAAAGCTCATTTCTCCATAACAAAGAGTCCCAAGGTAAAAAGCCGGCTGCTAATGCTGGGGTGGGAATGAAGACCAAGAAGCAGTTTAAGAAAGAAAAACATGGGGTAAGTTAAAAGGCACAATGTTACATGAACCGAGGCAGGAAGCAGTGTCAAGTCCACCATTGCTCCAAATGGAGATAGGAAATAGCAAATCACAAGACTCTTTGGGTGAAGGGCTCCAAAGATGGGGAAACAGCTCATCAAATAAGAAAGAAAACTTGAGGCAAAGTTTAAAAGGGGCAGAATTTGTTTCAATACCATTATTCAATCATCTGGTGACTGAGCAGTCGCTGAAATGACTCCGTTATATTTTTCTTATGGGGGGTGGCACATAACGTGCTAGAATGTTGTGCTCAGATGCATCCTTCCTGAAGGTGTAGGGGGGAGAGGGAAGAGCCCATAGAAAAGACGTTCATAGCACTATTGTCTCAAACTGCAAAGAATTGGAGAATGTTTAAATGTCAAAAAACCCTCAAAGCCCCTGTAAGCCACGGGGCTCCATCCACTCCATGGAATATATGCGATCTCTAGAATAAAGGTCTCATAAGCTGTGGAAATGTGTTCTCCTGGTAGTATTCTAAGTGGAGAAAAAAGCAGGAAACAAAAGGCTATCTGGCTGAAAGAGCACCTTTAAAAACCATACATTCACAAGGATAGACGAGAGAGAGCCTGGAAAGACCCTTAAAATTTGAGAGATTGTAAATGACTTTTTTGTCTTTTATTTCTACAACTGTTGCTGCAATATTGTTTGTGCAATTAGAAATGCTGAAATCAAAGCCAAGCCGGTTAAGGCTACCCGTAACTCAGATTTAAACAGTCATGCACTGAACCCTGAGCAGCAAGTCTCTGACTGGTCCTGAGCTAGGATTTTAGGACCCTGGAGACAGACATGGAGCCTGTGCTTGAGAAACTCACAGTCAGGGATGGGAAGGGGGAGCTAGAACCTAAACAGATCATCATGACATAGTAGCAAAGCTTTGAGCATGATGGGCACAAGAAATAATAATGATAATATTAAGAAGAATAATGATGGGGATGATGTCCAGCATCCATGTATTAGTCAGGATAAACTAGAATATGCTGCAGTAACAAACAAACCTACAATCTCAGCGGCCAAGGTCTATTGCTTGCTCATGCTTGTTCATTGCATGTTGGCATGGGGAGGAGGGGGAGGCAAGAAGGAGGAGTTGCTGCTTATTAAGTTACTAAAAGACCTGGTTACTAAAGGACCCAGGCAAGTGACGCAGCCTCCATCTCAAAAGTTGCTGGTCACGGGCTTCCCTGGTGGCGCAGTGGTTGAGAGTCCGCCTGCCGATGCAGCGGACACGGGTTCGTGCCCCGGTCCGGGAAGATCCCACATGCCGCAGAGCGGCTGGGTCCGTGAGCCATGGCCGCCGAGCCTGCGCGTCTGGAGCTTGTGCTCCGCAACGGGCGAGGCCACAGCAGCGAGAGGTCCGCGTACCGCAAAAAAAAAAAGAAAAAAAAAGTTGCTGGTCACTGTGCTGGAGAGAAAGAGAGTTCAGGGGAGTCTTACATCTGCAATTAAATACTCTAGCCCAGGAGGTGACACCCATCACTCCTGCAAATAATTCAATGGCCAGAGCTACTTCCATGCACTCATCTTCGGGGGCAGGGGCAGGAAGTATAATGCTACCAATGCTTCCACAAGGCGGGGGCCAGAAACCTTTACTAAACTACCTTAATAACTGCCAGAAACACTGTTCTGGTACTGTTCAAATGCGTTGCATATATTAGCATATTTAATTCAGGTAACAGGCATAAGAGGTATGGACTATAATCCCCATTATAAAGTTGAGGAAAGTGATGCTCAGAGAGACGAAGTAATATACCCAAGGTCACAGTGTAAATGTCAGAACTGGACTTTGAGCCCAGGACTCTGGCTCTAGAATAGGGCCTCTTAACCACATCACTCTGCTAATGAACTGAAAGGAAGAAAAGCTCTTGGGGGACAGGGGCCGGAAGGTGGTCCGGGGGAGTGGTGCTTGAGATGATGATCAAAAAGCCTTGTCATTGCCAGCACTCCACAGTCTTGAAGGATGCTCTCACACCATATCGGGTATCCAGCATTCTTGCCAAAAGTGCATAACCTGAATATAATAATCAGGAGGAAATGATCGGACAGACCCGAATGGAGGGATGTTCTACAAAGCAGCTGCCCTGGACGCCTCAATATCACCGTCGTGAAAGACAAAAAGGGGAGGGAGGGCGGGGGCTGAGGCACTGTCTGGATTAAAGGAGACACACGGGTGAGTGCAACCCTTGCTTCTCAGCCGGATACTGTATTTGGGGGGAAAATGCTTTAAAGACCTTTACTGAGACAATGGGTGAACTTCGAATATGGACAGTATGTTAGATAACAGTATGCTGTCAGCATTAACTTTCCTAAATTTGATTATTATAGTTGGATATGTAAGGGGAAGTGCTTGGTTTTAGATATTCCCTGAAATATGCAGGTGTGTGAAGGGTCATAATACCTGTACTTTCTCTCAAAGGAGCCAGCAATAATCATAAGAATACTATACACACACAGAAGGAGAGAGCAAACATAGCAACATGCTAGCAATTGGTAAGTAAATATGGGTGACAGTAAACAGGCATTCACTGTATATTCTTGCAACCTTATACAGGCAGGAAACTCTTCCCCCAAAATGTATTTTTAAATAAAAATCACCATCCGCCTTCTGTCCTGTTCATGCTCTGTTGTGCGTGCGTGTGTGTGTTGTGTTCACCATCCGGTTGGTGACATGGGCAATCCTCACCCACTGGCTACCCCTTTGAGGACTGACTCACCCTATCCCAGTCGGTCTGAGCAGGTGCTCAGGGCTGTGGCCACCCAGCTCTGACCCTGTTACTTGTTAGATTGACAGGAGGGGTTGCAAAAATCACATTGCCCAGAATGGAGGCCAATTTTGCAAGCAATTTATCCAAAAGTGTGCGTGCCCCTGGGCCTGCCCGTACGTGCGTGTCTGAAGGCATGGGCTTGTGTGAAGTGCATGTACGTGAGAAATAAACAAACTGTTTGTACTGCATGGTGGGCTTCCCACACTCAGGAATTGTTAGTGCTGCCTCTTCTGTCCTCCCAAAACCCTCTGAGAGGCAGAGTCCTGTCACTGGTGGCAGCTCTATCCGGAAACTCCTTGCTCAGACCCAGTGCTTAGCGGGGTTGTAGAATGAATTAACGTCCAGTAACCCTGCCTGCAGGGTTGGCTCCACAATCTCTGGAGCCCTGTGCAAAACGCAACTGCAGAGTCCCTTATTCAAGATAGTGACAGCAGAGCATTAAACCAAGCATGGGGCCCTGCTGAGCATGGGCCCTGCACAGGTCACATGCTCATGACGGCAGCCCTGCCAGCCAGGCCTCCTCGCTTGGCCTGACCCTGGCCACCCACCACAGTGCTGGGCCCACCTTCATTCATTCATTCATTCAGTACAGGCTTATTGAGTGTCCACTCCATCCCAGGGACTGTTCTACATGCTGGGGATGCAGCAGTGAACGGATCAGTCCCTGCCCGCATGGAGCTTACATTCCGGAGTGGGAGACGGACAAGTCAGAAAAATCAGTATGTCCTATGTCAGACACTGAGCAGGGCTAAGAAGCAGAAACAAAGCAGGAAGAGACACATGAAGTATGAGGCAGGGCCGGGGAATGGGAATGTTGGTAAAGAGGCAGGATAGTAACTAGAGTGGGCAAGGAAATCTTCACCACATAGGTGACTCCTGATTAAGGATCTGAAGGAAGGGAGGGACTGACCCAGGCCCGTGGAACTGGGGGTGGGGGGACATTCCAGGGAAGGAGAACAGGCAGTACAAAGGCCCTGAGGCAGGAGCATGGCTGGAGAATTCGAAGAACAACAGGAGGCCGTGTGATTGCGGAGGAAGGAGCCAGGTGGGTAAAGTAGGAGGTGAAGTCAGAGAGGAAAGCGGGAGTGGGACAGATGGGCAGGGCCCTGTTGGTCACGGCTAGGAGTCTGGTTTTTACTCCAAAGAGAAAAGGGAAGCCAGAGGAAGGTTTTGAGCAGAGCAATGACCTGGCCTGACTAATGTTTCAAAAGGATGGAACTCGCTGCTGAGTGGAGGAGAGTGGATGGGGGCTGGGGAAGCAGGTTAGGGGGGCTGCCCTTCCCCCACCATGCAAGGTTCTAGTCCAGGCTGTTGGCTCAGGGACCACACCTGTGACTCTGTGGCTTCTGCAGCCAGCACTTAGAGGGCAGGAGGTACTGGGAATTACCCAAAAAGCAGCCCTCAGTCGGTGACACATGGAGCTGTAGATAAATACGCCAGCTTCCTCATCTACGGCTGAGACACTCTGGAAGCTCCCCTACAGCTCTGCCCCCCCGCCCCGTGCCCCAGCAGGACTGCACCCCAGGTGCCCATGAAGGTCACCTGCTTGATAACGTACCCCTAGGGTCTTCCTTCTCGTCCCTGCCATCGCTTCCTGGATCACCTCCCAAAGAAACCACTTGCCCCCAAACCCTTGTCTCTGGGAGACCCTTCACTAAGACGGAAGGACGGCAGGACCGTGGTGAGAGCGGAAGGTGGCCGTGGAAGGGAGGGCATCACAGATGCTGAGAAGGGGTCAGACTCCGGCTCCACTGCGGACAGATTTAAGACTAACAGGACGTGGGTCTATAGGCGCAAGGCACCTGTCTTCACCCCTGCCTGTGTGTCTTTGCCCCCCAAAACAGTCTCCCAGGCCTGAGGCGGGCTCAGTCTCTGGGGAACCAGGAGGCTGGACTGTGGCCTGGACACAGGCCCTCAGTGCCCAGCCGCCAGCCCGTGTCCTGCGGGGCGGAGGGGCTGAGGCTTCGGGAGTTAATGAGGTCCCAGGCTGCAGCATACCCCGCTGAAAATGACAAACGAACAGCATTACAGCCCGTTCCCACAATTACTATCAGTTGGCTGTAATATAAATATGCAAATTCCCTGGGCTTGAACTTTAACACCCTCTGTAGAGACCATTCATCTCTTTAAAGTATTAATTTAAGTTGTAAAAGGGCCCATACATCACCGCGTGTCATTTTGAAAACAAATATTAATCAATTTTACCCTCGGAATTGCTGCGGCGGAGGCGGTCCCCATTACTGCGGAACAAGGCGGCGGCGGGGAAAGATTTACATATTCATCCGAGCTTAAGGAAGCCGGTGATAATGCAAGAACAACCCCGAAACTTGGGCCTCCAGACCTTATCTGCCTGGCCCCGCCGGCCGGCTCCGCTCGAGCATTCGCAGCACCGCCCCGCCATGCAAATGAGGCCCCGAGCTATCTGGATAACCTTGAACGCCGAACCGCACGCAAAGGCCTCTCCCCACTTCTCTCCTCCCAGAAATGACAAAGTATTGGAAAAGGTTGGGTTCGCCCGCCCGCCCTCCCCAAACGGTAGAGGGACAACTCTGGCTTCTGGGGTCCTGAGCAGCCGCCAGCCTTCAGAACCAGGGAACAAGGGTGGCAGATCCCTGGGAGGACGCCCCAGCCTTCAGCGATGGGGGGGTATCGAAGGTGGTTCTTCCGGGGACAGAAAAGGGCTTTGGGGTCATGGAATCCTGACTTTAAAAACTGATTCTGCATGTCCACGCTGTGTAAACTTGCATGCGTTGATCTGGCATCTCTGAGCCTGTTAACATCATCTGAAAAATGGACCTAGGTGTTAACGATATCGACTCATAGAGTCGTTGTCAGGATTATAAATTATCCATGAAAAGCACCTAGCACAGAAATGTATACAGTCAGTGCTCAAATTGCATTTATCCACAAGTATTATTATCCTCCATTATTGTCCCCTCGTCATCAGCCCCTGCTTCCACTTCTCCATCCTTGCCTTGGACGTGGGTTTAGAGAGACGGGAGGCCCCTCATCCTCGACCCTGCCAACTTCCACAGCCTGAGTCTAATAAAATCTCCTGCCACAAGCCTGGATATCAGCCACAGGTCCTCCACAAAGTCCCTGGAATGAAATGCCGGTCTCGGTGAAAGGATAATGGCCCCCAGTCCACAAGGCTCTGACCCTCCTCGGCTTCCCCAGGAAGATAACACCATTCTCAAACCAGCCTCTTGAAGCGGGGTTCGCAGGCAGGTGTGAACCCCTGTTCAGCACGAGGCTGCCACTGTTCCCTGGTCAAGCCAGCAGAGGGCACATCACACCTGTCAGGGGGACCCTCCTTCTTTCCCAAGGTGTCCCATAGTGGCCTGCACATGTGTGTGGGCACCCACTGCATCGCGTGAGTTTACACGCACCCTCGGGCACAGAGGACACCCCCTGTGTCATCCACCTCTACATCACACCACAGAAAACCCCGCCTCCTTTCATCTGCCCTCCTACAAGGTGGGGACAGGTCTTCCCTGACGGACTCACTGGGTGGAACTACGTACAGCCGAAGGGTTCTCCGGGAAATGTTACACCGGCCAGGAAATATTTTCCACCACCCTCTGGGAATGTTGCATGTCAGCCAACATCAGACATTCGCTGGGGGAGCCACAGATGCTGGCTCAGGGGAGGAGCAGGGAGAACTCCCTACCCTCTCCCCTGTGCAAGAGAAGTTTATCGCATCACTTCTGAGCCTGGGCAGGATTCGGGATCACTCACGGATGCAATGAAACTGCCACCTCACAGGTGTCTCTGAACCACTCCAAGCATGTAACACACATGGATGTCGAATCACATGTAAGCACGTGCACATCGCCATGTTGAACCACGTGTGTGCACATGTATATCGAACCACACATACATACGTGGATTTGCACATGTATGTGTTGGGCCACGTGTAAGTGTGCACACATTTGTGTTGGACTACATGAATGTGTGTGCACGTGTATACATCCGTCCCCATGTAAGCATCGCGCGTGCTAGGGTGTGTGTTTAATCACAGGTAAGTGAATGTACACGCGTACGTTGGTCTGTGAGAATAAGTGCCAAAAATGACAACCAGAGATAACGGGACAAAGTGAAGCACGGTCAGAGGCCAAAAAATAAAAAGAAATAATCCTTATTCAAAACACCCTACATTCAGATTTTTAATTCACCAAACATCCATCCCGCAAATGTTTATTAAGGATCCAATAAGTTTCAGGTAAACGTCCAGTCACGATTTCCAAGGGCTGTGTTATGAGGAGTAGAGAAGGCAACTGGAGTTTTCATCAAACCTAAGAAGGAGCTCTAGGCTATGAATAAGAGTATGTTTTGATAAAGTCAAGAAGTCATAAGCACATCCTTTAGCCTCTGCCCTGCAACTTCGAAGTTAACATGGTTATTCCCTGATACGTAAGGAAATCCCAGGATTCTGAAGGACAGTGATAACATAGAGGTGGAAAATTTCAGAAAAGAGGTGTTTTTTTTAAAAAGGACAGGGTGGCGTTTTTTTCTAAAAAGAACACTGAAATAAGTTGGCCTCTACCAGGAGATCTATCTTCAGGCAAAATCCATATTTCCACACAGGCCCAGAGCCCCTTGTCAGTACATCTCCAAGTTCCAGGAAGTAAATTACCTGATAAGCTGGACGGCAAGGACAGTTACCTTGGACGAGTTACTTACAGTGCTTCCACTTCCTCACCTGTAAAGCAGGGATAGCATCGCTACCTGTCTCACAGCATTGTTGTGAGGATAAAACCTGTCTAAGACAGTCCCTGGTACGTGACAAGCACTCAGCGATGTTAGCTGTCATTCACCGTCATCATTATACTTAATCAAAGCCAGCAGACACTTTATCGACAGAGCGGGGTTTAAAATTTTTTTTTAATTCAACGCCAACACTAAAAGTTAAAACAGTTGACATAAAAATTCAGAATTCCGGTTCCTCTTTAAAAATCTAAACCTCTAGGTCTGCCAGGCTTTCATTCACCCCTGGCAATATTCAGCTGCAGATGAGCAGTGGTAGTGCCCTCCAGCTTGCCACAATTCCCGGCCTACTCACTCATCTCCACCGCTGCCTGGCCCCGGTACGAGAGCCTTCACATCCTACTCACTCCCCTCGTAAACAGATAGGAAGACGGAGGCCACAGCTGGGCCCCAGCAGCCAAGTGCACCCACCCAACCCCTGGCTGAGAACCCTTTCCATCCTCCCCTCCTAAATTCTTCTGGGTCACAAGACCAGAGGGGGGCTGAAACCTCAGCTCCAATTTTTCCAAGCTCTAGGAGACCAATTCCCTCCCTGCGTTACTCATTACAATGGGATTTCTAAAGATGGATGGGGCCACGAGTTTAGGGTGGAGCTGGGGTTGTTGCAGGACTGTATAGCTTGTCTGGAGTTTAACGTTTTAGCCTCTCTTCCGCGTTCTTTTGCATTTAACGTATTACCAATATTAAGGCAAAGTCGACCTATTAGACGATTCCACAAGGGAGCCCAGCTGCTACCATAAAGCCAATGAAGTTATGACAGCAGAGCCCGGGAGGAATCAAAGCTGAGTAAAACCTGTCAAGGTTGCTGACAAATGATGATAAAGTGATCTCTCGTGCCAGCGCTTGATGGAAATTGACAAGGTGAGCCTCCTCCCCTAATGAACAGATGCAACCCTTGCTCCCAATGAAATGCACGGCAAGTTTAATCTCCATGAGCATCAAAAGAAATTTGCTCCCACGTTTAGAAAGGGACACAGACACGTGGGCAGGAGGCACGGCGTTCATAGAAGAGACCCTGGTGTGTGGTGTGGGGTGACAGCAAAGGTGCTGGGGGCATCCCCATATACAGTATCGCCGATGCACCTGCCTAAAAATACATCCATTGCCCACCTGTCCGGCTCCCAGAACAGAAACTGAGGCTCAGATGGCACCTACGTCACAGGGACCCAAACTGCTCAGAGAGCAACTGTCTCCACGACTCCTGTTAAATGTACCGAGCTCTGGATTCTTACAATGTCAGTTACAGAACAATACCAGCCTGCCAGACAAGACGCATTAGAGGGACAAGGCGGATGGGGTGGGGGAGGGGAGACCCCCCCCACCCCTCGGAATACAATGCACCAGCTGCACATTAATAAATATGTAATGTTTGATTAGAAATATGTATAGTATTTTTCCCTCCCCAAATGCCGGCTCGCCCTTAAGCGGAAGACGGGATCTGGCCCACACTGACGGGTTTCTTTCTTGCTTGCTTTGAAAATACAAACTCAAATGTTTTCCTGTCCCAGCTGTTTCCCATTGTTGCTGTTTATCAGTTTGAAGGATGAACAGTGGAATAAAAAAAAACAGGCTTGCATTTCAAATGTGCCAGTCAGTCACTCCATTGTTCAAAGAAGAAAGCTTAATTGTCTCTGCTGGCAAACTTCTTTTTGGTGAATGTCCAGGTTTTAAGAAAAGCTATTCAGCTGTGCAATTTGTCTAATACATGCAGAGAAAAGCATATAAAATCACACGTTTTCTGGAAAAAAATTAAATAAGGGGAAAAGAGGAATTTGGGGAAAAGAACGAGTCGCACATTGAAGTTTTCCAACTTGCCTGCACTGGGCACAGTTTTCTGCTTCCTCTGGGGCAGTCTTAGCTTCCCCAGGGACACTCCAGGGAGTCCCACCCCGTGGTCAGGCTTGGTGCAGACAAGCGGCACCAGCAGAAGCTGCAGACTGAGCTGTCCAAAACCCCACCTTCCCTGCCGATTGCACCAGCTTCTGTTTGAACGGCTTCTGCTTTCTAGGAATGAAGTGCAGACACAGCCAGCAGTGCTCCTAACTTATCTGGGAACATGTATTCTGGAGCTGTCTCCAGGTTTAAAACTACGGAGAGTAAAGGTTCTAGGGATAAGGTTAGTTACGCCCAGAGCAGACAAGGCCCTGTCATCACAGATCAGCCAGATCTGGGTGGACACACAGGTGCAGGCCCGGGGCCCCCCACGGACACCCACCTAGGGGTTGGCGGAATCTGTGGCTGCCCGAGAGGGGAACCCACGCTGTCTAGAACAGAAATGCCGTTTACGAGGCGGCACGACCTTCGGCTTGGGTTGAAATTGCTCAGCTTATCTTCCAAAGGAACCCAGCCCCGAGAGGCTTCCACGTTAAAGGAGGACAGCAGGGACAGGAGAATGATAAGAGCATCAGTATCAGTAGGAAGACCCTCTGTGTCCCTTCCAGACCCAAGTGTCTAAGAAAATGCCCTGAAGATGTAGATGACTGATCTGTAAGTGGAGGAAGGAAGAATTGGACATGATGGAGTTGAGGGGACACTAAGGAATTAGGGGAAAGTGACTCAGAGTAGGTGGAAATAAGAGTCAGTGTCACAGTTTAACCAGAGGGCAACATTATTACCCATTGCTATCTGGCTTTTCCCAGATTCAACCTCAGCAATGTTTTTTATACTAGAAAGGAATGCTACGGCTGTAAGTGTCATTACAGCCCAATTCACTACAATGTCCCCTGAATTTTTGAATATGCCATGCCATGCCCTGTGTCATTCACAGCCACCCCATGAGGTCAATGTCACCATGACCTCGAAACAGCAGCGAACAAGAAGGGGGACAATGTTCCCAGTGTCTCACAGCTTCCAAGAGGTAACAGGAGGACTTGAAACCAGACCTTCTGAGTCCTGGTCCGCCTGGGTCTGTGAAGAGAAACACAGGTGGAAAAGGTTAACCAGGTCCCTCCCAAGTTCTCCAGCTTCCAAACCCGCGCCCTCCTCAGAGTGACTGAGGACTGGACGGGGGCAGCGCCTCTGGGCTGGACCTCCGATCCGAGGGCTAGTTCCCAGCACAATCCAGGAAGCCTGTTTCCCCATTCGACTACCTCTCACGCTCTGCACAGTGACGATTTCAAACATTCCCTTCTCCCAGAACCCCTTGGCTGCTCTCTGCACCCCCCTCCCTCTCCCCACCATAACTTCACGTCCTGGCCCTCAAGAAACGCAGAAGGAACCAATGGGAACACAGTTCATGTTCTGCCATCAAACTTGAGGGCACACCTATACCTGTGGCTGCCCTTGACCCACCCTGCGTGTCCGAAACCAACCCCGACCTTTGAGCTCAGCCCCTCAAGCTCCCCAGGGGACCGCACCACATCATGTATCACCTCTCCCCTGCATCTTCATCTTTCCTTGCTCTGTCGGCCTCTGTGCAACCAAGAAAGCACATCTCAGCTTCTCCTGACTTAAGAAAAACGAACACACCAAACAAGATGATTCAGAAGACAAGTTAAGCATTCCCATCTCCCTGTCCTCCTGCCCCAAATTCCTGAAAAGAAAAGTCGTATTTTAAAAAGAAAGAGTAGGGCTTCCCTGGTGGCACAGTGCTTGAGGGTCCGCCTGCCGATACAGGGGACACCGGTTCGTGCCCCGGTCCGGGAAGATCCCACATGCCGCGGAGCGGCTGGGCTCGTGAGCCATGGCCACTGAGCCTGTGCGTCCGGAGCCTGTGCTCCGCAACGGGAGAGGCCACAGCAGTGAGAGGCCCCCAGAAGCAGCCGACGAAACCACAGTGAAAAACACCAGAGCTAGAGCCACTGAGAAAGGAAAAAAGACCCCAAATAACCTTGGGTTCAGAGGAAACAAACACAGAAAGCAAGGGGTGAAGCGATCGGGAGAAAAATTAGTAAAATAACCGTGTTCAGAATCGGTCTTCACTGGAGCCGATGGAGCCTGCCTGTCCCTTTACATCAGACAGGAGGCTGCAGTGACATTTCAGGTCAAAAGCCAAGGACTGCACACTAAAGAAGTGAACCCACTTCTACAGGCAACCTCACCCTCTAATTTGCCAAGTGGAGGTACAGCCCCTTTCACTCGGAGCTAGAGACATTTCACCAAACCTAAAGAATTCTGTGGTGACGTAAGTACAATCCCAGAGACCCTCCAGGTTCGTTCACAATGCAAACAAAAAATATAAAATACCTGGGAATAAACCTACCAAGAAATGTTCAGGACTATGAGAAGAAAACTATAAAAATTTACTGTGGGACATAAAAGAAGACCTGAATAAATGGAAAGGCACAACCATAGACCTGGATGGAAATAGTCAATATTGTAAAAATGTCAGATCTTCCCAAATTAAACTATAAATTCACTACCATCCCAATCACTATCCTTACAGGAGTTTTTAAAGGAACTGGACAAGCCCAAGCTAAATTTCATTTGAAAAAGAAAATGCAAGAGAATAACCAGGAACAATTTGAAAAAGAAACAGAATAGTTTGGGCATTTGTTCTACCAAATATAAAAACAGACCATGAAGTATTTAAAAGAGCATGAAGCAGATGGGATTACACAAAGAAACCAAAGAAACAGAATAGAAAGTCCAGAAATAGACACATGTATATAGAGAAAAATCAGGAAAATGATGGAGTTTTCAATACATGAGATTATGACGTCTGGCTCTTCATTTGGAAAGAAAAAAAGTCAAATCCCTACCTCACGTTGTATATAGAAATAAACTCCTACCAGATTAAGAAGCTAAACATGAAAGACAAATCTAGAAAAGTATTAGACAATGTCACGTGTCGTATTTGAAATAAATTAGAATGATGTGGTTTTGAAATCATGTAATATGAAAAACAATAATGTCTCAATGTTACATACAAAGTTTGAAACTCCCCTCAAGTAAAACAACCGTGTGGTCAGGCCACTCAAGATGACTGTTCTCTTGTTCTCTGTACATCCCCTGCTGGACCAGGCCCTGCTTCACTCACAGGACTCTCCAATCTTCTTAATTATAGGGCTTAATCAGTAACTGCCTACATGCTTGCCCCTGCCCCAGCCTCTGGTTTCCATGGTAACTGATGAGCCAACCTGATGTCAGTTCCCCCTATAAATGGTAGCCTCCTTCTCCCTCATGTAGTGAAGATTGCTGCCGTGTCCTGCCTGCTGTCTGCTGTCTGGTGTCACCCCGGGACCTTGCTTCAGATGCCCTGTCCAATAAACCATTGCTGTCTCTCTCACTGTTCCTGGGCTCTTTCTTAGGTCTCCAGGCTGGACAACTACAACGCTTGCAGGCCTGCAGGATGCAGCCCAACAGCAACAATTAATCAAGAATTGTGGAATTTCAAGGGACTTCCCTGGTGGTCCAGTAGCTAAGACGCCTCACTCCCAATGCGTTCTATCCCTGCGTTCTATCCCTGGTCAGGGAACGAGAATCCTCACACATGCCGCAACTAAAAAGGATCCCACACGCAGCAACGAAGATCCCAGGTGCTGCAACGAAGACCCGGCAGAGCGAAATAGATAAATATTTTTAAAAAAAAGAATTGTGGAATTTCAAAACTAGGGCAAAGTGAGCTGGAACTACGTTTATATTAATGCCACATGGTGATGACTCTTTAGCAGGTAGAAACAAGGGCCTGCTATCCTTTGTTATTACTTGAGCAGTGGTTCTCCAGTCATGACTTCCAACAGTAAGTTTGATGACTAATGTGCATTAACATTAACTGATCTTATGATTCAAAATACAGTTTAACCTTTTAACAACACCCTCCAAGCATTTGTTAGAGTGGCAGTGCTAGGTTTGCGCTAAAACACCCCCCGCACACACACATCTAAACATCAATAACTCTGGGCTAGAGGATGGAGGGGATAAAATTATTTTGAAGACCATACAATCACCATGGTGTGCTGTTAATTTAGGAGTGCGTGCTCTGTAAACTATCAGAAACATTGCTGGAAAAAATTCATCAGCATTATAGAGTTGTGCGTTCCAAGAGTACAATAGACGCCACCTCGTGGAACAATTAGTCTTAAATGATGCTAGCTTTGAATTAGCTGAGATCTCTGGGATGCAGATTTCTGGACCCCGGCAGCCCAGAGCCCCTTTCTGGACCCCAGCTGCTATGAGGTAGGCTGGTAACGGCCCCCAGTGGCCCCCTTTTCTGGAGAATTGCCTTCAGCTGATGGGAGGCCCTTGCCCTGGAAGTTGAACCCCAGCACGCGGCAAGGGCAGCCCATAGCAAATGACTGGCCGAACAGGAGGTGCAAAAGACTCTGGTCTTGAGGGGGGCCAGCTACAGTGTGATCTATGGGCTAGAGCTCCATCACTGTGGCTCAGACAAGACTGGGCTGTACTGAGGTTACCTCCTTGTCCCGCTCCTGTCCCGTAATTATCCTGCTCGATTCCCTCCCTTACAGGTTTTTCTGGAAGAGAACCCTCTTCGTTAATCCTGTGCTCCTGAATTCTCATCTCAGGATCTGCTTCTGGCGAACCTGAGCCAGCAGAGTTGGGACCAGGAGTGGTCCTCAGAAACAGGCTCAGGGAATGGAATTCTGCAGTCGCGAGCCGACTGGCATGATGACCCCATCGTTGGCGGGAGTGGAGAATCGTCTGGAGCATGCGGTAACAGCGCGGTTACCAGGACTCCCGCCTGTGGGTCCCCTGGGGCATGGAACACGTGTGGATGGGGTGCACTGCCTCATGCAAGAGCCCTGATGCTGGAGCAGTATGGGAGGAAAAGGACTGAGACTGTGGAACCGGGAGCCCATTGATGAGCGCCCCTGATGCTCAAAAAGCCAGGCTCGGGGTGGTCAGTCACAGGGTGGAACAAACCATGAAAGACCGGGAGCCCCCATGACAGCATTATGGGCAGAGGAAGCTGACCACCAGGAACTGAACCGCAGAGAAATCTCAGCTCCCAGCCCAGGCAAGTTTTCTACACCAAAGTCGGGACCCTGAAAAGGAAGACTCAGGACTCCGAAACTTGGGCTAGGGTCCTCTGAGTCTATGCACTGGAGAACTTTGAAGCCTCGACAGCTGCAGAAGCGGCCCACTCCCCCTGGTGTGGAGACTATGGGAAAAGCCTCAGATGGGGCTTATAAGACAGTGCTGGTCTTCCTAACGATCTGCTGACCGTCAGAAAATTGCTAGGGTCCAATCTCAGCATGACTCAACTGTGCCAGGCCTGCAAAGGGAACGTGGGGTTGAAAAGCCAAAGGAGTTGAAAGACCTCACGAACGGGTCCCAGCAGGACTGGCAAAGTGAGCCCAGGGGAGGATCCTGAGGATGGCGGTTACAACGCTGGATGACATGCACAGAATACAGTGCTGGTTAAGGGATCGTTTGTTGATAAGGGAGCCCTCTCCTTTGACACGGGATCTAACACCCTGCGCCTAATACACAGCTGAGATGGCTCTTAAAAGCTTGGAAAAAGTGATGTCTCACATTAAATGAAGTAGAGATGCCAGAACTATCCTTGCAGGTGGTGGGGGGAAGGCCCAAGCAGGCAGTAGCTGAAGTGCAGTTCCTGGGCCAAGTGGGGTCTATTTACTAGGGCAGCTTAACGCAACCTCGGGTATGTGGTTTGCAGTCTCTGATCTAGCAAATCCACACTGTGTTAGTTTCCTGGGGCTGCCCTAACAAATTATCACAAACTTCGTGGCTTAAGACAATAGAGACGTATTCTCTCACAGTTCTGGAGGAAAGAAGTCTGAAACCAAGGTGTGCACAGGGCGCTGCTCCCTCTGTAAACTTCAGGGCAGCATCCTTCCTTGCGTCTTCCGGCTTCTGGTGCCTGACGGCATCCTTGGCGCTCCTCGGCTTGTAGACACATCACTCCAGTCTCTGCCTCCGTCTTCACGTCACCTTCTCCCCGTGTGTCTTCCCTTCTCTTCTCAGGACACTTATCATTGGATTTAGGGCCCACCTGAACCCAAGATGATCTTATCTTGAAACCTTAATTACATCTGCAAAGACCCTTATTCCAAATGGGGTCAAGTTTATAGGTTCCAAGTGGACATATCTTTTGGGCAGGGGCAAGGAGGGACCGCCATTCAACCCATTACACCTACCCATCACAAAGGAGGACGCCTTTACATCCAATGAAAAAGAGCATACATTTACAGCCTGGCCCTGGAATATGGTGATTCTGATTTCCGTCATAATACAGTCTAAAGTGACTTAAATCATCAGGACACTTCCCAGAACCTGACATTAGTTCCCTGTCTCAATGATGTCATGTCAACTGGATCGGGTAAGAAAGAAGAGGCAAGTCTTCTGGGTGCCTCATAAGATGCATGCTTTCCAAAGGATGAGAAGGAAAGGATTCCGAGGTGTGCACCTGCTAAGTTTTTAAGGGTTATCTGGAGCAGTGGAACATTCCCTCTAAAGTAAAGGAAAAAGGATGGTACCGTGTACCTCCTATCACTGAGAAAGAAGCCTGATGCTTGGAGGCTGCTTGGATATTGGAGGCAGCACACTCCCACACTTGGGAAGACGGCTCCTGCCCATGCATTGGGTTATGTGGAAGGATGCTGGTCTTAAGTGAGGTCCAAAGCAAGAAGGGGCTCTACCCCAAGTCTGGGTTGTGCTACAAGTCCTGCATCTTGTGCCATATGCCTCGATGGACCCCAGGGTGCTGACATTAGAAAAAAAGAAAGGTCTCAAATTAATGACCTTAGCTTCTACCTTAAAAAAACTAGAAGAAGGAGAGAAAATTAAACCAAAGTAGAAGCAAGGAAATAATAAAGATTAAGGCAGAAATCAATGCAATAGAAAACAGAAAAACAATTTTTAAGAAATCAAGGAAACGTAAATCTTAAAAAGATCCATAAAACGGATAAACCTCTAGGCAGAATGATCAAGAATAAAGAAACTACGAATTACCAACACTAGGAATGAAAGCAGGTACCTCACTAGAGAGCCTATGGAAATTAAAATGATAAACGGATATTAAGCATGAATTTACGGCAATAAAGTGAATAACTCAGATGAAATGGACACATGCCTTAAAAGACACAAACTACCAAAGCTTATATGAAGAGAAATAGATAATATTCCATAAAGGAACTTGATTTATAGTTTTAAATCTTTCCATAAGCAAAACTCCAGGCCCAGATGGCTTCACCGGTGAATTGTGCTAAACATTTAAGGAAGGAATAATACTCCTTCAGAAAATAGAAGAGCAAACACTTTCCAATTCCTTTTCTGAAGCCAGCAGTACCCTGATACCCAAACCAGACAAAAATCTAACAAGAAAAGAAAACTAGAGATCAATGTCCCTCATGAACATAACCTCAAAAATACTTTTTAAAGTATGAGCAAATAAAATTCAGCAATATATAAAAGGAACACTGCGTGATGACTATGTGGGGTTTATCCCAGAGATTCAAGAGTTGACTAGCATTCAAAAATTCACCACATCGACAGGCTGAAAAAAGGAAAATGGTCATTTCAGTCGCTCTAACAACAGAGATTCAAAGAATGCCCACGTGTACCACCTCTATTCAACATTGTACTGGAGGTCCTAGCCAGTGCAGTAAGGAAAGCAAAAGAAATAAAAAGCATATATATTGGAAAGGAAGAAATTCAATATGATCATCTACGTTAAAAAAAAATCTACCATAAGCTCTACCAAGTAGCTATTAGAACTAGTATGTGAGTTTAGCAGGGTCACAGGATACAAGATTGGTATACACAAATCAATTATATTTCTATGTGCTAGCAATGAACAATTGGAAACTGAAATTTTAAAATACCACGTACATGGGAGGGAGGGAGACGCAAGAGGGAAGAGATATGAGAACATATGTATATGTATAACTGATTCACTAAAGCGGCAAAAATTGGTTCTCAGGAGACTAAAAAACGTTTAAATATCACAATGGTATATGTCCCTCCAAAGAGCAATAGTGCATAAACAGATATGCAGTATATCTGTGGCATTAAATTTCTTGGGCAGGGGTAGTGCAGGCATTAGGGGAAAATGTCTAAAAAGGCTCAGGGGTTGGGGGAAGGGTAGTATTCAAAAATATGTCTTGATAAACACTGGATAAAAAGTTTGTATCTAGAATACATAAAAACTCTCTTACAATTCAATAATAAGACAAAGAATCCAATTTTTAAAATGGGCAAAAATCAGAACAGATACTACATCAAGAAGATATATGGATGGCAAATAAACACATGAAAAGATGCTCAACCTTATTAGTCATTAAAGACATGCAAATTAAAACCACAAGAAGATACTGACACACCCGTACAAGAATAGCTAAAATTTTAAAAAAGACTGACAATCCAAGTGATGGTGAAAATGGGGAGCAACCAGAACTCTCTTGGAAGATATGTTGTCAGTCTTCGGTAACGTCATAATATATACGCCTGGTTATGAGGTTTCTGCTCCAACCTTACTAGTTACAAATATGAACAAGAGACAGTCAAGTAGCTAATTTCTGGGCACCAAGTTTCCTCAGCTGTAAAATGATGTTAATCATACCTGGCTCATAGAGTTATTATTCCTACTAAATGAGAATTATGTATAAAGCATTATTAATAGGGCAAAATTTTATCTACTTACAGCTTCTTCACTGGACAGGAATCAGAGTTTCCACTTGTCTGAATCTATCCCCAACCCTTTAAACTTGCACAGTAGAAGGCGCCTCTGAAAAGCCAGAAGACACCACCCTCTAAAATGCAAACCCATCAGCTGGCAGAGGACCCAGGAAGCCAGGATCACTCGTTGACACCTCAGCAACATCAGGTTATCTGACAACCCACCATGGCCCAAGGAGGGCGGGACACCAGTAGGGGGAGAGGGCTCTTTGGGTGGGTGGGTCTCTGATTCAGGCTCAAGAGCAAACTTGCCCACTCCACATGGTACACCCCCACCCCATGCACAGACTTCAGCCCATCTTTGATAGTCACTGGTTCAACTATCACATGATTCACACTCTCAGTCACTCAGGAATTTGTTCATTCATTCATCCTGAAAAGTATTTATTAAAGGGCCAGACATTGTGCCAGACGTCAGGTGTGCAGTATTGACCTCTCTGAGCCTTTGTTTTCCCATCTGTAAAATGGGCTGTTGGCAGAATAAGTTGTGTGTCCTTGAAGTGCCCTGTATGGTGCCTGGCTCAGAAAATGTCCCTTCTCTTCCCGTTAGCACACCAGGCTCTGAGATTTCCTTTCCATTAAAATGAGACCAGTGTTAGCCTTTCCTGGGAAATAGGATACGTGGACCCTGGCAACCCCTCTCTTTATGTCAGGGGTTGCAAACTCAATTATCTCTGGTGTCCAGGCCTTGGGGAAGGTGACCAGGTGCAAGCAGAGCACAGAGCTTGTCCTCGGTGGTCAGCTTCAGCCCCTGGTTGCCCTTCCAGAAAATAGCCCCCAACAGGCCAGGTTTCCCAGTGTTTCAAGAAAAGCTGGGGGTCCAGATTTCTTGTAAAAGCTTCTAGTTTTTAAACAAGGGCAACTTTTCACATTTATTCCAAACACCATGCAGACTTTGAGTCTGCAACCTCTACACAGCGGAGAAAAGGCTGTGGTTCACAGCTTTCACCGCTTCCCCTCACAGGGGTAGAATTTTCAGAGACACAGACCAACCTCATCCTTAAAGGCCAGCCCATCCTCACAGCCTCCTGGCCCCACAGTCCACACCGACCAGAGCCTCTTCAGTTCTCAATATATGCTTGTTATATCCACTGCCGCTCCCCATACCCTCACTCCTGGGTAAGGAAATGTCAGATCCCAGCTCTTTCTGCCTCTGGAGTACGTTGACCAAAGTGCCCTTTCTTCGCTGCAGACACAGATGAATACAGGGCTGCAAGGTGCCTGCCACGTGCAGGGGCCACTTACAACAAACAGGACTCCCCTCCCTCCCTGAGGCCCCGCTGCCCTGCCAGCCGCCCGCCTGCATGGCCACTGCTCTCCCAGCTACGCTCTTCCCCACCTTGGCCACCTCTGCTCAAAGCGACGCACGTGTCCCCCCAGTGACAGAGCTGTGTGGTATGAAAAGACTCAGAGTTGATAAAAAAGACTTTTCCCCTTGATGACCATTTGGCCTCTGGACAGGCTTTCCAGACAGCCTGGAGAGAGCTTATTACATTATCAAACACCTAGAAAAGCAGTTCCTCTCTTGCCATATTCCAATCCTTAAAGAAAAAAGAAGAAAAAGCTACAATCTGGAAACAACCTAAATGGCTACATTAACCGGGGCACAACCAGACAACAGAGCATTATGCAGCCGTGTGAAAAGCTAAGGAGCTCTGTTATGTGGTTACATGAAGAGAGCAAAGCGCAGAACCAAGTGCAGAGTGTGTCCCATTTCTGTCCACAAAATGGTGATATTTAATTGCCCGAGTTGGTTCATGAAAAGAATATTTCCGGAAGGAAATAAGAAACTGGTGAAAATGCTAAACTCTAAGGAAGGGAATTGGGAACAGGGAGGCACAGGTAGGAGGGAGGTTTGCCTTTCACTTTTATACTGTTTGACATCTTTTTAACCTTACTGTTATATTAGTGACTTTTTCACAAACTTCTTTTGTTTGGGAATATTTTTTAGGCTTACAGATTTGCAAGGATGACACAGTTCGCATGTACCCTTCATCCAGTTCCCCTTAAGGTCAGCCTAACAGTGGTACATTTGTCAAAGCTAAAAAGCTGACAATGGTACCGTCTTACAGACTTTATCCAGGTCCTACTGGTTTTTACACAAATTTCCTCTTTCTGTTCCAGGCACCCATCCAGGGTCCCCTGTCGCACTGAGGTATCATGTCTCCTTAGTCTAAGTCTGTGACAGTTTCTCAGACTTTCCTTGTTTTTCATGAACTTGAACACCTTTGAAGAGTAGTGGTCAGATGTTTCGTCCGGTGCCCCTCAGTTTGGGTTTCTCCTGTTTCCTCGTGGTTAGTCTGGACCGTAGGTGTGAGGCACAAACAGCCCGAAGGTGATGCGCTCTCCTTGCCATACCACATCGGGGTCCGTGCTGCCACGCTTACCCCGGTAAGGTTAACCTAGGTCAGCTGGTTAGTCTGTTTTGTCAGTTTCCCCGCTAACATGGCTGTTCTTTCCTGTCCACACTCTGTTCTTCTGACGGGAGTCCCGGAGTCCAGCCCGCAGGCAGGGAGAGGGGATGCTCCCCCTCCAGACGCGGCAACAGCTACATGTGTTATTTGTACTTTTCTAAAAGAGATATTTGTCCTTTTCCCCCATTTTTTAATGTATTCAATCATTTCTTTATATTAATATGGGTATTTGGGGTGTTACAATCCAATACTGCAGCTGTTCGTTTTGTCATCCAAATTATTCCAGCTTTGGTTACATTTTTTTGTTTTGTTTCGTTTTTTTGTGGTACGCGGGCCTCTCACTGCTATGGCCCCTCCCGTTGCGGAGCACAGGCTCCGGACGCGCAGGCTCAGCGGCCATGGCTCACGGGTCCAGCCGCTCTGCGGCATGTGGGATCCTCCCGGACCGGGACACGAACCCGTGTCCCCTGCATCTGCAGGCGGACTCTCAACCACTGCACCACCAGGGAAGCCCTACATTTGTTTTTTAATGGTTTTTGATGATAAAAACCTACAGTCATTTAAGAAGGCTGTGATCAAAGATAAGGTTGCTTGAGATCATCAGAAATTATTCCCGGGCCTCAATCTTCCATACCAGAGGAGAAAGTACTGGGGAGGGATGACAAGCTCAGGCCCCAGAGTGAGAACCAGGTTCAAATCCCAGCTCTGCCACTTAGGAGCTGTGCAGCTTTGGGCAAGGGGTAACCTCTCTGTGCCTTAGGTGAAACATTAAAAAATGGGACGCTTATGGTACATAATAATACTTCCTACCCCCCAGTTTTTGTGAGAAACAATTACAACAGTATCTGGGAGGCATTCAGAACGCTGCTTGGCACCAGGACAGCACCCAGTAACTGTAAGCCATGGTTGTCATTGGCATGGTGTGGGGTGCTGGGCGCCGGGTGCAGTTGGGGGTCCCTGCACACTCATCTCCCCCCATCAGTCCTGGTTGTCAGCAAGAGTGGGCAGAGGGCCAGCCACACGCAGGAGGAAGGGAAGGCTTGGCGGAGATGGAAGGGTCAGAGGCAGGAGGTCTGACTTCCAGTGCAGCCCACCTCTGGCTCTGCCACCGCAGGGGGCTGGGGTGGACGCTGCGTCAGCCCCCCTGGGCCTGAGTTTTCTCACCTGTGGGGAGGGGGCTCATGAAGCTGGGCTGCCTTTCTCAACCATGGATACATGAGAGCTTTGGAAACTGCCAAGTTCAGGGGACCCAAAGAAGTCGGTTGATTCTCGAAGCTGTCTCCCCAGGCAGGGGGTCCAGATGCTTTCCCTAGCCTGTTCAAGGGCATCCTCTTTCAGGCTTCAGCAGCCTTGAAAAACTCCAGCCAGCCTGCCTCCTCTGCTCTGCCCCCAGGGTCCCAAGCAGAAGCTAAATAAAGTGTGAGATCCCCATTGCCCACACCTAATTCACTTGACCTGCCAGGCCAGGGTGACAGTAGCTGGGCTGCCCTCAAGGCCCTTCCCCTGAGTGTTGAATGGCTGGGAGCCCATTTCACAGCCCTAGCAACTGAGGCCAGAGTGAACCACCCAAGTCAACATGGTGAATACGTTTCCGATCCAGGACTCAACCCAGGTCTAGACTTCCCCCAGGGATTCCGCTCTGCACATCCCACCGCAGTCATCGTCCCTCTGGGCTGGGGAAGTAGCAGGAGGCCACTGGAGCGAACCATCACTTTCCTCCACATCTGCTCTTCCTGCCCTCATCTTGTTCCCTCGGGAGTTAGCCTAGCGCATCCACTCAGCCCCCTCTGGAGATCCAAACCCTTCCCCAAGTTTCCCCACACTACCTCCTCAAGGAAGCCCTACTGACCAGATGAAAATTCCAGAAAGGGCTCTGGATTCTCTTGGACCCGAGTTTGGATTTTGGCTCCCTATTGCTTAGCTGAGACATCTTGTGAGAATTACCTACTTCCCGAGCTGAGACATCTTAGATGAATTACCTCCTTCGTGAAATGGAGGTACCTACCTCGTGGGAATGTCACAAAAACTAGCTGAATATATATATAAAGCACTTGGCCTTGGTGAACGTTTAGAAAGTGGTAGACGGTACACTCTTCTCCTTGCAGCAGAACTCACGGAATAGCACAACCTCATCCTGCATCATCCAACCCTCTGTTCACCCATCAAGTCCTCATGGAGTTCCTGTTCTGGGTCAGAATCCGGGAACCCAGTGCTAAGTAAAGCAATACGGTGGCTCCCACGGAGCTTGCAAGGAGCCAGATGCCATGAGTGTCACATGATGCAAAATGACAGCTGGGAGGGTGAACCTTGTTGCCCTGAGAGCCCATACTTGGGGGACTTGGTGGAGTCTGGGTGGGTCAAGTGAGGCTCCCCCATGAGCCAGTGATGCTTAAGTGAAACCTGACGGGTGATGAGGGGTGAGGAGGTGTGGACCAGACCAAAGACCAGCATCTCAGCTCCTGGAGGAAGGCCCATGTGCCTGAGAGAGGGAAGCGGAGGGGCTGGGCCAGGTGAGCTCCAGGGAATGGGGAGCCCTGTGTTCTGGCCAGGGAAAGGGAAGCCATCGGGAGGTGAGCAGCAGCTTGTGTCCAGAACATTCTACCCCTGTCCACCCCAGCTGCCAGAGGGGAGTCCCCATGCTCCCTATTCATTACCTGACATAACTAATTGCCTGGTGACATTTCCCATATTATAGACAAATGTGAATTATGGGCCCAGCTGTTCCCCTGCTCGTCACCAAGAATCGGTTGATAAATATGTTTATTCGAGGTCAGCCCGGCCTCATCCATTAGAAATATTGTTTTTCTAAACATTACATTGATTTAATTTAACTCTAATCAATTTAAAATGGTTCTGACAATTAACAAAAGCTTCAAATATGACCTTAAAGTAATAGGATTCATTAGCTATGTTTAGGATTAAACTTACCCTAATAGGGCAATTTTTCTTCCGAGGGTATTTGGTAAGCGACTAGTGGTCAGTCAAAATGAAATCAATTATTATAAATTATACAGTTAAAGTTGATTATGTATCCCCTGCTAATTTGTATAAATAAGGGTCTCTGACAATGGGAGTAATTTATTAATAACTATCTCTACCCCAGCCCGGTATCACACTTCATGTAACAGCTGCCAGGGCATCTGTAGCCCATGAAGTATTATTTTCCACGGCTGCTCTCGATGTATGCTAATTAAACCCATAATTAATTGGAACAGTTATAGTTAAGACACAATGCTGGCGCCCTTTGCCCTATTATTCATTACAGTCAACTCATTCAAAAGGCAATCTGATCAAAAATTCATATGCTAGCTCGGGCGCCCCTAAAGTAAGGCGATCTTCCTACAAAGGGTGCCTGTGATGTGACAGCTGGCATGCTGGGGGTGGAGGAGACGTAGTCAGAATCCCAGCCCCGAGAGCTTCTGTGCTTCCCACCCCGCTAGTGCCAGCCAAAGCCCGGTGCAGAAGGAACGGAGGCTCAGAGCGGCAGAATAGAGGGCCTGGGACAGAATGCCTAGGCCAGAGCTCATGAACTGGTGGTCCATACAGTGTTTAAAAACAAACTAGCTAAAAAAACTCATGTCTTGGTCAGAATTGTTACAAATTTGGGAAATCTCACATCTCCTGGAGATTCCTGACTTTGAAAAATCAGAATCCTCTGGGCCTGCTTCTCCCATTCCCTGTAACACCCCCATGCCTTTCCTTCCCTTCTTCCATTACCTGCCTGGTCCCTATAGGCAGTGAGCTTGAGAGCCAAGGTCTAGGACGCCTCCCCATTTTATAGGTGAAGAAACTGAGGCCCTGAGAGACAGTCTCGTCAAGGAGCATGTGGTGACCAGGCCCCAAGCAGTCTGGGTATGGCTGGTTTCACAAGTATCTAGATGGAGCTGGGGGCCCGAGGGGAGGTGGGCCTCTCCATGAGTGGACCCTGTTCCTGCTGTAGACTAGATGGACCAACATCACCGTGTTGGATGTTTGCAGTTGGAAACCACAGACTGAGTCCCTCTAATGGCAGATTCTTTGAGTTGGGCTGGCGAAGGATGGGGGAAATTCTTCCTTACCCCCACGTGGGCTCTCTGAGGCATGTGGCTGCAGGAGGGAACCAGAAGAGAAAAGTCCTGACAACTAAAATGGCATGGGCAAAAGAGAATATTCAGCTTGGAAATGCCCATGAAAATGACCTTCATGTGAACCGTCCAGTCCTCCAGTGGACATGGTGTGCTTCCCATTGGGCTGTCCTGGGATGGGTGCTGAAGCAGCAGGGACCACGCAGCTCTCGCCCTCTGATCGCCCTCCTACCAGAGCCAGCAGATGGATATAAAGCTTTGTGGAAGTCCAGGAGTCTTGGGAGTGCCTGGGGAAGGGTCCCCTTGAGGATAAGGGTGGCAGAAGCTCTAGAGGTGAGGCTGGGCCTTTCTCTGCACTCCGGCAAGTGAGAGTAGTATTCCTCTAGGGAAAGTCTTGAATTCTTCCTGCAGGAAGTGGCAGGTTGGTGAGTAGCGAGAGGTAGGGATGATGGAGCAGGTCTGAGGCCCCAGAGGCTTTGCTGGCAAGGAAACTGGGAAGCTTCAGACGACTGTGAGAGCCCTACAGAGCCGTGAACTAGAACCACGGATATAGACAAATGAGCGAAAATCACAGACACCGCGCGGAGTGTACAGGAGCCTGTCCCCCTTTACATGGAGTCACAAACCTGGCAAAATGAATCATGGGGACAGGAGTCAAAATAGTGGTTATTGCTGGGGGAGGGGAAGGAGCTGCCTGGGAGGGGCAAAGGGAGAAGGACCAGGTGCTGGAAAAGCCCCGGAAGTTAACCTGAGGGCTGTACGGACACGTGAAATTCACGGAACACTGCACAGAAAACAAGCGTGCTTAAACAAGGTACATCTCAATAGGAAAGGCCGCAGCCCCACACAGTCATGCCCGCGGTGGGCGGGGCATCCCCCAGGCTCCCTCCCGTGGATCCCTGAATAGATCCCAGTTCAGCGCCCCTAAGCGCTGGCGCCCCTCCCTGGCCGGGGTGATGGCTTGCTCTCTGCAGGCGGGCCAGAACACGACTCCAGACGCAGGGCCACAACCACAGAGCATCAGACTGAGACCTTACCTCGTTGGCACGGAAACCCTGCCCAGGGCCCTCTGTCAGAGGGGGACCTGGATCGGGCAGGGTCCCGCAGACGTGTCCAGAAGAAGGGCAGAAACGAGTGGGACCAGAGGGAACCGTCTTGAGCAGAAGTCCCCCAACCCTACCTCCTTTTAGAGTCAATGCTAGGCCTCTGGAGCCAGGCAGCCCTGAATTTAAGTCCCACTGGCTCTGCCTGGGCCTCAGTTTCCTCATCTGGGAAGTGGGGTGAGGTTCTTGTAAGAATGGGAGAGTACATATAGGAAGCACCTAACCCAGGGCCAGATGTTCACCAGATGGGGAAACTGAGACCCAGGGAACAGACAGACATGCTTCCCTCCATGTGTCAGGACGCTGTGGTTGCAGAGCTCCGAGCTGGCTCCCCCTGCAGCCCCAATTCCCCCCAGGCCGTTCTGCCACCAGCAGGAACACATTCAATCCTGCGGTTCCACCCTGGTCCCCTCCTCTGGGTGTCGGGACACCCAGTCCTGCCCACCACGGCCCTTTGCGTTGGCCCCAGCTACCCCGTCTCTTGGCCTCCTCCATCCTCGCGTATCCCTGATGCCCCGCACGCCTCCCCAGCCCTGCCTGTCCAGACTCCTAGCACGCAAGGCCGGAAGGGGAGTGACATTTGGGGGCAGCAGGGACCCCCTGGGTCTCCCCTCCCACTTTTCCGCAGTGAGCAGGCAGCAGGCTCTGTGCCCATGGCCTCTGGGGAGGAGCTCAGCCTGCCGCTTCTGGTCCTGCCCGCCCGGGAGAGGCCGGCTTATATGCTCGGGAGCACCACAGTAGAAGTCTGTTTAACCCGTAACTCCTGCCAAATCCCCAGCTCCTTCGGCCTCAGTTTCTCCAAAGCGCACCTCTCCATTCTGTGAGGTCAGAGGGTGAGGGTGAAGGCTGTGAGCTCTGGCAGTCACACCAAGGCTTGGACAGTGAGCAGAGACTGGAGTGGACAGGGCCGGGCGCAGCCGAGTCTGTTTACGCCAAACCATCCTGAACACAGCTCTCTTCCTTGGCCACCTCATGCCTGATGGGCTGCCTCAGTCTCTCCAGTGTGATCCTGGCGGTTCCTGCTGTCCCTTCAAGACCCCCTCACCCAGAACGGTCGTCGTGGCCTGGGAACAGCTTCTGTCTTGATCGGGTCATTGGCGGCACCCCCGAGCCCTCGCTGACTCACCCTTCATGCCAGCTGCAATCCCCTCCCTCCCTGGGGTCCTAAACGCCCTCTGACCTCCGAGGCCCCTCCCACCTCCCTTCCCTTTCCCCAGGAGCCGTCTTTTATCCCCAGGACTGCCAGGAGAGAACTTGAAAACTGGTGGACATGCACCTGTCTTCATCATGCCAAATGACCTCCAAAATCACCGCCCAAACTCCCCAACATCCTAGCAGTATTTGATTTACAGCTCACAGACTTTCCCACATCCATTATCTCCTTCTGATACATGGCCCCTGCCCAGCCACCTCCCTGCATATCCCGTCATTCAGTCAAACACGGGTTTTGATTTGGATAATACTGACAAAGGGAAAAAACGAGAATATCAAAATCATTTGCCGTCCCTGTAATCTCTGCAGTCAGTGTATTCACTGCAAACTTTTCAGTACACTCGTACCAAACCTTGTATAAACAAAATTAGACAGATCTATTATGAAACGTGTTTTATAATCTGCTTTTTTTCACCTAATATATTGTGGAACTTGGCTCATGTCATTTAAAAAAAAAATGATGTTCTAGAAGCATCTTCAACGGCTGCTGAGTACTCCGTAGTCTAGCTATACCAGAAATTGATCAAGGTCCTGCATCCTTAAGCTTCTCAAGTGTAGCCATGTTGTGAACAATGTTGCCTGTGGTCTTACAGCTAATCTTGGGCATCCTTGTGATCATGTCCTCAGAAAGATGTCCTAGCAACCGAATTGCCAGGTAGAAGAAAAACATCAAGGCTTCTGAAAACTAAGCACACGTGGATGGAACCCCACAAGTGGATTGACTCACAACCTGTGTGTGATTGTTTAAGGTCATGGGGCTGAGGAAGAACCAAAGCAAGAGAAGTCAGCGGTCTGAGGAGGGGTCTGAGCACATACCGGGCCAAAGCATCCTCAGATGTGAACATGCGGAAGGGGGCTTAGAAAGCAGTGGGGCCCCTGAGTGTCAGAGGACAGCGGACAGGCTAGCCCCGATCCCCCTATATTAAGGGGTGGAGAAACAGGCCAGAGAGACACCACCCAGAAAGGTGGCGACCTCCAGTTCTGGAGTCTTTCCAACAGAGCCCTGTGCTTTCTGTAAAGCGAGCCCTGCTAGGGCAGAGCAGGCTGCGCCTCGGTGTGGGAGTGTGGACTGGTCGTATCCAACCTGCCAAGCAGAGCCAGAGAGAGATGGTGGGTATGAGCCGGGGTCACGGACATACAGCGGCTATAATCAGCATGAGCGCCTGTGATGTGCCAGGCGCTGGTCCAGGCGTTTGGGTCTGTGACGACAAAGTGAGTGAAGGTAGGAGCTATGGCTATGCAAGAGATTCCAGCTCTCGCTCACACAGAAAGCAGTTTATGTGAGCCTTCATCCACATGCAAATCCTTCCCGGATTTTGCTTAAAAAAAGTCTTTGCCACAGTGGCAGAGTCTAGGGTAGTGGTTCTCAAACACACACAAAGAGTGTATGAGACTCACTTGGTGGGGGGAGGGGGAGGGGTTCAAAGTGCAGACTCCGGGGCCCCATGCTGAGAGTATGATTCTGTAGTTTTAGGTGGGGCACTTGAGCCTGCATTCTTTTTTTTTAAAGTGACAGATGTGTCAGCCCCATCACATATTTTTTTAAGTCTTTATTGAATTTGTTATAATATTGCTTCTGTTTTATGTTTTAGTTTCTTGGCCGCGAGGCACGTGAGATCTTATCTCCCCGACCAGGAATCGAACCCGCACGTCCGCCTGCATTGGAAGGCGAAGTTTTGACCGCTGGACGGCCAGGAAAGTCCCTGAGCCTGCATTCCTAAGGGTCCCAGATGGCTCAGCTGCAGGTGGGCCACAGACCACTCTTTAGGAAACACTGATGAGAGTGTGGTTGATTTTCATACGGAGACCCTGACAACTTGAGCTGTAGTAAAGTTAGTAGATATTAGGCTCACCCCGACAGTCTTTTCCCACACCCTGTTCCCACCCCGCCCCCAGAAAAGCATGTTTCTAATGAAGGGAGAAATGCATACCAGTTTAGGGGCTTGACATCAGGATCCCATGATTTACCTACTTTCTTCTCATAAAGCTAGGGATTAGTACTCTATTCTTCAGCAGATCCCTGAGAGAAGCGCTCACACCCGACCTTACGGCATTCACCCAGCAGATGGCACTAACTCATTTTAAATACCATTTGTAAAAGGAGACAAAGCTCAAGATAGATGGAGAGACAGAGAAAGGGCAAGACAGACAGACAGTGAGAGGACAGTCACAAGCAGAAACGTCCTGAAGTGACACAGAGGGAGCTTAAAGGCTTCTGGATGTAATTTGTAATCTGGTGTGTAGCCTTGACTAATTGCCACACTTGTTTTCAAAAATCACCTGCTGCTTCCCAAACCTGGGATCTGGCTGCATAGCCTATTATCACCACAAGATGGCGATGCTGTGCCAGGAGGACCAGAAGCACAGGAAAATCTATGTCTAAAAGGCAATATGAAGGCTTGAGAATATGTCTTGAAAATAAGATCATGGAGGGAGAAGAGAGGGGGAAAGAGACATGTTGATTAGATTTGCAGCCTGTCTCTCAGAGTTCACGATTATGCTATTACCACGACAGCTGCTGCCACCAGCGGCTGCCATTACTGAGGGGCTACCACGTACCAGGCTGTGACAAGCACTCTACATACATACACAGTTTCATTTCAAGTTCATCAAGCTTATGAGGGAAGTTCCACGATGTCTCCACTTCTGAGAGGAAGCATTATGTGGGACACCAGAGGCTGGGACCTCTTGTATTTTCTCAAAAGAAATGGGGACAGTCATCTAATTCTGGCCACATCAACAATAGTGAATGGGGTGACTTATATGCATAAAAGGCTGAGGGTTCCTCCTTTCACTGAGCAGATATTTGAGTGCCTACTCATGCCTGGCCCTGTTCAAGGTGCTAAGGAAAGATAACTGAAGGAACTAGAGAAAAATCCCTGCTTCTAGTGCAGAGAGACCACAGTAAAGCACCAGGTGCCAGGAGGGGTGCCATGGAGAAATTGAAGAACCCCAGGGCCAGAAAGCGCCTGCAGGGGCATTTTAGAGGATGCTGGTGGTGAGCTGGAGCTAGTCCCACCGACCCTCAGAACCAATTGTTTAATTTTCAGGAATTTTGTGAGCCCGGTCTTAAACACATCCATTATTAATGTTAAATTATATGAACTTACAATTGTTATATTTAAAAGTTATCATTAAATAAGTCATATTTAAAACTTATTCCTTCCTAATTATTTTACATTTTACAATTATCTAATGAGAAGCACACTTCTTCCGTAAAGGACCGGATAGTAAATATTTTAGGCTGTGCGGAGCATACAGTTTCTGTCATTAACTACTCAACTCTGCCCTTGTATCTTGAAAGCAGCCACAGATATGTAATATGAATGGGCGTGACTGTCTTTCAGTAAAACGTTATCTACAAAAACAGGCAAACAGGCGGTGGGCTGGGTTTGGTCTCCCAGCCATAGTCAGCAGCCCCCGGTCTGTACTCAGCTATTCCTGTCTGTCGTATCTGGTTGGTGGATATGCTATATATTGATACTTGTGTGCTAATCCTAGCTACATCTCTTCCCGGTGCCACCTTCAGGGATGTCACACTGGCAGCTTGCAATCAGCCGCTGTGAAAGTATTTACACCTCAAAATTGGCAAACGCTGCAGATCAGGGCTTTTTTTTTCTCCCTGGAGAGCTGGCTGTTAAACATTTACCAGCACACCAGCGGCTAATGTGGTCTGAGAAGGCCTCTCTGGGGACGTGAACTCTGCACGGGAACCTGAAACTGCACTTAAGTCTTTCTGCCCTGCAGCTGCCCATCCCACCCACCAGAGGTAACATACGGGACATAGCTTGGAAACAGATCTGAACAAAACAATCTAAAGTTCGCAGAGATGGCCAGAAAGAGTAAAACACACACTTGTTTAAAACGTAGAGATTCCAGTCTCATAACCCCACCACGACACCCTCCACGGAGCAGCCTTGCTTGTCTGTATTCAGCCACGTAGGACGCACAGCTAAGAAGCCATGCGTCGTGCCCCAAGGCCTGGCCTCATTTATTCCACAGGCTGGTGAGACTCTGCCTGCTGTCAAATGGGATTCAATAGGTACAACCTCGGAGGTCACATTCAATGTCTCACAAAGTAGGGAGGGGTGGCAGAGAGGGACTCAGGAGGCCTCCGTGGGGAAGTCAGTTTCAATCCAACTCTTCAAACCTGAGTTCAAACTGCTTTGGAAAAGGCAGTATTTGAAACAGACCTGGGTGCTATTTGTAAGGGGATGGTCTGATGTATAAAATTTAAGAGTTTTCATAAACTCCTAGCAAAGGGTAAGGTCAAAGCAGTGGATGCAACTTGCAAATTTCTGTGGCGCTTTTGTAATGGAGGTCACTGCTGGGTAAATTACTCTACCTTTATGATGTCCAGTTCAGTCTTCACTCACCTAATTACTTCAATGAGACCACAAACTACTCCCTCTTCCGATAAAATTCAGCATTGAGCAACAGCCCTCCAAAAGTGGCAACTTGCACGAACCTGACTGTCCACAGTTCAGTGTAAAGGCTGCCCCCCAAAACACTGAGCCCCTTCCTAAGAGCTTTCCCACCTTCTTACCTTATCAGCCTGGTGGGTTTTCTTTTCTGTTTATGACATCTAAGTTTCTACACACCTTGGAATATTTCCTGAACAGGATAGCATCTTCATTATGCCCCTGGAAGGATATCTTCATTCAAGCCCTCTTCAGAAGTAGTGACATTCACCCTGTTTCCAAATGCTTTCTCTGGCCTCTAGAATACATCCCACATCGATTTCCAAGGCTCCTTCTCAATAGTCTGGGCCATGAGCTTTACAACAGACTTTCTACTTCCCCTTTGGAGCCCGTCCAAGTCCATAGTCCTCTTTATCAGAGCAGAAGTTCCACCAGGGAACGACAGGTGGATTATGTTTCCCTCAGAAAACTGCATTCCCCCTGACAAGTGTCCCCCGATCCCGGCTGCATGTTGGACTAATGAAAGGAGCTGTGAAAAATGCCACATGCCTGTGGCCCCGTTGTCACCGAGCAGGACCTTGTGGAACCTTCCTGGGACAGATGCCTACCCTATATCCTCTGCTTTAGCTCCTCTCTGAAGCACCTAGATAATAGTATCTGATGCTCATTTCCTGAGTTTTTCAGATGCTAAAACCACCACCAAATGGAAGAAGTTTACTACTTGATGATCATGAGCAGTAGCCCCCAGACCTTCTGGCACCTATGGATTGATGACGTTAACCCCTGTGAGACTGCCCTGTTACCTCACCATCAACCAATCAGAATAGTGCATGAGCTGATCACATACCCTGGGACCCTCCCCCCTCACCTGGCCTTTAAAAGTGCTTTGTCGAAACTCTCTGAGGAGTTGGGGGCTTTGGGGGCACGAGCCACCAGTTCTCCCTGCATGGCCCTGCAATAAACCTTTCTCTGCTCTGAACTCTGTTTCAGTTTGTTTGGCCTCACTGTGCAGCAGGCACAGGAACTTGCGTTTGGTAGCACCATCTGCAGACTCCAGTGGGCTCGGATGGGCACAGGCATGAGTTATCTTAAAAGCCTCCATCCGTGAATTCAGTGCGCGGCCAGGATTGAGAACTGCTGCTGTAGGCAGCACAGCCCTTCTCAGGAAAGTGAGGGACAAGAGGCCTCAGCAAGTCAGGAAAGGAGCAGGGAGCCAGGACCCAGGAGAAGAGGCCTAGAGAGGCCATGGTCCTCTGCCAACCGGGTAGCCTGCCTCCAGCAAGGTCTGGCTTTGACTGGCCACATCCACAGGTGGACACAAGCGTATAAACTATCACTGTCTCACTGACACACCCACAAAGAGAAAGAATGGATCTATGAAAAAGCATGAAAACCCTTGAGTCTGAACAAAGGAAAATCTGAGTGATGTTAAAATGGCAAAGTTTCATTATCACCAATGTGTCATTCAGCTATGCATTTCTGAAACAGGAAAGTTCTTGAAGGTTCTATATTCATACGAATATTGCCAACTCAGACCATTCTGGCTTTCCTACCTTGGCATAACAAGTGACTTAAAATACAAGTAGTAATTCCTGTAGAAGGCTTGTTATATCAGTTACCTAAAAGAAGGTAAAAGTTTCGGTCCTTATAGCATCATGTAATCATGCCTCTGGATTATACAGAAAAGTAAACTGTTTAACTGCCTCCTTGGCAGCTGTGAGGGACCAGGACACACTATTCTATAGTGTGTCAACAGTTTTGTGCCCATGTTTAGAGATGAACAACTTCTGGCTGGATTAGAGACTGGTGGATCAGAGCTTGGAGGTACCAGGTTATTTCAAGAAACTACAAGGAGTCATGATGTCAGGAGGCGACCCAGAGGCCACTGGCATATCTCCCACAACAGGAAAAGTCTGTAAGGTTTTCTAAAACAATTGTGATGATGGCAGAGACTTGAGGAAGACACAGGTGTGCCCGGTACAGCATTTTCCTAAAGCAATCTTCTTTCCCGGCACCACTGCAAATACTTATGAAGTTGTACTCAATTCTAGTCTTCCCATAACCCAAAATCCTTCCCCAAAGAAATCAAGGAAAAGGAACCATACAAATTTAATTTTAATGATACAGAAATAGTATATAGTACATTTCTTTCCACAGCTGCACTTCAATCATCTCTAAAAAATTTAACAAAATTAAGGCTAAATCAGAGCAATCTGATAGTAAAGGGATATTTTATGTGGTTTTATTTTTAAAGAATGTCTTCATAAATATAGAATGTTCACCAGGCCAAAAAAAAAAATGTTGAACAAGATACCAAATATGGGAAATGCAATACAAAATGTGCCCCTTTATACCGATTTCCTAATAGCCACGACTTCCCTGGGAGGTCCCAAATGGGATTTTTTTTTTAATGAATGTTTCTGACAGGATACTATGACTTTCTGAAGTACTATAGGCCATTTTAGAAAATAAAACCAAGGACAGTTGAGTCTCCAACACAACCTCTATTGAAAAAATGAAAAGCAAAAGTGGACAGGGTTTAAAAGTGCAGGAGAATTCCATCTAAGACGGCGATGCCCCCAAGGATGATCCCACCATACCTGGCCTTTCCCCCAACCTGTGTTATAGAAAGACTTTAAAATACAGTGAAAATAACTGGCATCACTGACAAGACAGAGAGTCAGGAAAGCAAATGGGGTTCTTGAGTGACCTGCTCCAAATACTGATGTTTATTGTGAACAGGAAGAAGGAATGTCCTTCTTTCCCCCTTTTTCATTATCCTTGGCCATATTTGCTGGTTAGCTTTTTACCACCACTTTCTGACTCAAGAAAGACCCTTCGGCTGTTCCAGGATTTAGAGTAAGATGAAGAGTCTTTTTTCCTCTCTTTTCCCTCCAATAAAGCTTCTGAAAGGAAACTAGACAATGCAGTGCTGACTCCCTGCAGGAAGCCTCGCTCTCTGCAGTCCCAGTCTCTGAGCAGCGACACAAGCCTGCGAGCAGAGAACGCACCTTCACAGGCTGGGTACCACAGCTGGTGGCCTTCCCTCCTCCACCACCCCAACTCGCCTTGGGAAATTCCAGGATTATTTTCACTGAAGGAGAATTGTGGGTGTGTTAACATCACTGACCCCTAGAAAAGGTAGTTTTATTTCGTCATTATAAGCCTTAGAGTCCCCCTACTTTAACAAGGACAGTTTATGACCAGAATCTTCTCATACAGGGTTCAAGTTTTCATTGTAAAGTAGCAGCTAGTTAGTTTACATTTTTTTCTATAACTTTGCATAAGAATTTTGTTTTTCCATTTCTTTGGTTCCCAGAGCCTCAATTTCCCCTAAAGAAATTAAATGAAATGCAAATAGCCAGGTAAATAACATCCAATACCCTCTTTAAGTCTTAAGTGTGTTCCAAAGATGGCTAAAACCTCTAGGAAACAGCGGGCTGAGGCATAGATACTAAAATGCATTTCTTATATAAATTCACATGTAAACACAGAGAAACAATATGACAAACATACAATTACCCACGTGAATGTAGAGTAATTAACACAATAACATTCTATGATCACACAATCACATAAGGAGAAGGTATTTGCGAGATCTTTCAGTTCAGTGCATCTCAAATCTGGCTGATCATCAGGGTCACCTGGTTGGGCTTTGACATTTCCTAGACCCCATCTGTGAGGAGTCAGATCCAGCATGCATAGCCAGGGACCCAGAAATTTCTTCTTTTCCTATAAAATTCAACAGTCCCACCCTCTTGCTATATAGAGGAGGACACTAAGGCCCAGAGAAGTCAAGACGTTGCCCAAGACTAACAGAGCAAGCGACAGAGAAAGGGCTAGCACCAGCTCTCTTGTCCCCTTGTCCACCACTTTTTCTGTCACACCTCACTGCGTCCCAGAGCTTTCCCTCGACCTGGTACCCTTGCACTTAGGCTAAGCAGCCTTTAGTAGACATTCTGTTGTTAGAAGTAGGTGGTAAGTTGCCTGAGGGCAGGGACCACGTCTCATGTTCCTTCTGACACAATCCTAGGTTATAAGTGTCTAAGAAATACTTGTTGGCAGGCAGTCCCTCAGCTAAGGCCTCATTCTGTATTTTCCACTCACATCTCTGTCTGCAATCATCCACAGACGCAAAATCATCTAGCTGGATATCGAGATCCACCTGAGGAGGGCAGTAACGCCTCTGAATTTATGAAGGTGCCATGTTCACACAACAGGAATTTGAACGACTACACAAGTTCCATAAGGATTACCATGCCTTCCCCTTGTTCCTGAATTACGTGAATTATGAAAAAAAAATAATATTAAATGAATCCATGGGACAGAAAGAAGTTATTTACCTATAATATTTGGCAAATATGAATTATAAAAATCCTCAACTAGTCCAGGGAGATAATCCTTAGCAACTGTAACAACTATATTTTATTGAGTTTTGTTACTGTTTCTCTTGGTTTGCAATGTGTATCCCTAGTCTTATAAAACATCCTTTTGTGGATGGAGTCAAACTCCTTCATCAAGCTGGTAGCGAGGGACGGAACACATTACGGCATGGCTGCTCTCCCTCCCCACCCCACATGTATAAACTCTCACACACAAGCACACACACACTTACACGTGTGTACTTAATGGAGGTGGGGGAACATGACTTGTTTTATAAATAAGATGATTCTACTATATTGCCATCTTGATTGTAGATATGATACGGAAGAAAGGATAACAAAAACATTTGAAAAGCCAACAGGAAAATATTAAAGAAAATTTAAGGCTGAAAAGTAAATAAATCAACAGGCACATGGGCCACTGGTGCCACACAGCCCAGCCCTGCCTGTGCCCACCTGACACACGGGCCTCTGCTGGACCAGGAACAAGACAGGACTGCGGGGGAGCAGGGAGGACACCCAGGGCCGGAAAGGACCCCGCTTCCCCAGGAACCACCACAGCAGGCCCTGCCTCCCTTTACTGGGTACTCCCTCCCCAGACAATGCTAAAAGAGCTGTCAGCATTCTTCAGCTAATGCTTGAAGAGTCTGTCCTTAGAAATCATTTATGCATGAGGCCCCTCCCACTTGAAAGCGCCTCCACCCGCCTCGGGACACGGCACAGGCACCCTCACAAGTCCTCTTCAAGTCTTCCGCCGCGAGGGGCCGGGCACGGCAGAGCTTCCTCAACTTGTACTTTGTTGTAATTTTTACAGGAAAGGCACTGTCTTCTCTTTTTTAACTGTTAAGTCCAGTCCTACCCAGATATAGAGTCCTAGTCACTCCTCCAGACAGCCTTTTCAAATCACATTGATAAGCTCCTTCATCCATTTCCTCCCCAGCACGTACTGATTACGCGGTGACTGGACTTCGGAAGGTCAGGACTGGGTGGGACCACAGACATCCTGTGTCCCATGCTCCTCACCTGCCCCGGGGTGACAGGGCGGGGTCACCCCCACCCCCCAATCTAGGAACCATCTCACCCCCCACCCAGGCACTGAGCAAAACTTCACGCACAAGTTGCGGACTTCTTCATTCCAAAACTGAAAAAATCACGATATGAAAGAACTTTTTGTACCTTATTATGATTTATAAAGCTAATAAATATTAGGAAAATGGAATGACAGAACCAAAAAGTAAACGTGATTTGGAAAAGAAACAATTGCAGGGTTTGCAAGGATTCTCTCCCTTTTTTTGGACATTCAATGTTTTATGAAGTCATATGCTAGACACACGATAGTCTCTGCCTTTCCACGCGGTTGGGAAGTCATTCCAGAGAGACGATGACGCCATACAACACATCCCACGGCACTTACATTTACAGCCTATGCTTCTAGTCTACAACAGACACACACTACGGATATTAGCTACAAAAACATTCATCTTCTACTTATCTAATCAGGAGGAAGGCAAAGCTGCTGCTAACATTTCAATAAAATATCTGATTCGTAATGGTCATTATCTCAAGGGAAATCAGATGGAATTTAATGCGGGTACTGATCTAAGTTCTGGACAGTCTTATCTAAAATAGTAGAGGTTTAGATATCCAATACATCTCTTCAGGGAAATTTTAATGAGTGATTCTATATGCCAAATTTATTTTCTTATGAACCATATATATTTGTGTAGGAATATATTTATCACCCCAACGCTTTAATAAAACTTACTGTGCCCTGTTGCATACAATAGAGAGCCTTAAAAAAAAAGCTGTTAGCTGACAGTTACTACTATGAATGTAGAGCTTCAATTGCTGTATACGCTAATCCTCCAGGAAAACTACATCCAAAATGGACATTTTATGACAAAATCACTCATTTATATCAAAACCAGAACAAATAGAAAACACCACTAAGGGAATTTAAATACTTTTCTGACCACTACTGCAGAAACACAGAAACTCAGCAGATTTCAGACATGCAGGAATCAGCACTATACAGGGAAGAATTAACAAATCAAACTCAGTACAACTTTAATAACTGGATTGAAAGTAGACTCTTAATAAAACCAAAATATATCCTCCTCAAGGCAACCATCAGCTACAAAGGAAAAATGATTTCATATCCTTGGTCCATAAAGAAGACACATTTATTTACATTCTCAATGGACTAAAAGAGGTTTTAAACTGTCACAATTAAAATTTTATGCTTCCAAAAATATCTTATGATCAATGCACTTAACTTAAAGCTTCAGGTATTAATAACTTCATTTAGGCATCTTAAAAAACCAACACAAACATACTTTCTAGAGTGCAAAATGCTTCTTATTAAATACTTTAGTAACACAAAAGCAATTTGTTTTTAAACGCAGGAATCCTCTTCTGAAGGATCATCACCACAAAGACATCCATTGCCGGCAATGGACGTTGAACAAATCTGCCAGCTCGCGTGAAATGCAACATTAAAATTGTGCATTGGGTTTCTGCACCTGTCCAGATGACCCCGTTTATTTGTACAAACTCATCGTTGGACTCTGGTACATGCACATGTATGCATCACAAAGAAGTCTTCGTGCACAGCCTTGGATTCTTCTGGAGTCCAAGGAATGCAGATCTTCTAGAGACATTTTCAAGTACTCTCCTACTTCTGGGCATGGGGTAACCTGAGGAATGTTGAAGCCATTCTGACCACCTACGGAAAAGAGGAAGAGCTGCATTTAGGGCAGTCAAGTTCTAAACCCTTTTGCTGTCCTGCCCCACCAAAGTAATTTTACAATTCCATAATTTAGTTAAGGCTAATTCCCAGGACCTGAAAGACCTTATTTTACTTCTGATTTCTAGAAGTTAAATTCTCTTGTTAACTCCTGACAGTCTCATTTCTTGGTTTCTGAAAGGATTCCAGGACCAACAGTGAATACTATTGATAAAAGGACACATATCCTGAGCAAAGTCCAAAACCTACTTCCCAGGCTTCTCTGTGTATTCAATCAGGGAATAATGTTACACACACATACGTACACGCACTCAACTCTTCACATTCCCAAATCCCTTCCCAGACGCAAGCACCCCTCCCTGTATGCTTTACCATGAGCCTGTCCAGTTTAGGGCAGATCTAGTAAAATGAATACCATTTTATCCCGCTAAATTTAAAATATGTATTTGTGTGATTCTCGCAAGGTTTTGTTCTACATTTCGTTAGACTGAATGAAGATGCTATGAGGCGTGGTCTTAGGGATTCCAGGAAAGGCTTTAGCCTCCCAGTGGCTTTTCTAAAATCGCCTGGAACCCTTGTGCTTTTGAGTTACATGGCTAAATGCAAATTTTAACTGGGGTAAGGACCTATTTACAGTTGGGGCTGTGCTATATCCCTCAACCGTCTGAGAGTTGAGAAAACATTGAGAACCCTTGGGGTACAGCTTGGGCATCTGATCAAGAGGCTGCCACAAGTGGCGTCCTAGGTCACCAGAGGGCCACACCAGAAGACTCGGGGTCTGGAGCGTGAGAGTGACTAAAGGAAAAACGGAAGAGAACTGGAAGTACGTGTAAGTCACAACCTGGCCTAGGACCAGTCCTAATCTGTAAACTCTATACAGGCAGGGGTACAGCTGTTTTGACAACTGTTTCGTTTTTGAAACCTACTAGAGCCCCAGGCACTTCACATGCACTCATTAGGTATTTGTTAAATAATGACTAAACATCCTAGAAAGCAGCCTAGAAGGTGCAGTATGTTCCCCACTTAAGGAAGACAGATTACACACAGAATAAGCTTATTTTTCCAAAGAAGACATTTACTTCTATTCTTAGCTTTGTCATCTAGAAGACAACAGAAAAAACATAAGCACCGAGGTCAGAAAGACTGAATTAAATACAAGCTCTGAGACCTTAGGCACCTTAAATCTCAGCTTTAGTAAGAGAAAAATAGGAATCATTCCCATCTTGCAAGGATTTAGGTATAATGACGTAAGGTACCTCCCTGACAGCTTGGCACGTAGGTATTTAGGAAATGGTGACTATGGTACAGAAAATAAGAGAAGCCTGAAAGTCAAAGATGACAAAGCTGAAAACCTTTCAGCCCTAAAGAAAGAAATTTCCAGTTCATTTTTTTTTCTTTTTTTTAAAAGACTCTATGCATGTCAAAATATCACAACAATATTATCCCTTCGTTTAGTAGCAGGGCTGTTAATGCATTTCAAGATTTCGGACTACGTCACCAAGATATTCCTGAACGGCTTTTCCCAACACTATCTTATTACTCAGACCAGGCTAGCCCACTATGGTTATCCCACTACAAACTCAAATGGTGCCACATGTAGAAAAGGTCTGGAAAGTACCATCCCGATCAGCCATGCTGTCAAAGAAGAGCCAGGCAGAGTCGTCTTTCCCGTACTTCACAAAAGCGACATAGTGGCTTGTTTCTATGCAGAGGACAGCAAATAACTCCATCTTCTGACGGGGGATGCAGCCGTGTCTCCAATCCCAGTCAGGTAAATCTTTGGGAAGTGACACTGGGTTATATTTATGATTCAGCCTCTTGGGATGAAGGTGGACCTGAAAGGGAACATGAAGAGAATGCCATTAAGAAGCCAAACTCAATGTTTGACGGGAATGAATGCCACTTACTCTAATTGAATACATCCTCACAAAGAGCAACTGAGTACTTGACAGAAGTCCATCAAATCAGCAGAGGAGGCATAAACAATACCATTTAATTATGGAATTTTTAAAGTTAATTATGATTCTGAAAACTTTTCAAAACCTGAAATCTGTTTAAACTACAAATGATTCACTGTTTATTAAGAGAATATCCATTAAGTGAAGTCAAACTTACTTGAGTGTTGCAGGTTTTACAAAACTGCTTGATTTTTCCAGCTGAGATGTCAGGGTCATCGTAGCATTCTCGACACTCATACATTGCGAGCCCTCCACATATCCGGCACTGCCTAGGGGCTGAAAACGTTGGGGGTGGCGGGGAGTTAAGGGGTCTTTAAAAATGCATTCTTTCATTAAAAAAATTAAAAAGAAAAGTTAAGCTTTAAAAAGGATAATGCTCATGGACTCAGTGAAGTCCACCCCTCCCCATCCCCATCAACTTATTGGATTTTCTTGGATTCAGGATATCTTTAAAAACATTTTCTCTGACCAAATGACAATTTTTTAAAAATAATATATTCTAGAGTGTTTCCCCGATAATAAAATTTCTATTGATGAATATGCAAAAATACAAGAGAGTATAAATAAGAAAACCGAAAGCATCTACAATTTCAGTTAGCAAGAGACAACCACTGTCAATCCAACTGTGAATTTTCTCAGATAATTTTATATCTGCACACTCATATAACTCGGCGCACGTGTGTGTGTGTGTGTGTGTGTGTGTGTGTGTGTGTGTAGCTCCTCTTATAGAAAATATCAGCATACTCTCCTTTTCACTTATCATTACATCATGACCACTTTCATATAACACTGGTCTTCAAAAACATGAATTTTAATGGCAGTAGTTTTGTTGTAGAGATACACCATAATTCACTTAACTACTCTCATTAACATACAGAGTGCTTCTAATTTCTTACTCATAAACCATTTACATATGAAATATTGATTTACATGTCTGATTATTTTTTCAGAATAAATCTTTTTTTTTTGCGGTACGCGGGCCTCTCACTGTTGTGGCCGCTCCCGTTGCGGAGCACAGGCTCCGAACGCGCAGGCTCAGCGGCCATGGCTCAGGGGCCCAGCCGCTCCGCGGCATGTGGGATCTTCCCGGACCGGGGCACGAACCCGTGTCCCCTGCATCGGCAGGCAGACTCTTAGCCACTGCACCACCAGGGAAGCCCCCAGAATAAATTTTAGTATAGTATTTCCAGGTTCTTCAGATACCAAACTGTCCTTTAGGAAACTCATATCCTGTTAGACTCACATTCACAATTAACGTGAATGACCTGACAGACTATTTCTGAAAAACAAACAAAAAAATCTTATACTTACTGTCTTCAAGTAAATCTGTTATATTTAATTCCAGAGAAGGAAAAATTTTTTTAAATAGTTTAAAGTCTTTTCCAAATCGAGGCATCTGAATAATCAGACATGATGGTGCCTAAAAAAAAAAGATACATAATTTTAGAAGCAAAACGCTGAAAAAAAATTTCCCTGAAATAGTTGATTGTCAAACCAAGCAGTGGTTCCACCATAACATGGATGGCTACTCCGTGTTCACAAATGGGATCCACGTGTGAAATGGACTGTGAAGGCAGAGCACCACGGAGCCACAAGCCTCAAGTAGTCCAAGATCTATGGACATGTGGACACGGAAGTCAGGCAGTTCAACAACCTTGGGTCTCAAATAATATGATGACCATGCAGAGTCATCTACTTTGGGTTTATATTTTTTAAAGGCTTTGGAAAAACCTGAAGGACACTATTCCTTATATTTCAACAAATAAATAACGGTAACTATTAAGGTTTTACCAGAACATTCCTTCAGAGATGGATACAATGAAAATGAACCACAAGCATGTACTACTAAGATCATGAAGATACTCAGTAAACAGTAAAAGAAAAGTAATTTAAATCACTTGTTCATTTACAGTAAGTGAATTTTGTTTTTTATTGAAGGAGGAAAAATAAACATTTTTTTTGATATATTTGGATAATATGCTTGGGTAAAATTTTTAATTGGGTAAAATGTTAAGCTGGGTGAAAGGACAACAACAACAAAAAACAAATCTTCTTTGCTTTAAGCTACTTAAAAGTTTTCAAGTTACAAATTAGAATGATATTTTCTATGGCACCAAAAATCTAAAAAGTTCAGTCAATTCTAAGGTATTTTCTACATGGACAAAGTTGAAGCATGGCATATTTTTTTTAAAATTTGTGTTTTGTTAACAATTTGTGCTCCTAATTGTTCTCAGTAGGTTAAAAGTAATAGTTATAGAAGCTATAGTTGTCTGGAGAACCCTAATGACTTGCATAAAAAATACAATAAGTAATTATCACTAACCTCAGCAAATTTCAGGTTGCTGTTGATAAAAGACCATTCTAATAATTGCTGAATTGTAGGAACTCCAACTTTCTCATTTTTTTCCATAAAAATCTGATAGAAGTAACAATCTTGAACTTTCTGACCTGCTGATCTAAAAATATGCAGAAAAAAGCCAGATAATTTATTTATGAAATGCATCAAAAAGTGAAGTGGTTCCAGAGGCATTTGAGAACAGAAAAACTGTTGAGAACAGAAACCGATGGTGCAACTCTGACCATAAAACCAATGGTGCAACTCTGACACTCAGAACAACAGGGGCAGAGACAATCATTTAGATAAAATAATTAAATGTACTTATGCATAAGACCTTGCAAATGATTTCTTGTTTAAGTTCTCATATTGAAAAGCTGCCTTAGTGATTAGAAGAAAAATAATGCAATAACATCCACAGTCAAGAAGCACTGTGTGAACAATAAAAACCAGAAGCTAACATCACTTGGTTCAACTTAACCACCGAAGCTAGAAAGGAGCAAACTGCATTTAATGCTTGAAACAGGAAAGTTAATTTGTACATGCCTGAATGGGACAGACCCTAAGAGACCTTCCAGATGTAACTTTTCATTTCTAAAATAAAGGCCCTGAGATCTGGGGAAGGATAATCCTTCCCAGTAACTCAAAATCAGAGCCAGGTATAAAACCCAGGTGTCCTAACAACTGCTTACTATTCTTTGCACTAAAGCATGCTGTCTCTTTAGATGGTCACTCACTTATTCAACAAACACCAAGTTAGGGCCCACTATATGCCAATCACCGTGTTACCCTTATATTGAACATTTTCCCTTCTAAATATTTTACTTCAGAATGCATGAAAATTCAAGACTAACTCTACTAAAAGAATCAATAATCTTTCAATTTACTATTTACCCTTTTTAGCAGAATTTCTGCATATAGAATCAGACTGTTTACAATTAGATTTATAAGTACAGTTCAAGATTTTGAGGGAAAAATATTAACATAGTTTTCACAATAAAATCTCAGCTATTGAGAGGCCAACCTCAGAAACCCTCAGTTTCCCAAAGCAACTTATAGCCTGAAATAAACACAACTTATTTGGTAACAAAGCAAAGATTCTTGGGACGCTACAACAAAAAAAGAAAAAAATGATAGCCAAAAAACCTGAAGGTTATGCTGTACCAATATTTTAATTGGTTACAGATGACAATAAAAGGCCAGCATTTTTCTGGCCAAAAAGCAAAAAAGCATTACCAAAAAAAGCCATTAAAAAAAGCCAAAAAGCCAAAAAGCATTAAAAAAAATTAATAGGTAACAGAAAAAATAAGACTGGAAACTAAGAAAGCAGAAAGTAGTAGAGGTCAGTAGTTGCAAAAATTAGAAATAATAATAGTGATGGGGAGGGGGATGGTGGTTGGAGGGAGCGTGGAGTGGCAAACACGAGAGATGGGAACCAGAAATGAGGATGTAATACCAACAGCTTTGGGATACTGGGACAGAAAAACTGGAGGCGGTGAGGGGGGCAGCAACCACTCAAACCTCATAACTAAAGTTTTAGAAGGCTAATATCCTAGGGTAATTAGCTGGGCATTAAGACACACATATAAAAGAATCACAACAAAACTGGTGCTGTTGTACAAAATCATGAAATTTACATTGCTGTTTACCACCAAAAACATCTAAGAGCAGAAGGGTACAAATGTTGTATTAACCTTAAAAGAAAACAGACGTCTACAGAGAAGACAAAAGTATCCATGGGTTTGCATAATATTGGTCTATCTACCTTTGTAACACAGACCATAATGGGTAGTCAACTAAAACTTTTTACAGATTCTGGATTATCTAGTACTATGGAATATAGCATATCCATGTAATAAGAATTGCCAGTTCTATTGTTCTATAATGAGAGGTACTCAGTAATACAACCTGAATATTCCCTTATATCTGCTTCCTGATGCTGATCTTATTCCGGTTATTTTTCTTGTAATGCTTTACCTCCATCCATTAGCCTCTCGCATTAGTGGCTATGACTTTAGCTTCACCTTAGCACCCCATACACAGTAATTATTATTACTACTACCATCGTTGTTATTGTTTTTAAGTATGAAGGCTTTACTTACCCACATTTACCAATTTCTTGCTTGGCTTTCTTGTTTCTTGCATATCACTCCTTTATTCTAAATTCAGTTTTATGTTATTAAAGTACACCCTGTAATAAGTCTCTGACTGGTAATTTAGTCTTGGTTCTTCCAGCTCAGGAATTTTATGCATCTTTATTCTTAGAAATTAAGTCTGTCAAAAATTCCAAAAAATCTTCAGCTATTATCTCTTGAAATATTGCTTCTTCCCTATTCTCTCTAGTGTCTCCTCCTACAATGACAATTAGAATTTGTCTTCCATGTCTCTTATCTCCTCTTTCTGGTTTTCTAACTCTTTATCGCTTTGGGCTACATTCTGGGTAATTTCTTCAGATCTATCTTTCAAGTAAGCAATTCTCTCTTTAGCTGTGCATACTGCATTCAGTGAGGTACCCTCTCCCAGCCATATATACATATATGGCTATATATATATAACTACATATATAGTTTTTTATTGTATTTTGGGGAGTTTTATTTTTGTTTATTTTTCTTTGTTATCAAATCTGCATTTATCCTCCATAGGTATCTAAGTTCTTCTTTTTTCTCTTAAGCTATTTAAGAATATTCATATTAAGAATATCATTTTAGAATAGTCTCTTTTAGACTACTTTACTATTTCAAGGTTTTAAGGTACTCATCCTCCTATTTGTTGCATCAGGTGATGCTCCCTCAGTCAGGAAGACAGGCTCATGGAGGGGAAGAATGACACTTGGGAAAAAAACGCTAACTTTTAAAGTATTTTTTTTTTATCTTTTTATAATCTTCAAACTAGTGATTCTCAATATGAAGAGGCTGCTGAATGGGGAGGAGAGGCAGAGCTTCCCAGGGCCCTCTTCAAACTCCACAAGACCTTCAGACACTGAGACATATTCCTATATGTGACTGACCCTTCTTCACCCACTCTGAGAATCACTGCAGTATTCATCCTATGTACATCCTGTGCTCTGCAGTATTCATCCTATGTAACACACCAGGAGTGTATTACAACCCAAGGTGTGTTGGGCTATGCAAAAAAAGAATGAAAACTGTTTTAATCATCTGAAATTTATCTCTTCAAGATGAAAAACAGAAGTGATTTTTTTCCTCCCAAATTGCCTGGCAGATTTCCTACATCATGTATTTAATATATATTTCCTTCCTCCTTTGTGTTTGAAGGTCGACTTATAAAATACTGAAATACCACATATAGTTAATTCTATATCTGGGCTTTCTATTCAATTCTATCTATCCAATTTCTAACTGTATACCAGTATCACACGGTTTTAAATGTCTGTTGTTTTGTCTTTATAGCTTATAATAGAGTTCTTTAAAAAAAAAAAAACTGCAATGTTTTCACCCATTTCATCTTGTAGAGAATTCTAAAATCATTTTACTAAGTTCCAGGAAAAAAAAAAAAGTTAAGATCTTGATTATGTACAAGTTATTTTGTAAACATTAACATCCTTAAGTTATTTAATCTTCCTACCTGGAACACAATCTTTCTCACTAATTAATTAAATCACCTTTTAGCTCTGTGCAAGTCTTCTTTAAAAACCTATCTCAGTAAAATTGATTTCTTAGCATTTTATACTTTCATGAAGTATGAAATTATCTCTTTTTCATATTTGCTAGTGGGGATACCAGAATATGACTGATTTCTCCATGGTTTTTTCCTGCATGGTCAAATTACAAATTCTTGTGTTAATACTAGTAGTTTCTAAACAATTCTCTAGGATTTTCTGGGTATACATATAGCTATGACCTTATCTGAATAGATAATAAATATATCCTATCTTATTTCATTAGCTAGAACTTCCAAAATAACATCAAACTATAACTTCAGTACTGTCCACCCTTCCCTCCATCCTTCTTACTCATCAATTTGACACTGGCATCAAAGAATATCACTTAAGACACTGAAATGAGTAAGAATACTTGTCTGTGATTAGGTTTTAGGGAAGTAAATAGTATATAAGCAAGATTTTTCAACAAAGAAACCCAGACTAAAATGTAAAAAGGCCCAGCATTCAATCTGGAAAGTTCATCAGTTTAGAACATCTCACCAAGAACTTCACTGTATTAGATTCAAGGCTTTCACTGAAGATGGGGGGAAAAAAGACCAAGTTATAAAACTGAGAAGAGAGCTAATTTAGAGCTAAATTAATTCTTTGACTAATGGGTTGTCAAAAACAGTGCTCCCACAGTGTTTGATTGAGTTTGAATAATATTCTCTTAAAAGGATTCATTAGGGCTTCCCTGGTGGCGCAGTGGTTGAGAGTCCGCCTGCCGATGCAGGGGACACGGGTTCGTGCCCCGGTCTGGGAGGATCCCACGTGCCGCGGAGCGGCTGGGCCCGTGAGCCATGGCCGCTGAGCCTGCACGTCTGGAGTCTGTGCTCCGCAACGGGAGAGGCCACGGTAGTGGGAGGCCCACGTACCGCAAAAAAAAAAAAAAAGGATTCATTAATTTAAATTACAAAAATATTTACAGGGCTTCCCTGGTGGCACAGTGGTTGAGAGTCCGCCTGCCGATGCAGGGGACACGGGTTCGTGCCCCGGTCCGGGAAGATCCCACATGCGGTGGAGTGGCTGGGCCCGTGAGCCATGGCCGCTGGGCCTGAGTGTCCAGAGCCTGCGCTCCGCAACGGGACAGGCCACAACAGTGAGAGGCCCGCGTACCGCGAAAAAATATATATATATATTTATATACAGTTTTATAAGAAAACGATTTGCAATAGTGCTTATTACTGGGGTTAAAATTAAAAGCACAAATTTACACTGGATTTGTTCCTCAAGTTAAGTATGATACTATGGCAAAGATAATGATTTAAATTAATTTGCATTGCAGGAACCTAACATATTGAGATCCCTAAATAAATACAATATTAAGTAATCATTAAGGAAATCATTTCTACTGAATGATGGCAGTGGAAATGAGGACTATCTATTTTTTCCAATGCTTCTGTAACAGTTTAAAATTACCTTATCTTTAACAATGGTTCTACCCTTAAAATATGATGAAACAGAATATTCAAGAATTCTTCAGGATCTAGGAGAAAATAAAAAATCAAATAAGTCACAGACAAGATTTTTAAATCATTCTATTTTTTTATAAGTCATATTCCTATACAGAATTCAATTTCATAATCAATATTATTTCCATTAAAAGCATAGTTCTCAAGTTTTCCTAACAAACTACAAAGGATATTTAAATGATATGATAAAGTATTATGTGCCAATTTTGTTATAACTTTATTATATTTCAAAGGGTATAATAATTCACATATAGGGAAATAATTTTAATTTCTTTGGGAGGGGCTTAAGATAAGTGTAATAAAACCTGATGTATGACCTTATCTTTCCTGTTATTTAAATAATTATCAAGTCTGTAACTATTATAGCTAGTATGCTGTTAATACATTCAAAGTCAGGAGTTGAATCTCTGAGTAAACTCATTAGCTACGAATAGATTAAAACACTGTCTCTGACCATAAACTTAATCCTAATCAGCCATTTGTAACTCCCTTTATAACAAGGAAGGCTAAGTGAGAAATGTGGATGACTCAGTGCAACTCTTCAACCCTGAAAAGAAAACAACTCCGAATATCATCGCTGGACGGAAAGATCTCCTTATTTATTCATAATATACTAAAACCAGCCAGCTTCTTAAAGGGGTTCATTATTCCACATATCACTCACTTTTAGAAAAGAGAAAGCATTTACAAAAAGAAAATTGTACACCACATAGAAAAAAATTATATTTTAATATATAATCCCCAAAACTACACAGATATAACATTTCAGCCAACAATTTAGCATTTATGCTTTCAAGTTACTTTTAATGCCTATCCTATAAATTAAAACAGCCACCTTGGGCTTCCCTGGTGGCGCAGTGGTTGAGAATCTGCCTGCTAATGCAGGGGACACAGGTTCGAGCCCTGGTCTGGGAGGATCCCACATGCCGTGGAGCAACTAGGCCCGTGAGCCACAACTACTGAGCCTGCGCGTCTGGAGCCTGTGCTCCTCAACAAGAGAGGCCGCGATAGTGAGAGGCCCGCGCACCGCGATGAAGAGTGGCCCCCGCTTGCCACGACTAGAGAAAGCCCTCGCACAGAAACGAAGACCCAACACAGCAAAAATTAATTAATTAATTAATAAACTCCTACCCCCAACATCGTCTTTAAAAAAAAACAAAAAACAGTCACCTTTTTCTTCAGAGGTAAATCCTGATGCAGCCTCAACTTTTTCAAGTATTTTCCTCAGTTTCATAATCTTTGTTGCACATACGTATCCATATCTATGTTAGTAAAAAACTATTAATTAATATTAGCAAATATATTAAATTAATATAACACATTTTTTATTGAAGGACAGTTGGCTTACAATGAACATAACACATTTTGATAATCAAATATTTCTTATGTAACTCCAGTGTGTCATAAATTAGTAAGCTTAATAAGTATTTCAGAAAATACAATTATAAGCTTCTTCTTGAGGTTTGAAAATTTTAAAATCTATAATCAGAATTATCTCAGACACTATGATAACCTAAAAATAACTATCATATACTAATAAAAGAAAAAAATATTTTTCATTTATGATGACTGTTTTTTTAATACTATTTTACTTAAGGAATTAAAACATGTACTTTACAAAACAGGATATACAATTTTGAGAGAGAATCCTTTTAATGCTGTACTAAAGGATGAAATAGCTACCAAGGGGGATGGAAAAGGGCAGTGATAAGAAAGTGAAATTCTAAACTCTGCAATCAAACCAGTCATCGTAACTATGACACTTTCTCTTATCTTTCTCTGAATACAGGATACATTCAATAAGTTTCCTGTCAATCCTTGACAAAATTCTCATTCTAAAAATGGCTTCAGAAGACAGCTTAGAGGCCACCATGGGCTTCATAAGAGCAAGTCAGAACCACCTAATCTTATATCCATTTTTCATACCGGCTATCCACTCACTCATTAGCTCTTTGTGGCCAACATATATTGAGCATCTACCACTTACAAAGTAACCTAACCTTTCAGTCACTGGGAAAACAAAAATGAATAAGGTGAAAAAACAGGGTCTCTGCCTGCGAGAAGCTTGAAATGGAGAAAGCACGTGTTTCAGTACCAAGTAAAACCAGTTAGTTATAATCTAGATATGACTGCGGCAGACACAGGGAATCTTGATCAAAACAGGGCATCTGACAAGCTTCTTGCTGTGGACAGGGTGACAAAGTCTGACGAACCATGATTCTTGACTGGTTGGACAACAGTATTCAAAGAACATTTATTAACGGACTTATGGTGTTTTGGAAGGAAAGAAGGAAGTGGTAACATGCCTTAGAGTTTTGGATTTAATCTGTCTCGTTCTAGTATCAATCACTTGGGGGGAAAATAGACAGTATGTTTAAAATTTGCATTTATACAAATATAATACAAAATAACTGATGTAAAACTCAAGATTCATAATTATCTTAAGGGGGTAAAAACTACAGTTATTTTCATCATTACAGAATTCAAAGAAAACAAAAGATACAAGTAGGAAATTTATTCACCTATAATATACTTTCCTAGTCATGTTATATAGTAGGTCATTCCGAATGCTCATTATATTTCAGTGTTCTGCATTTTGGGGTCAAAATCTTACATCAAACTATTTTTTATTTTAATTGTTAAATAATAAAAGTATGTCACAAAATTTAAATTTATCTTAATATGGACTTTAAATTACATAGTTTGCTCCCTATATTCCTAAAAGAACAGATTTGTTTTGTGATCTATGGCCCTGACTCTTCATAGTTTAAATTTTACACTGTGACATTATCACACATTCCTCCTACCACTTAACAAAAGTCCTTACTAGATGTCTTGTACTTATACCATTACAAATTGCTTCCTGTGGCCAAAGAAAGACATACTTATAATTCTTAAACTAGGAGATAACCAAAAACATCACCTTTTTAAGAGAAGTGGAGGGAGGCCTAAATATTTTCCTTTAACCAAGAAATGTGTTAATAAAATACATCTTATTTATTTCTAACATAAAACTATTAAATACTTGCTACTCTATAAATAAAAATGTCCCTTGCTGCTATTCATTCAGATAAAATTAAGTTTAAGAAGCCAGATCATACCGATTAAACTAATAAGCATGATTACATTCGGGGTAGTATTGAAGATAAGAATCCCAAATACCTTATATCAGCTTTTATAAACCTACTGTAATTGCTGAATTGTAATACACTCTACCAAAATGGTTTAATCACTTCATGGCATACACTATGTGCTACACTTTGGCCAGATTTAAAATGTTAAAGAAGTAAAGACAGTACAACGGGACTTCCCTGGTGGTGCAGTGGTTAAGAATCCTCCTGCCAATGCAGGGGACACAGGTTCGATCCCTGGTCCGGGAAGATCCCACATGCCACAGAGCAACTAAGCCCGTGCGCCACAACTACTGAGCCTGTGCTCTAGAGCCAGCGAGCCATAACTACTGAGCCCGCGCACTGAAACCACTGAAGCGCATGTGCCCTAGAGCCCGTGCGCTGCAACTGCTGAGCCCACACCCCGCAACTACTGAAGCCCGTGCACCTAGAGCCTGTGCTCCGCAACAAGAGAAGCCACCGCAATGAGAAGCCCGTGCACCGCAACAAAGAGTAGTCCCTGCTCACCACAACTAGAGAAAGCCTGTGTGCAGCAATGAAGACCCAACGCAGCCAAAAAATAATTAAATAAATAAAATAAAAATTAAAAAAAATAAATAAAAGTAGCAACAAAGACTGAACAGAAATCTTCTTAAAAAAAAAAAAAAAGACAATACAAGGACCGAAAGTTAAAAAAGATGTTAATGCATCATCGAGAGAACTAATTCTCTCCCATTTCTCATTAAAGGAAAGCAGGGAATAAATTAATTACTGTACCAAAAAATAGCACCTAGGATACCACACCTAAAGGCAAAAATAACTATCTTCTACTTACATTCTCAGAGGATTAACGATTTCTGTCCTCAGCAGCTCTTGAGTTTCACTATAATATTCTACGTCATTCTTTTCTTTGGGTCTAAGTAACACAGTGTCCAGAACAGAACTAAAAGCAAACAAGCTGCAAAATAAAAAGAATATTTTTCCTCATGCTGTAAATGTACTAATTTTTGAGAAACCCATACTAAAAAGAATATGAAGAGAAAAATCACAAACTCTGGAGAACAAATAACATGCAAATTCGTGTTTTTTATTAATACAGGTAACCAAGACCCCTGTCAAGGTTCCCATGGTTCAATCATCAGAGATCCTTAAGGAGAATACTAATATCAAGAAGGCAAACTATAGATTGACAGTGTTAAAGGATTAAAAATACGCCTTCAGTACACTGGAAAACTTCTTTGCAAAAGCTGAAAGAAGGCCTACAAATCTGAGTCAAACTACAACAGAGGAGAAAGTTTGGAAACTAATTTCCCAAGGCAAACACATAGCCAATATGTAACCCACTCTAGATATTACACTTCTCTCTCTCCACAGCCCTTTGCAGAAATCTGAATTCCTTTAAATGTCAAAATCACTTGTGAGTGACTAACAGCAGTGACTTGCTGATATCAAAGAAAAAGAAAATTTGGCTAAACAGATTTTTATCAGAAAATCTGAAGAATACTACATCAAGTCTTGCTTTTGTCAACACCTCTGAGAGACAAAGTATTCTGCCCCCAAAATGGCCTACCACTTTTATTCTTCTCCCTTGTCTTTAAAATTTTAACATCCCATTAACTTCCTAATTCTTACAACATGGCTGTACAGAGCTGGCAGGTTATGCTCAGTTTAACTGGCGATGTTCTTGGTTCAAGCTTCAGAGTGTAAAAATTCTTGCCATGTTAAATTGTTCTTCTTTGGAACAAACTACATATACGAGGGCAACTGTGCTTCTACTGAAAATACTTCTTTAAAATGAAGTAGTTTTATGATTGCCTCTGCCTAGTAAAACAAACACACACGCCAGTCAATGGCTTATGACAAGTTATTTGATTTGTGCACAAAGATCCTGTACTTATTCTCTTCAGTCCTATGATTTCCCACATACCCTCAGAATATCTGTACCACCTGTAACACTATCATTCACCTCTTATCCATCATTCACTGCATTATTTTTTATATTAATTTTTTGGATACAGGTACATAAGGCAACATTCAGTAGCTTCCAAGGAGTATATAGTGAAATACAAATCTCCCTTTCTCTCCTGAACCCCAGCCCCCAGTTTCTCCACTCAGAGGCAATTAGCAGTTTCTTTCTCTCTTTCTCTCTCTCTCCGACACACACACAAAGAAACACACACACCTGCCCCCATGGCACTATATTCCTACTGCATTAATTTTAAACTTACCAGAATAAGGTTGAGTCTAAGTAACAAGAATTGTAATGACCCTGGATACCTTTCTTCTTTCCAATCATTATCTCTAAACCTTCTTTTTCCATTTTTGGTGGAGTATTTTCTTCTACTACTTCACTTAAGTAGCCTCCAAATGCTGCAAAGATAAAAATGAAAATAATTCTTTTAAACTATTATAGCTATGTATTCCCATACATATTTCTTCACTTAAAAATCTCTCTTTGGGGCTTCCCTTGTGGCGCAGTGGTTGGGAGTCCGCCTGCCGATGCAGGGGATGCGGGTTCGTGCCCCGGTCCGGGAGGATCCCACATGCCGCGGAGCGGCTGGGCCCGTGAGCCATGGCCGCTGAGCCTGCGCGTCCGGAGCCTGTGCTCCGCAACGGGAGAGGCCACAACAGTGAGAGGCCCGCGTACCGCAAAAAAAAAAAAAAAAAATCTTTTTGTATTTTGATGCACAATTTATTACCCAACTTAAAACTAAGTTAAAGGTAGGTTTTGGTTAATTGTTATTCAGCTTGGCTTATAAAAAAAATGCTAATGTTCGTTTTCAACCTTACTTCCTCCACAATTTAAAAAACATTTTAGAGTATCAAGTAACGTAAAAAAGCATCTGCCAAGTAAAATATTTTGTTCCCCAAATATCTTATTTGTCTGAAGATGTTCCATTTTCAAGTTGGAAAAGAAAACAAAAAATTCCAAAGCACTACTTCAACTGTAAGAAAAATTGTTTTTCATAAAGATGGCTTTCCTATTTACACCTGTTTAACCCTCAAGATGTTTCACCACAATTATCCAAAACTGGAAAGGAACAGTATCAGGAAACTGCCACCTACTATAAGTGATGAGATCTGTCGTTCATCAAGCAATTAAAACTACTTCTTATAATAATGCTGACTTCTTGATAAGACATGCTTATTGATGTACTTGAACAATACAGAGAGAGGAAAATCAGTGCCATAACGAAGGCCACATTTCAATCTCTACTTCCTGGGTTGTTGAAAATTAAATGTCTGTAATCAACAGGAAGGGGAAAATAAATCCCACTATTTCTCAATTTTTAAGTCTCAAGCATGGTTTCCTGGCTAATACTTTTTCTAAATGTCCCCTCTTAGGATAACTGTAACTTTCTCATACACCAAGTAATAATTTTTTTCTGATTTAAAAGCTTGATGAAAACTGGCAGGAAAGAAGAAACACTGTTTACTACCAGCTACTGCAAAATGACATGAGGTCAGAACTAGAGTCATTCCAGATTGATGAATAAATGAAAGGCACACAAATACCTAAAGAGTTACAGCGTTCGATCTGATTGGAAACTGGCTGCAGGGACGCAAACCTAGAGTCTGGCCGGCAGCTCTTCAGTTTAACAAACAGCGCCTTCTTCAGGGCACAGGTGAAATACCGAGTACCCCTAAAGGTTCCATCTGTACAGCCTGCACACTCATCTTCCTGAAAAAGAAAAAAAAAAGCTTAAACATGCATTATTCTCCATCTTGCAAAGATGGTATACAAAGAACTAAGACTTGTTTCAAGTTTACCCTTTCTTAGAATTCTGCTGTCACACCTGTACTGAGAACTCCATCAGGAAAAAGGGGTTGACTAATCAGTGTTTCAGCCCACAGCTGACGATTTGAGAAATTAATGCCTTATTCCAGCATAAAATCCTCAATGTATTTCCCTTCAGAATACATGTTAAACCTTCCCTGGTTAACTGACTTCCCTGCATCATTTCCAAAAGCATTAAAACTAGTGGGGACAGGAGGCCAGAAGGGGCTGTTTATTTTAACAACCCAAAGAGAAAAATAGCATTCACTGGCCTGTAAACCAACAAATAAAAAAGCAAGAAATATATTTAAATAAAAGCTAAATGTACTCAAATTCTCTTTCTGATTATGAAATGTCAAACAATATGCTTTCTAATCTCCAAAATCTTTCCCTCTACCAAAGATCTCAAAAGGTCACTAAAAATGGTGATTAATCTTAAAGTCAATGATAGAAATATTAGAACTGATTGCAGGAGGGAGGCTAAGAAAAAAGAAAAACTGATAACAGTTTGCTTTCCTTACTGCATTCTGTTTAATATAATGAGCCTAAACATATTAGCCTAAAAATCTACTTTCATTCCCTGAACATAGATCAACTAACATTAAGAATAAGTGGATCAGATGCTTAATGGGTGGCAAAGGATGTCAGGCAGCGTGGTAATAAAATTTTTCTCTAGTGATGGCTTTGTGGATAAATAAAATATGTCACCAAAAAGCAAAGCATAGGGAAAGATCTGTACAAAACCCCAGACAGAAAAGAAATGCAATTTTTAGGTGAAATTAAATTACCAGTTCCAGTCCAGCCAGTACTTCATTGAGTCCTGGCGGCTGACCAATCCAACGGATTACCCCATAGAAAGGAGGATTCTCTTTAACCTCGGCCAGCGAGCCCACTTCCAGGCCATGTGAGTTACCAGAAGATACAGCCAAGGGTGGACTCTCCTGCACAGGTGCATTATTTAGCTCTCCCATCACAGACTGAACGGACAGAGAGAGCGGACTGTGGCTAATACTTCCATTGGTGTTGGGCATCTTTGTCAGACTAAATGGTAAAGAATGAAATCTGTTCTCGCTGGATAGTGAGTTCATGGAAGGAGGTTGCAGTGGTGGTGAAGCGTGTCCAAAGTCTGGAGAGATCTCCGTAAGCGATTTTGCAGGGTCTTCAGCAACTATAAGAAATTATTCTTAATTAGAGAAATTTATTCAAGAATATTAAATATGCCATACATCTCTAAAGATTAATATATACATAAGTCCAACTGCCCACCTGACCTCTTCTAGTATGATTCTCATAAGCATCACAAACTTACTACCTCCACGTCAGTGTTCTTGATTCAACCTCCACGTCAGTGTTCTTGATTCACATCCCCACCTCCAAATTTTTCTTCTTCAGTAAATGGCACCCAATTATTCAAACCAATAAAATATGTTATTGATTGGAATTGTATAGGTTATATTCTTTGTCCAAAATACAATTAAGTTACAAAAACCAATACAAAAAAGAGAGCAAAAAATTTAAGAAAGATGCTTCTAAATAACAAATGAGTCAAAGAAGAAATGATAATGTAAATTTTTAAAATAAAGAAAAAAACACTTGAACACAACTAAAGTAATACTTATAAAAGAAATGTATAGACTTAATAGTTCATTTTAGAAAAAAAGGAAAGGTAATTAATAAACTCAGCATACAACTTAGGAAGTTAGAAAAACAACAGAATAACCTCCCCAAAAGTAGTCAAGAGGAAAGAACACAAAAACAGAAATTAATGAAAGAGAAAACAAACATCCAATAAAAAGAACCAAAGCCAAAAGCTGTTTCATTAAAACAACTAATACAGTTGCCAGGCAGGTACTGCAAATCAGTGTGGAAAGAACAAACTTCTTAATAAACGGCGTTGAGATAATCAACTATCCATATTTTTAAAAAATTAAATTGGACTCCTCTGTCATACTCTACACAAAAACAATTTCCAGATGTCTTAAAGAAAAGTGTCAAAGGCAAACCTACAAATTTTGCAAGAGAATATAGAAGAATGTTCTTTATGACTTTAGGGTAGAGAGAAATATCTTAAACATGAGTATACAAACCAAAAAGGAAAAGACTGACAAATATGACCACATTAAAATTAAGAGATACTTGTCCATTAAAAGGCATCATAGCAAGAGTAGAAATATGAGCCACAAACAAGGAGAAAATACTTGTAATCCTTATTTCTGACAAAGGATTAGAATTTGAAAAAGGTCTATAAATCAATTTTTTTAAAAGAGCAGAAAAAAATAGAAAAAAAAATGGGCAAAAGACTTGAAAAGGGAGCTCACAGAAAAAGAAACCTAAATCACCAACAAATCAATGAAAAGGTTCTTGCCCTCACTAGTAAATACATAAAAGAAAGTCAAAATCAACATGAGAGAGCATTTCAAAAGGTAAAGGTCTTAGAACATTAACTGCTGGTGAGAATGAGGAGTCAATGATACCCTTACACAAAGCCGATGGGAGTGTGAAGTGGTATTAACTATTCCGGGGAACAGTTTGGCATTATTTAGTAAAGGAAAGATGTGCATATCCCATGTACATCTAGTAATTCCACTCCTAGGTACATACCCTAGGCATGGGTAAGAATGTTAATAGCAGAGCTGTTAATAATAGCAAGAAAATAAAACCAGTTCAAATGTCCATCAGTGGTCGAATGGATAGTTACATTGTGGTATATTTAAATACCATATTTCACAGAAATGAAATGGAATGGAATGCAATGCTATACAGCAACGAAAACAAATAAATCATCATCACATACTACAACTTGGATGAATCTAGAAACATAATGTTGAGGGAGGAAATTACACAATATACATACAGTCTGATTCCTTGTATATAAAGCTCAAAACATGCAGAACTAACAGTATGCTGTTTAGATGGACAAACTCATAAAGCGATAATGAAAACCAAGAGAGCGATAAACACTAAATTAAAGACGATGGTAGCTCAGAGGAGAGTGAAAAGAACACCACCAGGAAGAAGCGCTGAGGGGATTTCAAAGGGAATGATAATGTTCTTTGCCTTAAAGTGGGTAGTGACTCCATGGGTGTTCACTGTACTTTATAACTTATCCATTTAAGATTCTTTACTGATGATACTTAATCTAAAAATTTTTTAAGTTATTATTTTCTTTCCCAAACCCTCAACCCCCCAAGCCCAACACTCAGTTCCATACAGCAAGATCTGTTGTTTCTACTTCCAAAATATACCTCAAATTTGTCCACCCCTCTTACCCTCTACTATCATCTCCCCAGTCAAAGCCACCATCATCTTTCACCATGCAACCAGTCTCTTACCTGGACTCTGTCCCTCTTCTCGCCCCTCTCCAATCTAATTACCATACCACAACTAGTAAGATCTTTTTTAAAGTTTAAAGATCTTACGTGATCTTGTATCATTCCCTTGTTTAAAACCATCAATGGCTTTCCAGTACCTTACAATAAATACTAAATTTCTTACCAACACTTACTAGGTCCTAAATGATCCGGCTCCTACCTACCCCTCCAAACTCATTTCGTACACCTCTTTTCCTTGCTTACTCTGCTGCAGCCACTCTGGCCTACTTCCTGTTCCCCAAATATAGTTTCTCACCTCAGGACCTCTGCCTTTACTATTTCCTCTGCCTAGAATGCTCTTCTCAAGCTCTTTTTCTGGAAGTTTCATTCACATCATCCAGATCTCAACATAAATATCATTTCCTCAAAGACTCTTTTCCAAACCATCTCTGGAGCCAGCTTCCCACCAGCTGCTATCACCTTGTTCATTTCCTTCATTGCACATGTCACAGTTAACCTTGTCTGTCTATACATTTATTGTCTATCATACCAACTAGAATATAAGCTCCCTACAACAAGGAACTTTGTTAGTCTTTTCCATGGTTGGATCCATAACACTTGGTGTAGCCACTAACACAATAAAATACTCAATATTTAATAAAAAAAATTGAATAAATGAATCAAATGTTATAAAGAATAGCCTTTAAAATGTGTAAGTAAAACAACTACAGATATGATGTTCTTTTACAAGTAAATTGCTTCTATTTTCTAATTTAAGGATGCAGACCTATTCCATACAAATTTCATTACTTCATATGTCTTTCTGGACCAGTTAGAAGGTTACTATATTAATCCAGACAGCAAAAAACAAAGGAAAGGATCTGAACTAAGGCAGTGGTTTCAGAAATGAAGAGAGGGGAAGGATTCTAGTGATATTAAAGAGGAGGAAATCCCTAGGACTTGGTGACATCTGGATGTGACTAATGAGAGAGAGAGAGGAAGTCCAGGATGAAGCAGAAACTTACATTTTAGGCAACTGGACTCGTGTCTCCATCTCCTGGCTCCGTAAAAACATAACTCACAAGGCCATCAGCGACTGCCACCGGCTAAATCCAACGGGTTTTTGTGTGGTCTTTATCTTATTTGCCCTCTCAGAAGCATTCGGCACTGGTGTCTATTAGCTCCTTGGCTTGTTGGCCCAATAACCTCTTGTTTTGCCCACATCCTCTGTTTTGCCCACATCCTCTGTTTTGCCCACATCCTCTGGTTACCTTTTCTCTGTCTCCTTTGAAGACTTCTCCTCCCAACCATTATGCTCCTCAAGGCTCAGACTTCAGCCACACCCTCCATCCCTACTTTCTCCATAGGTGATACTATTCACAGGATTTTAATCACCACATACGTGAAGGCAAACTACAAATTTATTTCTCCAGCTCTTAACATCTCTTTTAAGCTCCAGATCTGCATATGCAACTGCCCGCTTGACAAATCAACTCTGGGAAGTTTAAAAGGCTCCTCAAACTCAACATATTCGAAGCAAATCCATCACTTTCCTCCACAATCACCTAATCCATCACCTTCCTCCATCATCACCTACGTATGCAGGCCAGAAAACTAGGAGTCATCACTCACATCTCTTTCTTCCTTACCTCTCACTTTCAATCTATCTGTGAATCCTGTCAATTCACTTCTGATATCTCATAGCCATCCACCTCTCCCCATCCCTTCCCCAACAAGTCTAGCCCCAGCGACTATAATCTACGGCTGAGCCTATCAGCAGCCTTCAACGGTGTCCTTGCATTCACACAGCCCCTGCTTCAGTCCACTGTCCACCCTGCAGCCACAATCATCTTTTCAAAAGGCAAACCCTGCAAACCCCTTGCAAAATCCTTCAGTGGCTTGCCATTTCCTTTTAATAGGATACACCAGGCTCCACGTGCCCTGGCCTTGTTTGCCATTCCATTCTCATCTCATAAAATGTTCTATCTCTCCGTTCTGGCTACTCTGGCTCTCTTTAGTCCTTGGCAAACACCAGCTCCATTTTACCACAAGGCCTTTACATATGCTGTTCTTTCTGCCTAAAACGTTCTCCTGCCCCATTTCAATTTGTTATCTATCACTCCCCTGGTAAATCTAAGCTCATGTCACTTCCTCCTAGAAATATCCCTGAGCCCCTCAAGTAAAAGCATCCCTTAATATACTCTCACAGCATCATATGCCTTCCTTATACCCATCAAGACTGCAATTCTTCATTTGTTTCTGGCACACAGTAAGCATTCGATATGTACTTGTTGAACAGATGAACAAAAGAAAAAAGAATAAACCAGAAGAAAGTGATGTCCCAGAACCAAGGGAAGGTAGAGTTTTTTAAAAGTGGTATCAAAAAAAAGGAAATCAAGATAGTAAAGTCTTTAAATGATTCAACTGATTCTAGAGATCTTCTACCTTAAACAGATCAATGAAGTGCAGAGAACAAGCTGCTAATACATTTTCTAAATATTACATTAGCCTTAACAGCAGTGCAGCTCAAATTGTGTACAATATTTTAATTCAGCAATATTAATAAAGAATGGTCTACTCATTCTGTTTCCAAAAACTATCTATATTGGTGAAAAAGCCATTTTTTCTCTAGTGAGTTAAAAGGAGAGAATCATTATAAAGAACACTAAAATTATAGATTACCTTCATCAATATACCATGAATTTTTTGATTTGGATTGTGGTTGTGAGTCAACAGAAGACCCATTTAAGGTATAAAATAATTCAGATCTGTTTCTATTTCCAGGGTCTGAGGTAGATCCTATAGAACAAGAAAAGTTCCTTTTAAAAATAAAGTCAATATGACGTGAAAGTTTTTCCGTAAGAGAAAATAATATGTATATGGTGTTAACAATTATTTACACAACCAACAGATGTATACAAACACAATATATTTTATTAGTACCTTCAGCTTTTAAAATTTTGGTAACCATTTTTGCAGTGTCAAAAAGATTCTTCAGCCCAAGAAACAATATAAGAGGAGAACAGGAGTTAAGTTAAAAGAAAAGCCTGCTTTTTTTTTTTTTTTAAACAAACTGCTTTAAAAAATCATTTCATGTACTATGGCTTATTTCCAAATGTCAAAATCACCATTCCCCAATTTCATTTAACGAAGCTCTTGGTTCACAAACTTAACATATTATTTTAAAACGGCTGCCCTCAAAAGAAGGCAGTCTTTGAATGTATATAAATAGATGCATAAATTAGGTTTAAAAGATTTAAGGTTTAAACATTTTGGAATTTAGTCAACAAATCCCTTGCTGAATTTCTTCATGTCTCTGAAAAAGTGAAGCAGTATTATTTCTTATACATTAGATTTATTAAATGTAAGAAAATTTAGTGTAGCTATGCCACAGACACATCAAGACATTCCCCCTGCCTCATTACTAAAAGGACATGCTATCGTTGAGAGCAGTGGGGTCTGAAGAACCTACAACAAAATCTGATTTCTCTTTCAATTTAAAGCAGATAACTTTACACTTCATACCTATAACTAAGATCTGCTACAACATAAGTAGTACACATATCTTAAGAAAATCTTTAGGCTATTCATATTTAAGTGAGAGTAGCAAATTGGTGCTAACCTACCGAGATCCATAGGTTAACATAAAAAATACTATCTATCACTTATATATTCTATTAATTCTACATCTCCCAGGGTCCAATGTCACATAAAATATTGCTTAAAGTACAATTTCCTTTTAAATAAGCTGAAAAAGTTTTCTTCACTAGATAATTGAGGAAAAAATATTCTTTTCTTAACCTACATCTGAGTTGAAAATTCTTGCAGCTTTTTAAATTAGCTGTTTAGCTTGTATAACTACCACCCTATACATCTATGAAATATGTGGAAGCTAACCAAAAAACAACTAAAAACTCCACATGTATTGTAAGGGAGTCTCTGGAAGAAAGACAAAAATTTTTGCCTAGTGGTTTGGAATTTAATTTGTGCCACCTCTGTTAGCAAAATCCACATAATCTCTAGCATATTTTATCCTATAAACATTATCCATAAATGATTATTTTGTACAGTGTGACTCTAAACTATATATACAAATGTTACAAGTAGGGAATTCCAAAAACCAGCATATATGGACCAGAAAAAGACACAGGTCCCCACAGGAAACTTTTCATCATTTAGAAAAGGTTGCGAACCCTTGGCTTAAGCAACACCATCTATAAACATTTTTTAGTAAACTACTAAAAATGTTTGCAAGAAGAAAGTCTACATATACATTAAGGAGTAATACCTTTTAACCTTTTTTCAATGCTATGGCAAATAAAAAATCATGTAAATAACTAAGAACTGTATTCTATTAATCCATACCTGTAGCCTTTGGTTTATTATGACTGGATGAACCTTTGTCCCCAACACCTCTTGACATAAAGGCTAGTTTGGGAGGCCTCCTTTCCTGTGTAACGCTATCTGAAACAGTAAACATGTTTTTTAAAGATAAAAGCAAATTCTTATAGAAGAGAAACAATTGAGCAAATAATGACAATAACAACAACAATCCCTTTCCAATGAAAAAACAGAATTTTCAGAGTAGTTTTACAAATTCGTCAAGGCCATAAAAAGTACTGAAAAAGATCATACCAAAAATAAATCATTGCTGTATTTCAAAACATAATTTCTACAAGATAATACACCCCAAGTACAATTCAGCTATGTGCTTTAACTTCTTGAAAATTTAACCACTTTTAATCAATTTTATTTGATATGTTGAAACACCACCAAGAAAACCTTACTCAGTTTTTTGCAGGATTTCCCAAATCAGTATCCCCAGAACACCCCTGTGTGTTATGAAGTGTCCCACTCTCAAATATCTCTAGAAGATGCTGAGATAAACAGACTTCTTTACTGCATAACCCCAGAACCTTTAATATGCTGATATGCATTGTGAATCTCTCAAAAAGGGATATAATAAACTTATTTGATAATGTTTTTGGTGCCACTCTACTTAGCATCTCAGATTAATATATTTCATGGGACACAGATTGGAAAAAGTCTGGTTAGGTATATGTATCAGTTTTTAAAAATATATATACATGTTAAGAATAACACAAACACATATACATATAAGAGAAAAAACACAGAGAAATACACAAATGAATAATGCAGAAAGCCAGAGATAAATAGCAACAATATTTCTGAAGAAAACACTTAAAACTGTTTTGAAAAATTGGTGCAATAATTTTGTTTTTGATACAAAGACTACTTTAAACCTTAAAGGCCAGTGATTTTCATAAGATATTCACAAAAACTCATAAAGCAAATATAGAAAAGTCAGTCTGGAAAGTTTTCCCCTGGAAAGTTCAACATATCCGTGGAGTCCAACATGACACTTAAGAGTCCTACCTGATAAAGCTATGTATCAGCAAAAACAATATCACCCACAGTGGATTTTTGAGAACAGAAAGAGAAAAAGAGGGAAAGTTTTACATTTTAAACACAAGGGCTATTTTTTTTAAGAAAAAGGAAATAATATTGAATTAATTATATATAAATGATGCTTGGTAACTTTTTTCCACAGTTGGAGGGGGAGAAGAATGCATTATTGAACTATATCTTAACTGTCTCATAATGTGATCAAATGGAATATTATTTTAGTTCAAAAATTATACTGAATAACCATGTGTTTAACCAAGTGATATAGTAAATGTGAGGCTATTTACCAATATTTTTATGATGTTACCATTCCAATATCTCTAAATACCACATGTGACAGCTACTGTGAAAGTAAAACTTCTTAGTCACTGGCAAAAGTTTCCAAATTACAGCATACAAATTGACTAAAGAAAACTAACTCCCACTATTAACTGTAATTAATTGCATGTAAGTACATTTTGAAAAGATCTTCACATGTATACCATAATCTATATACACTATACAGTTAGTGGTGATTATAATAAAGGCAGAAAATGGTCTTTACTAAGGCCGCCTGGCAGTACCGAAAGGCCAAATGGATGAGCCGGTGGTGACAACTCTGATGGTGATGCTAGGGGAGCGCTCCAAGGGTTAGGAATATGCAGGGCACTGGAGTTGGAAATGGTGGTTATCTTCTGCCAAAGACTTTGTCATGGGGGAGGTAGGGGCTCAAATATCAACTTTGAGGAATAGGACAGTCCTGCAGAATTCTATGCAGATAAAGGGTCACATGCCATATCTAACTTGCCCTCCAGCAGTTACATACCAACTAATTCTTTCCTTATCACAACTGTATTCATGATCCAAAATCAAAGGCTTCCATCTTAAATGAATTTTAAGAGATTACCATCTCAGGAAAAGGCAAGTATGAGAAAGTAAACAAAGTAAGGAATAAATTTGGCAGGCAATTTTGTGAGATTAAAACAATCCTGATTAAAAGATATTAAAAGAGATAGCAAGACATGTCCACCAAACGGCATGTATAAAATGTTCATAGCAGCCTTATTTGTAATAAACAAAAGCTGGAACAATGCACTCTACAGGAGAATGGATAAACAAACTGTGATCTGTTCGTGCAATGGAATATTACATAGCAATAAAAAAGAATAAACAACTGATATACAAAACACCATGGACACTGTGTTGAGAAAAGAAATGAAGCCAAAAGCACCCATTATATATACACAGCAGGAGTGCATTCAAAATGATAAAATTAGAAGCCTGCCCATCACTCTTATCGATTTAATCAGAAAAAGAAAAACCTCTGGAAGAAACTTGGGTTGGAAATCATAACAATAAACCAGTGAACAATAACAAACCACAAGAAATGTCTGTGGATTTGAATGACCCACTAAATTGAGAAAATTGCTTAACTGAGGTACTGCTTAACATCATCAGCCACAAGAGCATAATTCAAACCCAAATGAGAATTTAATATCCATGGAGAAATCTACTGAAGAAAATGTAAGTTTACTTGGGTAGAATGAAGAATTATAAAACCCAATACCAAACATACTATACACAACAACAAAGCAAAAATCTCCTTACAGTGAGACTACTGATCAAAGTAAATATTTTCCTTATATTTTAGACAATTTTATATGATAAATTGTTCAAGAAATCCTGGAAGGTCCATAGAGATAACATCAGGGTTGCATACTGTGATCTAGTGCTTCAAAATAACCTTTTGGCTCTAATTGTCTCATATGAGAGAAGTCCTGCCTATACAGACAACATTCAGGGTGATTCAGACTGACAAATCTCTACAGAAGGCCACTTGGCATTATCTATCAAAATGTAAAGTACACATACCCTTTGACCCAGCAAGTCCACTTCCAGGAAGTTATCTTTTTTTTAAGATCTTATAAATATTTTAATGTAAATATGAGTATAATATATCCCATTTAAATACTCAGAAAAGTATATTGATGGCACACAAGAAAAATCTACAGATGACATGATATTGAGAGAGACAAAACACAAAAGGACAGAATTAGTATCCAAAATGATCTGAAAATGGAAGACTGGATAGTTCTAACGACATGAAGTTAAACAGGGACAAATGTAAAGTCCTGCCATGTGTCCCCCAAATCAACCATACAAATATAGATCAGAAGCAGAAGTACATGTGAACAAAATTGGGGATTTAAGTCAAGCGTAAGTTCAGGAATCATTAATTCATTAGTTTATAAGTGCATTCATTTAGTCAAGAAATACTACTAACTCCATGCAAGGAAGGCATTACCGTGTCTCTGGGAATATAATTCAAACTGTGACAGGGCAGTCCCAAAATCTTTTCTTCCAAAGTCCTGTTCTATTGCAATAATTAGTCTACATACAGACTACGGTATTCTGTTCCCCTCTAGGTGTCAAGGTGTCTTTAACAAACCAGGTCTTATTCAGAATATCTGGAAGGCATGCGATATGAGAAATGGCTAAAATGACTCAAACTATTTAGGCTGGAGAACAGAAGAGGTAGGTGTCAAGGACACTCATCTTTGAATATCTGAGGGTTGCTACAAGGAAGAGGGGCTGGATTTGTCCTAACTTCATCCCCAGTTAGAACTAGAATCAATGAGGGAAGTTATAGGGAGGTAGAGGTAAGCACGTATCCAAGGAGAGACCTTTTCACAATTAGATCTTTCTAAAATGAAATACTCTAATTTTCTTCAGGACAAAGTGACTCTTCTATCAAATGAACACGTAAGTAATGTTTTAGCTATACTGGATACATGCAAACTGAAACATACATATGACATTACTCACTGAAGCATTGTTTATAATAGCAAAAGACTGAAAACAGCCTTAATGCCCATCAGTAGGGGACTGGTTTCAAAAAATTGATACATTTTGGGGCTTCCCTGGTGGCGCAGTGGTTGAGAATCTGCCTGCTAATTCAGGGGACACGGGTTCGAGCCCTGGTCTGGGAGGATCCCACATGCCGTGGAGCAACTAGGCCTGTGAGCCACAACTACTGAGCCTGCGCGTCTGGAGCCTGTGCTCCGCAACAAGAGAGGCCGCGACAGTGAGAGGCCCATGCACCGTGATGAGGAGTGGCCCCCGCTTGCCACAACTAGAGAAAGCCCTCGCACAGAAACGAAGACCCAACACAGCAAAAATAAATTAATAAATTAATAAACTCCTACCCCCAACATCTAAAAAAAAAAATTGATACATTTATAAAATGAAATACAATGCAATAATTTAAGCAAAAGATTAAGTATGCAATTTATGTACTAATATAAAATGATCCCTATGATCGATCTACTGTTAGCTTTTTTTAAAAAGGGGCAACTTACTCTTCTGGGAAGATAAGTTGGTGTACTTTTTCCTATTCCTCCTGATAAGAACAGCTAAAAACTCTGGATGTAACATATAAAACAAAACTGAGAAGCCTCTGAAAGGCAAAGAGGAGAAGGCAGATGAGCTAGGGAGCACAGGACCTAAGGAGTGACACGAGATTTCCCTGGGTTTTCTTATTGCCTCATATATCCTAGACTTAGAGCTGAAGAAGGCAGCAACCTGGAAATGCCAACGGGGAGAGGCAAAAGAAACTCCCAACAAAGGTATCCTCTCATTAGTCAAAGAATGAGAAAAGACAAACCCTAGTTAGACAGAAACTTTCAGACAATAATCACTCTATTGCAACCAAACACAGCGGCCACACCCACTCCAACAAAGGCCAAGCGGGGAGTCTGGACTTCTGCCTCCCCTGACCATAATGAGGTGACACACACCCCTTGAAGCGGCAAAAACAAAGTTTAAATATGATCTAGAATCTCAGAATATAATACCCAACTGTCCAAGTTTCAAATAAAAATCACTCATTATACCAAGAGCCAGGAAGATGCCAAAAAGAATTTAAAAAGACAGTCAATAAATGCCAACACTGAGATGACAGAGATGTTAGAATCATCTGACAAAGATCTGTAAAGCAATCATGGTAAAAATGCTTCAATAAGCAATTACAAACACACTTAGGAAAAAATGAAAAATAGAAAACTTTTTACATAAAAGATAAAGAGAAAGGAATATTAGCATACCACTAAACAAAGTCATCAAACCACAAAGGAAGAGAGCAAGAGAAGAAGGGAACAGAGGAGAAATACAAAAACAGCCAGAAACACTGGACTCCATAAAAATCTAAATCTTTTGCTTTGTGAAAGACTCTGTTAAGAGGATGAAGAGATAAGCTACAGACTGGGAAAAAAAAATTTGCAAAGGACTAGTGTCTAGGATATATAAAGAATTCTCAAAATTCAACAGTAAAAAAGCAAATAATCCAATGAAAACATGGGCAAAAGAGATGAAAACAAAATTCACTAAAGAAGATACATAAATGGCAATCAGTACATGAAAATAGATATTCAACATCATGAGCTATCAGGGAAATTCAATTAAAACCGTAGTGAGATATGACTACACACATCTCAGAATGGCTCAAGTAAAAACTAGTGACCATACCAAATGGTGGTGAGCATGTGGAAAAACTGGATCACTCATAGATTGTGGACGGTAATGTAGAATGGTACAGCCACTCTGGGAAAGTGTGGCAGTTTCTTAAAAAGCATGCAAATACCACATGACCAGAAGTTGCACACCTGGATATTTATACCAGAGAAATGAAGACTTATGTTCACTTGTGTTCACTCTACACAAATGTTTATAAGCATTAGTTATAACAGCTAAAAACTGGAAACAAATCAGATGTCCTTCAATGGGTAAACTGTTAAACAAATAGTGGGACAGCCATAACATGGACTGTAACTCAGCAATAAAAAGGAACAGACCAGTGACACACACAGCATGGATGAATCTCTAGAGAATTATGCTGAATGAGAAAAGCCAAGCTCAAAAGGATTCTTGAAATGACAGAACTGTAGAAATGAAGAACAAATTAGTGGATGCCAGGGTTAAGGAGAGGTTGGGGACAAGACGGGCAGTGTGACAATAAAAAGGCCACATGAAGTATCCTTGTGGTAATGGGAATGTTCTGTATATTGACCATATCAATGTCAACACCCTGGCCGTGATCTTACACTGTAGTTGTATAAGATGTTCCTTTGGGGAAAACTGTGTAAGGGGTACACAAGATCTCTCTGTATTATTTCTTACAACTGCATACAAATATATAATAATCTCAAACATTTTTAAATCATGTATCTGACAAAGGGCTTATATTCAGATTTATAAGAATTCTCAAAACCCAATAATAAAAATAAATTAACAAGAAATTGGCCAAAGATTTGCATAGATGCTCCACCAAGGAAGATATACAGATGACAAATAAGCACATAAAAAGATGTTCAACATCACTGGCCATCAGGAAAATGAAAATTAAAGCTACAACTAGATGTCACTATATAGCTATTAGAATAGCTAAAATTTATAAGACTGACCATACCAAGCGCTGGCAAGGATATGCAAAAACTGGGATTCTCACACACTGCTGCTGGGAATGTAAAATAGTATAACCACTTTGGAAAGACCGTTTGGCAGGTTGCTGTTGTTTTGTTTTGTTTTTAAAGTTCAACAATCACCTACAATAGTACCAGCCATTCCACATCTGGGTATTTACCCAAGAGAAATGAATACCTATGTCCATACGAAGACTTATACATGAATTTTCATAGCAGCATTATTCATAATAGCCACAAACTAAACAGAAACAAGCCAAATTCCACCAACAAGTGAATGAAAAAACAAAATGGTATATCCTTATGCCTATAGGGAAAACATGCTGTCTTTCCCTTTGTTCTCATGCTCACAACAATTTTGACACTTCTGGCCACCAAATGTGTGAGGAGTTTTCCCACACTAAGCTGTGACACCAGCTGGGTGTCCTACAATTCAATTTGGTTCTGACGCTATCTACCTGGGGTTAGCGGCAAATCCCACAAGTTAAGGGCTCAGTCCCAAAAGACCATAAGCTTTGCGGTAACCTGCAAGCTCTCAAAACCCCATACTATGGGCATGTTTATGGAGACTTCATCAGATAGGCATGCTTGATTACTAACTCAATTTCCAGCTCCTCTCCCCTCTGCAGGGAATGCGGCTGTGGCTGAAAGTTCTAATCATGGCTTGGTCTCTGTAGTGACCAGCCTCCATCCAGGAGCCCACTAAGAATCACCTCATAAGAACAAAAGACACTTCTATCACCCAGAAAATTCCAAAGGATTTTAGGAGCTCTGTGTCAGGAACCTGGGTCAAAGACCAAACATTAGCAAGACTCAGGGGCAGACACATATATATATATTATACATTTATATATATTATATATACATTATACACACATATAATATATATAATGCATATATATAATATATATTATACATATATAATATGTATTATTCATATATAATATATATATATTATTTCTCACTATAGAATGGAATACTTCTCAGCAACAAAAGGGACACGTGGATGAGTCAACAAATAATTACGTTGAATGAAATAAGTCAGACCAAAAAAAAAAGAATACATCCTGAGTTACTCCATTTATATAAAATTCTAGGAAAATGTGAACAAATGTACACTGACAGAAAAAAGATCAATGGTTGCCTAGATTTTGGAGGATGGGACACGCAGATGGAAGGAAGCCAGCACAAGGGGGGCATACCTCGGGGTGATGGACATGCTCACTATCTTGACTGCGGTAAAGGTCTCACTGGTCTACACATTCGTTAAAACATAACAAACTATATACTTAAAATATGTGCAGTTTACTGTATGTCAGTTAAAACTCACTAAAATTGTTAAGATTATAAAAAGAAGGTACAAAAAAGTGTATAAAATATGCAAACACTGAACAACAAAGAAACGAATTAATCAAGAAGGATGCAGAAGATAATTAGGTAGTTGGGGGGCAATGCTAGGAGGAAAAGGTCTCATACACCCTTTGAAAATTCTGTGCGAACATGAATGTACTACATAATCTGAAAAACAAAATTAGTATTACATTCCTAACCCCCAAAACTAAAAAAGACAACACAGATTGGACTAAAAAAAGCAGAAATTTAGGGGAGGCACTAATTGATATGCTTCATCACAACAGGTTTAAGAACCTGAATATAATGTCAAATTAGATTATGTTAGAGGTTTTTAACATTTAAAACAGTAACAAACGGGACTTCCCTGGTGGCACAGTGGTTAAGAATCTGCCCGCCAATGCAGGGCACACAGGTTCCATTCCTGGTCCAGGAAGATCCCACATGCCGCGAAGCAACTATGCCAGTGTGCCACAACTACTGAGCCTGCACCCTAGAGCCCACGCGCCACAACTACTGAAAGCCGGAGCACCCTAGAGCCTGCGCACCACAACTACTGAGCCCACACGTCACAACTACTGAAGCCCGCACTCTCTAGGGCCCGTGTGCTGCAACTACTGAAGCCCGCATGCCTGGAGTCCATACTCCACCACAAGAGAAGCCACTGCAATGAGAAGTCCAGGCACCACAATGAACAGTAGCCCCGGCTCGTCACAACTAGAGAAAGGCCGTGCACAGCAACGAAGACCCAATGCAGCCAAAAACAAATAAATTAAAAAATAAAAAAAAAACAGTAATGAAGAGATGAAAAACTCTTAACAGGCTGAAGACTCCTGCATTTTTAGTCAATGGTATTCTTCAGAAGCCTACTGTAACAAGCAACTGAATAGGATGAATTCTTTCCTAATCTCATCAACTGTTCAACCACTTCCAAAAAAATTTTTTAATGCTGTAAATAATTTTGTCCTACAAGTGAAGGTAATAGGGCAAGAAAAAAAACTAAGAAACTAAATGAGATTATGACTATTTTCTTCTCTCTCAAGAAATGGGTGTTAATGATGACATGAAATATAGATGAAGACCTATTTAAATAAATGAAATTAATTTTCGTTTAGACAACTTTGCTTTTTAAAGTCTATTTGCAAGCTTTATTTTGTTGGCAAAAAAGTATAATTGGTGTATTATGTAATAAAAGCTGGTATCATTCCTAATTATCTTCTATTCATGGTTTATGAAAATCAAGGTTTAAAAGAAAAAAAAAAGCATTCTTTGCCTTGCCTGTCACACTGCTCTGAGAGCCAGTAACAATGACAATGACTGCCACTGATCTATAAGATCAAAGTTTGCCTGACAAGTGATTCCTAAGAGATTCATGTAACTAATTTTGATTATTTTAATCTTACATCACTATTTAAATAAAATGTAATTGTAAATGTTTTTGAAGATAAATACTACTAAAGATGAATTCTTTGTGAGGTTATATATAATTCCATCACATGAAAAATAGAAATGGTAGCTTTTTCTTTTCTTTTCTTCTTAAGTGCTACTGTAGAACCCAAGATCATTTACATTTCAAACCAAATCGAGATATGGAAAAAGTATACAGAAAGAAATACAGCTCTGGAGTTGGAAAAAAAGGGGGTGGGGGCATTTCAAATCTTTATTCTACGGCAAACTGAGAAAAACACAATTAATTATACATAAGCCAACCTCATATTTCAGGTATCTTTTTCTTTCTTAAATTATACTACTGAACTAATGATTTCCCCAGCCTCCCAACTTACTTGATATAATGAATTATATTTAGTTGTAAAATGGAAAATTCAAAGAAATTCAATTAAGGTACGTAAAAAGGATGGTTATACTAATAAGATTTTGAGCTTTCGAAAGTACCCTTTGGACATTTAAAACAAAAAAAAAAAGGTAAGAAAGAAAGAAAAAGAAATACCCACAGAGATATTTGATTTGGTAAGACAAGTTAAATTACATTTATCCATGTGGTTCTGGTGAGACAATATTAGCATAGAGTTGATTATTCCTGTAAGAATAAATAATGAAAGAAAATTGATTTTACAAGGGATTCCCCTTAGCTATCCAGCAAGTTATTATAAAATTAGCATAACTCACAGAATTTGCTTATTAGGACAGGGCTTCTCAACCTCGGCAAGGCTAACATTTCAGACCAGATCTTTTTTTGTGGAGGGCTGCTTGCTGCATTGTAGGATGTCTAGCAGCATCTCTGTCTCTATCCCCTAGATTCAAGCAGTACTCCTACCCCAGATGCGTTGATCAAAAATGTCTCCAGACATTGCAAAATGTCTTCTGTGGGCAAAATCACCACAGGTGGAGAACTACTACTGGCTTACAACTAAAATGACCTTCTTATGAAGGTTTTGTACTAATGCTAAAAGTAAAAGTAAGGGCTTCCCTGGTGGCGCAGTGGTTGAGAGTCCGCCTGCCAATGCAGGGGACACGGGTTCGTGCCCCGGTCCGGGAAGATCCCACATGCCGCAGAGCGGTTAGGCCCGTGAGCCATGGCCGCTGAGCCTGCGCGTCTGGAGCCTGTGCTCCACAACGGGAGAGGCCACAACAGTGAGAGGCACGTGTACCGTAAAAAAAAAAAAAAAAAAGTAAAAGTAAAACAAAACAAAAAACTTAAAAAATTGCTTAACATACCAAAAAAAAAAACAAAACAGTAAACTGACAGTCTAAAAAGAAAAAACTGCAATGGATACCAATGCATGGATGATTCTGATGTTGTAATTGGCAGATAAGAATTGTAAAGAGGCTATTATAACTGTGCTTAATGAAGTAAAGAAAAATATGCTTATAGTGAAGGAGAAGATAGGAATATCTCATCAGAGAAATAAAAACTAGAGAAACAAAAAAAGGAACTGGACGGGAAGTCTTAAAATACTTTTAAAAACTTAAAAATACAATATCTCAAAACATAATGTATTGGATGTGTTAAAAGCACAATGCGGATAAAAGAGGGGGAAGTGAATAAAATTGAAGGTAGAACAAAAGAATTATCTAAAGAACAGAGGGACTAAAATTTGAAAAAAAATTAACAGAACCTTAAGGATAAGGGACAATACCAAAAATTTCGACATATATCAAATTGAAGGTACAGAAAGAGAGAACACTGAAAGGAACAGAAAAAACATTTGAAGGAAAATTGGCTAGACGTTTCCTACTTTGTTAAAAATATAAATTTACAAATTCAAGAAGTTTAGCAAATGCCAACCAGGATAAAGATGAAGAAAATCATTCTGGGCACATCATAGTTAAATGCTGTAAGCCAAATATAAAGTCTTCAAAGCACACAGAGAAAAACAACATATTACATTACATACAGGGTCACAATGATTCAGGCTACTGATGACTTTTCATCAGAAACTGTGAAGGCCAGAAAATCACAGAAAACCAACTTTATAGCAGAATTCTATATATACCCAAAATATCCTTCAAATATGAAGGCAAGATAAAGACATTCTCAGACAAAGAAAATTAAGAGAAATTCATTTCTAGAAGACTTCACTTCAACAAACACCACAAGAAGTTCTTCAGGATGAAGGAAAATGATAAATAGATGCACAGATCTTTTAATTCTTTAAAATATAAATGATTATTTCAACAAAAAATATAACATTTTCTTGTGCATTTTTAAAGTACACAGATGTAATGTACATGACAATTAATAGCATAAATAATGAGGAAGAGGTAACTAGATTTACATGGTTACAAGGTTTCTACACCTTATACTGATGTATATAATTGGCACAATATTAACCCGAACTAAACTAAAACATTAAGGATATATACTATAATCCCTGGAGAAACCACTAAAAGCAATATTACAATGAAATATAGCTTTAAAACCAATAGATTAATTAACATATAATTCTTAAAATTTTTCAAATAATCTACCAAAAAGGTAGAAAATGACTATAAGAAGAATGAAAAACAGAGGGACAAATAGAAAACATAAAAAACAAAAATTACTTTAAGTGTTAATAGATTAAACACAACAGCAAAAGACAGAGATCATCAGAATGGATTTTTTTAAAAAATGACATGCTGTCTAAAAGAAAACAAGTGGGATAGAGTGGGAAAATGGAGTAAAGAAGGTGGGGCGGGGGGAAACATCTCAATCCAAAAAAACACACTGGGGATAGGGCAGATAAAGTAGCACAAATAGAAAACACACAAGATGGTAGAAATAAATCCAACTGTCAGCAATGATAACTATTAATAGATTAAAATCTTCAGTTAAAATATAAAAATTGTCAAACTATATTAAGAAACCAACTATATGTGATTATAAGAGACATAACTAAAACATAAATGATGAAAAAGAGACACACCTGGAAAATACTAACCAAAAGAAAACCTATCTATATCATACAAAACAGAATTTAAGGCAAAAAAAAAAAAAAAAGAAAAAATTACTGGAGATGGAGGCAGTCACCACATAATGAGAAATCACAACAATTCTAAATCACAACAATTCTAAATTCTAGGTATATAAAAATTCTAAACTTGTATGTAGCAAATAACAATTTCAAAATTAAAGGAAACACTTATAGATTAAGAAGAAATTAACAAATCCATCATCATATGAGGATGTTTTAATATACCTTGCTCAGTAACTGTTAGACCTCACAATTAAAAACTCAGTAATGATACATAAAATTTGAATAGCATAATAAATTAGCTTGACCTAAGGGACATATAAAATATGCATGAACTACATTCAACTAAAATTGAAGAAAACACATTCTTTTCAAGTACACACAGAACATTTCTGAAAATTGATCACGTACTAGGCCATAAAGCCAGCCTCAACAAATGTCAAAGGATTAGTATCATATTCTCTCACCATATCAATCAAATTGAAAATTAATAACGATAAAAACAGACACCTGAAAATTTTTAAAGTACATTTTAAAATAGTTGATGAATTACATTAAAAAACTCATGAAGGAAATTACAAAACACTTCAAATTTAATGGTAACAAGATAACTATATATCAAATTTTATGGAATGTAGGTAGTTGGGTACATAGAGAGAATCTATAGCCTTAGATGCTTTACACTAGAAAAAAAGACTAAAAATTAACAAGCTAATAAGCATTCAAACTAAACAGTTTAGAAAAAAATAGAATCCACAAAAAGTCAAAGAAAAAATAATTTTTAAAATTACTGAAACAGAAAATCAATATATCTAGAAAGGATTAAGAAATCCAAAAGATGGCTTTTTGAATAAATGAAAGTGAGAATCCTCTGGCAAGATTGTTTTTCTCTGTCTGCCTTATTTCACTTAGCATAATGCCCTCACAGTCCAACCACACTGTCATAAATGGCAGGATTTCCTTCTTTCTCATGGCCAAATAATATTCCACCACATCTTCTTTATCCATTTATCCGTTGATGGACATTTTGGTTGTTTCCATACCTTGGCTACTGTAAATAATGTTGTAATGCACATGGGAGTGCAGACATCTTTTTGAGATCCTGTTTTCATTTCCTTTGGATATACATCCAGAAGTGGGCTTGTTGGATTGTAGGGTAATTCTATTTTTAATTTTTTGAAGAAAAAGGCAAATACTGTACGATCTCATTTATATGTGGAATCTGAAAAGGACAAACTCAGAAAAACAGAGAGTAGAGTGGTGGTTACCATGGAGTGGCGGGGTGGAATGGCTAATCATTAAAAAAGAAACAGTGTACGATTCCACTTAAATGAAGTACTTAGAGTAATCCAAATCATAGAGACAGGAAATAGAACAGCAGTTGCCAGAGGCTGAGGGTAGGGGAGAGATGCGCGTTTACTGCCTAATGGGTACAGAGTTTTACAAGATGAAAAGCATTAAGGAGGCAGATGGTGATGATTGTTATACAAAATTATGAACGTGTTTAATACCACTGAACTGTACATGTAAAAATGGTTAAGATGGTAAGTTTATGCCATATGTACTTTACCAAACAAAAATGTTTTTTTAATTTAAACACATGCATTTTTAAATTTTTTTTTTTTTTTAATTTTACCCCAACACTTTCCAAGGAACAGGCCCTTCCTGAGGCAAGCCCATTCCAGGGCACTATGTAAAAAAATTTTTAAACATGCAATGCAAATTTGTTCTTTAATTCTGAAACATGCAAAAATTAGCAAACTGGACCAAGCAATGCATGACTCATGATAAAAGTGGACTTATATCAGGAATGTAAGGCTAATTTAATATTAGAAAATTAGCAGATTAAAAGAAAAGAAACATAGGACTACCTCAATATATAAAGAAAAAAGTTTGATAAAATTTAGGGACTTCCCTGGTGGCGCAGTGGTTAAGAATCCGCCTGCCAATGCAGGGGATATGGGTTCAAGCCCTGGTCTGGGAAGATCCCACATGCCGCGGACAAGCTAAACCCATGAACCAGAGCTACTGAGCCTGCGCTCTAGAGCCCGTGAGCCACAACTCCTGAGCCCATGCATCTAGAAACTGTGCTCCGCAACAAGAGAAGCCACCGCAATGAGAAGCCCATGCACCGCAACAAATAGTAGCCCCCGCTCACTGCAACTAGAGAAAGCCCGCGTGCAGCAACAAAGACCCGACCCAACACAGCCAAAAAAAAAAAAATTCGATATCCACTCATGATAAAACTCTTTGAAAATGGAGAATAGTGGGTAACTTCTATAACCTGATAAATGACAGCAACAACAATAAAATCCTATGATGAACATCATACTTCATAGTGCAATGCTGAAAGCATTCACTTTGAGATCAGGAGCAAGGCCAAGATGCCTCCTATCACCACGTCTATCCAATATTATTTTACAGGGACACTAGGATAACAAAACCATATTTTAAAAATGAAAGATATAAGGATTAGAAGGAAGAGGTAAAACAGTATTTGCAGATGATAATGACTTGCTACTAAAAAAGCAATCTACAGATAAACTGTGAATAAAAGATTTTAATAAGATTGTTTATAACAAAACTCAGCATACAGAAGTCAACTGAGATACTACTTCACACCCACTAGGATGGCTAGAATCAGAAAGTCAAATAACAACAAAAAAATGAAGAAACCAGAATTCTCATACATTGCTGTAAAATGCGAAATGGTGCAGCCACTTTGGAAAACAGTCTGGCAGTTCCATAAATGATTAAACATGAGCTACCATATGACCCAGCAATTCCATTCCTAGATATATACCCAGGAGAAATGAAAGCATACATCCACACAAAAACCTGTACACGAACGTTTGTAGCAGCATTATACATTATAGCCAAAAGATGGAGGGAACCCAAGTGTCATCAACAGATGAATGGATAAACAAAATGTGATATATTATTACAATGGAGTATTATTCAGGCATAAAAAAGAATGAAGTACTGATATACGCTATAACATGGATGAACCTTGAAAACATTATGCTAAGTGAAAGAAGTCAGTCACAAAAGAGCACAGATTATATTATTCTATTTATATGAAATGTCTACAATAGGCAAACATACAGAGACAGAAAGTAGACTGATGGTTGCCTAGGACTGAGGAGGATGAAGGGATAATGGAGTTATAGCTAAAAGGTACAGGGTTCCTTTTTGAGTTGATGAAAATGTTCTCCAATTGACTGTTGTGATAACTATACATATCTGTAAATACACTACAAGACACTGAATTGTATGGCTTAAACTAGTGAATTATATGGTATGTGAATTAGATCTCAATACAACTGTTTTTATAAGTAGACTATATTTCTACTTATAACCAAAAAACTATTAGAAAATATGTTTTACTTTATAATGTATCAGAATACATGCAAGAAATGGAGAAAATTATAAAATTTTACTAAAAAGAGATTAAACAAATGAAAGGCTATACATTGTTCATGTATTAGAAGTTTCAATATAATAGAAATGTCAATTTTCCTCAAATTATTCCACAGCTTAACTGCAATTCCAATCAAAATCCCAACGGAACTCTCATAGTATCTGAGAAGCTGACTGTTAAATTTACAGTGAAGAGTCAAAGGCCAATCACAGCCAAGACACTCATTAAGAAAAAGAACAAGCTCAGGGTTTATTGTTTTGCTCTTCTGATGTCCATTAAAACACTTGGTTATTAATTTTAATAAACCTTTTTAGTTATTAAAAAAAAGAGAAAGAACAAGAAGGGAAATGTACTCTTACAGCTGTAAGACTTCTGCTAAAGCTATGATGATAAAGGCCTAGAGGTCTTAATGTAGAAAAAGAGTAGAGCACAGAAAGAGATCCATATATACATATGTTAAAACTTGATTTATACCCAGCAAGCATGGTAGAGAAAATTGGGTATATGTACCTCATATCCTACACAAAATAAAATCTAGGTGTATTATACACTTAAATGTGAAAAGCAAAACTATTAAACTTGTAGAAGACAATATAGAATAACAGGAAAACTCAGAAGAGCAATGAGACAGGACTAGGGCTCTTATTAAAACATATTATAAAGAATCATTAAAAACAATGTGGTGCTGAAGCATGAACAGACAGAATAGAAAGTCCAGAAATAACTGAAGTATATGTGGGAGTTCAGTATGATGAAAGTGGCATCTCAAAGGAGGAAGAAAAAGATGGACTTTTTAATAAATGGTGTTGGGACAAGTGGGTAACTATCTGGGCAGGGGGCTGGAACCTAAATTAGATCCATATTTCACATCATACACCATATAAAATAAAAATGGATCAAAGAAATAAATGTAAAAAATAAAACCACAAGAGTACTAGAAGAAAACATGGAGAAATTCCTTTATAACCTTGGAATGACAAAATCCAGAAGCCTCTAACAAATTTGATAAATTCAGCTATGTAAAAATTTTAAATCCTGCATGACAAAAATCACCTAAAGCAAAGTCAAAAGACATTAAACTAAGTGAAATAAGCTATATACAAAGGACAAATATTGTATGGATTCCACTTACATGAGGTATCTAGAATAGGCAAACTTATAAAGACAGAAAGTAGAGAACAGAAGTTACCAGGGGCTGAGGGAAGAGAGAAATGGGGAGCTATTTCTAAATAGGTATAGAGTTTCTGTTTGAGATTATGAAAAAGGTCTGGAAACGGCAGTGATGGTTGCACATCATTGTAAATATACTTAATGCCACTGACTGTACACTTAAAAATGGTTAAAATGGTAAATCTTATTACATATATTTTATCACAATGTTTAAAAATGAGGACAATCAGATAAGCAAACAATTAAAAACACTAATGACAAATGAGGGTTAGGGACAAATGAAACAGGAACATTTGCATCTCATATCACAAAAAAGTTTACAACCCTAACACATAAAGAAGAAATTGGTAAGAAAAAAACGATAATCCAACTTTTTAAAATAGACAATAAATATGTATAAACAGTCCACAGAAAGAGAAATACAAATTTCTCTTAATCATACAAAAGGATGCTCAACCACATTCATCACAGACATGCAAATTAAAACTATACTGAAATATATCCTTCACCTATCAGATTGGAAAAAAAATCTATGACAAGGCTATAAAAAAATCCCCCTTATGAAACCCTCCTATGCTGTTGGTGAGAATGTAAACTGTCACAGCCACTATGGAAAACAGTGTGGAGGTTCCTTAAAAAACTAAAAATAGAGGGACTTCCCTGGCACTGCAGTGGATAAGTCTCCACGCTCCCAATGCAGGGGGCCCAGGTTCGATCCCTGGTCAGGGAACTAGATTCCACATGCATGCCGCAACTAAGAGTTCGCATGCCACAACTAAGGAGCCCACATGCTGCCTCCCACAACTAAGACCTGGTGCAACCAAATAAATATTTTTTTAAAAAAACTAAAAATAGCGCTACCATATGATCCAGCAATCCCACTCCTAAGCATATATCTGAAGAAAACTCAAATTCAAAAAGATACATGCACTCCAATATTCACAGCAGCACTATTTACAATAGCCAAGACATGGAAGCAACCTAAATGTCCATCGACAGATGAAAGGATAAAGAAGATGCAGTATATGTATATAATGGAATATTACTCAGCCATAAAAAAGAATGAAATAATGCCATTTGCAGCAACACAGATGGACCTAGAGATTATCATACTAAGTGAAGTAAGTCACTTAGTATGATAATCTCTAGGTCTCAGACAAAGACAAATATCATATGATATCACTTATTTGTAGAATCTAAAATATTATACAAATGAATTTATTTGCAAAACAGAAACAGACTCACAAGACACAGAAAACAAACTTATGGTTACCAAAGCGGAAAGGGGGTGGGGAAGGGGTAAATTAGGAGTTTGGGATTAGCAGAAACAAACTACTATATAAAATAGATAAACAACAAGGTCCTACTATATAGCACAGGGAACTATATTCAGTACCTTGTATTAAACCATAATGGAAAAGAATTTGAGTGTGTGTACACACACACAAACACACACACACGTATATATATATATATATATATATATATATATATATATATGTAAAACTGAATCACCTTGCTGTACACCAGAAACACAACACTGTAAATCAACTATACTTCAATAAAAAAATAAAAAACAAAATAAAAAAATAAAAATAAATCACCCTCACACTCTGCTGGTAGGAATATAAATTGTTATATCCACTACTGAAAGCAGTTAAGCAGTATCTAGAACAATACAAATGTATACAGCTTTTCACCAAACAATCCCACTTCTGGGAATTTATCCTATAGATAAGTTAAGCACATGTGGAAAATATATATGTACAAGGCTATGCAGCATTGTTTGTAATAGTAAAAATTAAGAACAATCCAAATATCCATCAATATGAATCAATAAATTATGGAACCACAATACAACGGAAAAATAAACAGTGTAAATAATCAGAAGAACCTCTCTATTCAGATATACAAAGAGCTCCAAGATATAGAGTGAAGAGAATAAAGCACGTTCAGAACAGCGTAAATACTAAGTTTCATGCCTAAAAAGGGAAGAAAGACTATTTATATTGTGTAAAGAAACTCTGGAAAGATATACAAGAAACTAAAAAAAATAGTTACTAATGGGAGGCAAGGAGAGGAGTGAGGGTGCAACTGGAGCAGAGGGGATAAGAATGGAAACAAGATACCCTCCTATACTGTTTCATTATTTTGACTTGAGCTATGTGAATGCATTTCTTATTAAAAATTATTTTAGTAACTTGATAGTTACTAAACTCAAGGGTATTTGTATTGGTCAAAACTCAAATGATACAATGTATATTTCATTACATGTATGTCTTTTATCTCAAAAGGAAAAAAAACCCTAAATACTTATCTCTAGCTAATTATATGCGCGCTGAAGTATTTAGGAGGAAGTGTACTGATGTCTGTAACTTATTTTGAAATGCATTAAAAAAATGGTGGATCAGTGCATGGATAGAGGGATGGATAAATAGATGATAAAGCAAGTACAGAAATATTAAGTGTAGACTCTAGGTCATAGGAATAGGGATGTTCAGTATAAAATTCTTTCAACTTTTCCATATGTTTGAAATTTCATAATAAAATGTTGAAAAAATATTTTATTAAAAGTTTAAAATAGAGAACTCATAAATCAATAAATAGACAAATCAACAGAAAACTGTGCAAAGACACAAACAGGTATTTAACAGAAGACACAAATGTTCCATAAACATATGAAAAGTTATTCAACCCTACTTGTAATCAGGAAACTACAAATTAAAACCACCTTGAGATACCATTTCCCAAAGGCATCAGATTGGCAAAAATGGTGGTGAAGTGGTGAAGAGGATATGGAAATACGCAAAACCCAAACATCCATTCACATTAGAATGGGTTATTAAATCATGAAGTATTCACACAATGAAATATACTATGAAGCAGTGAGGGTGAACAGACTACTAACACCATCATCTACAGGAAAGACTCTCAAAATACACTTTAAGTAAATGATGCAAGCATTAAAGAATACAATCACTGTGACTCTGTTTATACTAAGTTTAAAAACAGGCTAAACAATATATTATATACCACCTCGATATACCACCTCAATCCAAGCCACCATCCTCTATCTCTCATATGGATAATTGCAACAGTCCTCCTCCTGATTTCCGTTTTTGCCTTCTAACACGCAGCCAAAGCGATCATTTTAAAACGTAAGTTAGGGTTAAGCTGTCCTTCACTCAAAACCCACCTGAGCTCCCCATCTCCCTCAGAGTAAAGCCAAGAATCCATACACCAGCCCACTTGGCCCTGCCTGGTCCAGCTCCACTACCTCTCCTATCACTCTCCCTCATTCAAGCCACAATGAACCCCTTGCTATTCCTCAAGCTGGCCAAGTCCTCAAATCTCCTTCATGTCAAGAGCTCAAATGTCACATTAGAGAGGTTCACTAGGACTACCCTATATAAAGTAGAAAAATCCCACCCCTCACAACCCAGCACTCCCCTTCCACCTTGCCTTCTCATTCTCCATGCAATCACCATCTAATTGACCATATGTCTTATTTATTGTCTGTCTTCACTCACTAGCATAAAACCTCCATGTGGGAAGACCTTTTACCTGTTTTGCTTCCTACTATATCCTCAACACCTAAAAGAAGCCTAAGTAAGGCTTTAATAATATTTGATGAAGGAACAACCTTTTACAAAACTGCTTTTTAAACAATAAGCATTTATTGTAACATTAAAAAGTATTTTGATTTATAAGATCACAAATTATGTTTTTCCATAAGCAGTCATGAAAAGGTAAATTAAACATTACTAGGTAAAATACAAAGCACGTGTATACTTTCCACTGAATGTAAACCATTTGTTTCCAAAGAGAAGCAAAGAAACAGCTAAGAATCCAATGTGTAAGAAATTAAAAACTGATTTTAAAGAAGTCAAGGAAAACCAAGTATGTCAGAGTTTACAAAGCAAAATCAACATAAAGCTATCATTTGAATCCCATACCTCCAACTAAATTAATGTACTCTTGCTGTAAGGCTAAAAGCTAACGTAGAAAGCATTCCCTAACTCAGCAAAACAAGCATTTATTACTTGCCAAGCCAACAGGGAAACAGGAAGGACAAAGAGGGCAGGCTAGAAGGATCACCTAGTATTAGCCCCTTCATTTTTACAAAAAAAGAAACTGAGGACCTGAAATGACCTTTTGAGTTTTGGGGAACTCAAAAGTGTTATGTGTCAAAATCAACAATAATGAAATAACACTGGAAGCAAAAAAAAACATTTTGTTCAGTTGTGATCCTTGCTATAGTAAAATTCAGCTTTTAAAGAATTAAAGACAAAATACATCTCCATGGAAACAATATTCCCAAGTATACATGTGAGGCTGAGAATCATGTTCTTCTATGCAGGGCTTCATATCCTAAGTACACACACAGGATGTGGGGTGAGGAGGTACTGAAAAGGTCAGAGCTTTATAATCAGACAAGTCTGGATTTGAATTTGGGCTCTAACAGAATCAACTAGGATGTTACTTGATCCTAGTCAGTCTTATCTCTATCTAATCCTCAGTTCTTTATCAGCAAAATGGGGATAATTAAGACCTACCTTATAAGTTTGTCAAGAATGTAGAAACTGATTAAGAATTAATGTCCAATCTAATTAAGAGATTCATAATTTGTGGCTACTGAATGCAGACTTTCAATGCTCAATAAGAATCACCACCTCTGATTGCCTCTGTTAGTTCCATGACTACCAACAGACTAGCTGATAATTGGAATTCTACTAGGAGCAGGGAGAAGGTGATGTTGATGCTGCTATCGATAGGAATTTATCAATTAGTTGACAGCAGCCATTAGGTGCTACTTGTTTAGGGTAAAATAAAAGGTTGCTTAAGATTATTTTTAAGATGTAAAAGTTGAGTGATCTGTTTCTGACTACAGAGTCATGAAGCCTGATCAATTATGCCATTCTCAAAACTGGAAGGGATATCGTAGGGCATCCAGCAAGAATCCTCTCCACAGTATATTAGATTATATTAAATGACCAACTTCTGCTTAAAGGCTTCTAGTTTAAACCAGGCTCTCACTCAAACAGGTAGCAGTTTATTACATTTTCTGACCCTTGCAATTATCAGAAAGGGTTTTTTTTTCACCCACTTAGAAGGGAAACATAATGAAAAAGTGAACAATAATGGATAAATGCTACCCCACACTCACATACTTTTAGAAATGCAAATCTTTAAATATTGTTTTTATTTGGGGGTAAGGAAGGATATTCTATGTAATAACAATTCCATAATATAAAAGTCAAGTTCCAAAAATGCATCTTGAAGCTTATATTTACATCCTCATAACTAAATATGCCTTAGAAGCTCTGCCTTCATAATATTTAAAACACAAAGAAAACATACCTGGGATGATATCATTGATATGCAAGAGAATTGTACTTTCAACACTTGCAAAACTACAAAGCTGTACTCCATCAAATCTTCCATCCCAGTTGCCAATAGGATTATCCTAGAAATTAAATAATAGAATAAATTTTAAAAACCTCCTCAACAAAACATAAATATGAAAGTCTGTATTTTCCATAAAAAGATCCTCCAACAAATGAGATCAAGAACAATCAAGCCATAGTAAACCCATGGATGAGCAAGGGATCAAAAGCATTTGTCATATTTCACTGGACAATAGTTATCTATATAACAACAATCCATCTACATAGGTAGATGTATTAATCATACACTGTTTCAGCCAGAAATCTGCCCCTAATTAACCCTAGCTTGCTCTAGTCACTTCACATTCCCTGAGCACTTAAATATTCCATTTGAATTCCTGTGTGCCTTTCTGTAGACAGAAAGTCTATTTTTTTAACTGTTCTTTTGTCATTTTATGGGTATGCAAGAATTCCCTCCAAAATGGAGATTTTTATATTAATTATAAAAATGTACTCCATGAACAGCACTGTACAAGTGCTGTTCATGGAGCTAGATTAAGAGATGGCCCAGTCAGACAACTGCCCTGAGCACCAACATGGACAGCATGCGAAATGTCATCAGAAATAGGAGATGAACACTATTGCATTTGCCAGAACTTTCCTTTCAAGGAGTGCACTAGAGGGGTTTGGAATGAATGCTTGCACAAGCCAACTGGAAGACAGACAGAGGCAGGGGGAGAAGCTGGCGGTGCAATCACTAGGCAGCCTGCCCCAAGTAAACAAGATGCTCCCTAGACTGCCATCTAAGGAGCGACAGGCCTAAATGGCTTTTGCCAAGTTTAAGGCCCAAATGACCTAAAGCAAGAGGAAACTAACCCCAATGACCAGTGGCCCTCTTTCTCCAACCTTCCCTCCACTCAGCCCACAACCTCTTCTCTAAACAAGTTCTGAATATTTAAAGAATAATGGTTTAAAGATGTGCTTTATTTCTAGCTATCCCGAGGGACCCACATGTTTTACACTGGCTCTAACTTCTCACATGGTAAATGTTCAGTAAGTGTTTGCCTAAACAACATAGTAACGTTTGTCTAACTAATGGATATCAAATAGAATTTCCCAGAATTTCCAAGCACAGCGTAAGAGAAACTTACGCTAGAACATTCATATCCTACTAAAAAGTGTACCTGAATTGATAAAAATAATCACGAAAAACACCGTGAGTACAAGTCTATTACTCACATCCTCTCCCAACTCTTTCTAGTACTTAATAATTCCGTACGAATTTCTTTCATTATACCTAACAAATTCCTGTCCGTATTTTCAATCTATGAGAAAAATGTTCTCAAGACTTTTTCTTCTCCTTCTCTTAATCTCACAGGTATCGTCCAATTTGCCATATTGGGATGTAACCATAATTAACAAATATGATTGTAAGGTAACATTAAAAATAAGTGACACAAACAAAAGGACAAATATTGTATGATTCCACTTAATGAAGCACCTAGAATAAGCAAATTCACAGAGACAGAAAGAATTCTGGTTACCAGTAGAATACTGGCTGAAAGGAGTGAGTAACAGGGAGTTATTGTTTAATAGGTACAGAGTTTCAGTTTGGGCTGGAGATGAATAGGGGTGATGGGTGCACAAAAATGTGAATGTACTCAGTGTCACTTTAAGGTGGTTAAATTGGTAAATATTATGTCACATATATTTTATCACAGTAAAAAAAAAAAACCTCTTTTGAGTGAATTACATCCTAAGAAGACACTCTAATTGTCTTTTCCTCTAAAGCAATGTGCCTTTCCTCTATTCAGGTATTGATATTTTCCAGGAATGACTTTTACACACTACTCATTAAAATCAGATCAGCCAATTAAATTCAGCAAAATATTACAAAAAAAGAAACAGATTACAGAAAAAAAAAAAACCTTTTCAAAATAAAGAAAAATAAGACATCATGCAATATATTTCAGTGGGGTTTTTTTCTGTTTATTGGTCAGCTATTATAGAGCAAATTTAAAGACTGAAAACATTATTCCAGTTTATTCAAACTGGAAAAACGAGTAAGTGTAAATCTACAGCTAGACTCCTGTCCCCTATCAATGTTCCTCTACCAAAGACAAATTATAAAGTGTTCTTTAAATTACTACGAATTAGTCCATTTTAGATATTCTAAGTGTTAAATTTGTACCTAAATTGGTCGTAAAGCTAATAGATATATTCATAAAGATAACATAATTCAAAAGTTTCTTACCATGTCCACACCTACAAAATATCCTAAGCTTTCTTTGCCTGGCAAAACATCACAGAATATAACTGTTCCAGATTCTATAGTTTCTCCAAGCTTCAAAGAAACTCTGGAGTTTATTTCCAGAGGGGGAAGTTCAACTTGCATTGTGTCCACTGGACCTGCATAATCACTTTCCAATCCAGTGTCATCATCTTCTATGAGTTCTAGCTTGTCCAATGCAACAAATACTCCACAATCTTCATCACACTGAAAAAGCTGTTTCCCTTGATATATCCCATCAGTGAAACCTTGGCCACGACCTTCTTCCTAGTTTTTAAATGAGAGGAAAAAAATGATTGACTGATAGAGAAAGATGATCCCTAAGGGAAAAGATCCACTCTGGGGACTTCAGAGAAATCACTGAACAAATTCTAAATGACACATATAAGAAATATAATTATTAGAAGCTGATATTGAATTTAGGGTGTTTAAAAAATAAGGAAGAAACTGTATCCGATGCTGAAATAAAATTACTTGATAATTTCAAATCATTACTGTGAGAGAGCGTGGGCTAGATTCTACATTGTGATTTTAACAAAAATTTTGTCATAAAAAGAAAACTTTACTTTAATATGACAGTAATGCTAGCTCCATTTATTGAGCGCTTACTGTGTGCCAGCCACTGTGCTAAATCCTGAATCAATATATCACAAAAACACTGCAAGTTGTGTATAATATTACTATTTTACAGATGAGGAAGCAGATTTAGAGAAGTGGCTTGCTTAAATAACCTAGTAACCCAGCTAGCAAATGGCACAGTTAGGATGCAAATTTCCAATTGTTTTACAATTGCTGTTTTAAAAAATTAAACCAAAAAGCAAACAAGGGCTTCCCTGGTGGCGCAGTGGTTGAGAGTCCGCCTGCCGATGCAGGGGACACGGGTTCGTGCCCCGGTCCGGGAGGATCCCGCATGCCGCGGAGCGGCTGGGCCTGTGAGCCATGGCCGCCGAGCCTGCCCGTCCGGAGCCTGTGCTCCGCGGCGGAAGAGGCCGCGGCAGTGAGAGGCCCGCGTACCGCAAAAACAAAAACAAAAGCAAACAAGGCATGAAATTCTACTTGCAAGAATGTCAAAATATAACTGACATTTAAGTTCTTGAGAATTAATATTAATTTTGGAAACATTATCACAGAGTTCTTGGTTCTCTTTTCAGTAGAAACAAATTCCAAGATGATTTTCACGTACATTATCAGGGACAACTATAAGCAAGTTGAAACTGCTGTTAACTTATATAACCAAAATTCACAACTTAATAGTACACTTTAAGAAAAAGTGAGAAACCTACAGATGATAATATCACAGGATAATTAACAATTTTAAGTAATGAATTCATTTACAATTGATAGAATTCATTTTTAACATTCAATGTTAAAATTTCTAAGATATGAAAGTCTTCAATAATTACATCATCTACTTGCATTTCCTACTATAGTAGGTAGTTTTTAAAAGTTTTCAATGCAGCATCTTTGCATCATCTCAATTTACCATTAGAAAGTAAATCCTAAGGATTATGAATATTAAAAATTACAGAAGATTTCTGGGAAAACTTATTTTGTATTTAAAAGGGGAAAAAACACGTGTGCACACACAGACACAGACACAAATACACACAGCCCACTAAAATGGCTTATCAAACTTACCAGTAATTCTACTCCAAAGAATATTCCCGATACTGTCCTCTCTGCTAATAAAGGTCCTCTGAAGCGTACAACTCCAGGAAATTTTTCTTCCCCAGATCTCAGCTGGACTTTCACAGGGCAGCCCACATCTATTTGGAGGCCTTTACTTAGTCTGTTTCTGTTTTTAAACAGGCTGAACCTCTCTTCACAATTGGTAATTGCCAAAAGTAACTCTGTGAATTTTTCATTTATTTCTACAACATCCTTTTCATCAACAAACAGAACTGCATGTGGTTGCTCTAAAATTTTTAATCCAATCTGATTTTTCTTGCCTTTTGTAGAAGGAATCCTTGAATGCCCCACAGAACGGTCTTGGATATACTGTCCTATACTCCCCTTTGGTACTTTAAGGAGTTTTTGTGTTTGTTTGTCTGTAACACTGCATTCTTGAAGAAGCAAATAAAAAATCCGCTCTTCCCAGTAAGGTGAAGTAACTTTTTCTTGGCTCCATAAGCCCGAACTCATTGTGATATTAACTCCAAAACATTAACTCAAAAAAAAAGGAACTACTAAGTGTGTAGTAAAACCGCAAAAGGTAAATTCACTGGCAGTCCCAAAGCATGTTTTTAGCAATCTGGTGTCCATGCTGTAAAAAGACAGCAAATCAAAACGCCTGGAGGACAAGCAAAAAGAAACTTTACATTTCACTCTACCGTGAGCTAAAATTACGGTCAAAGACTTTTAAAATTCTTCATTGGACTAGTAAAAGCACACACTAATGACATACTTCCAAAAATATCTTAAAAGGTTAAAAGATATACTATATTACTTGTTTCTACGGTAATCTAGCGTATTTAATCAAGGAGATTCAATTGTAAATTATCTCCAAAGACAATACAATAATGTTTGTTTCCAAGGCATTGAAATTTATGAATTCAAATTCTAGTAAAAGATAACCTTATATACATATTCTGACATTTTCAAACTTTCACAAGTAGAAGTTTTAATAGATCCTGCCTAACTTAAATGGATAAGCTGCTATATTTGGGCAACACACACAAATCAAAAAGGCTATTTATATATATATATCTGTACAGGTAGTTTAGGTAAAAAGTTACCCATCACAATTATTATATTGAACATTTTTATCAATAAAAATACCATAAAATCACATTCTGAAACTTCAACCACAATTCATTTATCTGTGTACCACAGTTTGATAATGGAACATTTTATCTAACTCAGTTTCATTTCCTTAATCTTGTACATTTTGTCCTTAGGCAAATGTTAATAGTATTAATCATAGCTATCATTTAATTTCTCTCAATCATAAATATCAGATATTATAAATCTGCTTAATATTAAATATATCTTAAAAATCAATTTTGTAGCCATCAAAACTTGGACTACATAAGGAAGAAATATAACTGCAGTACAGCATCAAATATAAAATGTTTTTATACCACAAGTTTAACTATGTATACTAGAAAGGAATACATGAAAGATTATTTCTTTTTCAGTTTCAATTTTTCATTAAAGATTTTTACAAGAATACTAATCTTTTGCAATTAAAATAGACTTCGCAACCCTACTTGAATCATGGGTTTAAAACTACAAAATTTCATCAATTCAAGTAAAGACTTTAATTCATTATGTTAATTAATTATCTTACTGAAAACAATAGTTCTTAGGTATTCTCTGTCACACGCATGTGGCTATTTGGTTTCCGAATACGGTATTTATTCCATCCTTCTCTGAGGTAGCCATATCCATTTCCATTATTCTGGGTAATAGCAGCAGATGATAGCACTATCATATTTATCTATTTTATTCTTGGAATTAAAAAATAAATACTCCTAAAACTTAAGAGCCAAATTTTAAGTTTAACCATTTAACTTAATGATTAAATGTGTAATCTGGCAAATCTACACACGGAATAACATTTCTTTTAGAACGCACTGGTAGATAGTGAGGTTCTCTATAATGGTAAAGTTTTAAAAGTCTGTCCCTCTACAAGCCAGAATGAGACATGAAGATCACCCAAGACAGGGTAAAGGGCTTGGCACCTCCTCAAGCCAACATTATCGAAATATATGCACAACAAATATATGCACAATATTTAGTGAGGGCAAGCAGCATAAAGTGGTTCTCTCTCTTTTTTTTTCTTTTCTTTTTTTTATAATGTGTTTGTCTTAATTCCACTTGAGGGCACTGTCTCTTCAGCAGGAATAGGATCAATTTATGTTTGCTACTTATATAAGACACCTGTGGAAACCCCACATAAACAAAACCCCTTAGGAAGGCGACCCAAACCGTAATTTGGCTCTATTCCTTAAAAGTCCTCAAATGAAGTATTTGTTATTGCTGACTAAAATTCTTTTTAAATGTCAGCACTTTTCAACAAGGAAATAGCCTCATTTTTATCTTGATCACTGAAGTATCAACATGAATAGAAATTATTATGTGTGACCCTCACTATGCAAGCGTGCTCGTTACTTTGTAATGAGGCTTTACATCATGCTTTCTGAGTTCTTCGTCTGCCTTCTGTAGATTTACAGTCTATGGTTTTCCCCTGCCATCAGCCATTTTCTGTGGTTTCCTGCAACATGCATTTGACTTATTTTACAGCCTTGCTGCTTTCCAACTTATTGCTTCTAATGAGTTCTGGGAAGCCAGGTGATGAAATATGGTTGTGTGTTTTAAAAAAAAACAAACAAAACAATAACAAAAAGAGGAATGCATAAATTCTGAACGGGTCTTTTAGGAGTAAAGTGCATAGGCTTTATTGCATAGACATTATCTCGGTTGCTCCCGGAAGGATGAGACGGTCAAAAAGCAACTCCTAAAAAAGTGAAGTTGTTTTGTTCTCTTTAGAATATATTTAAATATTTTTGGCCAAAAATTGTTTTTAAAGTATGGCAATTCTATTTTGAAAAGAAATCTTTTAAGTTCCTACAAATTATATCTTCAAATATTAAAATTAAGAAATTCCTTGAATCTTAATAATTAGTATATGCCAACAACTTCTGCTCTGCTGATGCTCTAGCTTAACAATCCATGTCATGATTTAAAATAAAAACCACCAGTGCTAATGTAATATTACCAAGACAAAACTAAATCACTGTATGGAAGGCATTAGGACACCCTATTTTAAATGAATTTGATTACACGATTGGTTTTTTGCAAATCATTTAAGAGACAGTCCACAGTAAAATATAACTACCTTTGGTTTATAAAAAGGTTGAGGGCAATTTAATAATAGTTAATAAGAACTGTATTTTAAAGTTAACTACACAAGTAGTAGTAACTTTTTTCTGACTTGCATTAGCACAAGTCAGAGTGAGCTTAACTCATTAACAGGATGGGTCATGTTAGACAACTAGAACAGCCAAAGCAAAAGTTATAAAATATTTTAAAAGCATTATCCAAAAAGTAAAAAGGATGTGGTTTTTCCTCTTTGAAAAAGAATACATGAAGGAAGAATAGGTTTGGAATTATCATATTAAACATTGATTCTCCTCATTGCAACTGATAGAGAAAGTTGAACAGGGAACTTTATGGCTCTATTAGAGGTATATAAGACAAATTTAATGAACATTAATATCTCAACTTACTGGCATTACAGCAGAATATGCTAATACAGACTTTCTTCCCTGTAGAAATGAATATGATGCCCACATTCTTCTTTCACTGGGATATGCACAACACTAAACTTAAGTCTTAAAGAACCCCAAGCAGTAAAAACTGACTCAAGACCACATGGGAAAGATTTAAATCACATTGTCAGTGAGTTCTTTATCCATCAAGGTTTGTTAGTTTAGTATTTTTACGGACTCAGCACAGTGTTAGACACTGAAAAATACAGAAGATTTAAGGTTGATGGCTGCCATCATTTGTGTTCTTTTATTACCTTCCAGGTCTAATTGTTTAAAAATTGCCTCTAACAATATACTGTACTTCACTTTGAGTGTAAATGTATCACAAACGATTCATCTAAAATACCATCATACTTATTTCAGGCCGAAAAACTGAGTAATTATGAATATCCTGATAAATACTATAAGTACCGAATGAAGATTATCAAAGAGTTGGAATACAATAATATTTTTAACGCTAAAACCATACTGAACAGGACTTTCTTTTGACAAGACTTCAGATGAGATTCAGGGTCAGATAGATTTGAAAATATATCTGGTTATCTAAGCTTGTTGATGGTCTGGATTCTGAGTAAAGGAGAATTTAATTGTATTACAATAAAGTCATTAAACCAAGTGAGGGTGGGAAGGCACAAATATCAGTTTCCTATCAAATGCAATGAAAAGAAGATGATTGAGAAATACGTTTCATATGAAAATATTAAAGGTCCAAATTAGTTCTAAAAGATAATATATAGTACAGATGAACAGCATTAGCTACATGAAAGTGACAATGGTTAACTTATCTAGAAGAAACAATGTCATTTTGATTCTCAAGTTATCAGGTTATTGTTCAAAGAACTTCACCGAAGAAAACAAAAACAGATGCAATTCAGTAACATTTTGCATCTCCTGAGATATCGTGACTTGTTCTAAAAACCACAGGGGTCTATGTATACCAGAATAAACATTACAACACTAAAAAATTGCCCATAATTATAAATGACAAACAGGTAGGGCGGCCAGTGTGCATACCCAAAAAAAAAGAAGATACACAGGACTTTTTCCAAATGCTTCTAGATGGCTAGAATAATTACCATTTTAAGAAAGAATATTTCCCATTAAAAGAACAAGGTTGTACATTCCCAAACAGCAGAGATTCCAGAAAAGAGACCAGACCAGAAAAGAGTCCGTTTTCCTCATAGATTAATCTGTGACCCAAGTACACACTTATTCAGTACCTAAACAAGTGGGTTTTATGAGGTTTGGAAGAAAGTCTGGCTCCCACATCCGCATATTCACATCCTCCGAAGAACCTGAAACACTCCTGTCTCACTGGAGTTACACCTGGCCACTGCACTTCCAAACTGTGAACTCTCTAAGTCCTTCATCTTTATATTTCCACTGCCCAAACAAGAGCCTGACAGTATGTTAGACAATCAGTACATAAGAAATGAATGAATGACTTGGTTAACTCAGGTGATAACAGTGAAAGCCAAACTTCCATTTCCTCATCCTAATCGTTTAAGTGATTAAAAGCTTCTTTTAGGTTAAAAGAAGAAAAAGAGAAAAGACTCAGGAGTTGAGAGTAATTAGGTTTTTACCTAATTCCCTAAATAAATGCTAATTCTAATTCTCTGGCTCAGTGAAGGAATGGTCAGTCTTTATATCACTTCATTGTTACACACATAAGAGGAAACAAATAAGGAATATTTCACAATTACGAAAAGTTGTTTTGAGGTTCATTTGAAACTGGGTTCCTAGATTCTCACACCATGTCTGATGCCTATAAATTCTGCGCAACCAATGAAAATACCTTGACAAATTTAAGATCACAGTTGGAAAATCAGGAACAAAATACTAAAAGTTTGATGAATAGGATAATTTACTCCTTTCTTCTGTGTTAAAGACTTCCTTGAACAAACTCACAGTTTAGGCATGCCAGATCACAAGAAAATTTCATTCCTGCTGCATGTCTGTTGTTTTATATAACAAGTGCCCTGGTCTTATCAGCTCCTCACTAAAGTTACCCTCCAAAGGAAGGCTTCTTCGAAAGAGTACTGTAAAATTTTGTAGCAGAACATTAGAGAATGTTCTAGGTGTTATCAACATTCACAGTACATGAACTTCAACAAGAATTTCCGGCAAATCATTTTCACCTAATATTGTGCTAGTTCAAATCCACCCACTACTCAGTAGGGAATTAGCAAGCTAAATTCTTAGACCATTCAGTCTACTTGGGGCGTGAGGGGGTGCGCAGAAAACCAACGCTTGAATGAACACCCTCTCTCAAGGCCTGGATTTTTCTCCTGGAGCCAACGACTGCAAAAGGAACAATCTTATTAAGATCCCTATTAGCCCGAAATCAAAAGCCAAGCAGGGAATGCTCCTTAGCTAAGCTAAGCTAAGCATACAACTTTCCAGGGAACCTGAGGAGAGGAAGGGGGCAGGCATGACGGGGACTGAAAAGCTTGGTGGCTGGAAGGTGACAACCATCCTAAAACATGCAAATGCCATAGGGTGGAATAGAAAAGATGCCAAGTAAATGAATAACTGGACAGTTGAGCCGGCTGAAAACCAAACTCAGGAACACCATCTTCCGTCAAGACTTCACGATTTCCCCAGAGATCGTTAATATGACAAGAAAGAAAAAAAAAGAAAGAAAAAAATGAATACCTTGCTTCAACACAGCGCACCTTTCAACTAAAGAACTCCGGGTTGTTGTGTAAAACCATCCTCACCCTGGAAAGGGAGAAACTGAAAGAAAAACACAACACGCCATTAACGAGGCCAGAACCCCGACTGCTCTTCCTGGACAGGAGCCACAAACACTCCAAAACCCAAGGCACCGATGTGACAGTATTACAGCCCGGGGCTCTCGATGCCAACCCGGGCTGTCGGGAGCCAGCCAGCGGCCCGTGCCTCAGTTTACCCATCTGTAAATGGGGGGCCCAAGGAGCAGACGGTTTCCTGCGCTGCTCCCACCCCCAAGTCCTCTCTTCTCCCGGGGTCCTGGCGGTGGTGACCACGCTCCCACGACTTGGGAGCCCTCTCAGGAAGGCCGGAGGGGCTGGGGTGTCGGTGGGGAAGCCCCGGGGAGTGGGTAAGTCCCGGCTGACGTCAGCGGGCTCAGCACCCCGCGGGCCCGGCCGGCTAAGGGCCGGGGCAAGTAACGGGCCGGCGCTGAGGCCCGACGGCCGCCGCGGTAGCTTGAGGCGCCCAGAGGCCGGGGAGGGGCGCCCGAGGGACCGGGCCGCCAGTCGCTCGCCCTCTCGGCCGCCAGCTCATTCACTCACCTCGGGCGGCGGGGCGTCGCCCCTTCCCCAGTCTCGCTAGCCCGCCTACAGGGTCGGCCCCGGCGCCCCACACCCGCCGCCCTAGTATTTACCTCCAACGCGCTATCCCCAGTGCAGCCGAACCTGCTACCTGGGCCCGCCCCCACCTGCCCCGCCTCCGAACCGCCCAGGGACAGAGGGAGGGAGAGGGGTAGGCGGGGGCAATCCCGACGCTAACCAATCGCAGCCCGAGCTGCGTTCCTAAGCACGCTCTGATTGGTCCGTCCTGTGACAGCCCTTCCTCCAATGGCTGCCGGCCCGGAGCGGACTGAAGGGACTTTCCGCTCCGTCAAGCTCGGTCGAGCCAAAGGGAAAGCGAAGGGGAGGGGAGGAGAACTGGAGATACGGGGGGCGGGGGGCTCTGGCTGATTGGACGAAATATTGCGGGTGCCACGGCCCCATTGGCTAACAACAGAGCCGGGGCGGGGCGCTGTGCTTCTCCCGGCTCCACCCGGGTCTTGGCTTTTGGCTTAGCTGTCAAAACTCCTGCAGACTGAGAGTTCGGAGCTGGGGTGGGGAGGAGCCCAGACGCAAGCTAGGAATAGGATTTTAGGATTCCACGAAAAAGCAAAGCTTTGGAATAAGACCTAAGTTTGAATCCTTTGCGCTTTCAATTAGTAGCCGCGTGACACGCGGAACTCAACTGCTCTGAGCCTCAATTTCCCCATCTGTAAAATGGAGATAATCGGATCGCCTGTGTTACAGGATTGTTGTGAAAAATCGTATGTAAAGTCCTGACACACATTAAGAGCTCAGTAATGTTGTCTTTTCCTCTTCCTCAGATTCTGTGTGGGACCCCTGCTGTTTCTGAACCTCCGTTGCCACCTATCCGAGTTTGGAGGGACGTCTCCCTAGGGTGATGGAGAAGGGATTTCCACACAAGGCCTCCCAGAGATCTGCACCCCTGGCCACCAGCCAGGACTTGGGGTGTAGTTAAGGATCTTTCAATTAGAAGGGAGATTTCTGATTCCCAAAAGTGCTCACAATATTTAAGGAAGTGCTTTTTATAATCAGTCCCAGAGCCTTGCAGCATGCCTTGCTGCACCGGATACTCCTGTTAATTAATTCCTTCTCCTTTGACATTTTAACTACCAATTATAGGAGAAGGTGATTAATACTGAGGAAGGAAGATGTGGTGTGTGTGTGTGTGTGTGTGTGTGTGTGTGTGTGTGTTTAACCATGAGAGGGAAAATTTTCCTCAGTGGAAAGTGACATTTCTGAAAATCTGGAGAATTTAAACCAGTGAGTCCATAAAATAAGTCACAGGAGTTATTATTAACATTACTGGTAAACAGGCCACCCATCTCCTTTGCCATAAGAGCCCAGAATGAAATGGACATCTTTTGAAAACCTCAATCCATTCTTGTCCCTCTTTAGTCCATCCTTAGCCATCTTCATGATCACAATGCAGGAGAAAGCAATAAAATGAGACTCAACAGGCCTAACTCTAAGTGTGGCCTTAGGCAACACTGTTCCCTTCTAGATCTAGGTTCTCCAAAAAAAGTCAATAGGACTCCGAAGTCACAGTCTGGCTGTCGGGAAGAAAAATTCAGCCTGAGGACTGTTTTTGCTTGACCCATACAGTGAGGAGGAAGAAGTGGGATGAGGAAGAAAGATTTTGAATCCTTTTAGACAGGGCAAGCCCACTCCCTTTCTCCAGTTTGCCACATTCCTCACCATTCCCTATTTTATCCTGCTGGAACACTTCTCTCATTTACATTATCTGCTGGCTCCTGAAGGCATTTGAATTTGCCACCCCTGGCATAGAACATCCTCGTGTCCTTTGGTGCTGCTGAGCCCTAGGCTTCAGGAGGGCTTTCTTCCCTACCAGCGGTGGTCAGCCCTCCTGTCACAGGTTCCCTGAATCAGTGTCAGGGCCCAAATTCATCCAACAGATATTCTTCCAAGCCAGACGGGATAAACAGGGCTTATCTCAATTACCGTCTCCTATCAATTGGTAATGACCGCCTAGAACATTGTGTTGAAAACAATCCTCACGCTGTATTCAGGCTCACAGGGAAGAGAGATGCCTGCCAGGGGATGAAATGGGAAACGGTGTCATGGTGCTATTACTTACAGTCCTTAGTAAGCTAGCCTTTCATTTTACAGATGGGAGATTAAGGTCCAGAGCGGGAAAACAGCTTGTCAACAGTCACCCAGGGGCCCTAGGGCCCTGATTCTCCTAATTGCAAGCCAGGGCTCTTTCTACCTCTGTTTAAATGGATTCTCCAACTGAAATGCCCATCCTCTCTGCCTTCCAAATCCTCCTTCGTTTAAGGCTCAGCCAGAGCCCACCCACTTCCCGGGGTCTTTGCTGACGGCTCCAGGCCCCACTGATCCCCTCTGTCTACCCACCACCCCGCAGCCTCTTCCACTCAGCCTGGCCCTGGCTTCACACGACCGGTGGTTCTGTTACTGTGCGAGCAGCAGGAAACACGGCAACGTATGAGAGAGATGCCACCCTCGTCCTTTGGCAAGGAAGGCAGACCTTAAACGAATAATTACACCATCACTTAACTGGGGCGGTTAGAGGGAGCCCCAGAAGGAGAACTGCTCTGAGCACACATCAAAGGTGGCTGGGTACCCAGGGAAGGCCTATTTGAGGAAGTCATCTTTAAGATGTGGTAGGAAAGTTGACTGGCAGCCGGGGTGAGGGGAGCACCCCAGGCAAAGGGAACATGTTACATGACATATTGGAGGAACTGGAAGGGGCAGAGCACAGAAAGTGTGGGCGCAGAAGGGCCTGTCTAGGGCCTGATGAGCAAGGACCAAGGGGTGGTCTATATCCCAAGAGCAGTCAGAGCCCTCTGAAGGGTGTTAAGCAGGGTAGTAACTGTAATTCTGCACTACCTTGCATACTTCTCTTATGGCACATAGCAGGACCCCAACAAAAAGCCAGTGAACTGAATGGAGCTCTCTCCCCCAGGAGCTGGGACCCTCCTGGTTGCCTGGTAGAGGCCTATGACTTGGAGTAACACCCAGTCAGGTCTCAGCAAAACCTTCACAGCAGCACTGGTCATGTTTATTCATGACATGCCGCCCCATGCTTCCCAAATCGCTGCCACAGGCTACCCCTACTTCCAGCTTTGCCAAATTCAGTGTGAATTTTATATCCTGCTGCACAACCCAAGTATCCTGATGTTTCACACTTCCACTCCCCCATCTCAGTAAGTGGCAACTGCCAGTTTTTCATCCAGCCTCCCGTGGATCCAGTCCTAGGAGCGTGTGCATTCATGAACTCTAAACCACGAGGCTGAATGGACCAGGCGTCCCCACAGACAAGGACACCATACCACTGCTCTCTCCATGATAGACCGGTGTGGCATTTCAGTCAATGGCTGAGTCGAGAGCCCTCCATCTCGGGGATGTGCTTCTCTCTTAGCGAGGCAAACGCTAAACACAACTGAACATTCTGTCTGAGGGCTTGTACTCCGGTCACCTAAAAGCTCTTTTTAATCAGATAAAAGAGATTATTTTAATCATCTTTAAACTAATCCAACTGAACTATAAATCCATGTTCTCCTGTTTGAGCTATTTGCTGTTATCAATGACAAATGATTTCTGTGTGATTTAGAAAACACACAGAGAGAGAAAAAGGGTTTTGTGCTCTCCATTGGGATCTTTGTGCTACATCTAGAATCTCATTTTGAGCAGTAGATACGTTAGGAATGATCCCATGTCCCAGGAAGCCTTCCTTCCTAAGGAAGGAATCACTAACAGTGTCGGGAAAAAGTGACTCATTATCAGAATCTACCCCAGGGGCAGAAACTTCTATTTCTGCCCCTTTTAAGTAGGTGGATTCTCCCTTCATTCAACAGATATTTGGGCACCTACTATGTGCCAGGCACTGTTCTAGATCCTGAGGATGCTGCAGTGAGCATAGCCCATGTTCTCATGGAGTTGACATTCTAGAGGAAGGAAGAAACAAGGGTGCATCAGGTGGTCATGCTGAGAAGAGAGGACTAAGCAGGGCAGGGGCGAAGAGGTGGTTGGGGACTGCTGTTTTAGGTAGATTGTTCACGGAACGGCTCCCTTGATGTGGTAGCATGCGAACAAAGACCCGAAGGAAACTAGGAAGCCAGCCATGCCGCGTCTAGGGAAGAGTGTCCCAGTGGGAGGAGACAGGCAAGTGCGAGGGTCTGGAAGCAGTGGTGTGCTTGGCGTTGCCAAGGAAGAGCCAAGAAACCAGTGTGGCTGGAGTTCAGAGAATGGGGGTGTGAGTGACAAGGGTGAGGCCAGAGAAAACACAGGGGTGGTCCAGGCTAGCCGCAGACCTTGCCTTTTACCCGGCACCGGATGGGAAGTCCTGAGGCGTTTAAATCAGAGCCCTGGCTCATCTGACTTATGTTTTAATGGGCTCACTCAGAGGGACAAGGGCAAAAGCAGAGAGGCCAGTCAGTAATCGGGCAAGGGTGGGCCCCGAAGGAGCCCCTTGTTTCTTGGGGGGTGGGAGAGAGCAGGTGGGAGGAGGGGAATGTGGAACTGGAGATGTCAAGAAAGAAGGTCCAGATAAAGAAGAGATGCAGCCCTTCCTGTGAGGAAGGATTTTCAGGTGATTGACGGGGCAGGGGTAGCACTTAGGGGATTGGATTTGTGGCTTTTTCTGGAAGTGATGATAGGTGGGATTACATTTAGAGGAAAAAAAAAAAAAGAAATCTTGGGGAATCCAAAGAGCTTGGATTGCCAGTCTGCACAGCTGCAGTCTCCCCCTATGTAGTTCTCCAAGGGCAACTGCCCAGGCCGGTCCTTGATGTTGTTCATGACCTTGCTGCCCACCGGAACCTGCCACCCAGGGCCCGAGGCCCTGTGTCCCCTCCCGTAAGGCCTTGCCAGGGAGTGTGCCCTGAGCGCTGTGTGCTGCACCAATCTCCCGAGCGGGAAAGGAGGCGTGAAGGTGTTGGTGCAATAATGAAATGATGCTGCATGTAGTCTCAACGCAGCCCGCTTGGAATGGGATTCCGCCTCCCACATCTCCGTGGGGTGTATTCATTTCAGCATCTGGGTTTGGCACTCTAGGTTTTGGGAAAAAAAACACTCAGATTGACATTTTTTTTTCTTCTAAGATGATGGTGAATCTAATTAAAGTCTCAAGCTCTTTAAAAATTCTTCTGCCCTGATACCTTTTTTTTCTGTGTGGAAGAATTAAATATTCTGAGCTACAGATCTGGAATCTGCCTGCTCCCAGATAAGCCACTGGCCACCAGCACACATCTTTCAGGTAACCTCCCTGTTGGAGAATTTTAAGAGTCCTAATTCGCAAGTTACCTGCAGATACCTAGAACGCCTTTGGTGGACCTACTGGCCTTTCGCAAGGTAGGAAACATCCACTCTGAGCTCTGACGGTAATCACATGTCAAGATCTCAGCTCCACCCTTACCTGGGCCCTCTTACATTTTTTTTTAAATAAATTTATTTATTTATTTTTGGCTGTGTTGGGTCTTCATTGCTGCGCGTGGGCTTTCTCTAGTTGTTGCAAGCAAGGGCTACTCTTCGTTGCAGTGCACAGGCTTCTCAGTGTGGTGGCTTCTCTTTGTTGCAGAATACGGACTCTAGGCGTGCGGGCTTCAGTAGCTGTGGCACGCGGGTTCAGTAGTTGTGGCTTGCAGGCTCTACAGCGCAGGCTCAGTAGTTGTGGCCCACGGGCTTAGCTGCTCCACAGCACGTGAGATCCTCCCGGACCAGGGTTCGAACCCGTGTCCCCTGCTTTGGCAGGCGGCTTTTTAACCACTGCGCCACCAGAGTAGTCCCACCTGGGCCCTCTTGAGCTCTTTGTTCTCCATAATCTCTCCCTGGGTTATATCATCCAGGCCCAAAGACCCCATTCCCCTTTTGATGCTGAGGATGCCCATGGTGTTATATCTGGTGGTGACCTCTCCCATGGGCTCCAGACCCACGCCAGAACGTGGCGTCTCCATTTGACCTTTCTACTTAGATACCTCAAACTTGAAACCCCAAAACAGCAGTCTCTCCTGCTTCCAAACTTGTTTCCTCCCCAGTTACTCAAGTCAAAAATCTAGCAGATATCCTTGAGTCTTCACTTTCCCTCACCACTTTCATCCATTCCATTTGTAAACCTTTGGGAATTGACCTCTAGAATATCTCTGGAATCCATCCTTTTCTCTCCACCTCCACTGATACCCCCTGATGCTGCCCAGCTGCCTCTCCCCTGCAATGGCTCCTAGATGGTCTCTCTACTTCCTCTTCTCCTCACCCTTACCTTTGTGCATTGCAGTCGCTTCTCCACCCCAGAACAAGAGAGATCTTCTTTAAATGGGTTGCATTGCACCGCTTGGAACTCTCCAATGCCCTGCCATGATTCTTTCCCATGGCCAACTAGGCCCTTCATGAACTGGCCCTACCTACCTCTGCAGACCCATGTGGTGGACTCTCCCCTTAGCTTGCCTCAAACACACTGTATTCGTTTCCTGTGGATGCCGTAACAAATTACCACAAACTTGGTGCCTTGAAACGACACAAATTAATTCTCTTACAGTCCCGGAGGCCAGAAGTCCAAAATGGGGCTAGAACAAAAGTAGCTGCAGGACGACACTCCCTTCAGAGGTTCTAAGGGAAAATGTGTGTCCTTGCCCTTTCCAGCTTCTCGAGCTGCATTCCTTGGCCCGCGAGGCCCCTTCCTCCACCCTCAAAGCCAGGAGTATAGCCTCTTACTTCAGTGGTCGCCTTGCCTGCCTCTTCTGTGCCAAGTCCCCCTCGCCTCTCTCTTATAAAGACGCTTGTGGTTGCATTTAGGGTCTACCCAGATAACCTAGGATAACATCCCTATCTCAAGATCCTTAACTTAATGACATCTTTAAGTCCCTTTTGCCGTGTAAAGCGACATTTTCAGGTTCCGGGGATCAGGACCTGGCTATTTGAGGCGGGTGTGTGGATTATTCAGCCTACCACACCCACCAAGCTCTCGTCCACGACAGGGTCTTTGTAAAGCTTGTTCCCTGTGACTGGAATCCTCCCCCAGGTCCCCCTCCCTCTTTGCATGGCCAGTTCCTTCTCATCTGGGGGCCTGTCACCTTACCTGTCACCTCCTCGCAGAACCTGTCTCTGAACAACCTCCAATCCAAAGGTTTCCCTCTATCTTGAAACTTTATTTCCTTCCTAGCACTTGCCACAGTGGACCTTATTTTATATATTTTCAAGTTTACTTGTTTTCTGCCTGCCTCTCCCTCTGCCCTCCCCACCAGTGCCTTGATGACAGGGCTGGTGTCTGTTCTGTTCAGATGAATTTGCAATGCAAGATCGTGCCATGCAAACAGGCTGCTCTGTCTACTCCTTTGAGAAAGCAGCACCCCCCATCTTCCTCCTGATCTTCTCTATTTGAAAGAATGGTCCAGACAGAACCTGATGCCACCAACAAAGAGAACCCACCCCTATGTTCATAGCATCATTGTTTATAATAGCCAAGACATGGAAACAACCTAAATGTCCGTCAACAGATGAGTGGATAAAGAAGATACAGTATATATATACACACACACACACACACATACATATGCAATGGAATATTACTCAACCATGAAAAAGAATGAAATAATGCCATCTGCAGCAACATGGATGGACCTAGGGATTATCATACTAAGTGAAGAAAGATAAATACCATATGATATCAGTTATATGTGGAATCTAGAATAGGACACAAATGAACTTATCTATGAAACAGAAACAGACTCACAGGGCTTCCCTGGTGGCACAGTGGTTGAGAGTCTGCCTGCCGATGCAGGGGCCGTGGGTTTGTGCCCCGGTCTGGGAGGATCCCACAAGCCGCGGAGCGGCTGGGCCCGTGAGCCATGGCCGCTGAGCCTGCGCGTCCGGAGCCTGTGCTCCGCAACGGGAGAGGCCACAACAGTGAGAGGCCCGCGTACTGCAAAAAAAAAAAAGAAAGAAAAAAGAAACAGACATAGAGACTTGTGGTTGCCACGGGGGAGGGGTGGTGGGGCAGGGATGGAGTGGGAGGTTGGGGTGAGCAGACATAAGATCTATAGAATGGATAAGCAACAAGGTCCTACTGTACAGCATAAGGAACTATTTCAATATCCTGTGATAAACCATAATGCAAAAGAATATATACCTATATATGTAACTGAATCATTTTGCTATATAGCAGAAATTAACACAACATTGTAAATCAACCATGCATCAGTAAAATAAACTAAAACGAACAAACAAAGAGAACCCACACACATGCTCTCCCTGGGCAAGGGCCCAGGGAGATGTCACAACATTTAACCAACCAGAAACCAACACACGAAACCATTCAAGGAAGCAGATTTCACCTTGATGAGCGGCCACGTGAGTCCTTGCTAATTAAATGCAGCTAAGAATTATTTCGCCAAGGCCCACTCAGGAGGCTGCTTGCCGAGGAGAACTGTTCCCAAATCTTCTCCTGTTAGAGACTCCCGGAGCCACTTGGAGAGAATGGAGGGAGGCCCAGGGGTCCTTCTCGCATTTCTCACATTTGCCGCAGCCTAAAGTTCATGCTGGATTAGACTTTTCTAAACCAAAGCCAAATGTGTTTTGATTGCAAGCCTATTTCTAAAACCTGCTTGTGCCTTAAGCAACCAACTCTCTGGTTGAAACATCATGTTTCCCCCCTTCAAGTAGAAAATTGTGCTTTAATATTTGACGATGTTCAGGAATATTTTTAAATGTTTGGTCTCAACAAAGATAGCTTCGGTGACTCAATAGTTTTCTCCTCTGTGATTATGTGCGGCATAAAATTCGTGGCCCTATTTTTTTTATAAAAACATAAACTTGGGAGAAAAAAACCAAGTGGTTTATAAATATTAACCAGTTTTTCACAGATAACAGTGTTTAAAATAATAACACTTGCACAGCACCTGACAGTTTAGAAAAGCTTCAACATGCATCATTTTGAAAAATTCAGAATAAACATTTGCTTTATAAGGAAGGGCCTTTGATTTTGCCCTGTAAACTTTTGATCCATAACTTTATATCCTAAAGCATTCTGGCACATATAAAACTGAACGGTCTTTTATGAATATATTTTGGAAGTCTGCTTCCAGAGTTCAGTTCACAGGCATCAGAGTGGGGCTGTTCAAACTTCTGGCCCAGATTAATTTTAAAAAGCTGCATTTGGATGGGGAGTGGTTTCCAAAGGTTTAACTGAAAAGTAATTGATTTCACTGGAAATAAAGGTCCAGGTGTGATACCAGCTGTAGTGTGGTCATATTTTTCTTGAAAATCTAGAATGTCTTGAGGAACACATGGCTGTCATGTGTCCCCTCTCAAAAATGTCTTAAGTACCAGAGGAGAGCAGGGTAAATTGAAGCCTTTCCCATCCAGGATGTGTGGGGCGTTGAGCGGAGTGGGAGGGCGGGAGGAGGGCTGGGGTGTAACGGAAGGAGCAAAGATGAGAACGCCAGTATTCTGAGTCCTCAACCGCAGAGGAAGCGCCATGTACAGGGGTCCAGGATGAGTGGAGGAACTAGACATAGAGAACAACCTAATGGGTGACCATGAGTTGAAACACAGCAGAAAGTTGCTTCCTGAATACCCCTCCTCACGTGGAGCTCTCTGCACCAATAAGCACGCAGTGGCATCCGTGGCTCCTCTGACCCGTGTCAGGTTGGCCCGAGACCAGCCCCATCATGTAGAGGGGGGCTGCCCCTCTTCTACATCCCAGGATTGAATCTTGGGAAGAACTGACAGGAAAAATAGGCTTTGGGAAAGTCTGCTCTGCGGGGCACTGATGCGCCTTCCTCTGCCAGGACAAAGGTGACCTATTGGGCTGGCCCTGGGCAGGACCAGGTTCCATCTGAGTGGACTGCTGTCAGGCGTCATCCCGTTTCTGGGATCCAAACCCACGGCCTGCTCCCAAACAAACTGAGATGAACGTTGACCTGGAGACATCAAAGCAAGAGTCTGGTGTCCCTGTGGCTGAGCTTCTCAGTTTCCTCCGGAGAGAAAGTGTTTCCTCGGAGCCTGAAGGGGATAAAGCAAAGAGAGGTTTGAATAAGACCAGGACCAGAGCAGTGTTTTCAACCAGGAAGCTGCCGCTTTATGAACTCATGCCTGGATGGCCTGGCCCTCCGGCCCAGCTGCAGCTCTCCTGGGAGAGAAGTCTGTGCAGGTTTCACCTTCTGTCAGCCAGGATGGCTCATGAATCACTGTGCACGATTTAACAAGCCTTCATGGCCCTGCAGAGTCCACACTGGGCCCAGCCAGCCCTGACTCCCAAGGCTGGCCATTCTTTTTAAGGCAACAGCAGAATCTGTCAAGAATGCAATGAGCAAATCCCAATGTCCTCCCAAGCTCTGCCAATAACACCAGAACCCTTAAAATATCAACCTGATGCTAGCTTGTTCCCCCCGGACACAGAATGTGACATTTCTCAGAACTGTGCAATGGTTTAAGAAAAAAAATAAAGCCCACGCTCTACGCAGGACCCGAGGACCTCACAGGCTACAGGGATTACACAATCGCACAGAAAGGAAAAATCTCTCCATCGTAGGACAGATTTTTACAAGTCTTTATTTTTAACTTCATCATTTGATAGCTACAGTTGCTACTGCCTTGATGTGCTTTTTGAGGGAGGGACAAATCTGCATATGTAAAGCAGGGTTCACGAGCTTTCAGGGATGAGGCATGTAATATACAGCAGCCGAAGGGGCCTGGCCCAAGCCAATCGGCCTGGTGGGGTTTAGGGTCAGCCTGAGCCGGTTTGCCCAGCTGAGTGGGGTCAGCCTGTCCTCTACTCTGCTTAACTACTGGCATTCTAAATGGAGTTCCAGAGTGGCCAGCTTTTTTTGAGAAACCCCTGAAAGATAGATTTTTATAGGGAATGTCCTCATTTTAAGATATTGGTTTCTAGCCCAGTGCCTGAAACATATATAGTGTCATTCACTCATAACATGTTAAATCAGGAGAAACCTTTCTACCTATAATCTGAGTGATAAATCTGTATTTATCCAGGGGAAAAGAAGAGGGAGAAATCTTTGAAGTTGTGATGCACTGCTCTTTTCAAATACATAAAGGAACATGGCTTTTCATTACGTATAAGACTTGGAAACACTGGCCAACAGTTCCCATCCTGTGTAACAGCCGCCCAGAACTGCAGAGGGTCTAATATAAGAGCATTGACCTGTGAAGGCAAATGGGATATCCAGGGAAGGCAAGGGCTGAGTTCTTTTCTCTGTTTCCCTCTTCAACCACACCCCAAATCCCACACGATTGCCTAGAACAGAGACATTCCTGAATAAACGCTCATGATTTAAAAATGAGAGAGTTGGTCCCAGCTTAGAAACATGATGACATCTTTCCCAGGGAACCAGACCCATCACATGCAGAATGGGACTAAATGTCAGGGTCATAAGGGATCTTAGAAATTCTCAAGCTTCTCTCTCCCTTCACCCCAATTTATAGATTGGAAAACTGAGGGAGGTTAAAGAGGCCTGCCCAGGGGCCTTACCAGACTTCCAGGATGGTGTCATTCTTTTCAAGGGCCTGCAGGAGGGCTTCTGCCCCAAGGGAGGTGATGCAGTTGTTAGACAGCCTGGAGAGGAAGATGGAATGGTGAGCTTTCAGGATGCTGGCTTGTCTTCCTCAGCCTGTTTAATTAAAGGAGGCTTCGGGAGCCGGCCAGCCTCCTGAAGCCCACCTGCCCCCTCAGCATGTCCCTCTCCTGCCAGAGATTCCCAATGAGCTCATCCGCAAAGGCTCAATGCCCAAAGTGAAATGCACCCCTCTCTCCTCCATTCACCAGATGAGTATTAAGTACCTGCTCCCTTAGGAAGGAGCATGGTGGTTAAGTACGTGCATTTTAGTGCCAGACCTCCTGGGTTCAAATCCACCTTACGCTACTCCCTTTTTGATCTCAGGCAGATGAGTCCCAATTTCCTCATCTGTAAAAAGGACCTAGAAGAGTACCCACCTCATGGAGTACAAGAATTAAACAAAGAATGGCATATTCTGAAGCACTGGGCACTGTACTTAACTGATAGAAAATAATCGATGAACAGTAATATTGTCATTTAAGAGCCTTGGGGGCACAAGGACACAGACTAAAGAAAATATGAGGTTGGAAATGGGGAGGGAAGATGGTATACAGTCAGGGACAGCAGGGGGAGAGCCAAGTGGTCCCCACACTGCTCTTTTGCTCACAGCTGGCCTTCTATAATCTCCACTACCTGGCTTCCCCCTCAACAATTTCAGGAACTTCGGAGAAGCTGACCCTAAGGCAGTGCTAAAAATAACAGCAGGCGATATTTTTAGAGCTCTTACTATGTGCCACGTCATAACCTACATCACCTGGGCTCACGCTCAGAACCCTATGTGGAGGGTTCAGTTTTTACCCCATTTATACTTGAGGCAACTGAGGCACAAATCCAAGCGGGAACGGCTGGTAATGGTGGAGCTGGGGCCCAAACCCCAGCTGTCAGGCTCCAGAGCCTGCAGTCTTGACCAAGGCCTGGCACAGACCACGTCTGGAAGAAGGATGTAAGCTTTGCTTTCCTTTTTTAGGATATGTGAGAAGCTTGATTTTTATGGGGAAACAGTGGAGGAGGATACAGTTCAGTGGTGCTGAATTATAAGACTCTCGACAGAGCAGCGTGGGACATCGGCGGCGCCCACTGCCTGGCATCTGTGGGGTTCGAGTGGGGTAAGTCTATGACAGTGAGGGAGGACAAATGCGCCTCATCCGCACACGGTCGATAATAAACCAGATATTGCCAAGAGCCGCCCTGCGTGCAAAGCCTGGGATCCCAGCGCAGACAGACCCAAGCTTCACCAGGGCCTCCGAGCCCGAGCTTCATCCGTGTGACGAGTGGAAGTGTTTTCCCCAAACACTTGGCAACTTCCTAGCCCCTGTGAAGCAACACAAACAAGTGTTGCCAGAGTGGATGGCGGGTTGGCAGCAAAGCAGACGTTCTCCCGGCTGCAGCTGTCTGCTGGTCTCGGAAGGTGAGTGTTTTCCCCGGGCCACGCTTGCCAGGGCAGAGGCCAGTCTCCTCTAGCAAAAAGGGCCATCTGCTGGTGCCCTGACATACCTGGGAAATGAGACCTTTGGCACCATGGCTGGTGTGACGCCAGCCTCAGAGAGCACCGTTCCACAAGCCTGTGGTGACCACTGGCTGGGCCCCTGCTCATACCCGCCGTCCCTCTCCTTGTGGCGTGGGTCCCTGACCACCGAGTGCGCCTCTAGTGGTCCCCTGATCGCCTCCCCGGCGACACCACTGCTGCCCAGCCCTCCAGCTCTGGACCCGCAGGACCTCCATGAGCTGCCATCCCCTTTCACCAGCTTCCTCCACTGCCCTCAGCCTGATCCACTTTCCATCTCTCACCTGGAAGGGTGCAAGAGCCTCCTGGCTGGTCTCCCTGCTTCCATCTTACCCTCCTTCCACCTGTTCTGCACAAAGCAGTAAGCACGATCTTTGGATGATATAAATCAGGTCACATGACTGCCCTCATTAAAACCCACCGAAGCCTTCTCAGTGTCCTTAGAATAAACTCCCGAATCTTCCCCAGAGCTCTGAGGCTGCTGTGGCCAGCTCCTTCCCACTCCACCATCCACTACAGTCCAAGCTCACAGGCCCTCCTTCTGTTCTCAAAACCACCAAGCTCGTTTCTGCCACAGGGCCTTTGTACTTGCTGTTCTGCCCACCTGGATTGCACGTCCCTAAGACCTCAGCATGGCGGGAACCTTCTTGTTATTCAGGTTTCAACTCAGATGTCACCTTCTCAGAGAGGCCTTACCCAGCAGCAACTCCCCTACCCTCTCCAGTCACTCCCTGTCATCTCTCTCTGGAATTTTCTTGAGAGCACTTATTACTAACAGAAATGGTCTCATTCGTTTACTTGTTCATCATCTGTCTCTCCTGTTCAAATGTAAGAGCTATGTGAGCAGGGGCCTTTTTACCACTCTATCCTCAGTGCCTCAAACAGAGCCTGGCACGGACTGGGTGCTCCAGAAACATTTCTTGCATCAATACATAAATGGATGAACACACACATGAGTAAAAGCAAGCATGCCTGCCTGCATAACACACCAAGAGGAGCCACTGGGAATGACCATCAGAATTCTCCAGCCTGAGTCAGAGAGGACCCCTGGAGGGGGGGAAGGGCCCAGCCTGTAAGTCACTATAGCGGATGCTGTGGGCAACCCACCCATATTGCCTCAGCTCTCACCTCTACCTCTGAGGGCTGCTTGCCGGGAAGACCCCCATTCTCTGCCTGAGGCCTTCCTGCTGACCCCAGGAGCATGGTCAGCCATGTTCGGGGCAAGCCAGATGTGCCAGAAAACGAATATCCCCGCAAGCACACTTCAACATGTGAAGGACAGCAGCTGGTGGACAAACACCCCCGCTGCCTCTCGCCCACAGCATTGTACCCCAGAGGTCCCCCGGGATAACCGGCTTGAAAACACACCTTCTTTTGGTTACTGTCCCTCCCCGGCCTCATTTCACTACCCTCTCGCCAGTGTTTGCGGGGACTACCTCCCAAGTAAACAATGTACACTGGAACCCCTGCCTGGGATTGGGGGAACGCAGAAAAAACAGCAGTTTTCTACCGGGCCACTTCCTGTGAGTTAGCCAGGTTGGGAAGCCTCCCAGATCTCTGATTCAGAAACACCCCCTCCCAGGGCCAGTCATTACTGGCCCAGCTCCTGCTTACAGGTTCCTTACTTCAGGACTTTCAAACTTGAATTTTTCTCCAGTCCTTTCGCGAGACAGCACACACCTTCATCCTGGACATGGTTCTCCTCCAGGCTGGCAAGAACAAGGGAGAAAACCCAGTTGATATGGTAATGTTTATTATGGAAGATGACGCCAATAAAAATGAATGCATGTGCCCCCCCCCCCAATTAAGAATATCCAACATCTGAAAACCCACATTTACCAGTAAAGTAAGAACAGGCCAAGCAGGGTATGAGGGTTCTCAATTCCTGGGACATCTCTGGGAGAGAATTTGCCCCAGGGCTTCTTCACATAAGAAGTTCCCTCATGTCCCAGTGACTCAATACCCATTTTCCCTTTCTTTCTCATTAATGGAAGGCTAACGTCATTGGGAGCAGCCATGTGCTTGGTGGAAAAACTATGTTTCCTGCTCTCCACTGCAGCCAGGGTTGGCCAAGTGACATCCACATGGCCACCAACACATAAGGAGAAACTGACAGATGGGACCTCTGGGAATGTTCTTTAAAGGGGAGAGACCCAGCCTTTTGCCCTTCCTGGATATAGAGACTGAACCTGGACTGCAGAAGGAGTGCTGTGGGTGCTGCAGCAGCCACCTTGTGACCATGAGGAAACCAACCATGAGGATGAAACCGCACGCTAAGGATGTGAAGGATTAGAGAGATAGAGTCCAGACCCCTGCTGACCTCATGTAGCTGCCATACCAGCCCTATGCTGCCTACCTCCAAACTGCATGTACATGAAAACATCAATCCTTTACAAGTTTAAGCCACTGTAAATAAAGGTATTCCATCACTTGCAGCCTAATGCAGTCATAACCGAGACACTCACAGTGAGGCACTCCTCTAACAAGAAATTCCAATCAGGATATACTCAATGGTACACTGGCAGTGCTAGTGAGCCCTGGGCCCTGCTAGTGGGCCCTGCAAGGCCCATTGGCAATATTCATCTTGTGGCCATGCTCATAGGTTTCAGTGCCTTTATGCTTCCCGGAAAAATCAAACATTCAGCATTTTATCTCCCTGATATAATTTGGAACTGCCCAGAATATTTCAGAAGAAGGCTAGACAAGTGGCAGCTAAAGGATGGAAAGCTTGGAATCAGGATAAATAGGATTCATGGTTCATCTTTTAACTTCCGCCAAACTCCACTCCACCTTGCACGTGACCCTGACTTTAATATCCAGTGTCCTTAGGCACTCACATTCACCTCGAAAAGACAAAACAGCAGTCATTGGAGCAGCAGCAGCAGCAGCGAGAGTAGTAGAAATACTGTCACTACTACAGTTTCACATTTATGGAGTGCTTACACACACTCCAGACACTGTACTACGCTCCTCACGAGCATTACCTCATTTAATTCTTACAAAAGTGTTTTATAGTGGAAAGCATCCATACTCTCATTTTACAGGTAAGAAACTTAAGATTCAGAGATTGTTACTTAACTTGCCTAAGATCACAGCAGGCCTTGAAGGTCAGCTGGCTGGATTCCAGAGTCTGTTCTCTTAACCATTATGCCCCAGGGAGGCAGTAAACAAACCAACAAACCAATCAATATAATTAAATGAAAAGAATTAGCACCTATATGCCAGGCTCTATAAGCTTCATGTCACCCAGGACAAAGACAAACACAATCACCCAATCATTCAGTCATCCACCTTTGTCTTACACACACAATGGCTTCCACAGAGGAGGCCAGAGAATGAAGAAAGGCTGATGTCTGCCTCTCTAGAGCAATGAATCTCCTAAACTCACCAGAGTTCTTCCAGGGCCATGTTCTTTTCCAACATCAATGCTAAGGCTTGAGCGCCCACACTGCCAATGTCGTTCCCCACCAGGCTGGATGTAATCAAGGAACAAAAATATGTCAGAGCAGGGAGGGACCTCAGAGATAAGATAACCCATGAAGTGCAAAATGCATGGCACACATTGCCCCATGTCCTAGTCTGCTCTGTGTCAGACATCACTAATTGATTACAGTGCCAGACATCACTAATTGATTACAGTGCTCTTTTTCATTAAGCCCAGAAGTAGCTTTAGAATCCTTCCCAACATAGTGTACTGGGCAGCCCCCACTAACAGACTGGAGTTGGCCCTTGAGCTAAAGTGTATCTGATCTAGCCCAAGACCTTCAGTGTACAGATAGGGAATCAAGACCCCCGAGAGGAGAAGTGACCCAAAGTCACCCAGAAAGACTCAAGTGTCCTGATTCCAAATCTAGTGGTTTTTCTTTATCATCCAATTATCTAATACAGGGGGCTAAAAATGAAGTTCAAAGGTCTTCAGAACTGGCCCAAGCGCCTCCCTCCTCCTATTGGCTCCCCCATGACAATTTCAGGACAAACACTGAGGCATACCTGAGCCACCTCAAGCTCCGGTGATCACCCAAGGCTTCAGCTAACGCCTGGGCTCCCCTGTCGCCCACCTTGTTGCCCCAGAGCCTGAAAAGTCCAACAGAGCCAACAGACAGTGTCAGTGAGAACCCACCATGTGTTCTAGACATGTGCCTTTCCTCTCTATGGCCCCAATCAGAGGGGCAGGACCACCCAATCCCAGAAAGGTCTCAGGGGGACTCCTAGGTCCCAGCAAAGTGAACTTGCCTCCATTTTTGGAGGGATGGCCAAACTTCACTCAGGTTTCTTTAGCTTCTTTAAATCAGCCTTACAAACAAAATAGTTAGAGACCCACCCAGTGTACACCCTCAGGGACGAGGAACTCATGCTCAATGCCAATTCATGGTTGTGATATTTTTTCCTGACATTAGATCAGATGTGCTTGTGCTAACTGCCACCCACGAGTCCCTAACTACCTCTGGGACCACCCAGAACAAGGCTAACTGTTCTTCCACAAGCCAGCTCTTCATTTCTTCCTCCTTCTTCACATCCCCAGGCCCTTCACGGCATCTAACTCCACCTTTTGGCTCATACACCTCAGACACACCCTAATTTGGACACACCCCTTTTCAAAGGTGAAGCCCCGGTCACACCTTGGGACCTGGCTATTTTATGTGTGGGAAGTTAGGCTGGACCTGTAGGTGCCCACGTGAGCAGAGACAGTGGCCCTGAGATGCTCACTGCACTTTCACTCATTAGGTGAATAGTTATTGAGCTCCGGCCCTGTGGCAGCTCTGCTCTGTGCTCCGGGGATGTGACACTGTAATAGCAAAAACCCTGCAAACAAGCTAAAGTGTGCATCGACATGCAACCAGCTAAACGCATCACGACATCCACCAGAATACTGAGGCAGCTGTTCTTTAAAAAATGAGATCATGTCATATGAGAAAAATGCCTACAAGAAAAACAAAATGCAAGCTACAGAACAGTTTGTATTATATGATAGTGTTTGGGATTTTAGCACGGGGCCAGGCCCAGACAGGTACCTTAATAAATAACGTGTTGAAAGATAAACATCCCCCGATGTGCAAGATGTGATCTCAAGCAGGAAGGAACTCGGTGGGGCCGTGGCCACCCTTTCCTAGACTCTGTGCTGCTACCAATGCATCCTGGAAAAGGTGCTGATGTCTCCAGCAACGCGGTCCCACTCGGGGCTCAAACCGAGCTGGAGGGCAACTTGCCTGCCTATAAAATGGGTTGGAACACCCAGCCCTAAGGTCATTCTCTCTTCCTACAGTCTTGGGTTCTAAAGCCCCCAGTTATTATCAAATGGATCCTAGTTTACACCAGGAGAAGATAGGACAGGAGAGGGACTGCAGGGAACTGTACAGGTACAACACTGGAGGGTATCGCTCTGCCCAGCAAACAGAGGAAGCCCCACGCAGGGGCCCTGAGGTCTGCAGGACTGTCCTCTCTGCCTGCGTCTGACCCCTCTCCCCTCCCTGGCAGGCCTGATGACCCTACAGGTGGCAAGGGCTCTGCAGGACTTGGTGCAGCCCCTCCCATCCTGGGTTCAGTGTCCGAACTTCCCCACTTCCTTCTCTCTCCTTGGCTCTCACCCCAGGCCGCGCATCATCTGGGGAGCTTTTCAAAATTACTGATTCCTGGACCTTGTATCTGGATATTTCATTTAATTGGTCTGGGGCAGGCAGTGGCATTCTTCAGGAGCTCCCAAGTGGTTCCAACCTATAGACAAAGGTGAGAAGCACAGCCCTAGCACCCTCGAGGACTTCCTGCCACCGCTCATGGGCTCTGCCCTCCCCCAACCCTGACATCCTGAACTTCCTGTTTATTGAGCTCGAAGCAAGGCAGAGGCAGCCTAGGGCCGCCCACGCTCTCCCTGCCTCGCCCTCCCCACTGCAGCCTGGGCGGCCTCTGGGGCCTTTTGGCTTCGCCTGCCCCTGAATCCTCACAAGCCCCTCCGCCCCAGAATCCCACCTACCCCAGGAACTGCAGGGAGGCATTGGCTCTGAGCCCCTGGGCCAGCACCTTGGCTCCCGCGGCTGTGATGTGGTTGTTCCCCAGCCTGGAAGGAAAAGACAGAGGAGGCTGAGAAAGAGAGCAGGATGGGAGGACCCTTAGTGCCCCGAGACCGGGGTCTGGTGGGGGAAGTGCGGCCTGGACAGAGAAACAGGGAAGAAAGCTTTGAGGACTTCTCTGCAGGATGCAGGAACCAGCCCTCCAGTTCCAGCTGGGCAGAAGCAGTGCGTGCTGTTCACACGCAGTGCATGCTGTTCACGCCGGGGGAGCTCCCTCAAGGCTCCTGCGGACTTCATTTTCTACCAGCAAAGGGAAAGGAGTGGAAGGGCCTGTTTTGCAAAGCAATGGGACAGGTTTGAGCAGGAACCACAACAGGCAGCCGCCCAGCAAGGAGGCTTCCCCCAGGGAGCAAGGGTGACTCACTGTTCCACTCTCTCCTCGCTAGACCCTGCCTCCCCCCTGCAGCCTTCCCAGATTCATTGTGGCTGCCCGGTAGCCTCCACCTGTTTGGAAAGGGCCTGGAGCGGGCCAAGGTGGCTGAAAGAAAGAAAGGGATCCTGCTAAGCCTTCGGGCAGGGGTCAAGGAGGGGGTTTCAGCAAAATCCAGACACCTCAGAGAGTTTCAGGGAGGTTCCCAGAACTCTCACCCACAGCTCGAGGCTTCCTGGAATAATAATACAGTTTCATCTTTCAAAACACTTTCATACACTTTAAGCCACTCTGGCTGGCAACAGTCCTGTAGGGCAGGTATTATTATTCCCTTCCGGAAGGGGTGTGGCAGCCTTTCAAACCTCTGAGCTTCCTGGGTAACGAAAGGCCCCAGCTGCCGTGCTGGGAAGTCCGACGTCCCCTCTGCACCAAGGCCTGTTTCCAACAGGCTGCTCCCAGCCAAGGACTGGAAGACCTGAGACTCCTCTGCTGGGCACACTGGCTGGAGGACTCCCCAACAGCCTTCCGTCCTCTCCCCGATCTGCACTGGGGTCTAAGATGCTTCCTCCCACCCCTCCTTCCTTCCCTCTCTCCCTCACTCAGGGTCAGACCTACACTGCAGTCGGCCAACTCTCCCAGCCTCCCCCAGCTTTCTTCCCCGATTTTCCCTTATAGGCATTTTCCCCAGTAAACGTGTTGCACATCTAATCCCTCCTGGGAGCACTGGACGAACAGAATAAACGTGCTGAGAACTTACGTGATTTACCCACCATCTTTCAGGCACTAAGCTCCCTGTAGAAAGCACTCACTATATTGTGCCAGCTTTTGACGTATGTTAACTCGCTTAATCATCACAACAACCTATGAGGTAGCTATAACCATTATCTCCATTTTAGAGAAGGGAAAACAGAGACACAGCGATAGTGGGCTGACCCAAGGTCACACAGCTAATGAGAATTCAAATCTCAGGGATGCTGGACCCAAACCTTGGTTGGTCTGGCTCCAGAGCCCTGTGCTCTCAACTATGATGCTATATTGACCAAAAACACAGGTCTCAAGTTCTGGGTGCACCACCTTTCTGCTACCCTACAGCCCTCCCTGGAGGTTGGGCCAGCCCAGCTCTGGCCACAGCTGCTCTCGGGTTCCAGAGTTGGGAGGAGCAGGTGGTGGCAGCAAAAGAGAGTCCTTGGTACAGAATGACACCTCCGGTGCTGGCCTCAGCAGCCCTGCCTGAGACGGAGTCAACAATTTCAAAATGGCAGCTCCTATCCCTAAACCCAGCCCAGCAGGTAGAAAGAAAGGATGGAGGCAACTCCTCACTTTGTCTTCTTTTACTGCCTCATAAATCCAGGAGGCAAGAATATCCCAGAGAGAAAGAGAAGCCAGGCCAACCCAGGGACTAGCTGGAGGGGCGACACAACAGTGTCAGATGGGAGAGAGACTCCAGTTGAGGCCGAGAGGGCTGGGAGCAGCAGAAACGCAGACTTCCCAGACTGGACCCCCCCAAGCAGTAAAAGGACCTTCTGAGAACTTTTTGGCAACTGGCTGCCTCGCTGCGGTGACAAGTGACGGCTGCATTCCGCCCCCTGCCAAAAGCGTGCTCAATGTACATCAGGGAACTCGGGCACCCCAGAGAGCTGGTGACACTCTTAGACACAGGGAACAAAAAGGTCCTGGAAACCCTCTTCAGTCCTGGGAGATAAAGGTCAAAGGGCAGGAAGCCTCAGCGGAATTGGTCCAGAGTTTGCTGGGGCGGTCACAGCACTAGTGAAACCCTGCTCACAACGAGACACTGCCCCTGTATTCAGCAAGGAGATCACGCGCCCCATTATGAGCCGAGAGCAGACCAAACTGATTCAGTTGTGGGGATGAGAAACAGTCTCCAGGGGTAGGGAAGCCCCAGGCTCACCTCAAAGCCAAGAAATTCTGCTTGCATGCGAGGAGCTTGGCCATGGAGTGTGCACAGTCGTCGGTCAATTTGTTGTTGAAAAGACTGGAAAGTTCCGAGAGAGAAGAGACATGGAGATGAGATGAGGCACAGTGGACAGCAGCCACCCAAAGCCCGGGTAGCCGGGTCCCTCAAGACAGGAGTCCCCTGTGCCCTCCGGCCATGCAAACGTCCCTGTCCCAGCCTGTCCCTTGCTCACAGCTGTTGCCCAGGCGGCATGGCCTGGAGTGAGGCTGGGGACACGGGGCCAAACGTCCACGGCCCAGCCTGACTTACGCTAACTTCTGCAGCTGCTCACAGCGAAGAGCATGTTCAGTGAGCTTGCAGATGCCTCGGTCTGAGACGTTGTTATCTCGCAAGCTGATAAAAGACAAAATAAATAAATTTGAAAACAGAGCCGATGAGAGAGGGGAAAAAACAAACAAAACCCCAAAAGAGACCTTTGCTCAAGCCAGAAGTGTCAGCACCTGTGCTTCTGGGAAACGCTGCAAGGAACGAGCACCCCGGAAACGTGGAGACTCCCCCACGCCTGGCCAGGGTGCTGACGTCACTCACTCTGTAGGGTGGGGGGCTTCGGAAGTGGGGACCCAGAGCCCACGCAAATAGATAAATAGACAAATAAATAAAACAGACTCTCGGGCCCCTCCCCTGGAGCTGGTGAGTCTGCAAGTGTGGGGAGGGGCTCAGGGACCTGTGTATTTTAATAACCGTGCCCATGATTCTGCATCTTCAGGCCAACTTGGGAGGCCCTGACTTAAAGGTTAACACCTCAAGCTCTCTGGAGTCCCTCAAAGGAAGTTCTGATCCTGGCAGCCACTTACTAGCTATTTGCTGGTCCCTTTATCTGTAGAAAAGGAAGGATGGTAATGCCGACCTCACTGGGCTCTTGGTGAGGATTTAAAGAGATAGCGCACGTAAAGCCCTGTCCGCACCTGGCACATAGTAAAAGCTACCTGTAATATGATCACTGGCACGTGTGGAGCCCTTCCCAATAGTAACAATATTTAATCTTCCTTAACCTTTTTTTTTTGTTTTTGTTCATTTTTTTTTCTTCTTTAATCTTTAATGAAGTAGGTACTATTCTGTCCACCAGGGAGAAGGAAACTGAGGCCCAGCAAGTGAAGCACCTTCATTAAGGTTGCACAGCACCTAAAGGATTGCCGCCTAGGTTTTCTGGCTCCAAAGGCCACTCTAAACGATGCCGTTGTACAGCCTCTCCCTTCCGGCCTGCTCTGGGCTCTTAACGTCAGATTCATGCATTGGTGGATCACAAAATCAACTCAGAAGGTTTAGAGCAGCAATTTTACATTGGAAAAAGAAGAGAAAGGAAAAAGAGAGCAGAGTGTATCACGGTTAATAAGTCATTTTGTGAAATTTCAACCTGACGTGCCCGTGTGCTTCCTCACACCCTCTCTCACTGTGGGTCACAGTCAAAAAACTTCGAAAGCCATCGCCCTAGAGTCAGAATTGGGGTCTAAGGAAACCTACACGCATTGGGGCACTTTGTGTATGGGGCTTCTTGAAGCCTGAGGGTTTCGGTTGGCATGGAAACAGCTTCAAGTGGGAGAGATGCAGCTTGGCACTGTGGGAGAGAAACCTCTCTCTCTCTTTCCCTTTCTCTCTCTTCCCCCCTTCCCGCCTGCCCTCCCTGTCTCTGACTCTTTCCCTCTGTCCCTCTGCCCCGCTCCCTCATTCACTATCTGTCTCTGTCTCTTTCTCTGTCACACACAGGAAATGCCCACGCAGCCACCTCATGGTTTCTGCCCCTCCCCGGTAGCAATGGCGGTTTCAATACCAAGTGTGTGGGGGGTAAATCTCGGTGGAACTTGGTCAGGGACTTTCACTGTCAAAGGAAAATCAGGCTGGTTCCCACAGAGCAGCAGTCTTCACAGTGTGGCCTCTGAACCGCTTGTAGCAGAATCACTGAGTTAAAAACCTAGATTCCAGGGCCCTCACCTCAGACCTACAGAATGGAAACCACTGGGAACAGGCCCAAGCATCTGCATTTCCACAAGTCCCTCTGCACACTCCGGTCTGAGCGTTAGAACCAGACCATCCTGGTCTTTCTCTGAAAATCGAGGCAGGGCCCCAGCCTCCACCCAGCCCTTCCACACACCGTGGCAGTCACGTGGGCCTTCCCAGCCCAGGAGAAGGGAAGCCACCCATTCTAGGGATCCATCTATGAGGATTATCCAGACCAGAGGTTCTTGACCCCCTGGGGTTCAAGGACCCTTGGGAGAACTACTTTGGAGGTCCATTATCCAGAAAAACACACATTCATATTTCTATCAGAACAGCGCCCACAGACAGGTCTCGAAATTCCTGAGTGAATATATCATGATTCCTACTTCCTGGGGAACGAGGGTATTGTGCTGCCATCTTCTGTCTACCCGGCCAGATCCGCTCTCCCCCTTCTCTGCCTGGCTCTCGGTGGGGAGCTGATTCCAGTGGACTACATCGCGGACACCCTGCTCCAGCTCCCTGTGGGTCAAGGCGACAGTGAGGAGGACAGGAAGGCCAGGGTTTACCCCCAGCTCTCGCCCTTCCAGGCTGCTGCAGCCTCGGTCCTTCCAGACAGACCTCTGGGCTTGCTCCTCTCGGCCAAGAGCCACTCCTCCCATCCCCCACCCCTCAGGTCTAAGAAGGCCAACAGCCCTGTCCCTACCCCATCCCCACTGTCAGCGGCCCCAGGACCCTGCACCATCTCTACCTGCTCTTCCTAACTCCTGCCCAAGCTTTTGTAAGCTGTCCCTTCATTAAACTCTCCTCAAGTCATCCAAATCAGCTTCCTCCCTATATATACATGCTTATCACATACATTAACTATGTACCATATACATATTAACTCTCTATGATATGTTACATTATTATTGCATTGTATTTATAAATCTATGACCACGGTCCTGATAACAAAGGCCACCACACAGTTTCTAGTAGAGATCCACGTGTTGGGCTCCGTGCAGAAAAAAAAGTCTCGCTGCTTTGGCCCAGAGAAGGTAGGTCACCCTAATAAAGTCAAGGAGAGGTTTCTTCTTTGCTCAGGGTCAATCTAAGATCACCTGGGGTAGACCAAAAGCCCTGGAGAGGCTGTGAGTCCATTTCAAGTTAAAGCTATAACTTCTGCATTCTCAGAGGTTTCAAGCAGGGAGCAGGAAGGCTGGAAGGGAAGCTGGGGAGCCTGCAGCATGCTGGCCACCTGACCTGGGCACACCCTCTGCCCTCATCCGGCCCAAGATGTGAAGAGAGGCCCACGGGGGCTGGAGCAGAAACATGGGAAAGCTCACACCTTCAGACAGGGGCTGAGAGCGGTAAGGGCCAGGCCCAAATCTCTGCACTACATAAGGAATAAAAAAGCAGGTGAAACACTGTGGCCACGTTCTATCTCTTGGGTCTCGAAATTTCCATCTCATTGGGATTTTAAAGACTCTCATGGGACTATGGGATTAACAGATGTACCCTACCATATATAAAATAGATAAACGACAAGGATTTACTGTATGCCACAGGGAACTATATTCAATATCTTGTAACAATCTATAATGGAAGAGAATAGAAAAAATATATAGACATAGACATATATATGTATAACTGAATCACTTTGCTGTACACCTGAAACTGATACACTATTGTAAATCAATTATGTCAATTAAAAATAAATAAATAAATACATTTTAAAGGATAAAATAAAATCTCTCATGGGGTGCAAGTCACCTTTGATTTGGAGGTGGTTCCTACACATATTACACCCAACTTTGCCTGTGACTTAAAGGTTGCCCTGGTGCCTCTGAAGCCCGTCCACACACAGGTTGCTTGTGGAGAGCAGAGACTGGTAACCAGAAAGATGTGATTTGTGAATCCTAGCTCTGCCATCTCCTATATGACCCTGGACAAGTTACCTCATTTCTCGGAGCCTCTAATTGAGGATAATGGGGAAAATAACGTCCCTGCCTATAGCCCAGGGTGGTCATGGGGATTAAAGGAGGTATTTCTGGGAAGAGCGTAACACGGTGCCTGGCACGTGGACCATTTCATGAATTACGACTATCACTATCATAAGTCGAAACTAAGGCCCAGACTGGGGAGGGGACTCGGCTGGGGTTGCACCAAAGGGGTGGCAGGGCCTGGGGCTGGGCCTGGATTCCTGGCTCCCAGCATGGGGCTCCCCTACCTGCACCCCGATGGTGGCATTCCCCCTGTGCCCAGCCAGCATCGCCCAGCAACACTCACTAAAGAGCCTTGCAGACGCCGAGGCAAGGCAGCAGCTGCTCCACACCCATGTCGCCCACAGAGTTGTGGTCCAGCTGCAGGGCCACAGGCTGCTGGAGGTGCCGCAGCACAAAGGCCAGGGCAGCACACTCGGCCGGGCCCACGCTGCAGAATGTCAGCTTGAGATGCCCGACGTCCAGCCTACGTACAGCCTCCCGCGCCAGCCGCTCCTCCTGCATCTCATACAGGCTCCGGATGAGCCAGATGAAGCTGGGCATGGCATGCACGCTCTTGGCCTCGCCCGGCACGGCTGGTGGGATGGAGCGAAAGTGCTTGCGGAGGCTGCGGGCCAGACACCGCCGGGTGCAGGCCTGGCGCCAGAGCAGGGCCTTCTCAGACACCTGGCACTCGGCCAGCAGGCCCCGGTGCTCCTGGGACAACAGCCCCGCCAGGAAGGCCGCTGTGATCTGGAGGTTGTGCGGCTCGGCCCCCTGCAGCAAAGTGGCCACGCTGCCTTCTTTGCACCCGGAATCCCGCATGTGCAGTTTGGACAGCACCCCGGCCAGCGGCGAGCAGCCAGGCCCGTGACAGTTGAAGAGGTGTCTGAGCGAGGATGGCGGCGTGTCGGCACTGAGAGCGAGGTAGAACGCAGCAAAGAAGCACTGGAAAGTGATGTGCAGGAATTCCAGGGGGGCTGTACTCCCAGGCACGACCGTCTTGGCACGCACCAGGAAGCCAAGAGAAACCTCCTCACTGTCGACGTGTGCTGCCTGCAGCTGCCTGGGGGAAAACACGTAGCAGCACGTGCCCAAGCCCCACAGAGCCAGGCGGCCGAGGTGCAGGAGGGTGAGGAGACTGCCCCGAAGCAGGCCAGCTCCCAGCCCATGGGCAGCTGAGTCTGGCGGGGAGGCATGCAGCAGAAAGTGCTGCAGGATGAGCAGGTACATATCTGTGGTGGTCTTCGGGGACACCCCGCCCTGCAGCAACAGTTCCCGGTGGCATTTGGACACCATCCAGGAGAAGACGGGCAGGTGGCACAGACTGTGCAGGGCCGAGGTGGCTCTGAGGCAGCAGATGAGGCGCTCGGCCACCCCAGGCTCGCGATGGCGCTTCCTCAGGTACAGTTCGATGCCCTCTTCCGAGAAGCCCTTGAGGTTGAGCTCCGTGCGCACGTGCTTCCTGAGGCTCGCCGACACCGCATCCGGACGGCTGGTCAACACCTTGCGGGCATTCTTTAGCAGGTTGCCCTGCAGAAGGTTGAAGAGCAGACTCTGGACAGACGTGGGGGCGGTCGGACAGCAGTGACGGTCTCGATCCGTGAATCTGAACCTGAACTCGTCAAAGCCGTCGAAGGTTAAGAGGATGCGCTCGGGGTGGTCGAGGAGGACCTGAAAGACGTCCTGCTGGCCAAGGTCGGGCCAACAGCAGTGTTCAAAGAGCAGTGTCCACACCGACAGCGGTTTCGCCAGGCACTGCAGCTGCCGGCAGCTGAATGGGAAGACGAAGATAAATTCCTGGAAGGCCCTCCCTGAAGCCCAGAGCAGGTGCAGCTGCTGCAGAAGCGTGCTCTTGCCGCTGCCCGCCTCGCCCACCACCAGCACAGTATCCGCGTCTTCGTTGAGGTGGCCGCGGGTGCTGAAAAGCTCCTCCAGGCCCAGGGTGGCGGGGCTCTGCTGCAGAGGCCCTGCCATGCCCGCCTCCGTCCGGATCTCTAGAACATTCTCTGTATATATTTCCTCCAGGCAAAGGCTCTCTGTCCCATCATAGGTGCTCAGGAAGCGAGACTGAGCCGATACCATGGTCCTCAGCTTGGACAGGTACCTCTTACAGGCGGCATCTGGAAGACAGAAGAAACAAATGAGGTGGCACCGTGATGAAGATGGGACCTGACCAGAGGGTGGGCTGCCTGGGGGAATGGGATGTGGCACAAGGGCGGTGCTCATCCTGGCTCTCCACTCACAAGCTAGGGACTTTGAGGTTGGTCACGTAACCTTCCCAAGACTCAGTTTTCTCCCCTGTGAAATGGGAGAAGCAGTGGTTCCTACCTTACAGGGATAGGGACCCACGTAAGAAACCATGGCCCAGTGACGATCATGCATGGCGGTTCTTTGTTCAGCGTCCCACACAAAGTGGTCAAAAGACATTGCCTAGCACCATTATCATTACTGACATTGGAAAGAGCTGTAGAAGATTAGAAGGAGCACCAGGTTGGGGTCAGAAGACCCACATTCTGATGCCTGTCCCACCATATTGGTTCAGGAGCTTTAGACAAGTCCCCTCACCACTCAGCCTCAGTTGTTCTTTCTAAAGGCAAACAAACCGGGCTTAGGAGCCCGGTTTCTGAAGTCAGATACACCTAAGTTTGAAATCCGGGGCCAGGGACTTCCCTAGTGGTCCAGTGGTAAAGAATCCGCCTTCCAATGCAGGGAACACGGGTTCGATCCCTAGTCAGGGAACTAAGATTGCACATGCAGCGGGGCAACTAAGCCCGCGCCACAACTACTGAGCTCGCACACCTCAACCAGAGAGCCGGGGTGCGGCAAACTACAGAGCCCACGCACTCTGGAGCCTGCGCGCCACAACTAGAGAGAGAAAGCCCGCACGCCACAACTAGAGAGAAGGCCACGCGCCGCAACGAAAGATCCCACATGCCGCAACTAAGACCCGATGCAGCCAAAAATAAATAAATAAATCTAAAAAAAAAAAAAAAGAAAGAAATCTGGGTCCACCATCAGCTTGGGCAAGCCTCTCATCCTTTCTGGCTTCAGTATTCTTATCTCTAAAATTGGAGACAATTCACACCTTGAAGGATTGTTTTAGAAAGAAATGAGATAAAATAGAGTTTAGAAGAATGTTGACATATGGTTAACTCTCACAAAATGGTGTTGATTATCATTATTGTTATTGGGTATGATAGGCACAACAGTGGCCCACATCTTAATCCTCAGGATCTGTGAATGTTAAATTACTTGCAGAAGGGACTAGACAGATGTGGTTAAACTAAAGACCTTGAGATGGGAAGAGTATCCTGGATTACGTGGGTGGAGCTAGCACTGGATTGTGTCAGGGTCGCTGGGATGCTCCAGGCAAGGACTTAGACAAGGTTCCCTGATAAATATACACTTCCCCATCCTCCTCATACAACCCTCTGCAATAAAAATTCTCATGTCTAGGATGTGTCCACAGAGCTGCTGTTTTTCCTTTATCATCCTAATACCAGCCTGAGCAAAACACTCCCTGTGTCAGGGGTTAGTTCTTTTTATAGGAAATGGGGAAATTATGGTCCAGAAGCCCAGGGCGGTGGGACCTCAGAGCATCACAGCCTCACTGCCCCCAACCAGGTACTGACCCATTTGTTCTCAGCTCAAAGACTAACAGGTAATTCTCACCGAGCGCTCTGAGCACACTGAAGCTGTACTTATGGTCGTCCAAAGGACACACCTTGTGATTGTGCTTCCTGTTCTGTTCCCAAAGCTGATGATTGTCATTGCTTTTTTTTTTAAAAAAATATTTATTTATTTATTTACTTACTTACTTACTTGTTTGTTTGGCTGTGCCAGGTCTTAGCTGTGGCAAGCGGGATCTTCATTGCCACATGCGGGATCTTTAGTTGCAGCATGTGGGATCTTTTAGTTGCAGCATGCAGGCTCTTAGTTGCGGCACGTGACATCTAGTTCCCTGACCCGGGATCAAACCCAGGTCCCCTGCATTGGGAGTGTGGAGTCTTAACCACTGGACCACCAGGGAAGTCCCTGTCATTGCTCTTAATGCCATCTGGATAAACTAGGAGCACTGAACGGAGACCGAAATATACATATTTTCTCAATACTCTGATTTCCCATGCCAGGTTTTCCAGCTGCTATCAAAATTCTCCAGGAAAAAAAATGTATCTCTCATTTTTTTTTTTTTTTTCAGTACGCAGGCCTCTCACTGCTGTGGCCTCTCCCTTTGCGGAGCACAGCCTCCGGACGCGCAGGCCCAGCGGCCATGGCTCACGGACCCAGCCGCTCGGCGGCATGTGGGATCTTCCCGGACCGGGGCACGAACCCGTGTCCCCCGCATCGGCAGGCGGAGTCTCAACCACTGCGCCACCAGGGAAGCCCCTATATCTCTCATTTTAAAAACAAACACATGTCGGTCATCACTTCTGGAATCGTCATCCTGGGGAATCTGGCACCATGACACAGTGTTACAATGTGTGAAGAGCCAGCTGTGCTTGATGATATCAACATTAAACATTAACCAGGGGTCAAGCCAGGTACCACGCTCTGGGCAGCATCCCCTGTGACAAACCGACGCCTGTGTTCTGTTCTCAGGTGAGAGGGCGCACACCCAGGTGCCAAGCACAGCCTTCCGACATCCTTCCCACAAGCATGCTCACTGCCCAGAGGGCAAGGCCCAGGGTGATAAATCCATCTGTCAGAACCAGGCACAGTTCAGGGACCCTGGGTGCTGATGAGGCTTCCTGACGGCAATGTGGGAATAAGACACACCAGGCTTGCATCCTCTCTTTACAACCGACAAGCTCTTCTCCCAGGAAAAGAGGAAGTGTAGGTGCAGACGGCCTAAAACCAGATCCATCCTCCCCTACCTTGTCACTCAATCTCCCTGTCCCCGTTTCCACATCTGTAAAGTGGAACAAACAACACCTACTTCTCAAGTTTGTTGCCAAGGACAGATATCGTAAATTAAGCACCTGGCAGGATGCCTAGGATGTTCGAGCTGGGCCGTCCAAGCCTCTCCCATTCCTGAACTGGGTCGGTGACCATGTGAAATGAGAGACACCACATTATCTAAATCCATCTGGCTCCTGAGTTTCTGATGATGAGTAGCTAAACTGCAGAGATCAAGAGCTACCAGCCATTAAAAAGTGTACCCACATCTTTCCAATACAAGAGCATGGCTAGTAAGGAACAGCTGTATTAGCTCTCAGGACAAGGTACCTCCAGTGATCACTCCGCAGTGCAGGAAGAAATAAAAGCAAGCCCTAATACTACACACATTAATCCAGTTAATCCTCCCAATAGCCCAGTGAGACGGTGGTGATGCTGCCCTTAAAATGAGGAAACTGAGTCTTAGGGGGGTTTGCACGGCCAGTAAGTGGGATTCTGACAAGTCTCATGCTGGAGTTTTTGCTCTTAAGCATGAATCTGAAAGTCTTTCTCTCCCTTTCTGATGAACTGAGAAGAACACATATATACCTTCAAAAGGCAGGGCCAACGGGACAGGTAATTCCTGAACACATTGTAGAAGGAAGGCAGCCAACCCATTCGCCTTCACTGTGGCAAGATCAAGGAGCCTTCTTGCCTGTGGGGGAAGCAAAAGTCGTTATTTCTCCAGAAAGGCGGATGGAGAAGTGTGGGAAGGTTTCTACTGATTACGACAATACCATGGGCCTCTCTCTCCCACCACAATAAAAGGCCAGAAAGACATCCCTAAACAAGATGCATTTAAAGAAGTCAATACAGTATCGGGTAGTGAAATGAACAGCTGAATATACACATCCAATCTGGTTCCCGCTCAGGACCCATTGAAAGAGTGAATAACCGAAAATAGGGGGGAAAAAAAGAGCCATAACCCTATAAAGGATAGGAAAAACAATTCTGGAAGATGTAAATCACTTGGTTGAGAGGTGATTTCATTGAGTCTCTATAATCCCTCCAGGGCCAGCCTCAAGGAGCTAGTGCTCAGGGTACAACTGTAGGTTTCAGGTGCACTAGTGAGAGAGGACCAGAACATGTCTGCTCTATAAATACTTGAACATAAATACTACAAATACTTTAAACCAGCCTTGAACAGACTTATTCCATCAGTCTCAACCAGGCTTACCTAAACTCACGTGGACACCAAATACGTATTTTAAAAAATAGACAAAAACGGTAACTAGAAAGTTCCCCAACCCAGCCCCTCCTAACACTGCAATGTAATTCCAGTTCATTCATTCAATAATTCATTATTTCTTCAACAAGTATTTCTTGAGTGCCTACCACGTACAAGGCTCTCAACACAATACGCTTTAAGACAGAGCCTGGCACGTAGTAGGCATCAAAATAGATTCTGGATGAATAAATTAATGGTGAATGAATTAGTCAAAGCACTGTGTCCAGCACTGGCCCTCTCATGAACTACTGTGAGCTTTTTTTTTTTTTTTTTAGCGGTACGCGGGTCTCTCACCGCTGTGGCTCCTCCCCTTGCGGAGCACAGGCTCCAGATGCACAGGCTCAGCAGCCATGGCTCACAGGCCCAGCCGCTCCGCAGCATGTGGGATCTTCCCTGACCGGGGCACGAACCCGCATCCCCTACATCGGCAGGCGGACTCTCAACCACTGTGCCACCAGGGAAGCCCCTACTGTGGGCTTTTTCAAACCACTTTTCTGGGACTCAAATTTCCCAATCCATAAAGTGAGGTGTTAATGACTGTTCCATCTGCATCATGGGAGGCCTGAGGTTCACTATTTGGGGGAAAATAAAACAAAGAGTTTCAAAAATACCCAAAAGACACTCTCTGTTCTTGTGGAATGTCACATTCAGAGGCAGTTATCCCAACTCCAAACGTCTATGATCTAATGCAATTTCCTATTAGAAATCCTATGTGGGCATTTAAACTATATTAGTACATAGTATGCTATATTCATTATTAAACACAGGTTTAATTTAATGAATTTTTATCATCTGTTGAGCTATTCATTTAAAGCAGACAGCATTAAAAGTGTACAAGTACAGAATATCACTGATAACAGAATTGATAGTAGCCAGCGGTAACGTTAAGGAGCGCTTACTCCGTGCTAGACACCGTGCTAAGAGTCACGTAGCTCACCTCATTGAATGCTCCCATCTGTGTTTCACGGATGAGGAATCCGAGACAGGAGAGATGAAGGATGGTGAGTTTCCATAGAGAAGCCTAAAGTCACAGGCTTTGAGCCTGCGTCGTCCTGACTCCAGAATCCAAGATGCTCGCCACCATATAAGGCTGCCTCTCGTCAGAAGTGGCATGATACCAAAAATCCAGAGCACCTTTTTCCTGCTTGGCTCCCCTTAAAGGGGAAGCGCCACGACCCAGGTCTCCCCGCAGGGCCGACTTCACAAACCAGTCTCGGTAACTAAGCACGCTTTTCCTTTGAATTCTGATGAGCAAAGAGGGAAGAGCCTTACCCGCTGGGATGATGTGAAGATGGGCCGCCTGATTTCATCACATTCGTACCGGCTGATGAAACCCCGCGCCTGTGTCAGGTCCAGCACGCCCTCCACGTGGCCGTGGAGTCTCCTGACGATGGCTGGCCGGTGACTCTGCAGGTCACGGGCTGGGTGGGGTGAGTGGGGCTCCCAGCAGCCGGGAAGCTCGGGGGGCTCTCTGTCAGCCTGGGTCTCCCGCACAGCCGCAGTGAGTAGTTCACAGCCCCAAGCACCCTTATTCCAGACAGTGTCCAGGAGGCGCCTGGCCAAGTGGGAGACAGGCTGGCCCAAGAGGCTGAGTCCCTCGTAGTCCTCCCAGGAGAGGACTTCCCAGGAAAGCAGCCAGTCCAGAACGCTCTCAAAGCCCTCCAGGGACCCCGAGACCAGCAGCTCCACCAGCTGGCTCCTCTGTGCCTGGAAAGCGTCCTGTGCGTACATTTCACAATCTGTGGAAGAGAATGAGGTCCAGTGCAGGACTTCTCAGGAAGCAGGCAGGCGGCAGTGGAGAGGGCAAGTCAGCCCCACCCTGAGACCAAGACGGCCACAGTTCTACCCTCAGACATTACCAATGCAAGCTCCCCACTGTATGGATGTACAAACTGAGGCCCAGAGAAGGCAAGAAACTGGCTTGAGTTCCCACAGAGGGTTTGAAGCAGCCAGGAGTTAAATCAAGGCCCCTGGCTCCCACATCCATGCTTCATCCCTGCTTTACGAAGTTTTAAAAGGCTTGAGTTAATATTAGGAGCGATGTCTCCCAAGGGATCAGGGAATCAATTCTCTTTGAGGCCATATGAGAGGGCCCTTACATGCTGGTTGGATTCAGGCTACCGCAGCTCTCTTTTCAACAATGGCTAACATTTATTAACCACATACAACGTGCCAAGCACTATTCTAAGTGCTTTCATTAACCCTCCCAACCACTGAAGTGGGTACTAGGATCAGCCCCATTATACAGGTGAAGAAACTGAGGCACAGAGAGGACTGAGTACAACTGAGGCTTGAACAAGGGTACAAGGTAGACGAGGTAGAGCTAGGATTTGAACCCAAGCAGTGCAACTCCAGAAGACGTGTCTTTAATTCCCTTATATTTGGGTTCTCCACAGGGGCCCAAGCCCAGGCCTGTGTAGGTAACCCACTGCTACCGCCAGGGACAGACCCAGAACATTGCTATAAAGATGCCAACCCAGGTGAAGCGAAACTCATGGTACAAACTAAGACGTTTCAAAGCTTATGGGTGTACTGACCCCAGTCCACTGCCCCCTCCCCAAATGCCCAGGCCCTTGCCACCTCCCCACTGCCTTCCACCACACACTACGTGCCGTCACCTCTGTCGATGGCTTGCTCTGGGCTCAGCCTTCAGACTCTGGGTCCTGGGAATCTGTGGGGAAGCGATCTCACGGAGCTTCAGGCCCTGGGAGTGTCCCCACGCGGCAGAGAAAATCTCTCAGCGGGGCCCCTTCTGCGACAGTCACAGAATCTAGGGCTGTGAGCTGGGGCAGTGCCCGCAGAAAATGAAAGTGAAAGGAGGTAGGCATGGAAAAAGAAGAGGAACGCCAGCTTCTTTCTACAAAAACGGGACATTCCAGGATACTCAAAGGAGCAGACGCCAAGGGGCTTGGAAAGTCTGTGTATTTCCTATTGGTTGTTTATGCGTCTAACTCCCATCTTGGCCCAAGCGGAAGCCTGGGTTTTATTCATCCTGGCATCACTAAGCTTGGCATGGGGCTGGGCCAAGGGGAAGTACAGTGGGAACGTCCATGAATCAAAAACCCACTGAGGGAAGGGGTGGGGCTGGAACTTCCTGCGCCTGTCCTCATATGCCATCCAAAGCAAGGGAAAGGAGAAATCACCAGCTCAGAATGCTGCAAACACTTAGGCTGGAAGCCTTGCGCTGGCCAAATGAGGAAACTGAGGCAGCGAGCTTACCCATGTGTCTGGCAGCTTGGGAGGGAGGGCATCCTCAGTGCAGAGGCCACCATATACCAGAAAGGAAAATAGTTCTCTCTGGCCAAGCAGGTCTCCTTCTTGAGCCCACTGCCAAGCAGAGGAGTCAAGAGGGGAGAGGTGGGGAGACGGGAGAGGAGAGAACAGGATGGGGTAGGAAGAGCTCTGGGCTTGACCCTGGAGTGGTTCTCAGCCCCATCACCACCCCTGCCCAGGTCCCGGGGAAAAGAACTACCACCCACCCCTCCGGAAACAGCCCAGAAATGGGGTCAGCACTCTCTTTCCAACCCAATGCCTGGAGGGCATGTGTGCAGCCAGAAATTAAAGAAGTTGAAGAGTTAAGATGAGATAGGACATTCCCTGCCCCTTTTACTCAGAGGATGCCTAAGGACGGACAGCTGTTCTCTCCTCAGCATCGGGAGAGCCTGGACCACCCTCCCCGCCCCGTCAAAGATCATTAGGCTTAGAGTAGGCATGGCCAAGTCATCTGCAGGCAGGCCTTGAGCAGGAAGGCAAGGCTGAGTGGCACAGGACTGGCAGGGCTAGATTTGCCCACAGATCCCACATCTCTCCCGGGGGAACCCCCGAAAAGATGGGCAGAAGCCAGAGGTGGCCAACCAGCTGTGAAGAGCTACACAATTCTCAGCAGTTCTGGCACAGAGCCTTCACCCTCCACCATTAGCTGCACTGGGAGACCCCACCAAGCCCAGTGATCTCTGACACACCCGCAGACGTGCCAGGCCACAAGTGGACAAGCTACAGGGAAGCAGGGGCCCTTCCCAAACACTCCGAGTCTGGGTCAGCAGATGGACGCTTGAGCCACACATATCCAACTCGTGATGTCAGGGCACCTGGAGAAAGAGGGAGGCCCAAGCCAGAAGGTTTGCTGCTCTATCTCCCCACCGGTAGCTGGGAAGTCCCAACTCTGTCCTGGCCTTCTTCCGGAAACCTCAGAGGTGGGAGAATCCCCAAGGGCCAATCTGGCCAGCACCCTGTCTCTAAGAAGGCATTGTTCTTTCCCATCTTAAACATCCAGGGCAGAGGACCTGGCCTGTTGCTGTCCTCACTAACCAGCACAGGAAGTTCCTCATTATGTTGAACCAAAGTTTTTCCTGCTTCAGTTTACATTGGGAATGGGAGAAAACAGATGTCCATTCATCACCTATCTCATAAAAACTGTCCCTAAAATCCTACCTCTTGCCCCTTTACTCCCTGCTCAGACTTCCCCTCTTCAGACTAAATCAGCCTCTCTCTGTTGCCTTTTCTTCTCTGCTTCAATTACTGCAACTTTGGAGTCATCGTAGCCTTTTCTCGAGGAAGGTGAGGCCTGTGCAAAGAAAAGGGCACTTCCTTGTTGAAACAGAGGGTCAAGTGGAAGGGGTAACCCACGTGGGCACCCCTCATCCCCAAGCCCAGGCCAAGCCCTGACATCGCCCTCCCTCCTGAGACACAGCCAGTCTGGTTTCTCTGGAGCCCTGAGCCGGTTGATTTCCTTAAGTGCTGAAATCTCAGCCCGCTGGGCCACTGCAGACAGAAGAGAGGGAGGCCCTGGGAGCTCAACCGAACTGTCCTGCTCTCAGCTGGGGCCACGCCCCTGCTGGGGCAGTGGACCCATCCCTCTCACTTCCTGCGGCATCCTCCATTCTTGCCCCCTTCACCAGGCTTCTCTCTGGGAGAGCAGTTCTCACCAGCACATACACATACTATACTTTCTGCATCTGACCCCATTTCTCTGCCCCCTTCACAGCAGGACTCCTTAGCTGTTGTCTATACTGCTGTCCTGAAGTTCTCCCCTCCTGTCCCCTCCGATCGTGTCCCCTTTGGCCGCCAGCTACTTCTGTCATGGTCACCAGTGACTTCCAGGTTGCTGGATTCTCAGCCCTCACCTCACTGGCTCCGCCAAAGGCATCTGTCATAATCACTCCCTCTTTCCTCCTTGAAGCACCTGCCTCATTGCCGTCCAGAACACCCCAACTCTCTGCTTTTTCCTCCCATCTCACTGGCCACTCTTTCTGTCTCCTTGGCTAGTTCCTAATGCTGGGAGCCCCAGAACTCTCTGGTGGGACCTCTTTTCTCTGTATCACTCTCCCTAAGTGAGCTTACCTGCTGTTATGGCTTTAAATACCAGCTATATGGTGATGAAGCCCCAAATTTTATTTCCAGCTCCAACTTCCCCACTAAACTTTTTTTTTTTTTTTTTTTTGCGGTACGCGGGCCTCTCACTGTTGTGGCCCCTCCCGTTGCGGAGCACAGGCTCCGGACGCGCAGGCTCAGCGGCCATGGCTCACGGGCCCAGCCGCTCCGCGGCACGTGGGATCTTCCCAGACCGGGGCACGAACCCGCGTCCTCTGCATCGGCAGGCGGACTCTCAACCACTGCGCCACCAGGGAAGCCCCCCACTAAACTTTTGCAACTGCCTAATGGACATCTTCATGTGGATGCCCAATAGGCATCGCAAACTTCACAAGCACAAAGCCAAACTCCAGATCTTCCCCCTAAACAGGTCCCATCTCAGCCAATGGCAGCTCTAAACTTCAAGATGCGCAGCCCCCAAACCTCCGAGTCACCTTTGACTCCACCTTTCTCTCACATCCCAAATTCTATCACCCCCTATCTTCAAAATATATCCCAAATCTGAAAATCTGATATTTTTTCATCACCTCTATGCCATGGGTAACAAGCCCCCACGGTCTCTACCCAGAATGACAGCAGTGGTCCCCCCACCCTTCTGCCCTCACCTCCCTGCATTATCTCTCCCATTCACAGCCAGATGAACCTGCTAACCCCTAGGTAAGAGCAGGTGACGCCTCTTCTCAAAGACCTCCAGTGGCTCTCAGTGTGCTTAGAGTGAAAACCAGAGCCCTTGCAGTGGCCATCGAGACCCCATGCAATGGATCCCCACCTCCCCACCCCTTATGTGTCTGCACTCATTTCCTACTAATCCTTCACTGGCTCCTCACCTACGCTGCTCCAGCCACGCTTGTTCCTAGAACAAGGCAGACCTGCTCCCACCTGTCATGCTTCTGCCCGAGGACCTTTGCATATGCTCTTCCCTCTGTGGGTGCACTGTCCTTTCCTCCAGTTATTCACATAGCTCCCCCCTCGCCTCCTTCAAGGCTTTGCTCGGTGGTCACCATCTCAGAGAGGCCCTCCCTGACTAAGCTATATAAAACCACAATACCCCCAGACCAATACCTCATCCCCTTTGCCTGTTTTATTAGCCTCCATAGCACTTCTTACCACCTGACATACCTTGTATTTACTTATTGGACTGCTGTCCAACTCCTTTCTAGAAAACCAACCCCATGAGGGCAGGGAATTTTGTCTGCTTTTTTCATTGCTATATCCCCAGTGTCTCATGCAGGGCACTGATCAAGATTGTGTGAATGAATAAAAGAATGAATTTACTCTGCATGGTTCCAGGAGGCAGAAGTGGAGCCAAGGGGTGGAATCTGCAAGCCACAGATTTTGACTAAATGAAGCCAGAGCTGCAGGACGCTGAACAGCGCTTCATAAGGAATGAGCTTCCCATGACTGAGCGTATGCAACAGAGGGATCCTGCGCTATGTGGGAGGTCAGTAGGCTAGATGGGGTCCCTTCCTGCCTCAGATCTCAGAGTGCCAATTGGCTAAGGGGATCTGAGTAACCAAGAGAGGGGGAGAGTGATTGGGACAGGAGAGCAGAAGCAACCAGAATGTCACTCGGGTCTTCACCAAGGGGTCAGAAGACGGGTGACATGGCAGGCTTCTCCCCTCTATGGAACAAGGATCCTGTGGCCAGGGAACAGCCCATGGGGCGATGGAGCCCACCAAAGGGAGGAGACTAAGAGCTCCAAAAGAGAGAGAGAAGCAAGAGCAAACTCAGGACCAAGGGTCCAGCTGTGGGAGGCCTCCCTGGAGGGGATGGAGGGAGGATTTTGAGTTTGCTGCAAAGCAAGTAGGACCGGATGGCTGTTCCTCAACATTAGGAGAGAAGGAGAGGATGAACAGCACAAAGGATGTGATGCCGGCAGGCCCTGGTGTGGGGGTCTGGGCAGGGGTGGGATGCAGAATGGGCAGGGGTCTCCACACCCACCACGGGGGAGGAGGAGGAGGTAGGAGACCCCCATGAGAGTCACAAGGCCACAGGCAGGGTTAGAGATCATCCAGGCGCTCTCATTTATACCCACCCATCCACAAGCAAGGTGAAAATGGGGAAACTGAGGGAGAGAGGAGGGGACTGAACAGAGAGTAGCTCCCGCTCAGACCTGAAGCCTGGCCTCCTCATTCCCAGGCCGGCCCGGTGCCTCGAAACTTCAACCTGCATGTTCTGCCCCCACAAACCCCTCGATCCCCAAATCATGGTCTCTCTCCAGACCTCAGAGGCTCCTGGGGCAGAAGTTCTGCCCACTCTCCCAAACCCCCTCATCGTTTGTAGTCACAGCCCACCAGGAGGCTCCCCAACCTCGAAACACCCCCCTTTCCTTCCAGACCCCGGGACTCCCGAAGGGGAAACCGAGGCAGCCCCATCCTAAGGCTGGCGGCCTGGACCGCTCAGAAGTCAGATGTCCCAGTCCCGGGAGCGGGACCGTCGGCACCTGCAGCCCCGGTGCGGGGTTCAGGACCACTCACCCCCGGCCCCCCGATTCCTCCCCGCAGCTCGAGTCTTGACTCCCCGGCTCAGCTCCAGCCTGGGCTGCGCGGGCGCTAGGCCCCGGCCCCGCCCCCGACGTGCCCCGCCCCCACTGCCCACCCTCTGCCTGGCAGCCCCGCCCCTCCCGAGAGAGCCAGCCGGACCGTGGGCGGCGGAGCATGCAGGGCAGAGGCAGGCTGGACGCCCTGTGCCGCGTGACCCGGGCCAAGTATGTCATCCTTCCTGAGCCACCTTTCAACCAGAGGGAATCGAAGAGCCTCTCAGGACAAGTCCCCCATCCAACACACACACACACACACACACACACGCACACGCACACGCACACACACACACACACACACACACACGGAGGTATCCTGTGAATTGAAAAGCTAGGAAAGCTGTTGGGGTCAGTATTACCCAACGCACCCTTTGTGGGTCAGGAAGTTCATAGTCATCTAAAGCCTTACTCTTGTGAAGTCCCAGGATGGAGTTCTCTGGAGTGTGGTTCCGTGTTAGGTAACAGTGGACAGGGCATTTAAACTTCCTCTTTCTACATTTTTCTTTCCATTCTTCTAAGTTGAGGCAAGCCATCTCAGTTTAGTACTAATAGGGCTTGAACTCCTCTCTAACGCTGCCTAGTCTACTTGGCTCTGTGACATTATCTAACTAGAATTCACCAGCACTGTTTTGTTTACGTTAGATTTATTTTATTTTATGATTTCTTATTCCTGGCAAGTGATTGCTAGTTTTTCATTGAAGGTATTAATATAAACATTCCTTTTAAAACACTTGTAATTGGAGGCTTCCCTGGTGGCACAGTGGTTAAGAATCCACCTGCCAATGCAGGGGACACGGGTTCGAGCCCTGGTCCGGAAAGATCCCACATGCCGTGGAGCAACTAAGCCCATGCGCCACAACTACTGAGCCTGCGTGCTGCAACTACCAAAGCCCATGTGCCTAGAGCCCATGCTCCGCAACAAGAGAAGCCACCGCAATGATAAGCCTGCATACCGCAACGAAGAGTAGCCCCCGCTCACCACAACTAGAGAAAGCCTGCATGCGGCAGCGAAGACCCAACACACCCAAAAATAAATAAATAAAATAAAAATAAATTTTAAAAAAAATTTGTACTTGGAAAATTTTAAATATAAAGTCAATTTCAAGGAAAAAACTGACATTGACGTAGTGCTTTACAGATACTAACTCATTTAATCCTACCTACAGGATATTGACTATCTTTACCCTAATTTGTAGAGGAAGAAACTGAGGCACAGAAAAGTTAATTACTTTATCCAAGTCATGACAGCGGAGCCGAGATTTGCCCCCCAGATGTCTGACATCAAAGTTCATGCTCAAAACCACTGCCTCCAGGTAAATACCTGCACTGCTGGTGCACATTTGGTTGAGGCTGGGAAATGCTGGGTTAGAAGCACTGAATCTAACCCCAAGAAAATCATTCCAGATGGTGTACAGATCCGTCTGCAAGGATGTTCACCACCATCTTATGTATAACAGCAAAAAGCTGGAAGCCTTCTGAATGCCCAGTAATAGCAGATTACTTAAGAAAAGTAACAGAGCAACTGAACCTGGAAAACTTACCCGATTCATCTTCTCTTATACTCCACACTCAACCTGGAAGCAAATTTGTCAACCTGAGCTTCAAAACATATTCAGAATCAGCCACTTCTTACCATAGCCACTATTACTACTTGGGTCCAAATCACTGTCATCTCTCACCTGGCAAGAGCACCCAGCCATTCCCCATGATTCTAACTAGTCTCTCTTCAACCTCACACTGTGCAGCAGTCTCCACGCTGGTCCCCTGCTCCAAGCAGCCCACCCACCCATCAGTGTCCAAACCCTTCTCCAACCAGGCCCAAATGATGCACCAGTGTCCTTAGAGCTCTTGGTCCCCCCACCTCTGTGCTTTGCTCACTCTGGGCCTCAGTGGGAGGCAACAGGTTGAATAGCATAGACTTTGGACTGCAACGAACTTGGATTTGAATCCCAGATCTCTATGCCTTTGGGCCAGTTATTTAACCTTGGCCTCAGTTTCCCTAACAGCTAAGTGGTGCTGACAATTCACTTAGATCTTGTCGTGAGGAGTACAAACATAGAGCTCGGCACAGAGTAAGCCCTAAACTCTGTATAATATGAATGTTATTTATTGAGCACTTACTATATGCCAGGCACTGTACTCTCATCCATCACACGATCCTCTTTATGGAATAGGTACTATTCTTTGTCCCCACTCTTTTGAGATGAAGAGACAGGTTCCAAGAGGTAAATAATTTTCCTAAGATGACTCAGCTACAGGATGGTGGAGCTGGTAATCAAGCCCACATCTTTCTTTCACTCCTTTTGTTGGGACTTACCTATCCTTCAATGCCCACCTGCCTCCAGGTAGCTTTCCACTGTCCCCACGGAACTCTCCAGTCCTCTGAGCTACCAAGGAGCAGCCTGCCTGTGCTCCTGTTTGCTCTCAGCCTACATGGTGTTCTGTTTCAGCTCATGCGTCCATCCTGTTTTCTCACCAGACTGTGAGTCCTTGAGGGCTTGAAACATCCCTTCGCCATTGCCGGATCTCCACCTCTGGCCCAGTGCCTGGCCCAAGTTTGTTGAGTGACTTATTAAAAGAGAGACAATGCATGAGGGAAAGGCACAGCAGAGAAGGCATCTTTTTACTGAGCTGCCTCAAGCCTGGGGAACCCCATGCACCTGGGGCCTTTGGACGGCCTCTGGTCTTACCCATCCCCATCTCAAGACCAGACCCACATTTTGTCCCCTCCCCCCACCTCCAGCCCTAACCAACTCCAAGCTCATCAGTGAGTCAGGCGGGTTTTGCTGCAGATCAGACACCCAACAAATCCAGCTCCCCTGATGGGTGGGCCTCCTCTTCTGCAGACCCCTTACTGTGTCTCCTCTCTTCTTCCCCTCCCCCATATGGTTTCTAGAATCACCTTCAGTTTCTCAAACCCTTCCCTTCTAGCCCCAAGCTTAAAAATTCCACTTCAGCAAAACAGAATATTCCACCAGCTGAACTTACTGTCTTTGAAAAACAGTTTCTCAATCCTCCGTCATTAGTTCACTCACAGCCAGCTCGCATCACCCTTCTTTTCAGATTAGAAAAAGGCGACCCCTTTACCTGAGGGAACGCAGGAGCCAGCTTGGAAAAGCAGAGTGAGGGCTGGATTTCAGCCCCACTCCTGCCCTCTTGAGGCGCTCTCGGCAGGGCACAAACCTTCAAACTACGTGCGATGGCCCTAAACTCCCAGGCAAACTCATCAAAGACTTTTTTTTTTTTTTTTTTTTTTGCAGTACACGGGCCTCTCACTGCTGTGGCCTCTCCCATTGCGGAGCACAGGCTCCGGACGCACAGGCTCAGCGGCCATGGCTCACGGGCCCAGCCGCTCCTCGGCATGTGGGATCTTCCCGGACCGGGGCACGAACCCGTGTCCCCTGCATTGGCAGGTGGACTCTCAACCACTGCGCCACCAGGGAAGCCCAAAGCCTTTTACCTAAGCAAACAGATCTCCCAGGAACACAAGATGTTTGTGTCCTGCTGATAATTAAAGTTAGATTTTCTCCACATTTTAGCCATGAATTCTTACACAGATCAGAAGGACTGACAGAGCTTGTGTGAGGCCCAGGAAGGGCTGAGGTGTCTCCCCAGCCTGCAGTATAGAAATACAAACCCACACTCCAGTCCCACCCCACCCCCGGCCCACCCGTCGCTCTGCTATGTCTCAGTATAACCACATCGGTGCCCCACAGCGCACTCTGTCTGTGGCCCTAATTTTAAAACCCTGCAGTATTAAGAACTTTTGAGATTTTTTTAAAAGCTAATGTTTGTATACCCAGCTATGGAAAAACAAGATTGACATGACCAGGTTTTGCATCACCTACTTACGAACAAACACTTCACCAGTTTGGGTTTTCTTTGCCAGACACGTGGAGGCACGCCTGTGATCAATCAATTCTTACTGAATTTCTCAAAAGCAGCGTTTCGGTGTTGGAGACCCAAGCTTGTCAGACACCCAGAGCAGCAGTGAGTGGTAGTTTACCGTATTGTTATCTGCCCAGTGGGGCATGCTTTGGTGCCGGGAGGATGCTTAACTTAATCTCATGTCGCAATTAAGGAAACTGACATTCAGAGAGGACAGTGGCCTGCCCAGGTCGCACAGTGAGTCAGGGCTGATCTGGAGTCCCAGCCCGATCTCCACTTCTCTGCGTTCGCCCACTCATTCATTCATTCACACAATTACCGAGCATCCGCTAGGTGGCAGGCGCTGCGGTGGGTACTGGGGACAGAACGCTGCCACAGACCGAGTCCCCGTGATCGAGGCGTCCCAGACGGGCACTAAACAAGTAAACAAATAAGCGAGACAATGATAGTTCTTGACGGGGGGTCAAGGAGGGCTGCACAAAGTAGAGACAATCGAGCTGCACCCTGAGGATGAGAGAGAAAAGAGGCTGTCGTGGAAGGAACCGAGAGCAGGACGTTGACGGCTGAAGGAATTGCAAGCGCAAAGGCTGTGAAGCACATTTGAGGAACAGAAAGCAGTCCGGATGGCTGGTGTGTGGTAAGTGATGCTGGGAGGGGTGCGAATGAGGTTAAGAAGGGAGCAACCACCAGATTACGGAGGCCTCAGCGGGGGGATGTGGGGGGTCTGGGTTTACTTGGAATGCGGGTGGAGGCCAATGAAGGGTCCAAGCAGGGTGAATTCTAGGGAAGACACCTAGACTCTGACTTGCCAGCACTTCCCTTCCTGAGTTCCCAAGGCCCCTTGGTGTCCCCTTTGGCTTCAGTAGTGCAGTGCGGGGATGCCCATTCCTGTCCCCCCCCCCACCATGACAGCGGGACCCTGCCTGTCTTTGTAGACATATAGAGGTCCTCTGCCACCTCGAGCCCTGTCCTGCAGAGAAAAGCCAACACCCGGCAGGTGGCCAAGTGTGGCCTCTCCCGGTTACTCTGGTCCAGCTAGGTCCTTCCTATGCAGGCCAGACGCTCCTGCGCGTCTGGGGGTTTCCAAAAAGCATCTCCCACCCTGAGAAGAGGAAGCAGTGGCTTCTACACACTCTTCCCCATGGTTGCTGGCTGGGGGTGAGAGGCACGCAGGGCTGCAGAGAAGGGTTCAGAGTCTACGGTGGCATCTCGCAGGTTCCAGGCCCAGGAAAGGACTCAGAGAGGAGGAGAGACGGAGTTCTAGCCTCCCTCTATACAGAGCCTGCATCTCCACGCCACACCAGGTGTTCTATGGGGCAGTGCAAGGTGGAGGTGAACGGGATACGGCCCCTGTACCCCAGGGGCTCACCAGCTAGCAGGCCAGAGGCACACGACTGATGCCCCTTCCGCTGAGCTAAACAGACCCTGACATGTGTGGATACTCTTTTTATAACAGTGATGGCACTGCAAAGCAGTGGGATTGGACGGCCATTTCAATAAATATGGCCAGTAGGTGAACATGTGGGGAAAAACATGGACCTCCTCCCTCACACCATACACAAAAATCTACTTACTCTAAGGGCATTATACTGCCGCAAGTAAGAAAGGCAAACTAGAAAGGTTTGAAGAAAAAGAAGAATTGCCCGCCCTTGTACAGTGCTTATGAGATACCAGCATCGTCCTAAGTGCTTTGAGCATCTTAACTCATCTTAAGCCTCACAGCGGCCTGTGAAGTTGCTGCAGAAAGAACGATAAAGGAGTAATGTCCATGGTCTTACGGCATGACATCAGCTATGAAAGAAAAGATTGACACAGTTGAATGCTTTAAAGTTAGCAACTTCTATTTATCCAAAGACCCCATTATAATAGAGTATGCAAACCATAGGATGGGAAAGATATTATTGAGAAGAACATATACCCACATGAATACATAAAGAACACCTATAAACCATGAAGAAAAGAAGCCAATCAAACAGATGAGCAATGGACTTGGACCAAAAAGGATCCTTCACCAAAAAGGATATAAGGATGGCAAATAAGCCCACGAAAAGATGCTCAACATCACCAGTCACTAGGGAAATGCAACTAAAAACCATGACGAGATACCACTACACACCCACTGGAATGGCTGAAACAAAAAATATTGACCATATCAAGTGTAGGTGAGGATGCAGAACTTCTAGAGGCTTCATACACTGCTGGTGGGATTGCAAAATGACGCAACCACTCAGGAAAAGTGTCTGGCATGATTGAGTACAGCTGAAGCTATTCATACTCTGAGACCCAGTCATTTCGCTCCAGATAAATATGTGCATTGGATGAATGTGTAAGAATATTCCCAGCAGCACTGATCATGATGGCCCAAACTAGCAACAACCCAAAGGTGCACCAATAGACAAAAAAAAAAGGTAAGTACTGATATATTCAAGTAACGTAGCAATACAGCAGTAAAAAGGAAAAAGCTTTAGCGACACACAAAGACTGATGAATCTTATTCACATAAATGCGGAATGAAAGAAGCAAAGCACCAAAGCATACGAAGAGTATGTGTGGCTCAATTAATATAAAACTCAAAAATGAATAAAATGAAACTATTGTTTTGGGGTCTGTTAGTAGGTGATAAATTACAAAGAAAAGCAAGGGGGCTTCCCTGGTGACGCAGTGGTTGAGAGTCCGCCTGCCGATGCAGGGGACTCGGGTTTGTGCCCCGGTCTGGGAGGATCCCACATGCCGCGGAGCGGTTGGGCCCGTGAGCCGTGGCCGCTGAGCCTGCGTGTCCGGAGAGATACATGGTAGACTTCTTGGTGGGGGGGGAGCAGGACAGGTTTAATTTTTTGTCTTGTTCCAGCCTCCTGCACTTCAGGCCACAATACGGTTGGCTACAAATCATGTAACTGCCCAGAGGTTTGGCTTCCCTGGTACTTTCTGGCATGTGGGATGCAGCTTCCGCCAGAGAAAGGCACTCTGAGTCTACCCGCCCCCAATCCGGCCCTGGCTCTGCATCCCACCAGCTCTCTGCTCCAAGCCTCACTTTCCCCATCTGTCCTTAGAGCAGGATGGCCCCCATCATGCCTAGCTCAGTAGGGTAGGATAATGCACATTAAAGAGCTTTGGGAACTAAGGTCCGAAATGCCAGAGATTGTCAAGGACCCTGAGGGTCAGACAGGCTGATGTGGGAACTGAGATCCAGGCCCGCCCTGCCATGCTAGGTCCTGCCCAGCAGGGCGGCCTCAGACTGTTAGTTGAGTTCACTAGCATCTTTCATCAGCCAATGGGCTGGGGCAACCAGGAGCGGGTCACACAGCTTATTTCCTGTTTTCATACAGGGAACTTAGCAAAGTGGCAGCCACTGGCCTGCTCGCCCAGAGCTTGGAACAGAGAGCTGAAGGGGGCCATGTGACATCCCTCCTGGACCCCTGGACACGCACAGGACCAGAGACCTCAGGTCAGTGTCTGACCCCAAGCTCAGTGGGCCTCTGCCCCCCTGTGGCCTGAGCCCCCGCCTCCTGTAACCGTCCCTCGCTACCTCTTGGGGGCAGGGTGGTAGGGAGAAGGGTTGGTGACAGATACGCAGGACTCCCCTCAGCGCATTGGGGCAGAGCAGGGAGCAGCTCCTCGACCCTCCATCTCATCAATGCCTTTTGAAGTACCAGATGCTTCTCCAACCTCTCTTGAGCCTGGGGAATAATCTACCAAACCTGTGTTTCTCAAAAAGTGGTACCAGGGAAAGCCTGTATCAGCACAGCCCTCGGGACTTGTGCAAAATGCAGAATCCAGGGCTCACCGCAGGACCTGCTAGATGGGACTCTCTGATGTTGGGAGCAGGAAGTCTGCCCCTCGGCGCCTCCGCCTCCACCCCCGCCCCTGAGCAAGTTCTGATGTATGCTTACATTTGGGAGTGTGCCCATCCAGTGTCTAGGATCTTCTGTCTCCTAGGTTGGACCAGGGTGCTTTACTCTGCTGGAGTTTCACCCCTGATGGAATGTCCCCTCCTGCCCCCTCAGAGAGGTAGCATGGGCTCCGAAGGGGGCCCTGTGTGCCCATCAGAAGAAGCCTGGACATGGCAGGCATCCCTTAGAGGGAGAAGTGATGCTCAGGGCACCTGGGAAGGAAGGAGCAAGGGTGACTGCTCCCGGAGCTGGATGGTGGAGGGGCTGGGCAACTGCTGTCCGCTGGGCCAAGGACAGGCCCTCAAGCCAGGAGTACCAACACTTGTCATATTTTGTCGTAAAGCCTAGAAATCTTTGCTCTGTGGGGTGTAGAGATGGGAGGGAAGGGCCCACAGGACACCATGTACAGCTGTCCCCAAGGAGCTCTTGGAGTCACAAGATTGCTTTCCCCATTTCACAGATGGGAAAACTGAGGACTAGAGACTCCATAGATGCACCAGTGACCACTTTCTCTCTGCCGCTTTCCAGTTTCAGCCGGTCCCATGAAAGAAAACCTAAGGGAGCTGGCTTTGGCTGCTGAACTTGATATTTATTCTAAGCTCTGCGTTCATGCTCAGCTTTGCCAGGTCTTTCCTGGGATGCCCAGCCAAGGCCATCACTCCTGGGGTCTCATGGGGTCTCTGGGCAAACAGTGCCCTGCTTCTGACCTGGCACCAGCTGCCTGATCAAGACAGCAGAGCTGGAAGGGCTGGGACCACTGAGGCCAATTCTACTCGCCATCACCCATTTTACAGATGAGCTAACTGAAGCAGGTACATAGGAGTGCCCACAGGAATCACTGAGCCCCCAAGAGTCCTGGCTACCCGAAATCCGTTGGATAAGAGTGTGTGGACCACTTGCTGTCTTGCCTGGGCACCTACCAGAATATAGGGAACCTGTTCCTAGCCATCCATCATCTAGGACAGGGTTGGTGGCCACATCTCTCAGGTGGGGAAACCGAGGACTGGAGATATTAAATAACTTGCCTACGGACCCACAGTTGGTCAGGACGGAAGACCCGACTCCTCAAGGGGAGAAAGCTATAGGGTACTCAAGCGTGTGCAGCCCTGGTCCAGCCATGCCCTGCTCTGTGCCTCAGTTTCCCATCTATATAGGATGAGGCTGGACAGAGGGTCCCTGAGAGCCCCCCACTGGACACCAGCACAGAGCCCCCTGGAGGATGCCCCCAGGGTTCCTTTCACCTGACACAGCAAGAGCACGTTAAGAAGGAGGTCAGGTCACTTGCACCCTTCTTATTTTGAATTTCTGTGCCTAAATGGTGCCCCAGCTACTCACTCCATCTGAGCTGATGTTTTGTTTTGGTTTTTTTTTTCAGTACGCGGGCCTCTCAATGCTGTGGCCTCTCCCGTTGCGGAGCACAGGCTCTGGACGCACAGCCTCAGCGGCCATGGCTCACGGGCGCAGCCGCTCCGCGGCATGTGGGATCCTCCCGGACCAGGGCACGAACCCGCGTCCCCTACACTGGCAGGCGGACTCCCAACCACTGCGCCAACAGGGAAGCCCCTGAGCTGATGTTTTAATTGGCCCTTTTTCTAATTCGTCTCAGACATTTTAACTTGTATTCCAACTCACATCTTCATTCAGCCATTTATTTCTCAAATATTTCCTAGAGCATCTATCACGGGTCAGGTACTAATAAAAGGGACTAATACGGTATCTGGTGTGTGCGCAGCCCTGATCTGGTGCCTGACTTAACACTCACACCAGCTTCGTGAAGGTTATTGTGCCCCTTCTGCAGGAAACTGAGGCTCAGAGAAGTTAAATAACTTCCAGGCACCGGCTCATCTTGTTCACTTACCTGGGTCACAGACAGAGTTATGCATAAAATGAACCCCAGGACTCCCGCTGCCCACCCTCCCCTGAGTACCAGGGAGATGATTCTGAAGTCAGACCAGCCTGCGTTGGTGCCCTGCCCACCATTTACCAGCTCTCGATCCTGGGCAGCTCAAAGTCTCAGTTCTTTTACCATAAAATGGAGACAAAAACCTCCTACCACGCACAGCTTCAGATGAAGTGAGGGGGTGGGTGTTGAGTGCAGGATGTGTAGCGTGCACACCACAGGCATTGGCTTGGCTGGCTGGTCACGCTCACGCGCCACGTGACTCGGGCTAAACCTCGGTTGCCTTATCTGTTATTGGAGTCCCGATAGATTATCGTGGGTGTCAAATCAGATAGTGGCTGTGAAGAGCCTGCGTGTATGTGAAGTGGGTATAACAAGTTGTTAGTAAATGTTTGCTTCAAGATGAAGGGAGAGAAAAGGGAAGGATACATTCCAGCCTCCTTGCTTTGGACACTGAGATTTTGTTTACACGTGTAATATGAAATGAAATATTGGTTTTTCTGGACAAGCCAGCAGCTCTCTCTCAAGTCATCATTAAGCTACTACCTTTGCTTAAAGTCACCTCATTTAAAATTCAGAGCAACTCGATAATATAAGGATGCTAACTCTAAGAGAAGGTCATGCTCAGCCTGGGAGCGATCAGTCCAGTAAAGAGCCAGGCCCAGGTTTCACATCTGACAGTCGGGCGGATGGCTAGGTGGGCAGTGGAGGGCTCAGCAGTGGGGACTGTGGAACCCACCAGGACCCACCAGGAACCCCAACACAAGTGGGCACTCACTGTTCTCTCTTGTTTTCCTGGCAGCCTTGGAGCATGGCAAGTCCCAGGCACGCCAGGAGCCCTGGATGGACAACACCCATAGCCCAGTGCATGGCAGGGACCAAGCCGAAAGCATCAGCCCCTGGCCCAGACCTCCCACGTCCAGGACCTGAAGAGCACTTAGGTGGGCTTGAGGCTTGGGGCTTGGTCGGGGGGATAGAGGTTTGAAGACATTTGAAATACAAGTGTGCATACTTCAGTGGATGCCGTGAGAAACAGGGCAGCTCACTTAACTTGTGTTATCCCGAAGTAGACACTGAGACAGGGATTCGGTGCAAGTGGTTTATCCAGGAGACAAGGCCAGGAGGTATGGCAGGGGAGTGGGAAACCGAGGAAAGGAAGGGCAGGAAACCAGTACGGGATGTCGATGAAAAGATTACCACTGTGGGCAACTCGGGCTCTGTCCCAATGGGGGTTGTCTGGGAGACCGTATGGATCACACCTTAGAGCTGTCCCATCCCGGCGGCGAGGAGGCCAGCCTGCTATCCCCTGGTCCCATCCTCCATTGGCAGAGGTACGCTCCACAACGTGCTGCAATGGCCCAAGAAAGCCCTCACGGGGAGAGTCCCAGGTGCTTCCGAAAGAAGCCAGTGGGATGTTCCACAACAGTCAATGCCAGGGAGGGGGCATGGCCGGGCACTGACAGTGTCTGCTATAGCGCCAGCTCCTGGAGCAAACATCTGCCATGTGCATGCAACCCTTCAAGATGTGCTGGCTGACCGCCTGCTCTGCTCCTGGCCCTATGCAGGCACTGGGGAAGCAGGAACAGTCAAACACCGTGCTGGCCTTCAAGTTTAGTAAGGAAACGGATCTGTAGAAAACAATGTAAGATGCCATGGAAAAGGCACAGGGACAAGGTGGGAGGCTCTCATTCTAACACCAAAGGGCAGTTGAAATGATATATGGGTTGGGTCTTGAAGGACACATTGGAGAAGGGCTCCTGGGACACATGTCCCTTGAAATAAAATGTACAGTGGTTTGTGCATTTGGGGAGAGGAAGGATTCTAAGCTTTCCCAAGATTCTCAGAATGGCCTAGGGCTCAAGTGAGGTTTAAGAAACACTTACTTTTTGAGGCAGGGAAAGAGGATGGCATTTGAGGCAGAAGAAGTGGTATGTGCAAGAAAAAGCAGGGAGTGTGGGAAATGAGAGGAGAGAGGAAGGGCCGACCAAGCTGAACCTGGAGCCCAGCATCCTCAGAGCTCCCCCCACCATCCGCTGGTGTGCGCTCAGCCGACAGTAGGGAGGGTGGAAACCCACCAGCCACATCCCTGCTCTTCCGGAGCATGGGGTTTCGCAACAGGCAGAAGTGGACGACGTACCACAAACACACTGCATTTCACCACCAAGAAGCCTCTTGGGGACGCTGGGCTCTTCCAGGTTGCCCATGTCGAGATGGATTCAGCCAGGTTGGGTGTAGGGGTCTGACTGATGCCCGACTGGGTCTATCCAGGGTGGAAAGGAGGAGAGGGATAATCACAGCGTTTCCAGATTCCCACGGCTCATCCCAGACAGACCCAGCCATCTTCCCAAGTCCTTGCCCCCAAAGCACACTGACCTGTGCTAGTCCTTAAGAGTGTGGTCCTTCCAGATGCCCACGACAGCCAAAGCTCCAACTCCAGCATGACCACGCGGGAGCTGCAGGAGTACTGGCGGACCCAGAAACGCTGCTGGAAGCACGTCAAACTGCTCTTCGAGATCGCTTCCGCCCGCATCGAGGAGGGGACAGTCTCCAAATTTGTGGTAAGCAGAGACCAAAAAGTGATGGCGCGCCTTCACGGCCTCCTTCCCGGCCCTGGGCAAGGCTGGTTGCACCTCAGTCTCCCTGACCAGGAAATGGATTGACACACTTTAACTCACAGAAGTCTTCTGGCAAAAAAATGGTCCAAAAGTGAGATTTCACGCTCAGCACCGTGACGGCTGGAGAGTCAAGGTGCCTAAGCCTAAGAAGCAAACTGCCCAGTTTAATCCCATGTTACCCGGTATTATCATCTGTGTCCCTTCTTCATTGTTTTTGATATCCTCATATCATTTTTATTATGTACCTCAGTTTTTCTTTAAAGTGGATCACTTTTTAAAAACACTGAATGGATTTATTTCAAAGGGAAATACCTTAAATGGAAAACCAGTATCACACGGCATAAGAAAAGGTCATTATAAAAGTAAATACAAGGAAAGCTCAGGGCTGTTATTAAATTCTAGCTGGTTACCATGGCAGGCGGAAAGCTGGGCTTGGGGCTGTTTTTCTTTGGAATGGAATTTCAGCCTATGTTGGGGGAGAGGTTAATGACTATGGAAGAGCCACAGCCTTTCTTTGCCCCCCACCATTCCCCAAATGGGAGTGGAGTAATAATAATAGCTGACCCTGAGTGCTGACTGCACGTCATGGTTTCAGTGCATTGATTCATTTAATCCTCACCCAGTGAGGCAGGCTACTATCCTCATTCTCTGGATGAGAAAACGGAGGCTCAGAGAGGTTAAAGTACCTACCTAAAACCACACAGCTAGACCGTGGTGGGCTGGAATTATAACCCAGGCAGTCTGCGCCCTTAATCAGCATTCTCTTGAAAGAGAAGAGAAGAGAATAGTTTTCTTACTTATAACATCACTGCCAGTATATCACCTAAAACCATCTCCCAGGAGTTCCACACCTGGAAAACACAGATCTTAGTAATTCAAGCCTCCCAGTTCAGGAACCTGAGGCCCAGTTTTGACCACTAAAACCAAGAACGCCCCAGGTCCCCCGCACGGCAGGTTCCTGTATGGCCTTTCTACCCCAGGATGCCTCCACGTCGCTGTGTTTGTTATTCTCCGGTTGACTCTTGTCACGATTCACTGTTACAGCTCAGCAAAGGCTAATGGCAATTTAAAACAGAATTGCAGAAAGCCAGCCCCCATTTCCAGGGTGTGCTTTAAGGTCATCGTTATTTTATTTCCCGGGCTCTCTGTCAGTTCAAACCCTCCGTGACAGTGTAGTCAAAGGCCCCCTCTCTTTGCACCGCAGATGTACCAAATCGTCGTCATCCAGACGGGGAGTTTTGACAGCGACAAAGCCATCCTGGAACGGCGTTATTCAGACTTCGAGACGCTCCAGAAGAAACTCCTAAAGACCTTCCGGGAAGAGATCGAAGATGTCGTCTTCCCCAAAAAGCACCTGATGGGGAACTTCACCCCGGAGATGATCTCCGAGCGCAAGCTGGCCCTCAAAGAGTACCTAGGTCTGCTCTACGCCATCCGCTGCGTGCGTCGCTCGCGCGAGTTCATCGACTTCCTCACGCGGCCCGAGCTGAAGGAGGCCTTCGGCTGCCTGCGCGCGGGGCAGTACACCAAGGCCCTAAACATCCTGGTGCGCACGGTGCCGCTACAGGAGAAGCTGACGTCCCACTGCCCCGTGATGGTGGTGCCGTCCCTGTGCGCCATGCTGGTGTGCCACCGCGACCTGGAGTGCCCCGCCGAGGCCTTCGCCGCCGGGGAGAGGGCTCTGCAGTGCCTGCAGGCCCGGGAGGGCCACCGTTACTACGCCCCGCTGCTGGACGCCATGGCCCGCCTGGCCTACGAGCTGGGCAAGGACTTTGTGTCCCTGCAGAAGAGACTGGAGGAGAACCAGCTCCGGAAGCCCGCCCCCCGGGCCTTCACCCTGAAGGAACTCACCGTCCAAGAGTATCTGTACTGAGCCACTCCCCGGGGAAGCTGGAGAACTGGGGATCACCATGGCTCGTGGGCTTTTGGGGGTTGATTCTGAGCGGAAAGAGCCACTTTGGGCTCTAGCTTGTGGGAGGACTTTGAACAAGCCCCTCCTCTGGTCCTCCGTTTCCCCATCTACGTTAAGCGGAGATGCTTCCGGGCATCCTTGGAAGCCTCTACTTGTGTCCTGTGTCCCCTTCATGCCAGGCCCACTTCGTCTCAAAACCACAAACCCAGCCGCCAAAACACTGGAGAGTCATATCAACCTTACTGGGGTTTCTGTAGGTAGCTGGAGGAGAGGTTTAAACTGCACATCACAGACAAAGCTTGATCCATTTCCTCAGAGACATCTCTCTTTAGCTGCCCTGAGGCTTTCCTCTTTGTTCCTCCCCCTCAACCTTGCTGGTAAGTATTCCCACCTATCATCCTAAGTATTCTAGCTCTTCCCTGGTAGGCCCAACTCAGCAAGACAAAAGGTCACCTACTGCTCCTCAAAGCCAGCTTTGTCCCCAGGATGAGCCATACGTCATCCTTTGAAGGGCGAGAGGATCCTGGGCTAGAACCAGCAATCATTGCCTGGGGTTGGTTTCCATTTGTAAGGCAACTGTCCCTTGAATGGACTTTCTGGATTACGTAGACATAGCCCTGACAGGAGGTGGGACCTCTGGGTAGAAGAGATTGAATGCTCGACGCCTCCCCATCTGAAGGACAATGGATTGGGATGCCCTTAACCGAAGTCTGCTGTCAGGCCCCCCAGGTGAAGTGGATTCTGGGCCAGTGACCTGGGTTCAGCGCAGGGCAGGAGTTGATGGTACAGGCTGGTTTGGACCCCATATGCCTATCAGGCTAGTAGTCCCTGAAGATCTAAACCATGTGGCTGAGGTTATTATCAGGGTGAGGCTGTAACTTGGGAACCGTAACCTGGGGCGCCACACTGGCCTGAACCAAGATCTAGCTCAGCAAAGAGCAGTGGGCAAGCATTCACTGAACTACACCGAACATATTCAACAGCAACACCATGTGGCAACACCTGGAGTGGCCCAACCAGGCTCCTTCCTGGAGGTTAGACACAGACTGACACCTTCAGAAAAAGAAAGTTTTCAAGTATCTCAATTTACTCCAGGAGAAGGACACTTTAAGTGGGAGAGATTGGATTTCTTGGAAATCTGGGCAGGTGGATAATTAAAGTGTTAAACGGAAAAATAAAAAGAGCTGCAATTCTTTTGTAATAGTAAAGAAGATCATATTGATTTTACAAGTCATTTCATCAAATACAAAATGCTGCTGTCAACTGTTAGACGCACCAAATATTCACTAAGAAAGAAAAAAAATGCCCAACATGGGGAGTTTAGTAGGCGTTTCCAGCAAAAAGCTGGGAGACAAAAAAGAGTTAGCTCCCAATGTAATGGTCCACGTAGAATAAACCTGCCTTGTAGAAAGGGACAGTGAGGAAAGGCATGAATCAAATTTGACACTGAGTGGAGAGTGCGGACTCTAGAACTGGAACTGCAAACTGGTACTCACCCAGGTTTGGGGTCTAAACACACACAGTGTGGTCCCAAATCCTCAAGCTGAGAAGTCATGGTAAAGAGGTTTCAGATGCAGGTGTTTCAGGTACCTTGCACCACAGATGCAAATTCTGAAGGAAGTGAACATAGATCCAGGCCAACAGAGAGGAAGATGCCATTGACTTCAGAGGTGCTAAAGCGTAGGGGGTGGAGGGTGACTGTGCATCTGAAAATCACATATATATAGTGTACTTGTGTGTGGTGTCGAGACAGAGGAGAAAACCTTACGCAAGGTAAAAGGGAACTAAGAAATCATATGGGGGAGTTTCCCATCAGTACCCTTAAAGAAGGGCTGGGTACCACAGAGTAAGGAAAAGGACTTACTCTGACTTCTGAAAAGGGCCCACCCACAATGCATAGCTTCAGGCCTCCCACGTTGTCTCCTCCTGGTGATGCTAGATGCTGCCCTCCCAGTTCTTTTGATGGCCTTGGCCTGTAGGTCCACTGGTGTTTCTTCAGGCCACGCACAGTGTGTCTTCATCCACTCCGGGTGTCCAACGGCCTCTCCTCCCGACATCTCCCTTTGCCGCAGAAGTCTGAGACCCGCTCATTTCTTGAGTTCCTGGAACAAGTCCTTGAATTCCTCAACCCCTCCTCCAGGAAGCTTTCCTTGTGGCCCACTGTGACCCCACCAGGGTACCGCACTTCCCTGTTTGCCTGGACCCTCTCCCACCCGACAGTATTGCTAAGTCTTTCTTTCCAGGGAACTCTGGAGTGGTGGTAGCTGGGATTGGACCCTTTTCTCCTGACTTCTCAAAAGTTGAGCCCACAGGAAAGGTGAGAGGCACTTGCCCTCAATGCTCAGGGTGGAGCCCCGGACCAGAAGCATCTGTGTCACCTGGAGCTTATGAGACAGGCAGAATCTCAGGCTCCACCCTAGACCTTCTGAACCAGAATCTGCATGTTAACGAGATTCCCTCACCCACCTTCTCCTTCCTGCCCCACGAAGGTGATTCCTCTGTACGCAGGTTAAAATTTGAGAAGCCCCATGTTGAATTGACTTGACAGTGGCCTTGAGGAAAACCATCCACAGAGCCTGGGCAGTCTGCCATCTGGGTTCCTCCCTGCCCCACCTCCTCCCAGCCCAGGCCCTCGCTGGTACACATGCTTCAGCCCAGGGCCCGAGCAGCTCTTGCTGGGAGCACCATGCCAGCCACACCCACACCCGGGAACCTGCTCTGGGCACTTGGCCCCGGAGCCTGAGGGGGGCCGGTTCACATGAAGGTCTGCTCCAGCAGCCTCTGGCTCCTGCTGGATGTGACACAGAGCCAAAGGTCTCCCTTTGGACGGGATTTGTCATCCTTGTGAGACCCCATGCCTGGGATGCTGGCAGGTCTCTTACCCCCAAGCCAGGATGGGGAAACGGTTACTACCAGGGGCTCCCCAGCATTTTTGGAGCCCTACTGTGTGTCTAGGGCTTCTCTGATTACTGGTGGTCCAGCTCTGCCCAAGAGATATTCTTATCCCACTTAACAGACAAGGACACAGACACCCTGAGAGGTTAAGTGACTTACCCAAGGTCACACAGCCAACAACAGGTAAAGCAGGAAATTAAGTGCAGGCCTGTGTCACCCCCAGCCTGTGCTCTCCTCCCTGAGCCCCACATTGGAGGACTGAGAGGAGAAGGTTGCAGATATGTCCCTGGGGATATGTCCCTTCAAGAGACTTTCACTCCTCTCTGCTTACAGGTGGGGAAACTGAGACCTGGAGAAGGGGCTCTCTCCAGGTCACATGGTGAGACAGGGGCAGCTCCAGGACTGGGGTGTCCACATCAAAGTGATATAGTATGGCAGGCTGGGCAGACAGAATAATCCCGGGTTGGGATTCCAAGAGGCGACGGGGGGTCACCCAGCTGGACCTGGGGGGCACAGGATCAGTACTGAGGCCTGAGCCAGGGCGGCTAGGCTGCTAGCCAGGAGGCTCTGTTCAGGGTGGGCTCCAGCCCCATTGCCTACATTCCCTTAGCTCAGCAATGGTCTCCTAGCTGTAACTCTGCTTTGGAGCAGCAAATTCAGCTCCAGTTCCACTTGCTGGGGACAGGAAGCTCCCACCGTGTCCCCAGACAGACCCTCCTGGGCTCCTCCAGAGCTTCCTGTCCTCCTGCAGCTGCCTTCCCAGAATCCTCCCTGGGGGGCCAACAGCGCTGCCATCTGTTCTACCATCCACCAGCCATCTTCCTTCTAGCAGTCTCCTTTTACGCATGTAAATGGATTTGAAAAAGAAACTTCCTATTACAACCCTCCATGGAAAATCAGATTCACCTGCTATAATGAGAGGGTAGCTATAAAAATAAGCACGATGAAACCTCTCGCTGTTATTACAACTCTGCGGCCTTTGTCTGAGACAGGCCTTGAGTTTAAGGCCGCCAGATGTCCTCTGTTAAAAGAGACAGAGACAAGCCTTGGAGACCTGTCAGCACCACGTTGAGACTGCTCTCTGATTTACTCAGAAGGAATGGAAACTACCGCAAAGGGAAATCAGCTTCTGACCGCACGGGCTGGATCATGCGAAGTTCTCTGTGCGTTGTCTCAGACTAGTTGGGGCCTTGCTCCCTCTCCTGGGCCCCGTGGCCCCGATCCCCGTCCCATGCCCTGTATCAGCCCTGCTTGATCAGTCGTGGGCCTGGTTTCGGCTTTGGCTGACATCCTTGGTTTTCCTCACCCCACCTGGGAGGTGGCACCCAGGCTCCAGTTCTGGGCTTCACACCCTGACATCAGGTAAGACCCACAAATGGAGGGAGAGTTCTGGTTCGGTCAAAGCCAGAACCTGCAGTGTGTCCTCTACTTGGTGTCACTGTGTCCCCTGGTAAGAGCCAAAATAATGCCCCTCCCCGGAAAAGGCCCTGCACAAGCCCCACCGGCCCAGTCAGCAGAATAGGGCCCCTCACCAGCCTTACCCATACACCGTGTACATTCTCCTCTCTCAGTAAACAACGACTCCTACTCTATGCCAGACCCTGTGAAGAGCTGGGGACGCAGCGGTGAACAGGACAGACTGGGTCCCTGTCCTCATGGAGCTGAAACATCAGAAGGGAGACACTTGCAGAGCAAACTGAAGCTGGGACAGAATGGTCTCCCTCAGCCAGATGGTCAGGGAGGGCTTCTCGGAGGAGGAGGTGTTTAAGGGAGCCATAGGGGAGGCTGAGGAGGCAGCCACCGCAGCGTGGGGAGGGGAGAATTTTAAGCAGAGGGAAAGCGGAAGCACAGCTCTGAGGCAGGAACCTCCTCTGTCCCCAAGGAGCATCAGCCCAGGCCCGGGACCAGGAAAGGGGCAGGTAGGCCCTGGACATCCCTTCCCCTGGCTGTGCCTGCTGAGAGGAAGGGTTCCAGGTGCTGACGGAAAGCCGCCTGGCAAGCCCATCTGTGCCGTGGCCCATCTCCAGCAACTGGCTCGTTGCAACATGAATGAGCTGGGAGCTCGTGTTCAGGGCACTCGGATCCTTTGGGTTTACGAGTGACAGAAACCCAGGGTAATCGGACAAAGAGAAATTTATTCTCTGAAAAGCCCAGGAATAGATTAGCTTCAAGTTGGAGCCCAAAACTCAAACCATGACCTCTACATCTGCTTTCTCTCTCACTTTCACTTTCTCTCTAAATTTCTCTTTCCTTGGTTTAGCCTTCTCTCTCAACAAGCACTCCTCCTGGTGATAAGATGGCTGTAGCAGCGCCAGGCTCATATGCTCCTTCTCTGCAACCCCACAGGAGTCCCCTGCAGGGCTCCTGTGAAGGCCGGGTCTGTAGGATGTGTAGGAATCGCCCACCCACATGCCCTTTCCTGAGGAGCCCAGGCAGGGCAGACCACAATGAACTCCCCCCGCCTTCACCAGAAATCGGTCACCACATATTGTTTTGTAATCGGCTTTTAAATTTTTTTTTACTAGACTTAATTTTTTTTAGAGCAGTCTTAGTTTCCACAGCAAGATGGAGTGGAAGGTACAGATAGTTCTCATACCCCCTGCCCCCACACATGCATCGCCTTCCCACCAGAGTGGTGCATTCGTCACAGCTGATGAACCTACGGTGACATATCATTGGCACTCAGAGTCCACAGTTTACATTAGGGTTCACCCTTGGTATTGTACATTCTATGAGTTTGGACAAATGTATTCACCATTATAATATACTGAGTGTGCTAAAGTATGATTAGAGAAGGATTAAATTTTTTCTGTATACCATGAGCATTTTCCTGGAATATATAATATTTTCCCATGCTATTTTTAATAACACTGATTTCTAACGTATGTGCCACCGCTGGTTTAACTGTCTTGTAAGGTTCCAAATTTTCCTAAGTACAGGCACCACTGCAGGCAACGCCTTGATCCAGTGTCTTTTTCGTATTTGTGCTCTCTGAAGGCAATTTCTAGCAGTGGTATTTCTGAATCATAAACACTGTTAGTGATTTTGATAATATTAATTTCTCTCTCTCCTTAGAGTCTGTACTAACCCACCCCTCCAGCAGCTAAGTGTGAGAGATGCCATTTCCCTGAACCTTCTATAACACTGGATGTTAGCATTTTTAAACTATTTTCAATGTGATACTGAGAAATGGTTTCCACGGTTTAATGTGCATTTCCTCCTTTCTGGTGAGTATGAGCATTTTTCTTAGGCTTCCTGGTCGTTTTTATAGTGCTGAAAGTTGTTTCTTTTCCCCTTTCCATCAGCCACTTCTGGAAGGAGGCGGGACCTGGAGAGGATCTATTCCGCAATTTTTAAAAAAATGGCCAGCAGATGGCGCTGCCGCATTGGCGGCACCGAAAGCTTCGCGGGCTGCGCTGGCGAAACGGCATTTAAACAAACAGGAGGGAAATTGAGCGTTTCTTTCAACAGAGAAAAACAAGACTTCGAAAAACCGTTGGAAGGGGTTTGAAATAATGCTGAAAAGAAAGAGCTTTGCTGGGAAAGTGCTGATGCTTCGCTGCTTCTTCACTGCACTTCCCACCGCTCATGTTGTTTGGGGTACCCGGGCGACCCCCACTTGCGGTTCAGGACGTCACTTCTCGATTTCTTCTCCCTCATCCTCTTCCCCCAGCTCACACACCCAGAGGGGCGGAAGGAAGCCTCCTCGCCGCCGCCCCTCCACCTCCTCGATCAGCAGGAGGCAGTGAAACCGCAACTCCTAACAGAATGGGCCGCATGAAAATAGCAGCAGCGCGCAGAGCCTCCAGGAGCAGGACCGCACCCACTGTGGCCCGACGTTTGGTCCGCTGGCTTCTGAGGGAGAGGGCTGGACTAAGCCTCCCTCCATATGGGAGGAGGGTCCTTCTCCAATATCGGAGTGGGGGCGTGGGCACCCACAAAAGCCCTGCCACGTGACTTTCCAGGAGGGAGGCCTTGGGTGTCACCCTCTCCCCAGATCCCACCTCCGATCTCTTGAGGACCTAGATGGTGCTCGGGGCTTCCCATCCATCTGCCTGCGGAACTGGAGGAGAGGGAGGGGCAGCATTACGTGACTTCTTTTTACCATTTAAATACCTGGGCCCCCGGTCTCCAGACGGTTGGTAAAGCGTGGGTTGAATGAGTAAGTAAATGGAAGGAAGGAAAAGGGGAGAGAGTGAGAGGTTAAAGAAAAGTCTACCATGCTTGTTAGCGTGTAAATTGGTACAACTCTGGGGAAAACCATCTGGCGCCATCTACTGAAGCTGAACATAAACAGCTCTCTGAGGACCCACAATTCCACTCTTAGGAATATACCCCATAGATACAGAGACACCATGTTCACCAAAAGACCTGAGCTAGAATTTCAGGGCAGGACTACTCCCCAAAATATTCCCCGGCTAGAAACAACCCAAATCTCCATCAACAGTCAAACAGGTAAGTAGATGGTGGTACATTCATATGTTGGAATATTATACAGCCACAAAAACAAACTGCACTTATACACAAGGACGTGGATGAATGTCACAAACAAGACTGAGTGAATGAAGTCAGACACAAAGGAATATAGCCTGTGTGATTCCATTGAACGAAGTTCAAGAGGAGAAACTAAACGACAGAGGTTAGGGATGCTTACTGAGATGGCAAAACTCCCAAAAGGAAAAAAAAAAAAGCAGAAAGTGTTGCTATGAAAGTTGAGAGAGTGGCTGCTACTTCTGAGGGACAAAGGGTCAGTTGATAGGAGGCAGCGGAGAGCATCTCGGCAGTATGGGAATTTCTATTCTTCGTCCTGGGCGATGGTTACAAGAGTATTTGCTCTAATAATTTGCTAAGCTGTACCATTGCATTTATGCACTTTCTGAAAGAATGAATGGATGTAGCCAATATGAGATCAATATTTAGTGTGCACCAAGTAATGCAGCACTCAAGGCTGGAATTTGAACCCAAGGCTTCTGCCCCTAGCCTGTGCTGCCCTGTAGCACTAAACCAATGGGGAGGGGCTGGGAGTCAGGGGATGTGATTACCTGAACTTCAGGCCTCAGACTAGTGAACGATGCAGACCAAGATACTTCACACCCACCCAGCAACTGTGGGGCTCGGACTCCAAATCCACACTTTCCTTAAACCCCAGGAACAAATCATGAAAGGTAGACATTCAGGAATAATCCTTACAGATGCCTCATTTAAATAAAGTGTGTGGTGAATTGCAGGGATGACGCCAGTTCTCTACGCCTCCCTGTCACCATGCCATTTGCCCTGTGACACTGCAGTTCCTCCACTACAGAGGCAGCGTCAGTTTCCCTACTCCTTGAGTCCTGGTTGTTCTGGACACTTTCTTTGGCCTACATGATGTGGCAGAAGGGACAGTGTACCAGTTCCAAGCCTTGGCCTGAAGAGACCTTCTGTGTTTTGCTTGCACTCTTGGGCTTCTGCCATCGGCATGAGAAGAACATGCCCATGGTCTCCTACCAGAGGATGAGAGACTCGTAGAGCAGAACCAAGTGTAGCTGACAGAGAGCCGACTCCCAGACATGAGGGAGAACTCAATCAAGATCAGCCACCTCTCAACCATGCGATTCGTGAACCCAAATAATAAATTGTTTTAAGCTACTGAATTTTGGGGGCTGTTTGTTATGTAGACATAGCTAACTGATACATTGTCTGTAGACAACTGTGGAGTCCAGGAACTTGTTGGAAGAGGTTCCAGAAAGGAGATGCCCAGGATGGGGGGTGATCAATGCCGGTCTGCCCAACACCCCCGCCTTCACTGGATTCCCTTTGAGGCTCCCAGCAGCCTCCATGTCAACATTACCAGTGAGGCTACTGATGCCTGCCTACAGAGAATCTATCACACCAGGCCTTTGGTTCAGCACTTTACACACTTATCTCACATAACCCTTACAATAGCCCTATGAGGTAGGCACTATTACCATCCCCATTTGACAGATAAGGAGACTGAGGACAAGAGGTTAGATGAGCAGCCCAAGGGACCATGGCTTGTAAGAACTAGAGCTGGGATCTGACCTCAGAGCCTGTGTCATCCTGCCTGTCCATCCCAGCCAGCTCCCCCAGGAGCATCTTCCCCAACTGCAGGACGCCAAGTCCCTAGACTCTCAAAAGAAGGTCACCCTCCCCCCCGTTTGCCTTCTCCTCTCCCTCGGGGCCACCAGGTCCCCAGCATGAAGACTGTGCTGAGCAGAAATCCTGTCCTAGCAGAAGATGGTTCCTGTAGATAAACAAGAGGCCGGTTTACAGGAAACAATCAGTGGAAAGGATGCTTTGCAACAACTTCTAAACAGGATGAAGTGTGTTGGAACAGAGTTTGTCATTCTGATGGGGAATCTTGGAATATTGGGGTTGGAGGGAATTCCAGAGCTAATCCAGTCCAAGTTTCAGACATTTTTTAAGCCACAGAGTCTTCTTCAAATGAAATGTGATATAGAAACTGAACACAGAAGAAAGACCAAAGCCAAGCTTTTCAGGCTGTGAGGTCTGGGAGCTCTACCTTAGGCCCATCGGTGGTACCCCTAGGGCTTCGTGGAGCACTATTTGAGAACCACTGTGGTGGCCCCGTCGGGTCACTTTGCTGATGAGAAATGTCCTCAAGGTCACAGAGCACTAGAGTAGAAGAAACAAGACTTGAACTCAGATCTGCTGCCTCCCACCCCTGGGCTTGCTCTTCTGTTCCAAGTGTTCAGGAATAAAAACACTCATTCCAAAAGGAAGGCATACACCTGAGTTTTTTTTTAACATCCATTTTTCAAAATGGTGCACTTGGCATCTCACCTTAGTCATTGGATAGAATCGCTCAGTCAGCACATTTCAGGAAAACTTTTTTTTTCATTGCTTTGTCATATTTAGCTTGGGGTCCACTGGGACCCTGGACCCTTTTTCCCGGGATCACCTGCCTTGATTATTCTCCCCTCATCTCACTGCACAGCCAGCTCCCTAGGGAGCAGCTACCCCTAGAGCAGCTTTTCCCTGCTGCTTTTCCAACCTCTTCTACTTCCTGGGGTGATGGTCAGGCTGCAGGTGTCTGCAGATGTGAGAAGGTGCTCCAGAGCATCCCCCAGGTCCAGGAGGAGCCAGAGAGGCCAGGGAGGGAGCTGGGCAGCGTGCATGGGGCGTCTCTGGGTTTTGCCTGCTTGGCTCTTTCTGGAAACAGCATCCTTTGGGAGCCACCCCTCCCTGATTCCCAACCATGTAGTTTGGGGGGAAAGTTGTATTCGTTTCCTAGGAATTCTGTAACAGATCACCACAAACTGGGTGCTTAAAACAACAGAAATTAATTGTCTCACAGTTCTGGAGGGCAGAAGTCTGAAATCAAGGTGTCAGCAGGGCCGTGCTCCCTCCGAGGTTCTGGCGAAGAACCCGCTTCACGCCTCCTGGCTTCTGGTGGCTTCTGGCAATCCTTGCCATGCCTTGGTTTGTGGGTACATCACTCCAGTCATCGCCTGCATCTTCACATGACCTTCCTCTGTATGTGTCTGTGTCCAAATTTCCCTCTTCTTATAAGGACACCAGTCATTGGATTAGGGCTCCTCCCAAGCCAGTATGGCCTCCTCTTAATTTGGTCACATCCACAAAGACCCCATTTCCAAATAAGATCACATTCGCAGGTACCAGGTGTTACGAGGTCCATCTTCTCCCCTCCTTTACACACCTGGCCCATCTGGTTCCTCGTCCCATTTCTGCCCTTCCCCCTCCACCGCGTGGGCCCCCTTGATCCTCAGAAACACCAGCGTCTTTCCTGTATCGGGCCCTTGCTCCTGCTGGCCCACCAGCTTGGGGTGCTCTTCTCACGGCTCTTCAGGACACCCTCCCTGGGGACCCGCCACTCTTTTGCCTCCTCACATTTATCTCTTTAACAGCTCACATCCCCAGGAAAAATCCTCTTGAGGTCAGCTCATTGCCCCTCTTCCCCTTGAGTATGAGTCCCTTTGGGGCCCAGCTCACCAGGCCCCTGCCCTTGGTACCTAGAAGGGTGTCTGGCTGAGCCAGCATCATGGGCGTGTGACCTCTGCAGTCCCATGGGACCCCACGCCTACAAGGGCCACACGCTTGATTTAATGTTCTGCTGTCACGGACCTGAAAACCTTAATACTTTTTGAAAAAAGATCCCACATTTTCATTTTGCACCGGCCTGGTAAATTACGCAACCTGTTCTGGTGTCCGGCAGAGAGAAAGCACTCCATAAATAATTATCGAATGACGCCACAGCACCCCTTGCGGGGAGGCAGACCCTATGCCCTGCAGATCTCCTTCTGGGAGGCTGGGCCAGGACCCTACCCAAGCTTAAGCAGAGAAGCAGAAAGGGGAAGACTGCTGGGATGGGCAAGGTAGGAAGTGGGGAAGGAGGCAAGGCCAACCTGAATCCCATACCTCTGTCCCTGGGTCCCTGAAGACACCTCAGAAACAGCAGCAGCAGAGCGCTGGGGCCAGGAGGGGCTATAGGGCTGCAGAGCTGGGTGGGGGGGAAGGGAGAGACAGACTGCAGGAAACTTCCCGCTGTCCCCCGCTCAAGAACTAACACAATGAACTCACTCACTCTGCAGGGCACACCTGGACGGCCAGGTGCACACCTGGAGCACGGGGAGGGCCCTCTGGCTCATCCAGACCAGTCTCTCCCAGAGTGGAGGTGCGGTCAGCCCAGTGACCCCATCCTTTAAACCACCTGCACCCCAGAGTCAGACGTCAATCCCCTTTCTCTTCCTCTAATTATGGCCAGGAGAAAGGCCCCCTGACACTTCCCCAACTCTTGCCCATCTCTGCTTTTAACAAAGAGATGGCTGGGCTTCCCTGGTGGCACGGTGGTTGAGAGTCTGCCTGCCGATGCAGGGGACACGGGTTCGTGCCGCGGTCCGGGAGGATCCCACATGCCGCGGAGCGGCTGGGCCCGTGAGCCATGGCCGCTGAGCCTGCGCGTCCGGAGGCTGTGCTCCGCAACAGGAGAGGCCACAGCAGTGAGAGGCCCGCGTACCCCCCCAAAAAAACAAAGAGGTGGCTGCTCTCCTCTTGTTGCTTCCGGTGGACAAGACTGTCTGGCTAGAACTTACTGACGTTGTGTTTCACTGTATTTATTTTTATGGTTATTTTTTTTATTATGGACCTGATACTGTCTCATTTTTTTCCCATTTATGTTGGTGACATAACTGTTCCTTATTAAATAAAATGCATTTAAGTTAGGAAAAGGGAATCTTCGTGAATAATGGCCAGGTGATGGTGGATATGGTAGAAACTGGCATATTTGGCACATGCCATACGGCAGCGGGTCCCGAGAAAAAGAAGGAGGGCGTTCTGAATTCTGGTCCGGGCCCTGATACAGAGTGGACACGGAGGCTCAGACTGGGGACGGGACGTGTCTGGAGTCCCACGCAGGCTAGTGGCGAGGCCAGTTCTCTGGGCTCCCTGCCCAGTTCTCCCCTCCAGCTGACCAGTCAGCCTCACAGGTCTGTGATTCATGATGAATCCAAGGCTGGGCTGCCGCCTTCCTCCCAGAAACTCCCTTCCACCAAGTCCCTTGGGGACCCCCCTATCCCCGCAACCTCAGGGTTCCTGGCCCATTTAATAACCCAAGCTATAGGCGAATCCTCCTTAACAACCCTCAGACAAGCAAGACTGGAAATCACGTTTCTGCTTTGAAAACTGTCACCGACTGCCTTTCCCACCTTACGCTCAGCAAATCTTCACAGGCGGTGTTTTAAATACTCTTTCTCCTTTTGCTGTGATCAAAGCACTTGCTTGTTCCCCTGATAGGTGACAAAAGATGTCAGAGAGACTAATGAGAGAATGTGGTGGCTGCCCGCTTCCTTTCTCTTGGGGGAAGAAGGCTCGCAGGGCGTCTGGGGCTGGGTGGCCTTTAGGATTTGGGGGCTGAGTGCAGGGAGAAGGGTAGAGGCTACAGGCAGGGATGGAGGAGGGGACCTCGGGCAGGCTGACCATTTCCCAGCATGCATTTCCCCTTCTCCTGGACAGAGCATCCTAATTTTGCTTTAGGATAACTACCCTTCCTCCACCCTCAACTGTTTCAGGAGGTGTTGGCTCCAGCCTCGGCCATGGGCTGTGTGCGGGACTTAGACCTTGTATTCTCCTGGCCCTGGTACTTGGTATTGCGGTGGGCGTATCAGCCAATCAGAACTGTGCAGAAGCGATCTTGGGGCTCCAATTAGATTGACTACTGGGAGAGAAGACAGCTCTTCCAGCTGGACTTGGTGGGACAGGGATGTAAGCCTGGAGCTGCTAGGAAGTTTGCCCAAGAGGGACTAAGCAAATGGAGCCCCCAAGTGGAGGGAGAAGTGGACGGACACTGAGTCCTGATGATCTTAAGTTCCTGGATCAAACTGTACCTGAATACGAAGGCAATAAACTCCCTTTTTGCTTAAGTTGTTGACGTTTTTCTTTCATTCTGACAACAGATGGCCATTTCATGATCATCTCTTATCATCTGAACCTGTGTCTTCAAGCACCTCACTCCCTATAGTGAGGATGCATATCCCTATGCCCAAGGATATAAATCCAGTTTCTCCCATTCTCTACATTTCCAGACACAATTTCAGCCCCTTCCAGGCTCATCACACGCCAACACTGGAAGACTCTCGGTTAGCGGGCACAAGTCCAGCTGTGGAAACTGGGACTCGCTCAGGTAGGATACCACATGGAGAGTTCCTGGGATGGGTCACACCTCCGGGGTTGTCTCTGCCTGGGTATCTTCCCACCCAAGAGATAGCCCAGAGGAATGGATCAAAGCCTAGAGACTCCTGCAACTCACGCTCCTTGAACATGACAGTCCCATTTTCCAGGTTCAGGGACTGAGGCAGCCAGGGCCAGGAACATCTGACACTCCTACTCTCATCTCTTCATCTTGACACACACTCAGCACTTAACCCTCCGCCTTGCAGCTAGGAGAGAGGGAGACTAAGCGCTGACGTTGACTGTGATCCTGGATTCAGCCATGCCCAAAGGCCCTAGATCTACCTCTTGGATCTTTCAAAGGCCAATACATCCTTTTTAGGCTAAACCAGGTTAAGTTGGGATTTGGGCACTTGTAACCAAAAGAGTCCTGATTATATAGCTGCCTTCAAATATTTGAGAGGCTGTGTGTCATGGGACCAAGGGAACAGCTATATCCAGCCAGCCCCAGAGGTCAGGAGGAAGACCTGTCACAGGAAGCTCACCTTTCATGGGCCTCCCTAGTTATCTAGGTGGAGTAGAGCCCCCGGAAGCAGTGGGAGGGAAGGCTGGAAGTGTGGGGACATGATGGAGACCAGGATGCATAGGAAACGACAAATGCCAGGGCAAGGTGCCCCTGAGAGAGGGGCTGGTCTTCCAAGAACTGGGGCCATAGATGCCCCAGATGAATGGTTCTCAAAGTGTGGTCTCCAGACCAGCAGCAGCATCATCACCTGGGAAGAACAAATGCAAATCCTCAGGCCCCGCCTCAGACCTACTAAATCAGAAACTGGGTTTGAGGCCAGCAATCTGTGTTTTAAAAAGACTTCCAGGGGGTTCTCATGCTGAACAAAGCTTGAGCACCACTGGTTTAGACATTTCAATAAATTAAATGTGCTCAGTGAAGAGAGTAAATCATTTACTATTGAGAAGAGATGCGGGGAGCCCAGAGCCCAGCTATTGAGTTTTCCTGTTCCCAAGCGTCTCAGGGACACTTAGCAGTTATAGCTACCAGTACAGTGGCTCCATGCCTCTCCTACAGGCTTGCACCAAGCAAGGTGTCAAGGCAAGGGATGGCCACCACCTCCAAACCCCTCCAAGCCCATTTGCCTCAGCCTCCTCCTGGGGACCCTCCTCCACTGAAGAAACCCCGGGAAGCATCCTGCCAGGCCCAGCATATGGAGAGGAGGGCACGGCCCAGAGGGTGTGAGCACTGGGTCATGGTTGACCAGATGACCCATAGCCAGACCAGCTAGGAGCAGATGCCAGCCAGATCCCTGACCACAGCCCTCGCTCTGTCCCCAACTCCTTTTCAGTAACTCCACCTCATATTAGTTAGGATAAGCCTGGGTTATCCTGGCAGTAACACACAGACCTGACCTCTCAGTGGCTTTGTACATCGCATATTACTTTCTTCCTCTTGCAAAGTCCAGAGCAAGTCAGGTGACTTTCAAGGATGGTTTTCTTCCTGAAACGTCATCTTAGCAAACCAGACTGCTTTGCTCTTGCAGCTCTGCCATCTCAATACAAGGCTCTAGGGGCGGGGAGGACTGGGGGGATGGGCACAAGCTCTTAAATCCTTCCACCCAGGTCACTTCCACTGGCAATCCATCAACAAGGACCAGCCTGTGGCCCCAGGTAGCTGCGAGGGGGCTGGGACACACGGGGGAACCTCTCAGACACCCCCAGCTGTGGTCCACTCTGCCACCTCCCTGGAATCACTCATTTCGTCACCAAACACCTATTGAGGAATGACTTAGAACCTGCCCCCTGCACAGCATGGGGTCCACCACCATGAATGGGACAGACTTGGTCCCAGTCCTTAAGGAGCTCACGGTGGGGGTGGGGGTGGGAAGATCAAGCAGACCCTCATCGAAGTCTCCCAGGACCCCATTTCTGCGCCCCCTTTGTTACAGCGTCACCTTCCGTCCTGACATTAGTCAGCTTTCATCCCTTGACTGAGCCTCGGTTTTCTCATCTGTATAATGGGGATAATAAGAGAGTAACAGAAGTCATCCAATTACAATGAGAAAAGGAAGTCACAGACTGGGGAAGCCTCACAGTCCTGGGCGGTGGAGCCGGGATCCAGACACCATCAGTCTGATTCTATGGTTCAAGCCTCTTCAGTGGCTCTGGTCTCTTCAGACCTCCCTGGGTGAATGGCCCCTGCAGAGTTTCCCTCAAGCTTTTAAACTTTCTATAAGGAGGGGATTTGACAGCCCAGCCTCCTGGGCAAAGCCAAGGTTGGCCATGCCTGGCCTCGAGCCAACGTGGTTCCCCAAAGATAACTTGAGGCAACCAAGCCTGACCTCCGAGGCATCCCTGAAACCGGCTGCTGGCTCAGGTCACTCCAGAAGGGCCATAGCAGCTCTCCCACCCACCGGGCCATGGACAAGTTCAGCTCCAAGCCCCTCACCCCCACTGCCCTTTCTCCAGACTTAGATGCGATTGAAAAGCTTACCACGGGACCAGCAAGGCCACCACTGCCACCATTAGAAACCTGATCCCCAGTTGCTGATTAAAACCAGGAGGGGGTTTTAATCAGCCGCGGCCATATGCTATTTAACTGAAGATGAAAGTACGAATGATAAGCATCATCTCGGAAAGGATGTCGTTAAAGGAAGAGCAGAGCAGCAAGTGGCATCTTTTATCATTACAGCAGCCCCTCGCCAAGCTCTCGTTAGGGGCTTTGAGGACCATCTGGGCCCTATCTTCATTATGCAGCGCTTACAGCGTCATTGTGTTTGACGACGGCTCCCAAGCCCACACCACACTAAACTTCTAAATATACAATTAATGCCCATTAATTATAGTTTTCAAACCAGCAAAATGATCCTTCATTAACTTAATCGCCTCTTCTATTTTATCAGGAAATTGTATTCTCTCTGCTCATAATCCCCGCATCTGAAGCCACCCGTTGGCGGCGGCACGTGACGCTTGGCCCACTTGTTTATGGGACAGCCTGCCTGCCTGTCCCTGGCCATCACAACCCCCCCGGGCCCGCCCTCCACCGTGAGACGGGAAGCTACCGCGGGCCTCCAGAGCATTCCTACAGGTTGTCCGAGCAGGCGTGGGGTCCAGACAATCGTGGTGGAAGTGAGGCTGGGGCGGCTGCCACCCCCCGGCACCTGGTCAAGCTGGACCCCAGGTCGGATAGAACCGGATTTAAATCAGTGTGTGTGGGGTGGCGGGGTGGGGGGCGATGTGGAGAGGAAAATGGGGTCACCACCTTCTGAACCACTGTGTGTCGTCCTCATCCTCACTGCCGGCAGCCGTGGAGCCCCGCTTCCCGGTCACACTAGCCAGCCACTTATGGTATTATTAACCCCATTGCATGAGTGGGAAAACTGAGGCTCACAAAGGGGAAATGATTTCCTCAAGACTGCAGAGCAAGTCGGCAGCCAGGCTGGGACCCAGATGCTGGTTGTCTAACCCCCCAGGAGCGGCCTCACCCTATTTGCAGGCATGAGAGCTGGCACGACTGTCCAGCAGCTTTCCCGCCCCATCACCCCCTTAGCGTGGAGGGTGCTCTCCTGCCCCATCGCCTTTGGCTTGGCCCTGTGACCTGCTTTGGCCAATGGGATGGGAGCAGATGTGATGCCCACCACAGCCCCTGCATCTTGGATGGTCAAGAGATGCTCAGGGAAAAAAAAGGGAGGCGGGAGGGCAAGGAAGAGAGAGAGAGAATATCACAGAACACAAGCTTTGCAACCTGACTGGGTCAAATGCCCTAGAGAAATTGTATAACCTCATAGCCTTACCTTTTCCATCTGTAAAATGGACATGATAGAAAACCTACCTTGTAAAGTGAGGATTAAATGGACAGTGCTTTACCTCCAGTGGGACTTGGATACTGTGGCACCTCAGAGAGCCTGGAGGAAGTGGCTGCTTCCTCACCCCAACTCCGTGGGTCCCCGAGCCCGTCTAGATTCCGTTAAAGCCCTATTACAGTGTTCTATAAATTTAAAGGATCTCTACGGTTCCTTGCCTCTGCTCCAACTTTGTTTCCACAGTCTGCTTTTAAGCCCTATCACCACATCTCATGTATGCCTTAGTTTACAGACAAGCAGTTGTGATGTGGGGGGAGCGTGGATGGCTCAGGAGGGGCACATGGCTCAGCCTTGGGGTCAAGGGGGGCTTGCTAGAGGAGCCAGGTCTCGAAGAGGGAGTGGGGCAGATGCACCACAGACCCAAGGCCACCTACAACTTCAGCTGCAACTCTGAGGAACAGCCCAGCAAGCACAGACTCCCGTTGCCCCGGCAGGCTTGCCTCCCTGCAAATTCCTGGGGCCCCCTCCAGTCCCCCGGGAGTCTGCTTGCAAGCACACAGCCTGGAATTGAGGAGGCATCACCCTGAGACACAGTCTGGAACCAGTGAACACATGCTCCAGCCTTTCGTCCTGCAGGTGGACACGCCGGGAGCGCTCCGTACAACTCCCAGAGGTCCACCACCTCCACAGTAAAGTTTTGAGGTAGGATGATGAGTTCCTTCAGGGGCATGTAGCTGGAACTCCTTGTCAACAGCCTAGAGACGGCCATCAAGGCCGTGGCAGTGGATGAGAACCCCGAAAGTGAGTCCATGGAGGAGACACGGAGGCCAAAACTGAGATTGAAGCAATGCCACTATTTTTAAAACTTTTTATTTGAAATACTTACAGATTCTGCAAAGATAGTACAGAGAGGTCCCATGTACCCAGTTTCAATGCTGCGATTTTTAAAGGAGGATTAGGCAAAGCTGACTGCTAAAAGCAGCTCAGAGAGGCTGGAGCAAATCCAAAAGGGCTTGATGGCAGGGAAGCAATTTCACTTAGGATTCAGTTTGATTACAAGGGAGAGTGGTTTAAACAAGTGAGAAGTTGATTTCTTCCTCATTTAATAGTCCAAATGTAGATTCCAGGTCTGGAATAAAAGCCCTGGTCCTCTAAACCCTTAAGGACACAGGCTTCTGCCAGCCACTCCACCGTCTCTGGGGTGTTCTACTTGTCCTCATGGTCCAAAATGGTGGCTAGAATTACAGTCATCACACCTGCTTTCCAGGCAGCAGAATGGAAGAAGGAATGGAGAATAAAAGGGATGATAGGAATAAACAAGGCAGCTCTTAAGGCAGATTTCCAGGAACTGCCACATAAAACCGACTAGAATTTAGTCACAAAGTTTAGTGACAAAATAGTCTGAAAACTGTCATCTTTATTCTTGAACTCAAAACCAGAGATCCTATTACCAAGAACAAAGGGAGAATGGATACAGGGGAGCAACTAGCATCCTGGGCACAGAATCCAAGGGTGGAGGGTATTCTGAAATGAAGGATATGGTCACCATCGTGAAACACAGCCAAGAAGTCAAGAAAGGTAGCCACTGTAATTCCCACTGGATTTAGGACAAAAAAATCAGTGGCAGCTTGGTGGGGAGAATTGTAATTGTCCATCTGACCCCAGAGTTCTTGATCCTGAGCGCTTTACTTTTTCCAGAGTTGGCTTCTGTCATATGGATGGGGCAGAAAGACAGAGGTGATGGAGTAGAGGGTATTGGACAGAGAGTGGTGGAAATCCAGACCACAGGCTATGGGAGAGGAAGCAGGAAGTGAAGATGAGGGAGTGAAAGGGAGATAGTCAGGAAGAACCGAAAGGGAACCAGTGTGAGAAGGACAGGAGTAAGGACAGAGGGAGGTAGCAGTTTTTGTGGCTTCCAGGGTGGGGTACTTCTGGGTCCACAGTGGGACTCAGGAGTGGGTAGCTTAAGACAAGAAAAAAAAGGAGGTTGTTTCCGGGAGGGGGTTGGTTTACAAAGTTTAGAGATTGGATCTAGGTGAGTGCTGACATCCCCTAAGATGCTGGCTGGATGTCAGGTAAAGGCAGATGCCGAGCTCCCGTAGCGAAGCCCCAGGCACCTTCCACACCACCCCTCCAAGTCTTTAACGTCCTCATCATGACACGGCCCCACACCTTGAACGTCTGCCCTTGGATTCCCAGGAACATGTTCAAAGCCCTCACCTTTTCCTTGGAGGCCCTCCATGATCACCTAGCAGTGATTAAGATGCTGTCAGCAACAGAAACCCTAAGGAACAGACAACGCCAGTGCCTGGCCCTGAGTCCCCCGCGTGAAGCGTTTCTGTGTCTGCTCGTCCGCTCCCCAGCTGCTGGTGCCTGTGATGGAAGGCTCCGTCTGGCCACCGGAGCTCCCCCTGCCTGTGGTGGGAGCAGCCCTCGACTAAAGCCTGGTGGGAATGGGTGGATAAATAGCCCAGCTTCCTGGCTCTGAGGGTAGGTAACTGTGATGGGCGTTTCACATGGGTTCCCAGCAGAATCAAGCTCTAGGTATCTTTCCTGCCCTGTCCCCTTCCTCACTCCCCTACCAGCACTTCCCAGGATCGCCTCAAAATAAACAACTTGCTCTCAAATCCACATCTCACGATCTTCTCCTGAGAAAAGCCCAACAACTGAAGTGCAGATGCTGGGTAGCCACCAGTTACTGTGCAAGTAGGAGCTCAACGACATCCTCTCGGGCCCGGGCTCTCCCCGCGCCTGCTCTGTGGTCCTCAGGCTGGTGGCCAGACGGCTGTCATCATGACGCCTTACAGGCCCCTCAAGAGACTTTCCTTCAGGTCTCATTGGCCAGAACAGGGTCACGTGACCTCTCCTGAACCCATCACTGGCAAAGGGGATGATGGCTTTACCAAGACTGGCCGAGACCAGCAATGCGATTAACAGAAAAGGCCTCCTACATCTGTGAATTTGTTGAAGAAGAAGGAGAAGGAGGAAGAGGAGGAATGGGAGGGGGGCAGTAGAGAGAGAAGAAAAGAAGATCAGAAAAAAGAGGAAAAAGAACTCAAATGTATAATGTCAAAAGAACAACTTTACAAGGTCAAAAATTCACATTTGGTTATGTTCTAATTATTAGAACCAAAGTGTAGTTTAAAAAAACGACTGTCAGGCTTCCCTGGTGGCACAGTGGTTGAGAGTCCGCCTGCCGATGCAGGGGACACGGGTTCGTGCCCCGGTCTGGGAAGATCCCACATGCCGCGGAGCGGCTGGGCCCGTGAGCCATGGCCGCTGAGCCTGTGCGTCCGGAGCCTGTGCTCCGCAACGGGAGAGGCCACAACAGTGAGAGGCTCGCGTACCGCAAAAAAAAAAAAAAAGACTGGCTTAGACTAATCACCTAGGGGCAGAAAGGATATTGGGGTCAATCACAAGGACCAAAGCACGCCCCCATCTTCCCTTGCAGTCTGAGTCTTCCACCATAGACATGAAGTACTGAAAAGATGGAGCTGGTTGACTCGGAATGCCGTTCATTCACTGATTCGTTCATTCAACCAGCGTATATTATTTACTACGTCCCTGCCCTCAAGGAGCGCACAGGCTACTTGCTGGGGGCAGAGGTGTGGAGACAAGAAAGGCACAGAGGGCTGAGTGTGATGGGGGCTGGGTGGCCGAGGCATAAGCCAGGGGTCCCCTGATTCAGCTGCTTCGCCATCTAGAATCCCACCCCCACACACCCCCACAGCCCCATCATGCCTGCCTCCTCCGGGAAGCCTTTCCTGACTTCCCCAGGCCCCCAGGCGCTACCCTGCCCTGAAGCCCCCTTGGACTTGGGATGGATCAGGCCCTGGGCTGACACTGCCTAGGATGGCTCTGAAGTGTCCTTGTGTCCGTTTGTCTCGTCTTCCCCATTAAGAGTGAGGACTCCTAGAGGGAGGGGTCGTGTGTCGCCGGGGCCAAGCCACAGCCTAGGCCAGCCTGCTGGTCCTCGTCTCAGCCCCCATACCTGCCTCGTGGCCTCCGCTTCGCCCTATCTTTCCCATCAATTTCTTTTTTCATAAAAATCAATTTCTGTCCCGTTTTTGCCATCTACATAAAAGACTGTGGCATCAATTAGCCTTCGTTCTCTCTCTCTCGGTCTCTTTTTTTTGCTTCCTCGTCTTTTTTGGAAACCTCTTTGTAGGGAAAATCTCATATTTCAGCAATTTGCATTATCCACACACTCAGCTTTGAAGTTCTAAGTTATGGTAAGAAAAGGACCCACTTATCTGCCCATAAAAAATGTTCAAAGCTTATAAATTCCCTGAAACAGATGTACATTATCATTGGATTTGCCTTTCTTTTTGCTAGAGCATGCCTAATAGAGTTTCGGCCGCCCCCTGGCCCCCTTCCCCCGCCCCTGTTAGCATCTTGTCTCCACAGAAGCCTGCTCCCCACTGGGCCAGACCGACTTCAAAGGTCCCAGGCTGTCTGTTAGAAGCAAAGCACAAAGTGGGAACATAGGGGCCTTTTAAATCCCCCATGTTTAAGTCAATATCATGCCTCCCTTCTTTCCCCTCTCCTGGCAGAGGGACATAAGTCAGCCATTCCTTTTCTGCCTTCACAGGCGCCAATTCAGCAATCTGAGGCCTCTGTCTCTCTCTGCCTTTGCCCTCTCGTACTTCCCAACTTTACTTTTTGTTCCTTCTCACACTTACGACGTTGTTCAACAGCAGAGAAGGTATTGCTGAACCCGGGTATAGACAGAAAAGTGGATCCCCGGCACTTTTATGGGTGAGAATGTCATAAGCAACTTGTACGAACCCGGCTGGCCTGTGTCCTATGATGAGGGCTTCCTCTCCAGGCTACTGGCTCCAGCTCCTTCTCCACTAAGCGGCCAGATGGTCATATTCTGTGCCCACCTTCCAACCTATTGTTTGACGCTCCTACTTCTTGATGTTTCTTCAGGGTCGTGAGCAAACTCTCCACCGTGGCCCCCCAGACCCTGCCCACCCTGGGCTTCTCTCGAGTCTGTGCTCAGCCTCTCCGGCCTCCATCCATGTGTCCAATGGCCTACCCGGTCTTGCACCTCAGGGCCTTTGTACAAGCTGTTTCCTCTAGCTTTCACCAGACTAATTCCTCCTCAATTGTTGAGGTCTCCACCTAAATGTGGCTTCCCGGAGAGGCCCTCTGCAAGCCCCAATCTCAATCACGTCCCCTCTGTTATTCCCTCACATGTCTCCCCAAAAGTTATCACAGTTGATAACAATATAATTTTGGTGTGACCGCTGTCTCCTGAGGAGACTGAAAGCTCTGAAGGGAGGGAGGAAGGAGGCCTGTCTTATTTCGTGCTGAGCATGGTCTTGACACGCAGCAGTTGATCAGTAAGTAACTGAGAGTATGAATGGATAGGGGAATCTGGTGATGAACATGAGACAGGTGTGGTCCAGGGAAAGGCCGCCTGGACCTGAGAAGGACCTCTCTGAGCAGCGAGCACCAAGTCTGGGTCACCCTTTGCTCTGACCAGGCTTGATTTTGGCCGCTTCTTGTCACCACAGGGGTGGTCTGACCCCAGACTGACTTGCAGTCACCAAACCGCAAAGCAAGACTGAGTGGGGTACTCAAATGCCAGATTCCTTCTCCACAACAGAAGAAGGAAGGAGGGAGGGAGGGAGGCAGGAAGAAGGGAAAAAAGGTCCTATGGACCACACTAGAATATTCTGGCATTCTGGCTAGGAATTTCTGAACAAATCACAATCAGATGCTGCTTTTTGAGACTAGAGCCAGAGGAAATGGAATCGTGTGACCTCTGTTAAGATGGCCAAGTACACTCTCCATCAGGAGAGGATCTGGCCTGGGGACAGAGCCACTCAAAGTCACCTGAGACCCGTGTCCCTGGTCTGTGCTGGGAGCCCACTGGTTAAGCCCAGGGATGCTGTCCCTCAGCTCTGTGCCACCCAGAGCGGCCCTGGCACATCCCTGGGTTTCAGTCTGTCCAAAGGCTGCTACCCCTTCCTGGAGGCTGAATCAGCACGTCAAGGAGCCTGAGCAGGACCCTGTGAGAGGGTGTCCCCTGCCTGGTTGTCCTCATGAATCCAATCAACAGAGATGTGCTGAGTGCCGAGAGCCGGCCATATGCTAGATCTGGCTTGGGGCCGGGTGGGCAGGCCAGGAACTTGCTATCGTTCCGGAGCTCAGCAGATATTTAACAAGCACCTATCTTTGCTGGGCCTTTGGGATTACAAAATAATCTTTGGTGAACAAGATAGCACTTTAGTGGAAACAGATGTTAACCAAATAATCAGAGGCACAAGCGAGCTTATACAGTCGATCCTGATGACTCACAGACTCTTTATCTGTGAATTCGCCTACTCACTAAAATGTACTTGTAACCTCAAAATCAATACTCACGGTGCTTTCATGGTCATTCGTGGTCACGTGCACAGCACCGAAAAATTTGAGCCGCGAGTCGCGTGCGTTCTCAGCTGACATCCAACAAGGCAACACTCTGCCTTTCCGTTTCAGCTCTCACACTATAAGCGTGTTCTTTCCGTGGCCTATTCAGCGCTGTGCTTTTTGCATTTTTTGTGCTTTGTGTTAGCCACGGCTGAAGGGCTGTCTAGTGTCCCTACGAGCAGGAAGGCTGTGGTGTGCCTTACGGAGAAAATATGAATGTGTGTGCAAGAGAAGCTTCATTCGGGCATGGGCTACTGTGGCTGAGGGCCTTGAGTTCAATGTTAACCAATCAACATTGTAGAATAAACAAGGTGTCTTTAAACAAAAACACAACACAAAGTTGATGGAGACGTTGTGACTAGAGGCTCGCAGGAACCTAACCCTACATTTCCCCTAAGACCTGGCTAAATCAGTGTTGGCAATAACTTTACGGAGAGTAAATACCGTGAGTGACGAGGCTCTGCTGTAATGACAAACGGCATCAACACTGTGAATGAAGGGGAGCGGCAGGGCACCGTTTGGCTGCCGCTGGGGCCTCGAGCCAGACCAGCAGCCCCATCTCTCAGACCTTCCTTGCACTCACATGTCCCTGGACTTGACTGGGGTGATGGCAGAGGAGGGGTAGGACTGGTCTTTGCTAATCTTTGTCAGTGCCCACAGGTTTCTGGCAAGGGAGGTTGAGGGACTAACAGCTTGTCTCCAGGGACAGGTGTCACACTGTGTTTAACACATTAGCGGTAACCTTGCTACGTCATTTAGCTGGACCGTAACTCGGCTTCCTCCGTTTCCTCACAAGGCTCTTCTAAGGATGTCAGCACATGCAGGCTGAGCGTACCATGAGGGCTCCGCGAGTGATAGGTATGGAGGTTTAGATTTCTCTGCAGTCCTAGGGCTCAGGGTCCGGTCCCAGGGGCTGGGCCAGATTCCTGGAGGACAAAGGAGAGGCCCAGATGCAGGACAGCCCAGGACTGTTCCTGGGGCCGCCCCCCACCCGGGGGAAGGAGCTGCTGGGCACGGCTCTTAGGTTGCCAGTCCCACCACTCGCTGCCCCATCCTTTTAGGGCACAGAGCTGCCACCCCAAGGCCCAGCTTGTCAGAGCCAAGGGCAATCTCATTATGCAGATTCGGGATTTAAGGCCCAGAGTGGGCCGGGGCTTGCCCAAGTTCACACTGCGGGTTGGGGCTGGAAGGAATGGAGTGAACTCATCGAATGTAGAAGGGAAAAGCAACAAGGCAGGTGGGGAGGTGGCACGCTGCCGCCGCTGCTCCACAGGGGCTCTCCACCCTTCAGCACTCGGGACTCTACCGCCTTCCCCACAAGCCCGGCGGGGCCAGATTCTCATAACAGCAGCAGCCACGTCCTGAAGGTCTGCTCTGCCTGGCTCTGAGCTGGACGCTTCAGGCCCAAGAGATCATTGAATCTGATCCTCACAACAGCCTAACAGTGAGCTGGATACTCTGATTAGTCCCATGTTACAGAGAAGGAAATGGAGGAACAGAGAGGCCAGGTCACTTGTCTAAGGCGGCACAGCTAGGAAGTAGCAGGACCAGGACTCACTTCAGGTCTGCCTGATTCCAGTGTCCATACTCTCAACCACGGGCGGTTCTGCCCTTCTGAGCCGAGGCCCCCAGGCTGCATTCTGCGGTCTGGCTACTGGATCCCGTCACCTCCTCAAATTCCGTCTGCCAAGCCAAAGCAGGCCTGAGCAGGGGCTCAGCAGGGCACCTGTAGGCTTGTGAACCAAGAGCTGGTCCGTAGCGCAGCAAAGCAGCTCGGCTAGGTGGTTGCACGGAGCCCCCCTTCCCCAAGGCTGGCTTTGACCAGCTGCACAAGTACCTCCCCAGGGAGCAAGGGCCTCAAGCAAGGCAGGAAGACTGGGAAGGGCCCACTGGCGTTTCTCTAGAGAGCCGAGGGACGAAGGAGAGCAGTGATCCCCACACCAGGGCTCACCGTGGACCTGCCCCCGTTGGAGCACAGGCCTTGAGTCCCGCTAAATCTGTCTCTTTGGCGCCTGTAGCTTCGAGGGGAGGGTGGTAGATTACTGAGGGCCCAGGAGGAGGGCAGCTAGGAAAAGAACTGGGCTCACCCCGGGAGGGCTGTTACTGAAGTCTCCACCCTGTCCTCTGGCATGGTCATGGCCACTTGCCCCAACATCGTGAGGCTTTTTGGAGGTTTCCAGGGGTTGGGACAGGGGCCTGGGGAGCTCTCTCTGTCTCGCTTATACCTCAGTGCACATACTCCCTAAGGCCGGGCCACTGGGGTCCCACCCTGCTTGTGACAAGGCCCTGGGTTTCTCACACTGTGCTCTATGGGCCCAGCTGCAACATCATTTCCTGGGGTGAGAGCGTGTTCAAAGCACTGATCCCTGCGCCCACCCCCAGGCCCATGGAATCTCAGTCTCTGGGGGTGGGCCTGAGTCTCTGCATTTGACATGCTCCCTGGGAGATTCTTACGGGCCCTGAAGTTAGGTATTGCCCTCAAAGGAGCCCTTTGAGGTCATCTGGGTTCTCAGGCTGGCCACACGGGAGCTTGGAACATCTTGGTGCCCAGGCCAGGGAATCAGCACCATCAGAGGTGGGACCCGGGCACCGGTATTTTAAAAATCTCCCCGGGTGACTCTGAAGCACTCGTAGGATGAGAATTACTGGTTGTGCGCATTCCATCCCGCCCACTCCCAGCTCCCACCCATAGGCTGGCCTATGGCAAAGTCAAGCTGGAGGGTCTCTGTCGAGGTGGAGATCCTCTTGTCTCTGTCAGGCTCACGGACCGGATGCATCACAATTCTACTTTACGGAGAGAACGTGGAGGGGAGAGGAAACCCCTTGCGGGGGCAGGGGGGTGCTCGGTGGGAGACGGGGAGTCTAGGCCAGCCTCCGCTACTTCCTCCCCTTCTGAGGTCACCTTCTGCTGCTAGGAGATGGACCTCACTCCCATCCCCCCTTCTCATGCTAAAGGCAGATGCTGGGTGCAGAAAACCCTTGGCAGGGACATGCATTAACCAGTAAAGTTATTCCCCCGAGAAGAGGGGTCAGGTTCAAAGGTCTGCTGGTTTGGGAGAAGGTGACAAGACCAAGAGCCAGATCAGAGCCCCCACATAAGAGGCGTGACTGTAGGAAGTGATGAAGCCTTCATGACTGGAGAGGGTGCCCTTGTACAGCATTTAGGAGTCAATACACAGCTTTTAGGGGCTATAAGGCATCTGGCTGAACCGCCTGTATTGGTTCTGCAAAACACAGCCATGCACACGTAGGGAGCAGGGGTGAGGCTGGGGTTACACCCATGGGCCTTGGGGAGCAAAGGCAGGGGCTGGGAGGGCAGATTCTGGGGCTGGCTGGACCAGGGGCGAGGCCGCCTTGGGGTCTTTGGGGCCTGCAGTCTCCTGTACGTGCTGGTGAAGCCCTACCTTCAGTGAGGAGGTGAGGACGGTAGCGGTGGGATGCCACAGCCCTCCGGCACCGAGCACAGCTCCGGGGCCCCCTTTCATTCCCAGGAGCGCTGACAGGTCTCACAGAAGCCGGGTTATTAGGGCAGGCAGGCTTCCCCTCCTCCTGTCACCTGCAAGGCTGCCTTCCTTCTGGCCCAGTAATGATTTGACATCTAAGCCCTGAGAATAAAGTGGGGTGGGGGAGAGTGAAAGAAACTGCTCCCAGCTGTTTCCTTTGCCAAAAAGTGTAATTGGCATGGCTGGGTGTGAAGCGCACAGGCCCCCGGGGCTCCCCGATCCCCAGCGCGCCCTGGGTGATGAGAGCCTCGGCCCAGCTGGCTACCTTAACCAGACGTCCACGGTGCCAGTGACAGATCGGCGGAACTGGGCATCCTAGCGACCAGCCAGTGCTTTGTGCAAGCGTGCATGAGGCTGGCAGAGCCGCAAGTGAGGGAGCCCCGGTGCTCAGAGCTCAGGTCCTGGGGAAGCAGGGGCAGCTCCTGCGCAGTGGGTGTCAGATTTGCACACAAGACAAAACTCACCCCCACCAGCCTGCAGGAAAATGTGCTCAAAACCTCACCAAGAAGCATGGTTGACCATTCGTTCGTTCCATCCTCCCTCCCTCCCTTCCTTGCCTCCCTCCCTCCCTCCTTCCCTCCCTCCCTCCCTCCTTCCCTCTTTCCCTCCTCTCTCCTTCCTTCTCTTCCTTTTCTCTCTTCTTCCTTAAACTTCCAATTACTTGGTACAACTTCTTTAGAGCTCATTTACAACCGATCAACATTGAAATCACGCGTGCTCTTGAACTCAGCTGTTCCGCATTGGAGGTCTGTTGTCAGTGCTCCAGCCTGTGGGCACTGAGACAACCCGGGCACGAGGATGTGCCGTGGCCTAGGATGAGACCCACCTGCCTGCAGGAGGGGATGGGCAAGCCCGCGACAGCGCCTTGGACCAAGAGGGGGTTGAGCAGTTGTTAGAGAGGAGGGGGCAGAGCTCTGTGATGGATGCGGGGAGCCCTTCAAATACATTAGGTCACAGAGAAAAAGGGCCTAAGTATGAATACTACGCTACTCCTTGGGTAAAAATAAAAGGGTGTGGTGGGAAGAGGATTAAGCAGTAACTGCCGTGTTTTCTTTCTTAAAAATAGATCTGAAATAAATACTGCAAAATGTCAGCATTTGTAAAATCTGGGTGGTGAGTTTCACGGTTACACGGTTTTCTGTTTCAAACTTTGAAATATTTTTTGAAATAAAACTAGGGGTGGGGGAGAGGTGAATAAGCAGAACATGGAGCATGTTTAGGGCAGTGAAAATACTCTGTGCGATACTATAGCTGTGGATACACATCATTATACATTCGTCCAAACCCATTGAATGCATGACATCAAGTGTGAGCCCCAAGGTAAACTGTGGACTTTGGGTGATTATGACGTGTTGATACAGGTCCTTCTTTGGTAAAAAATGTACTATCTGTTGAGTGGTGCTGACAATGGGGTGGGCAATTCATGCAGAGGTCAGAGGGTGTATGGGAAACCTCAGCACCTTCCTCTCAATTCTGCTGTAAATCTAAACCTGCTCTGAAAAAAATTCAGTCTTTAAAAAAAATCCACAGAATTTAAATGGGGAGATATCTCATTTAAATGTATTTATTCTTATAAAAAAAATGGCAGTGACACTTCCATAGTGCTCCTGTGGGCCAGGCACCGTTTTAACTCACTGAATTCTAACAACAACCTGTGGGGTAGGTCTCTTCTGACCCCCCTTATAAAGGGGAAGCTGAGGCTTGAGAAGTACACAGGGCTACTAAGGGAAGGAGTCAGGATTTGCGCCAGGCAGCTGGGCACCGACATCTGTGCTCACACCACCACGCCACATCCAAAGGGCCCCGGGAAGCTGGGGTCGGGGAAGTCAGAGGGATGTGTACTTCTTCCTGTACACCTCTGTGTACTAATTGAATATTCTACATGTGCACGTTACTACTTTTTAAAGTTAGGTAAATTCCAGGTACCGAGAAATAACAGAACCCTGACAGGTGTGGGGCTGGGAGAGATGGCAGGGACCTCCTCTCAGAGGCTTCGGAAACGCTCTCAGCCCACCAGGCCACAGAGAGGCTCCCTGCGTGGACCCGATGCCTGGCTTGTCTCCATGGTTGCAGCAATTCTCCTGGGGCGCCATCTGCTCTGGTCTGCTCAGCACCCCTCCTCTTCCTTCTTCTGGCACAGGCCCCTCCCCCTCTCCACAGGCTGGATGTGTGACTCCAGAGGAGCCACCGTGATTGGTCCAGGGATGGGTACCAGATCCAAGCCCAGCCAATTAGAATCCTTCCTTGGGCTTGCCCTAGTGGGAAATCCTTTTCCATCTGGTTGTGCGGCCCAAAGGGCCAGCAGTCCCCACACCACGGCAAAGCATGTCGGGGGAGAAGTAGAAATCCAGAAAGGGAGCCATGAGAACCAGCGAGCCTCAGCTTCATTCACAGCCTGTCCTCTCAAAGCCAGCTTCCTCCCTGCCTTCCCTGGGTTGGTTACATTCCTGTCAGTTTGAGTAGGTTCCTGACTGACAGAAGCCCATAGCCCTAAACAAGGGAAGCCCAAATCCACTGGTTCAGGGATCCTGGGAAAGACTAGAATCCCACTTCTGCCACCTGCTGTGTGGTCTCAAGAGAGTTACTCAACCTCCCTGAGCCTGTTGTGCTCCCTGAGCTTCCACCGGCTGCCTCAGGGTTGTCATAAGGATTAACCGTACTAATCCAGTCCCAGGCACACCAGTAACTAATAAAATTAATACAGTGGCAACAAGTCAGCACACTATCTTCAAAAACAAACTCCTTACCAACCACGGTAAACCAACACCAGAGGCTCTGGAAAAGGGAGTGCCAGCTGGGAGACCAAGTGGCAGAAAGGCAGGCAGCTGGAGCCGCTTTTTCTTCCTGTGTCCCTCCAGATTCACCCTCCACTCTCCTCTTCCCCGGCAGAACGCCTGTGTGACCCCCATCAATAGCTGCCTCACTCTCTGGCTCCTGGTGGCTTCAGCCAACGGTGCCTCTGCAGGATACAGGCGGGCAGGAGAGTGAGGTCAGGAAGTCATTTCCCTGTAGGGTCCTCACAGGCTGGCTGCATCCTTCCAGTGAAGGTCGCGGCTCCTCCAGGTGTCCCCACCCCTCTGTGTCTGCTGAGGATGACTCTCTCCCACGCCCTCCACTCCAGGGGCAGGAGTGGTACCACAGTGCCAGCACACGATCTTTCAGGAGGCTTTGCCCACACTATGTAAATATTCCCTTTATTAAGCTCACCCCATTACCCAATCCGAGTGTGTGTCATCAGTTTTTCCCGGGGTCCCTGACTAGTTGACAGGTGTCCTTTTCCTGGCCTCCCCGGGTTTCAATCAAACAAAATTCTGCTCTACAGAGGACACTGCTCCAGGGTCCCAGCTCTGGCCACTGTCCCCGTTTCCCTCCACGCTTCTGTACTCCAACAGTCCTCTCCAAAACCAGCCAGATCCCGAACCTCGAGAAAGGATCCCTGATGAGAGGCAGGTGGCCACTGGCATCTAATGAACAGCGCCCCAACAGGAGGCACACAGGGTCACGTCTGGGCTCTCTCTGGATGTGTCTTGAGAAGCAAAGCACGGACTTCTGCACACCAGAAAAGGTACCTGAGAGTGTATATTTATAGAAAGATACATAGAAATGGACAGAGGGCATCTATCTACAGATACAGAAAGCTCTGTTAGAGAACCACGTAGGTATGTATATATTTGCCAATGGTAGGACACCAGGTTTCCACATCTTCGGTCACAACCAACAACACACAATTGCCCGATCTGGGAAAACCACACTTGTCTGTGTGGTTGGTTCCCTCTCCGGAGGTTTCCAAAATGAGAAGGCTGGTTTCAGGGGCAGTCTTTAAATATGGGTGTGTATCTTTCTAAAGAGAGGAGGAGGAGAGAAAAAAGAGAAATGTATTTTCATGTTGCGCACGACAGAAAAGATGGGACTGGTTTGGGGCAGAGGCGTGATCCCACTGGAAAGGTGTGAAAGATAACTCCAGAAAGGACAGCTAAGCTTTCTAGGTTGGGACATAAAAACGCAACAGCTGGGAAGGTCGCGCAGTCCGCTGGAATCCCTTGTAGCACATTACAATCAGTTAAGGGCAAAATAAAATCAGAATCATACTAAGAGGTAGCAGCTGTTTATCTTCTCGGAGATTTCAAGGGTCTCTGGAAGCCGGGCCAGGGAAGGGTGTTCTCCTGGAAGAGACTGGGATGGGGCAGAGCTCTGGCCGAGGGCTTGCCCGGGGCTGGGAAGCGTGTGGAATGGCCTGCGTGGACACCGCAGCTCCGGAGCCCCAGGGAGCCTCTGCCACTACAGGCCACTTCCAAACCCAGAGTCATTTCTTGGGTAAGTTATGCAGTCCCCACGACATATAAATAAAAGTTTAGTTCTGTGTTTCCATATATCTTCTACATGGAGGCTAGCTGAATATTAGTGGAGTAACAATAATTATTAATAAACAATAATCGTCATAATAACAATAATTAATAGAATAATAATGCCTTGGGGGCAGGGGGAGGGGGGTCCTTCATATGGTGGGGCAAGGGCGGGGGCGGGGCTCTAGGTCTGGTAGAAGTGGTGGTAATGGTGGTGGTGTTCGTGGTGGTGGTGATGCTCGTGTCTCTGGACCGCCTGGCCGGCCTGGCTCTCGTACACCACCACCGCGGGCAGCTCCCTGACGTGGCCCCGCCCCACGACGGTGCCGCCCACGGCTAGGGGCGCCTGCAGGCCCCGGCACCCCTGATGGCTCTCCTTGGCACGGTGCTTGTGCTTCTTGTGCCCGAGGGGCGCCAGAGTGGGGAGGAGGGCCGGGCTGGCGGCCAGGTGGGCGGATGGGGACACCGCAGGGACAGCAGGTCCCATGGGGGGTTTGCTTCTTGCCCCTCTGGCCACGTGGCCCACACCCACGCTCTTGCCCTGGGCCTTGGGGGACCTCACAAAGTGCTTGCTCCCGTCCTGGGTACCACCCCGGAGCCGCTGCTGGACCTCCGAGACCTTGGAGAATGGGGTGTCAAGAAAGTGGAAGAAGCCGGGGTCCACGCCTGGGGGCTTTCGGTGTGGGACGTGGATGGCTTCTGGCTCGTGGGAGCGAGATCGAGCGGGGTTGGAGGTGCGGGGCGGCAGTTCTGACTTCTGAGCCACTGACGGGGAGCCTAGGAACCAATTCAACAAATGTTTAATGAGCACCTACTGTGTGCTGGTGTCACACGGTGCCCTGGAAACCACTCCGCCCCCAGTTCTCCCAGGCTGACAGAGGCAGCTGCTCCTTATCAGAGCTAACCCCATGCCCCGACACCCAGCCCACTGCTCCTCCCTCTGCCTTGGAGGAAACTTTTCTGCAATGGAACTTTGCCATCTGCTAAGTGGGAAAAACTGTTTCTGTGTTAGGTCTTTAAAAATAATTAATTCTCCTTCTGAGAGCTTGGAAAGAGAGGAGACAGGGACATTGTTAAAACTGTCTAAGGTCACTGGAGCACAAAGGAAATCTACAAGCATGTTCCTTAACTTATAGAGGTAACTCAGAGAGGAATTAAACACGGGGCGGGGGCGGGGGGAAGGGGAGAAGGGCGTTGTGGGGAGTGAAATTAAGTGGGCTGTGTCTTCATCTATTTTAGCAAGAGCTGAGATGTCAAGGGCTGATAAAGACAGAGCCCTGGGCTTCCCTGGTGGTGCAGTGGTTGAGAGTCCGCCTGCCGATGCAGGGGACACGGGTTCGTGCCCAGTCCGGGAAGGTCCCACATGCCGCGGAGCGGCTGGGCCCGTGAGCCATGGCCGCTGAGCCTGCGCGTCCGGAGCCTGTGCTCCGCAACGGGAGAGGCCACAACAGTGAGAGGCCCGCGTACCGCAAAAAAAAAAAAAAAAAAAAGAGCACTGTTTTGCTTAACGAAGCCCAGGGTCCTCACTGGAAGAGAGGGGTGGGTCGGGGTGCAGCACCGAACTGTTGTTTTCATTGAATTATAAGCCCTCGGATACTACTTGATTTTGTTCAACTTTGTGCATGTTTTAATGTTTTAAATGTTTTGAATGCCATCTCCTCCAAGAAGACTCTATACTCTGTCCAGTAAAAGCTAGGTCTTCCCCCAGCCCAAGGGGGCCAGCGAACACACATTCCCCCACCAGCCCACCTGCCCGCCCCGCCACGCCCTGCCCTGGCCGCCCTCACCCGTGAAGGAGCTCCCTTACCAGGCCCGAACTGGGACGTGTAGTTTTCTATCCCAGCGAGATCTAAGTAGTGGTTTCTCCTCTCAATGTTCTCATCCACGCAATGGTGGTAGCAGCCGGACTGCTCCAGACGGCTGTCACCCTGGAACCTATCAGGGAAGGCAAGCGAGAGGGTGGGCCCTGGCCTCGCGGTGGGAGTGGTCCCACGAGCTCCTGGGAAGCCACCAGGACAAACCCTTCTGGACCCTCTGTTAATTTCTGTCTGGGTCTTGGGAGCAGGGGCGGGAGGGAGTGAGCACGTCGGCACTCTGTCCCTCCTCTTCCTCCCCTGCCTGGCCTCCCTGGGCCTTCCGGGAGGACGGGTTAGGGCCCATGCTTTGAACAGGCCCAAAGCAAAGGAGAAGGTAACTGGTCAAAACTAAGGATGCTCCAGAGCCAGGCTTCAATCCATGTGTTCCTAACGTCTCCCTGGCTCCCCACGGGGTGGGGAGAACAGAAGCCCCCAGGCCACTGGAGTTGAGGCTGGAGCACTCCATAACCTGCCCAAAGCTCAGAACGGGCCTTCCCGGTGTGGCGTGAGGTGCAGGGAGGGGCGGGCAGGGGAGAGAGGTGACCTTTCCCCCACTGCAGGATTCTGGGCTCCCTGCCCCTCCCCTTCAAGGGCCTCTGTGATCTGCCCACACTAGCTTGCCTGCTCCCCCAGGGCAGCCCCCCACATCTGTAGCCAGCCTGGGCATCCCCAATTCCTAGCCCTCTCCCCACGCCATGCTGTGTCTCTGCCTGGACCACCTTCTCTCTTTCCCCTATTTGCTTCTCAAATCCCAGTCATTACCTCTCCATGTTCACAGTAGATACTGTCCCACATTACTGTTACTTTATATTACTGTTTACTCAGCACTTTTCTTTACCCAGTCTCTCTTTCTTCCCTCCCTCTCCTCACTTCCTTCCTTGCAGTTAAATAACAACAGGTGAAAGATAATTGCAGCTTTACAACCCCTTCGCCACAATTCTGAAATCCAAGGCATGTGAAAACAAAGATCTTCCATAACCCATGTGGCAGCCAAGCTTGCTCTAAACAGATGCGAAGGTAGCTATAGTCTTTCTCTCACTTAGCATGAATATTTATGTGTCCCTGCAGAAATATCTATGTGCTAAACCCTGGGGTGCTGTGCAGATCCCAGATAGAAATACACTGGGAGCACCTTTCTAAAACTCAACAAATGCCAAATTCCAAAACAAATCTGGCCCAAGCATTTTGGACGAAGCAACGTGGACCTCCATTTAGCTCTTTGGACAACTGAGTTTGATTTGCGAACCTGACCTCTGAAATCACTGCCCACCCCGCTACGCCCTGCCCCCGAGGAGAATGTAGACTGCAGCCTCCTGCCTGGAATCCCTTAGAGGCAGGTCCACAGCTGGGGCTCAATCCGTGCTCAGAGGCACTGGGCCGGCTCTGCCCGCGCTCGCCCTACCTGAGAAGGGCCCGCTGCTTCTTCTCCCAGCTTCGCAGCTCCTCGGCGGGCTTGGTCTCTGCTCTGGGCCTGGTGCTCTGCAGGTCTGAGTCCCACCAGAGAAACAGCCCCGTGAGCAGCCTGTTCCTGCACCCATCGGCCTCCTGGCCCCACCCAGGCTGCCTAGCACACAGCCCTTGAAACTGGCCCACAGCAGCTTCTCGATGGTTCTGCGGGGAGGGTTCTCCCAGCCAGGACTAAATAGACGGGTCTCGCAGCTTCCTGCCCTGCCTGATGCCTCCCCCGGACTCACCTCCTCCCCAGACTCCTTAGCTGCCTTCGAGGCCCCGCCCACCTACACTCCCCATCACAGAAGACTTTACTGTGGCTGCTTGCCACGCCCAGGCCCACCTCCAGCGCTTTGCTTATGCAGGGCCTTCCATCTGGAATTCCTTCCCTATCCAACCTTCAAGGACCCACTCAAATCCCACCTGTCCACAGAGCAGCTCGCAGGAAAGGCCCCAGAACTCCCTCCCACTCCTCCCAGGTGGGGCTCTGACCCTCCCTGAGAGCTGGGAGTGGACCGACTCCCGTGGCCAGCGTGGCCCTCCAGCCCTCACCGGGGTGATTGAGAAGGACGCTCTTCTTGCTCTGGCTCCCATCAGGGGCCACGGTGAGCTTCACCCGCAGCGTCTTGCTCGACGTCGGGGAGTGGTTGACGGAGGAATCGACCACCTCGTAGATGGTGTGCAGCAGGCTGGTGATGTCCTGGATGGCAAGGGAAGCAGAGACCCACGTGCATTTAAAACAAAGGAATCGGAGGGCCTCCGGAATCTGAAAGGCCGAAGTTCCCCCTGGTTCCCCCAAAGCCCAGCCTCAGGCAAACACTAGGATGTCAGGGGTTCACAGGAAGGGGAAGCAAGAGTGAGGGAGAGGGAGAGTGAATGACCTGAGTGCACAGGAAGGGCCATGGGCAGCGGGGTTCAGGGACACCGGGGACCTTGGAGGGACTGTGGAAGCTGCTTCAGAATACTCCCATCCCAGAGGGAAGCCTCCTGCACTGCTGGTGGGAATGTGAATTGATGCAGCCACTATGGAGAAGAGTATGGAGGTTCCTTAAAATACTAAAAATAGAACTACCATATGACCCAGCAATCCCACTACTGGGCATATACCCTGAGCAAACCATAATTCAAAAAGAGTCATGTACCACAATGTTCATTGCAGCACTATTTACAATAGTCAGGACATGGAAGCAACCTAAGTGTACACTGACAGATGAATGGATAAAGAAGATGTGGCACATACATACAATGGAATATTACTCAGCCATAAAGAGAAACGAAATTGAGTTATTTGCAGTGAGGTGGATGGACCTAGAGTCTGTCATACAGAGTGAAGTAAGTCAGAAAGAGATAAACAAATACCATATGCTAACACATATATATGGAATCTAAAAAAAAAAAAAAGGTGAACCTAGGGGCAGGACAGGAATAAAGACACAGACGTAGAGAATGGACTTGAGGACACGGGAAGGGGGAAGGGTAAGCTGGGACGAAGTGAGAGAGTAGCACTGACATATATACACTACCAAATATAAAATAGACAGCTAGTGGGAAGCAGCTGCATAGCACAGGGAGATCAGCTCGGTTGCGACCGCCTAGAAAGGTGGGATAGGGAGGGTGGGACGGAGACGCAAGAGGGAGGGGATATGGGGATATATGTGTGCATATAGCTGATTCACTTTGTTATACAACAGAAACTAACACAACACTGTAAAGCAATTATACTCCAATAAAGATGTTAAAAAAAAAATACTATCATCCCTCGGGGTAGAGAATTGCCCCAGGGATGCTATGGGTGGAGAGTTGCACCAGGGACGCTACATCCCCCAGACTTCCAGGCTGTACTGAAAGCGTAAGCCATCTCCCAGGCACCAGAGAAAGCTCTCATGCTGGGCACTAACAGGTAACCTTGGAGGAGGGCCTCAGATACTGTGGGCGTGGGCGTCAACAGCATCTACCTCTGGTCTGATGAGCACCTCCTGCATGAAAAATGGAAAAGTGGATGCGTCTACAAAGATAAACTATTCTGTGAGAACTTGACCAAATCTCATCTTCTCTCTGGGCCTCAGTTACCCCCTTAACCAGAACAGTGCTCTCCAATCCTGATTGGGTGACAGAGGGGGAAGCAGGTTCCCCTCACTAGGTCTCCCTTTGTTCCGGCCATCTGCTAAGGTCCTTGGTCTGAGGGGAGGGTTCCTGCTTTGAATGATGTTGGAAAACTCTGGAAAAGGTATTTCCCCTCTATAGGTCAGGCTCACAGATGGTCGATTATCTGCCCAGAGACTCTTCATGAACACAGACAGACTCAGCCCCCTTTTGCCCCCTCACCCATAAGCCCTTGGGCAGAGGTGACACCAAGCACTGCCATGGCCACGCAGGTAGGTGGATGGATGACCAGGAATGCTGGGGCCAACTGCGGTACTGTTCCCACCCACAGGAGGTGGCAGCCGCCCAGCTCAACTGACTTGTAATGTGGCGGTGCAGGCTGAGGGTCATTCCAGAGAAGCCAGAAACCCAGAATCTCTTGTTAAGTCTTCAGAATCTTTGATACTGGCAACTAGGTAATTTTTTTCAACTCATTCCCCTCTGCCCCCAGCCACAGGCAGCCCCCATTTTATTTCTGTCTCTATGAATTTGACTACCTCTAGGAACCTCATCGATAACCTCTAGGAATCATACAGTATTTGTCTTTTTGTAACTGCTTCTTTCACGTAGCGTAATGCCCTCAAGGTTCACCCATGTTGTAGCATGTGCCAGAATTTCCTTCCTTTTTAAGGCTAAATAATATTCCATCATATGGATAGGTCACATTTTGCCTATCCATTCACCCATCAGTGGACACTTGGGTTGCTTCCACCTTTTGGCTATTGTGAATAATGCTGCTATGAACATGGCTGTATAAGTATGTCTTAAAGAATCTGCTTTCACGTCCTTGGGGTATACTCCCAGAAGTGGAATTTCTGGGTCAGATGGTAATTCTATATTTAATTTTTTGAGGAACCTCTGTACTATTTTCCATAGTGGTTGAACAAATTTATAAACCCATCAACAGTGTGCAAGGGTTCTGTTTTCTCCACCTCCTCACCAGCACTCGTTATTTTTTTGTCCTTTTGATAACAGCCATTCTGACAGTGTGAGGTACTATCTCATTGTGGTTTTGATCTGCATTTCCCTGATAATTAGTGATGTTGAGCATCTTTTCATGTGCTTATTGCTCATCTGTGTATCTTTTTTGGAGAAATATCTAGTTAGTCTTTGCCCATTTTTTAATCGAGTTGTTTGTTTTGTTGTTGAGTTGTAGGAGCTCTTTATATATTCTAGACAATAATCCCTTCTCAGACACATGATTTGCAGATACTTTCTCCTATTCCATAGGTTGCCTTTCACTCTGCTGATTGTGTCCTTTGATGCACAGAAGTTTTTAATTTTGATGTAGTCCAATTCATCTATTTTTGCTTTTGTTGCCTGTGCTGGGCCAGAACATCTGAGGGCTAGCCTGGGACGGTGGGGCTGCCAGTCTGAGACTTGGGTTCCAGCTACTCACTTGCTGGCTCCCTGGGGATCCCAGCTCTTCTGGCAAGGCCCACGGAGGACCCCTCTTCCCCCTTCTCTTTCCCTTGAGCTGCTCTGCACCACCATGACTGCCCACTGTTTCTCATCATCTTAGGAAGCCTGTGAAGGAGGTGTCATTATTTTACAGGTGAGGAAAGTGAGGTCCACCAACGTCATCACCTAAGCATCATATACCAGGCCTGGGGCCCTGGTGTGTGATCCCCGAGGGTTCCAGCTGATTCGGGGTCTAGGAACATGTGTGCTTTGTCTATCCCAGCTGGAAAATCAGCCCTGTTGACCGCACAGGGTCCGGAACGGAGAGGGGTAGGTGCCTGTAAATACTGTACAAGTGAACACCTGAAGGATGAACAGGTTCTTTCTTCCGAGTTGGGAAGCTGTAGGCTGTGGTTGCAGGGAGGCGGGAGCGCGTCTGCCCCAGCACAGAGGAACATGCATGCTGATGGTCAGAGGGTGTGGAGGGGAACCGTATTTATAGCCAGATTTGAGGAGTGGCTTTGGGGCTAAAAATAGACCCAAAGAAACACCAGGCTGGGTCTTCCCTGGACTGGAAGCCAACCTCCTTGCTGCTGGGCAGGAGAAAGAAACCAGTGAAGGCTCACCCCAGGGGCCGAGCTGGGGCACCCTCCTTGGAAAGCCTCACTTCCTTTCTATTCATCTTGTTAGCAAGGGGTAAAGGAAAGCAGAATGCAGTGTCTGCCTGCAAGGTTTCTGTAAGGTCTCCGAGGTGGGGGGCAAACCCTTTTACAGTCAGCTCCTGAGGCTCCCTCGGCCTCTTCTGAGCTAGAAAGGAAGAGGACAGCTACCAGAGGCTGAGTCGTCTGGGCCACCGCACGCGTTAGAAGAGGGGAGAGGCCACCACACCTCTGAGAAGCCCAGCCTGGCTGCCCCCTATTGCCACCCCAGTTCAGTTCTGTTACGCAGGCTTCAAGCCTGTAATGTGTTCCCCTGTGAAGATAATGACTCCATTCCCTAACAGGTGGGGGCAGGGGGGTGGGAAACAGGGGCTCCTCGCTATGGAAAAACAATAACCCCCAACAAAAAGCATCACAGCTGGAGGGCACTTGGGGGTCTCACCTAAACCATCCCTCATCTCCCCAGAGTCCCAAACCAGGAAGGGTCTCCACTGCTTCCCAAACACCCAGGTCCCTCTGGGGGCTTTGCCTCCCTAGAATCCATTCTCTCTTCCCCTAATAACAGCACCTTGATTTTATTTTGTAAGCCAAATCCACCCCGCCCCATTTTCAGTCTATGTGACTCACGGGTCAAATAACTTTCCCCTGACTCCAGAATGAGCACATCGACCCAGAGTTGGCCATTAAAAGCATCACAAACTTATGGCAAAAATGACTGGTTCAGGAGCAGACATGTGACTCAATCAAAGCCAGTCAGATTCGGTTCTGCAACTCCAGTTGACATTCTGAATTTGGGAGGGTTGCAAAGAGCATGGGATATAGACTGAAACTATCAGCTGTTATCTCGCTACTGCCAAGGGGAGAGCAGGCCTGATAATAAAGGAACACAGAGGAAAGAGAACCTTGAAGAACAGCTAGTCCTGAAGACCTTGAGCCTCTGGATCCAGCCATGCCTGAAGTCAGTGCCCGTGGACTGAAGTTTCAGTTACATGAGCCAATATAGTCTTCTTTTTTTTTTCTTACTGTAGTTTGTGCTGGGATTCTGTCACTGATGCCCCAAAGAGTCCTGAATGATTAAAATTCACTCACAGCTTCTTCCTCCAACCTGTTCTAACAACCCCTAAACCACGGCCTGAGGAAGAGGTGGGCTTTTTTCACCCAGGTCTCCCCTCTGGCAGCTTTTCCTGCACTATCTACAGAGAAGAAAATACTGAGCCCTGAACTGGGACAGGGAGATAAGAGAGCAAAGCTTCAATTCTCCCTGGGAACACCCTGAGGCCCTCACGTGCTGGGCGAGAGGTGGGCGTGGAGCCAGCCATGCTCATCTCAGACCTCTCTCTATGCAGATCTGTTACAGGTAGCGCACCTGAACACCAGGGCCTCCTGGGGAGGGAGAGGATGTCAGAGAGAAACAGGACAGAAGAGGCAATAAGGAGGCAGAAGGGATGATACCAAGACCCAGGCATAAGAGAGGCAGCAACAGTCAGCAATAATTCAGATCAGATCACTCGCCAGCTTAAACCAGCCCTCCCCTGGCTTCCCTTAACACCTGGAATCAAAGTCAGGATGCTGGCTGGAGCCTGAGAAGCCCTGCGTGGGCTGTCCTGCCGGCTCCCGGCTGCAGCCCTGTCTCTCTGGATAAGCAGCCACCGCACCAGTCTCCTCTGGTTCCTTGAATGCCCTGAGCGCTCTCACTCTCCCCGGCCCAGGGCTCTGCCCAGCTCAGCGCCCACGTCACCTCCTCCAAGAGGCTTCCCTGGACACTCCTGCCCATGTCGCTCATACCGCTCCGTTTATTTCCATCACTGAACACGTCACAGCTTACGATGACCCTGTGACTGTTCGGGCTCTGCTCCCCTCAGCGGACTGTTGGAGCTACACGGCTAGAAACTGCGTCTGTGCTGTTGCCCACTGTGCACCCAGTACATAGGAGATGCACACAGCAGGTGCGCCATGCGCAGACTCAGGTATGTAGAGAGGGCGCGAGAAACCGAGGGAGGAAAGAGATGTGGGGAGATTTGAGATTTGAGGGAGAGAGAGACACAGGCATGTAGGCGGAGGGGAGGGGGAGGAGGAACGGGCCTGTGAACTGAGCTGCTGGCCGGGCCCTTGCGGCTGCTCGTTCCTGCATCAGTGGGGGTAGGCACTGCCTGGCCTCTGTCTGTCCAGCCCACCCCAGCTCCTGGGCAGACTGGCCGAGGTGGGAAGTGGCCTGGGGTGATCTCAGAGCTCCACGACCAGAGAGAGAAGGAGGCAGGACAGGACTCTGTTGGGGCCCAGGGTCCTCCTCTAGGGAGGCCTGGGCTCAGCGCCTGCCTCTTGCCCCTTCTGCAGCAGGAATGGTGCCTCGGCCAAGAGCAGCCCGGCAGCCCTTCCCCTCCCCATTCACAGGTCTCCATGAAGCTCCCAGCAGCCTCGCTCCTGCCCTCCCCACCTACCCTTAGGAGAAGGGGAAGGGACAGCAGTGGCGGGCTCATCATGGGCCTGCGCCCGAGGGCATGGCCTGGCGGGAGGCCAGGCGGGTGCACTCACCTCACGGGTGACCTTGCCATTGTTGTCAAAGTCGTACAGAGTGAAGGTCCACTCCTGCCGGCTGTCCTCCTCCACAGACACGTCACACTGCAGCTCCTGGACACAAACAGACAACAGACGAACGTGGTTGAGCACGCGGAGGCTGGAACACCCATAGGCCACGTCATGGGGCTGCCACCTCCCCCTGTCCTCCCCAGACTCTGTGTGAAGAAGAGCGTGATGACTACTGAGCCCACACGCCACAACTACTGAAGCCCGCAAGCCACAACTACTGAGCCCACGTGCCACAACTACTGAAGCCCGCGCGCCGTAACTACTGAAGCCCGCGCGCCGTAACTACTGAAGCCCGCACGCCATAACTACTGAAGCCCGCGCGCCATAACTACTGAAGCCCGCGCGCCATAACTACTGAAGGCCGCGCGCCTGAGCCCGTGCTCCGCAACAAGAGAAGCCACTGCAATGAGAAGCCCACGCACCACAACGAAGAGTAGCCCCCACTCGCCGCAACCAGAGAAAAGGCCGCGCACAGCAACGAAGACCCAATTCAGCCAAAAAATTTTAAAAAAATAATAAATTTATTAAATAAATATATACATTTATTTAAAAAAAAAAATAAGAGCGTGATGACCAAGACGTGACGGGCCTGGGAGAGAGGCCAAGCCGGGCAGGGGAGCGTGGGTCTGGGGAGAGGTGCCTGCCGGGTGCAGACAGTCTCTGGGTCTTCAAAGGCCAAGGACACACAAGGCGGGCTCTGGGAGGAGGCTCTGTGGCCTCAAGAAGAATGCACTTGGACCCAGGGCTAGACGCTACTGGAAGATGCAGGGGTGACTCAGGGAGCCGTGACGGGACTCCCAGGGTGGCCACCTGACCTGGAAGGTAGGACAGGAGGGGCATTAAGAGTTAAAGAGTCTGCCCCAGGTGCCAGCCCGGGCTTGGCCCTCTGCAGCTGCGTGACCTTGGACACGGCCCTGCTCTTCTCTGGGCCTCAGTTTCCCCTCACATAAATTATGGAAAATGATGGTATCGACCTCAGAAGGTCGTTGGGAACATTAACTGCTCTGTCCCACGTCCCCTCAGCCCCCTCCACATTCCCCTGTAGCTGCGGTGGGCAGTCCCCGACCTCCCACCTCAGGCGCCCGGCTTCCCTGTCCGAAGGCAGCCCCAAGGAGTCAACCTGAACAAGGGAGGGGCCAGGCCGGGGGACACACCTGAGCGCATTCCGAGTGGCTCTCCGAGGGGCCCCAGCGGACAGAGCCGAGCTGCCCGTGACCCGCCCATCAACCCCCCATCACGGGCGCCCCTGCTTCCCTGCTACCCCCTGGGATCACCTCCCAAGTCCTGTCTCAGTCGGCTTTAGGAGAACTGGAAACAAGTGCATATGCCTCTTGGCACAGAGAAAAGCCTAATTAATGGTAGTAGCTGCTATTGTGTTTGCTGGAATGATTAATATAGTGATGACGTCATCATCATCACTCCCACAACCCAAGGTGTCCAACCACAGGGACTTGGAGCTGGGAAGCGGGGGCTCCGTCACTGGCGGCACATACGCGGGGGCCGGCGGAACCCCAGACAAAGAGATCCAGAAAGGATGGCCGTTTGCGGAAAGAGAATCCAAAAACGGCCTTTGAGAGCCACAGTTCTGTGAAAACAAGCAACGACACCCCCAGACCATCCGGTTCCACGTCTTGCCTCGGCCCACCTCTCCTTCTGCATGAGAACACGCTCAGCCCCCAGAGAGCGGAGGTGCCCGGCCTCCCAAGGCTGCTGGGAGTGAGCCCCAGCACGGCATCCCTGCCCCTGGCTTCCACAACTCAAGCCGGCTCCCTCCAGCAGTTCTTGGGCAGCCCACGCTGAGTTCAAAGTCGGCCTTCCCTCAGTTGTGACATGCCTGTCTGATACCTGCCAAGTGCCCACTCTGCTCTCTGAGGCACTGCGTCGTGCAGCACAGCAATCGGCCCACACACATGCCTGTACATGGGTGCGTGCTTGCGAGCACACACACACGGACACATATACGTATGCATATACACTCCCACGCGTACATACACATACTCACACATACATACACATACACGTGCATCCACACATTCATACGCGCACACACACACACACACACACACACGGTGTTTACCTGCTTCCCTCTCTCAGCCCCTCCACTTGGCTCCAAAGACAGCTCGGGTTAGAAGTTCAGAAACACGGGTTAAGTAACTACCCCCACGTCCCGTGACCTCTGTCACGTGCACCTTCCTGTCCCCCCAGCCCCGGCCCTCTCAGGTGAGTCTTCCTCTGGGACCATGGATGAGTCACAGGCAACAGCCGGCCCCACTCTGGAAGCGGACCCACTTGGGCTTCCTGGGAAGACATCTGGGCCTTCCCTCTGCCGCTGGGCTTGGCATTGGCTTTGCCGAGCACCCCCAGAAGACCTGCAGGGACCCGGGGTCGGGGAGCTCAGGAAGAAGCTTAGCACACACAGCTCCTCAACTAGATGCCGCCTGACCCCTCAGCGCCCGCATCCAGGGCCCTCAGCGACCTGTCTCACCCACACTCCTGCGTCATCCCCCCCGACTCCCTGCACAACGCAGCTGGCTGTCCCGCACAGCCCACCGGCACTGCCAAGCCTCCAGGACTCTGCCCTGCTGTTCCCTCCACCAGAAGTGTCCTCCTCAGCCCAAAGGCTACCCCCGTGCATCACCGCTCCCAACCCATGCTCCAAGCCCAGAGGCTCAGATAGACCTCTGCCTGCAGCCACGGCTCCCTCCTCCGGGCACTGCACCGAGTGTCTGGACTGCCAAAATGCCCATCACCCCGCAGCCCTCCGGCCTCGCTTAGGTGACCTCCCTGTTCCCCTCCATGCTCCCAGATCCCCATCACGTCACCAACTGTGCAGTTACTGGGCCCGGGTCACTCATCTGTCCCCCTTGCCATGCTGTGTTCCATGAGGGCAGGAACCATGTCCAGTTCACTGCCGGGTTCCCTGGTACCCGCAGTTGTCAATCAACACTGGTTGGAAGGAGGAAAGAAAGTACTCATTCTGAATTGAACACCCTTTTAAGCACTTGAGTTGCCTTAACTCAGCGTGCTTCCGACATCCCAATAAGATAGATATCGCCATTTCACGGGGTGGGGGGCGCAAGTGAGGCAGCGGCAGAGCTGGGAACTGTCCCCCACCTGCTGGCCCCAGAGCTATGCCCTAGTGATCTCATGAAGGAAACAGAGGAGGAAGGAGGTGAGGGTAAAAGGAGGGCGGGGAGGAGCCGGTAAGCTCCCTGAGGGCAGGTCTAGGTCTTGCTCTCAGCACCTGGCCCTGTGCTTGGTACACAGAAGGAGCTTAATATTCCATTCGGGGAGGCAGGACAGACTGTGGGCTCTGGGTGTGCATGTCCCCTTTGGTGTTGACCACCTGAGTCCCAGACAGAGTCAGGGACCTGCCCCAGGTCTCCTGGTCATCCACACCCCACCCGAGAGTCCCCACATGCTCCCCAGAACAGCCTTGGGAGCTAGAAGCAAAGATTTCTTTCACCAATGAGGAAACTGAGGCCAGAGAAGAGGGTGGTCACCCAGGCAGTAACAGCAGCACCAGGGCCAGGGTGCCGTCTCCCCCGTTCATTCTCCTGTCCTTCCCCCAGGCCACCAGGCCACAGCCCAGGGGCATCCTCTGGCCACCACTCCATGTTGAGAGGGGCCCCAAGCTGAGAGGGGAGGGCAGAGGTGAGTCCCCAGGGCCTGAGCTGAGCTGGGGCGGCCCCAGAGGTAGCAGTAGAAACCTCTCCCAGAGGGCGGCTATTCACCCAGGAGTGGGGGGGGGGGCCTTCAAATCTGGATGGGCCTCAGCTTCCCTCCTCGAAAAGCAGCACCGAGAAAAGAAAACACCTCCATCCAGGTCCCAGCACCAGGAAAGGAAACTTACTTCGAATTTCAGCTGCTTCTTGGAGCCCGGGCAGGATTCGGCTGTCTTGTCCATCCTCTTCTCATCTCCACTGGCCAGCCCGTCCGTCTTCTCGGGAGGCAGGGCCACTGCAGGGAGAGGCGAGGGAGAAAGCATGAGGAGTTGGGTCCCGAGCCCCCCAAGCCCAGGTGCCGGGCTGCGGGGCCACCAGCTCCCTGTGGCTTTGTCCCGAGGATGTCCTCACCATGGCGTGGGGCCCATTCTGCCCTGCCGGTTTGCTGGAGTCCAACTGCTCTGTCCTCTGGCCCCGTTAATGCCCAGGGCTGCCCCAGGGGAGACGCTCTTCCCAGGGTGCCTCTCTGCCCGCTGCTCAGGTCACCCCAGCGGGCCTCTCAGGCCTCTGTTCTCTGCAGCCCAGGTAAGCATCCTGAGGCCACCCAGAGCAGCGCTGGGCCAAAGGGCAAGTGAATGAAGGCAGACAGGTGCTTTTGGAGCCCCCAGGGGGAGCTCTGGACCACAGCCACTTTCTGCAGTCTCTGCCTTCCAGGAGGACATTGTGGTGTCCTCGAAGATGACACCTGCCTGGGCACACTGCATGCTACCTGCATGGGGCGCACTGGTGGGTGGTCAGGAAGAGGGATAGAAATGGGGAGTGATAGAAATGGAGTTCACTGGGGTAGGTGAAGGGCATATACACGAGCACACACGCGCACACAGACACGCAGGCAGGCACACCATGGTATCTTCAGGAGCCGGCTCGCCCTGGGCCTTTCATTCTGCCTCTGCTCACCTAGAGGGTCCTCCCTCTGCCAAAGGTATTGAGCAGAGGGTTCTATGGTCCCTGTGTGTGCTCCCAGGAGCAGTGGGAAGGTGGGCATGAAAGCCCGGGGCCTGTGGACACCATTTTCCCGTGGATACCCCTAACCGGTGCCAGGAGAACAGTGCAGGGGAGCAGCCATCGTCTCTGAGCTACGACCCAGCCCACGAGGTTCCCTCGGATCTTGAAAGTCCCACAAGACCCCTTCGGCCCCTTCTGTCTCTGCCCGATAAAGGGGACTCAAGTTTGCTCAGAAATGTGCTTTCCAAACCAGCCTCACAGCTCCTCTCTTCAGATTCCCTCAGCTGCCCTGGGGCAGTGATTCTGTTGTCCTGTTTTACAGGGGAGCAAATGGAGCCTGGCTCCCACCTGAGGAACTGTCCCCTTATGCCTGACTCAGGGTGGCCCAGGAGGGCCATGTAAGGAGCTGAGATGACTGGGCAGTGGCCCCAACCGTGGGTGGACTTCCTTGGGAAGTCAGGAGCCTGGAGAAATGCAGCCACCAGGCCAGGAAACTAGGTGGGGGGCTTTGCCTCCCCCCCCACCCCTGTCCTTACACCGCACTCACACACCCTTGCATACCAGGACCCAGGAGTGGCTGCTGGGGAAGTTCCCCAACTCTCCTGCTTCACTTCTGCCCTGTGGGCCCAGCAGTTATCCAAAGCACTTCCCGTGGGGCCCCGCACAGCTTGGTGGCCTCCGCGCATAAAGATGAGGCAGTGACCTCACACAGTGCTGACTACACTGTTCAGCGACTCCCTCGGTCTCACAGCAACCCTGTGAGGCAGTGACTGCTATCAGCTCCACTTTCCAGATGGGAAAACTGAGGCACAGAGAGGTTAAGTGCTTTGCTACTAATTGACGGGGCTGGGATTTGAACCCAAGCGACCTGGCTCGTGCTCTCGACCACTCCATGCCATTCCTGGCTTCAGGAGACTTGGGCCAGCCCAGGGAGAGGTTAGTCTCTGCTTGGGTTCTGACCCTCCCGACACTGTGTGTGGCCCTGGGCAGGTCACATAACTTCTCTAGACATCTCAGTTTCCTCAACTGTAGAATGCGGATGATAACAGTCCCCTCCCCAGAGGATTCCTGTGTGGATTCAAGGAGCTACGACTGAAAGGGCTAAGACCCAGCCAGGGCCAGCACACGGGGTCCAGCCATTAGTAGTCACAGTCTGGGGAATGATGTCCCGACACATTTAATCTTTTAGGAATCATGAAGTGGGCAGCTAAGTTTTTTTTAAACTGAGGCTTTGGGATACAAACAGACACAAAGCGTCATACCAGCCTGGGTGGGGAGCAGGGCAGGGAGGAAGGAGATAAAGATAAGGATGCTCCAGTCACAGGCCAGACAGGCGGGGACAGGAAGGCCATGGCAGCCAGCGACTGACCCGGCCCCATCACAGCTCCCCTCGTGGCTGGGCCTGGGCGCTGAGGCAGCCGCCGCCGGGTGTCCCCGTCCTTCTCTTCACACCCAGTGGGACGCAGGGAGCCCCCGGCTCTGCACGTCCCCGCAGCAAGGCAACAACTCCCTAGAGCTGTCAGGGGCTCTGGCTAGAGATCCCGTCTCAGTCACAGACCCTGGCTCCTCCCTGGTCGTTTCACAGAATGAGGCCAATGAGAATAAACCTAAAAGATCTGGCTCCTCCGGGGTGGGGGCGCTTGGCATCCCCATCACTGGGGTGGTTGCAAGGGGAAGGTCACTGGTGCTGACCGCTCCTGGGGTAGTGGATGAAACCAAGTCCAGCCCTCCCTGCTCCTCCAAAGCAAACACCTCCAGGGCCAGGAGGTGTCCCGCTCTGGTGTGACGCCGAGCCCCAGGGAAGTCAGGTGGGAGACTGGCCAGTGACCCAAGGACAGCCAAGCATACGGCCTGCGCCGCCCTGATCCCTCCATCTCAAATCTATCAGTGCACTGCTGGGCCAGAGCTGCCACCATCATGGGAAGAAGAAAAAGAAAAAGAAGAAAGAAAAACAAAGGCCAGCTCCATCTTCAAAGCTGCTGCCTCCCTCTGCCGAGGTCCTGGCTGGAGATGCAAGCCGGCCAGGCTTATCGAAACCAAACTTCAAGTTCAAAGGGAAGTTATCAGAAAACCACCTTCAGGTTCAATGTTGCTTTTCAAGTTCCACCTGATAAAACCCAAAGAAAAGAAACCTCTGTCCCTGCTCTCTCCTTCTCCGGACCACCCCTCCCCCTGACACCCAAACAGCCCGGTCCTTCCTCAGGTCCTCCCCTCCTGCCTTCCTTTCTCCTCTCCCAGGGAGGAGAGGGACATCCCCCTCCATCCCTTATCCTCATCGTATGTCCTCTCCGAAGACCAGGGCTTTGTCCTTTCTTCACCAGGGGGGTCCGATCCCTCATCCCATCCTAGCTCAGAAAACCACCTGGACACCCAGCCGGGGCCGCTTCCCAGCATGGGGACAGGTACAGCCGGGTAGTAGGACTGCAAGCCATCTGCCCTGGGGCCTGGGGGCCAGGAACAGTCAGCGCCCCTTTGTCCCCACCAAAGAAAGTCTCTCTCTTTCACTCTCCCCTGCCCAGCGGCCAGAAGAGGTGGCAGATAACCAATCAGCAAGCCATGCAGACCCAATGCCAGAGGCCTGGGCTGGGACTCAGGGACCTGCTTCTCCATCCACACAACCCACTGAAACCAAACAACGAAAACCCGCCACCTGCCCCAGCCACCCCTGTGCAGAACAAATCGTCCTCCCTCCGTGCATCCGTCCTCGGGCACATGGGCAGGTGGGAGAAGGGTGAATGGGGCTCGCCACAGGCTGCCTGGGTCCAATCAACTGGAGATATTTTTGTCAAGATGGGTTTTAGCACCAGAGTCCAAGCGCATCCCTGTCTCCTATTCCTGTTCAGCCCAGCAGGTTTCCCACCCCCCGCCCCCAGAGGTGACCTTTTGCGGGGCATAGTTTCAGGGGAGCTCTGATCACTCTTCAATTGCAACAGTAACAACACTGCTAATTTGAAAGCAGAAAGGAAAGCCGTGCAAGGGGTAGGAGCAAAAGGAAGGGAAGGGACAGAGAGAGGAGGAACCAAAGCCTTTCACTTGCCTGTGAAGCACCCTTGGTGACCTAGAGCAGGGGTTGGCAAACTACAGCCCGAGAGGCAAGCCAACCCACCGCCTGTTTTTGTAAATAAAGTTTTACTGGGACACAGAGACACTCACATCCATTGTCTATGGTGAAGCAGAGTTGAGTAGCTGCAACATAGACTCTAATGCCCACAAAGCCTAAAACATGTACTTTCCCAGCCCTTTACAGTAAAGCACGTGGACTGTGCCTTAGGTTAAGTGCAGCTCTGCACACCTACGAGGATACATCCTTGATAGGCAGGGTGCAGGCTTCGCCTGCTGCTCACCTGCTTGACTGGAAATCCTTGTGCAGTCCACAACCTGCCCAACCATACACAGTAGCCATGGAAGAAAGAAAACGTCAACTCTGCTTTCTGAAAACCAGGTCTCAGCTCAAACAAGTCTGGGGCAGCGTGTGGAGCTCCTTCTCTTTGGAAGCTGTTCCCTATCCCTCCTCTCACCACGGCCACAGCCACGAGGAGCCAGCCGGCCGTCTGTGTTTACCAGATGATGGCTCTGTCCCACATTAGCTCCCAACCTGGCATCTCTCCACCCCTAGCAACTGCCAGATTAAATGCATTACTTGACCATCTTCACCCGGCTCCCTTTGATGTTCCCTTCTCAAGCTTCAAAATACCTTTTGGAGGGAGATCAGACAGCATTAAACAGAATTACTAATTAATTAAGCAAAGTTAAATTTTAAACACTGTTTGTTGTGTTAGCCAAAAGCCTGAACAGAACAGACTTTTTTCCTCCGCTGAGATCAAAGACAGTCTCTTCCCTCTCCCCTCCCCCAGTTTAAAAAAAGGGGGTGGGGGTGGGGCGGAAGAGAGAGAGAAAGAGGAGAGTGCTTGAGCACCGCGGAGAGTAGGAAATGCCGGAATGGGCGCAACTCTGATCATGGGTCCCTGACACCCACCCAGGGACCTAATGGGAGGCATCTGAGGCTTATGTGGGACTTCACGCTGGGAGAGCCACGGTCACTTTCTCGGGACTGTTTAGCAGTGACCCAGGGAGCAGGACGGCATAGCCCACCCAGCCTGAGCTGTTGACAGCTGGCGCCGCCCAAGCATGAGAAGAAGAAGGGCTGTGAAATGAAACAGATCCAGCCTCCTGAGGCCCCACCCTCCTGAGCAGGAGGAATGCCCCAGGGTTCTTCCCCCCCTGGCCTTGGGGGCAGGGTCATTTGGGGTCATTGGGAGACCGGCTCTGAGAAGCCGGCTGTGCACGGTACAACTCTAGGGGGCGCTGTTCATATGCCGGACATCCTAGATTTGTGTATTGCTTGTGACCGTTTTCGGACAGATGGCAGAAAGATGTCTGGAGGAGGGGCCCCTTTTTCCAATTTGTACAGATGCATTTGTTGCTAGCAGAGGGCTGTCTAAACCCATTCAGTCTGCAGTCCTATCTGGGATCTCCTGATGGCTTCACGGGAGCCGGTCACATCCACGCAGGCAGAATGCAAGTTTCTCGAGAGAGCTGGCTCTGCTAGCTGCTGCCTCCTGGGCTGCCCACAGTGCCTAGCACGTACCGTACGTGCACAGAGCAGATATTCCATTCCAGCGAGGTCCACTGCAGTAAACCCCGCCCACAGGTGGACGGAAGGCAGGCTGCATAACAAACACCATGAATCTGGTGTGATTGAGACTGTGAACTGGCATGGGAAAGGGGGTGGTTTAAAGGGGGTAGGTCTGTTCCTGAATCCCAGATGTCGGCTAAAATCCAAACCCTGGATGATATCAGCCAATGCCAGCTTATTTTAACACAATCCAGAAAGGCCTGGTTGATATTAAACTTTGGAAGAAGAGACAAATTTGAAACATGTATGATTAAATCAGCCCCACCAAAGACCAGAAATTACTAACGCTGAAATGCCAGGTGCACACCTCTCTTAGCCTGGTTACCTGGCAAGTCCTTCTCAGTTGATACAATGTAACTAAGATTTAACACAAGCCAGAGCTTGGACCCTGGCCTTAACGTAGCCACAGGCTTTTCTCAATTGTCCACAGGCAGATTATCTGCCACAAATATTTTAGGCTCAGGGTGGCTTGCCAGGATGTTTCTGACTCCCCAACCCTCCGAAAGCAGCTGTTAGAGGGAATGCAGATGAATTTTAATATTAGCCTATGCCAAATATAATTAGGAGGGTAAATCTACTGCCAGTAAAAAGAGAAAGATATCATATGTGCATTCCAGGCCAAATGGTTTCTTGCATTATCTGCGTGAGGCTCTCCTCGGGGAACGAGGGTCTAGAGATACGCAAATCTATTTGTCCCTGCACACGGCAGCGGGCTGTACGTGGAAGCTGGTAACGTTAGTGGGTGCACACGTTATTCCATTAGGTCCTCTTAATAGCACCATGCGGGGTGTGTTACCATTTGCATTTTACAAGAGGGAACGAAGTGTGAAAAGCAAACTTGATTGAGCCCTTTCCCCGCTGCTGTCTCTCAGCCCCATCTCTCCACCGAGCTGCTTTTCCCCACCAAGAGCACACTCTTTCTGTCTCTCCAACTCCTGTCCACCTTTCAGGTCTTCACTGTAAACGTCCCTACCTCTGAGAAGAAATGCCCTCATGCCCTCAGGGGGCTAGGTTAGATTTCCCTGCTCAGTGATCCCCGCTTATACTCTCATTATCATTATTCATTTGACCGAATGCTCCTGCTGCACCTCCAACATACATTACGGTGCCTGTCACCCTACGTAGAAGTGTCTCATCGTCATCATCATCAAAATGAAACAACAGGAAGCAGCACAATCAGGATGTGAACGCAGACGGTGTAGGAACAGAAAACTAAAATCCCAGTTTCCTGCCTCCCCAGCCACTGTTCTCTCCATTCTGTCACCCAACAATAGTGAACACCTGTTCCTGCCTGTCCCACAACCATTCTCCCCTTCTGATAATAGCATCTGGGTTTTCTCTAGGGGGCCACCCTCCCCCATCTCAATCCATCTGGTTTACCAGGGGCTGATCCCACTCCGAGCTTCCGGGGTTGCGCCCAGCGCCCAGACCCGACCAGCTTATTTCATCCTGATGGCCCTGTGACTTAGCTCAGTGGCAAAGGACAGTTCATCGTGGAGCTAAGGAAGCTAGAGCTTCTGGGCCTCTCGCTTGCACGGGCCTCTTCCAAGTTGGAATGTGTTGACATTGGTTGTTTGGTTGGTTTTGTGGCACTTTCAAAATTAGATATTTTATCCTCAATCGGTTAAGAACACTGTTTCTTCCCATTCTGACTTCCCACACGTCCCCTTGTGTCACATGGTATTGGAGTGAACACGAGCATTTCTGGAATCACGCTAAGGGGAGGGTGAGTTGGGGATATACTTATTTAGGTTTAGTGGGAAATATATCGTAAACAGTAATATATAAATACATATATTTGTATATAACTGGTTCATAGTTATGAAAGAGAAGCATGTCTTCTTTTTCTTAAAGAAGACCCCACCAAACTGGATAAGCTTGGGTCCCACAAAATCTATACCTACTTTGTCCAGTAAAGTAAGAATCAAACTTCTGCAAGAAATAATGGACTTGGGAGCGCTCTTTCACCTGCGATAGCTCAGCTTGTAGGATGTGAGCACCCAGATCAGGGTAGTCATCTTAGCCACCTTAGTGGGAGAGACTAACAGAGGGCAGAGGGAGAGATGATGGAGGGAGAGAGGATGAACTACGTGTGTGTATGTGTGTGTGTTTTGATGACATGGTTTGAGCTCCTGGATCCAACCAGCCCTTCTTAGGCAAGATCTACTCCAGAGTTTTTCAATTTCATGAGGCAGATCTTAAGCGCGTTTGGGTTGTGTATCCAAAAGAACCCAAAGAATCCTGACTTAACTATCCATCACTTGGAGCCCTTGCTTTTCAGGAAAAACAAAACCAACAACAACATATAATTGACCCAGTGCAATACTCTCGAAGCTGGTTTCTGGCAGTTTCCACCAGCAGGTGTCTACCCCTTCCTGGGTTTTTTTCTCCTCACTCCTGCTTCCCCAGGTTACATTTTTCTGTAAGTAGATTTTATTTAAGGGCCAGTTGTGACTGAGGGGAAAGAAGAAAGGGGGGAAAAAAAAAACCCTTCCCAACAAATAGCATTCTGGCCTTTTTTTCTCATCAGAGCATAAGGTTGATGGCCACTCTGCTTTGAGGTTTGAATAGGATTGAGACGAAACATCTGTTGGGGGAAGGAGGGGGAAACGCCGGGAGAGGGAGAGGGAAAGGGAAAAAAGCCTTCTTTGGGCTAAAAATATCATGTCCCTTCCACTCTCCCCCATCCCCGCCCAAGTTAAAACATGTGATGAAATTCAACTTTTAAAATCTAACCCCGAGCTACTTGAAACTATGAAAGCCTCCTCGGTATCTGACACCAGTCAGAATTTCCACTGTTCAAGCTGAGCTTTTATGAAGAACAGACTTGAGAGAAACTGCTGTCGCGGCTGAAGCCCGGGCTTCTGGGGGGACTGCACTGGAGTGGAGTCTGGGCGACTGACACTCACCGGCAGGACAGGCTCTGAACTGAGGGAGAGAAGCCAGCGGGGTGTGGCCTGCCTGCCCCCTCTGTCTGGGGGTCCCTGCTGCTCTGCAGTGAACTCCCCTTCCTCCCAGACTTATGGGAACCACCGGCCAGCCCCACCAATTGACAAGCGTCGCCCAGGACTCCCATGGAGCTATCTGTGGCCACTTCCTGAGAAGTCCTCACTCTCTCCCTCTCTCTCTCCGTCTCTCTGTCTCTCTCTCTCTTTTCCCCAAATGATCCCTGAACTCTAGACTCGGTGTCCAACTGTCTACTCAGCATCCCTACCTGCCTGTCAAACAGGCATCTTGAAACTGACATATCCAGAAACGAAAGCCTTGACGGTCACCTGCCAATACCTCCACCGCAGAAGTACCAGCAACATTTCCTTAGTTCCTTAGGCCAAAACTCTAAGGTGTGCCCGGGATCCCTTTCTTTCCCCCGCCCCCGACCGTCCACCTCCTGTCTCCCAGCCCTCCCCCCTCTCCCCCACACCCATCCACTTCTCTCCAGCCCCTCAGCCCCAGGCTAGGCCAAGGCTATCACCTCTCCCCTGCACTATCGCAATCACCTCCTGTTTTCATTGCTTCCTTCCTTCCTCGGAATGACCCAACCTTCCCAGGAGCCACAATTAACTGGTGAAAATGGAAGTCAGAATCTGACACTCTCCTACCTCAAACTTTCCCACAGTTTCTCTCCAAAAGCAGCGTGAAACCCAAGCCCGTGGCCCCATGCTCATCCCCCAGGTCTCCTGCTGCCACATGGGCCTCCCCTCTGTGCTCCCCTAAACCCCATGTTCCTCCCATCTGGGGTTCGGCTCACCCTTCACATCCTCCCGTGGCGGCTCGTTCCTGGTACCTGCATGTCCACCGAAATGTCACCTCCTCAGAGAGGCCTGTCACACTCCACCCTTCCCTGGGTGTCACGTCTTCCCTGAGCGCCAATCCCAGAGCCTTGTGTGCTCACTCCCTGGCTTATTTATCCACTACCCTGCCTCCTCCACGTCGACACCCTGACAGCAAGGTCTGCCGACCTCGTGGGTGGCTCGAACCCAGAGCCCAGCAAGGCCCCACACCTGCAGCAGGTACTCAGTAAATACTTGCTGAGTGAGGAAGAGACTGTCCTCAGTCTGCTGTGTGACCTTGGACAGGTCACATCCCCTCTCTGGGCCTCAGATTTCTTGCCACAAAGGAAGGGGACTAACGGCCTCCCAAGGGCTCCTCTGCTCTGTGAATGGTTGACATCTCATGCCTGGGAGCCTGGATGGACTGGAGGGGGGCACATGGGGCCTGCCTGGGGACCTGCCTCCAGTGACTTCATGGTGTTGGCTTCACTCTTCTTGTGAGCACAGTCATGACGTCCTCCACTGACGATTTTTCAACTTTACAATGGTGCAAAAATGATACACAATCAGTAGAAACTGTATTCCGCATTTCAAAGCTGGATCCTTTCCCGCGCCGGCGATACGCGCAGTACGACCCCTCTTGTGATGCTGGGCAGCAGCAGTGGGTCCCAGGTCCCAGTCAGCCACACGATCACAAGAGTCAGTAATCCATACACGTACAACCATTCTGTACCCAGACAGCCATTCTGTCTTTCACTTCCAGTACAGTATTCAATAAAGGACAGGAGCTATTCAAGACTTGATTATAAATAGGTTTTGTGTTAGATGATTTTGCCCAAGTGTAGGCTAATGTAAAGTGGGCAAGGCTAAGCTATGACGTTCGGTAGGTGAGCTGTACGCAATGCACTTTCGACTAACGGTATTTTCAACTTACAATGGGTTTATTGGGGCGTAACCCCATCGTAAGTCAAGGAAGATCTGTATTTATTGAGCACTTATGGCATGCCAGGCTATGCTGCACACTGAGAGTGATAGGAGACGCTCAGAGAGTCTAATAGGATTAAAGAAGCTTTGAAAATAGGCCTTCTTTGATCTGGACTAGTAAATAATTACAAACACAGTTGGCTCCCCCTCAAGAAAGAGGAACCCACGAGACAAGAGTCAGGACAGCTCACAGACACGGGCATACTCTGAACCAGGGCTGTTCTCGGGGCTTATATAACCTCACCATCTGCACAGGAACTCTGAGGAAGGAATACTATGACTGCCCCCAACAAGAAACGGAAGCACAGAGAAGGTAAGTGACTCTCCCAAGGTCACACAGTGAGTGGTGGTAAAGCCAGGCTGGATCTGGGGTCTGACTTCAGAATCAAGGGAGAAGGGTGCCTCTCATGCACTCCGATGGGGTTGCAGGAAGACAACGTTCGAGCCATGCAGACTGGGACAGGCTCTGGACTCACAGTGGGGCTGCTCAGCCGTCCGGGTCTCAGTCCCAACACCACTGCTCTGCTCGGCAGGACCACGGCCAGGGAAGCAGAGACCCCACGGACTCTGCCAGGCGAAACCCGGCTTGGGCCAAATGGAGGCCTGCCTGGCAGCAGCCCTGGGAGCCTAGAGGGAGGGCCTGGCCCCCGTGGGAAGGGCCGCCTGACTCAGGGGCTTTTGGTCCTTAATGCAGGCAGGACTGGGTTCTGTGGAGTCAACTTTCTATGGAAGGTGCCAAGCTAGTTGCACTCTGCCCGCTGTCCCCTCCAAGCAAAGAGGTCAACAGACAAGAAACAGCCACGATACTGACACTCAGAGGGCAGAGGCTGCGGGTGAGAGGCGGGAGAGAGCTAAGACGCTGGAGAGAAGGGGCCTGCGACCAGGTCTCTCCCTCCTGACGGGAACAGTACTTCAGTCTTTGCTGGGTCGGGAGGACACCCCCAGACACAGGGCTTCCCGGATGCCTGACACCAATGTCCACCTCGGGCCACAAGCCACAGGCTGCCACCACCTGTCGTCCTGCCCAACTGGGGAGGTGGGGACGTCGGTGGGCACTGGAGTGAAGTGTGGGATGACCCTCCCCAGTCCTCAGCGCCCTGCTGGGTCAGCAGAGGAAGGTCCCTCTGGCCACCCCGCCACCCCCCCAGCTCCCAAGCCTCGGGTCCCGCCCTCCACACCCGGCCAGCTCTGGAGCGCGGGACTTTTCATGCTTACTTTGTTCTCTGCACAGTTCAAAAGGAGCTCACAGCCCCAGCCCTAGCTCCAAGCCCAGCCTTAATCTCCCATCCCGTGAGCTCCCAGCTGGCCAGTTAAGGCAGTTAAGACGCTGGATTAGGGCCGGCTTTACATAACAACGCAGGAGCTAAAGCCATCCTCTCCTGGGATGGCTAAAAGACTTCTTTTTATCTTCACGCCTCAGATGGCCTTTTTTTCCCTTAACAGCCCTCCAGCCAGCCAAGAGGCAATGAACTTGGCCAACAGGAAGACAAAGAAGAGATTCAGGATTCAGCTTGCTCTCCCTTGGCCCGAGGCACAGAGGGATGCCCGCAGCCCCAGCTCCAGGCCAGGTGGACGCTTCTCCGTGGCCAGACTCGGCAGAGCTACTCTCACCAGGCCTAGCCATGGGGTGGCCTGCCGTCCACAGCCATGTCCTTCATCCTGGGGCGGGAGGGGGCGCCTCGGACCTGGCGCCAACGGTGGCCGGAGAACCACAGACGGTCACTGGGGCCAGCATCACCTCCAAGGAGTCTCAGGGGCCCCACAGGCAGGCCCAGAGCAGTCCCACCCTACTGCTTTATTTACACTATTTTCACTTTTTAATTCTGTTATTAGTCTTTTATTTCAAAGGAATATATGATCACATTCTTCTCGTAAAACTTAAAACGTGAATTACAGTTAATACTACAATCCTCTGACCACGCTTTCCAATTTTAGTCTCTTCCTCCCCTGTCCAGAAGGAACTACTGTTTCTGTCCGTCTAGACCTCTAGCTACACAACAGTATACATACATATGTGGTATACATTCATATATACAAGGAAATACAGAGTATTTTCTGGTACTGTTTTTTACATAAAAGATAACATACTGAATATAACACACCGCATCTCTCGGCAACCTGGTCTGTCTTACCTTTTGTGCTTCTGTGTAAGCTTTTGTTTGAAGAAGAGGGCTGGAAACTTGACCACCAGCAACCTGATCTAACCCCTCAGTTGGGAAACTGAGTCAGGCTAGTGGCTCCCAACCCCTCCCCTCGTCAGTGGTGGCACTGATGTGCCTGGACACCATGAGTGATTGGCAAGGTGCCCAGGCTGCCCTCAAAGCTCGACCTGCAGCTGGTGGGCCGTAGGGACAGACCAAGTGCCACCAATCTCCGCACTTTGCCCCGACAGGAGCTGGGACCCTCGGGCACCTCCTATTTATCCCCCATCCGTCAACCAATGTTTGTAAGTACCACCCCACAGCAGTTCATCCTTCCTGCAAGGTGCCCACGTCCTCTGAGCAGCAACAGAGTCCACATCCCCACGCATCGTGTCACAGAGGGCGAAGGGGCCCCAAGAGGGAGGGGCCTGGCCAAGAGCCACAGCAAGTCACTGCAGCAGCTGGCAGGGGAGCCAGGTCTATGGGCTCCTAGGCCAAGTGCTCTTCCTACTTCATTACAACAGGGCTCATGCTCTGCACAGAGAGATCAAACAAAGCAGGGAGAGGTGGATTCTGTGGGCAGGCCGTTTCATGTCTGCAGGGAAAGATGCCTCATGTGAAATCAATTACATGCTTTCAGACTAAGCCTCCATGGCCAGAGAGGTGCCTCATTTGGGGTAGTGACCAGGGACCCAATAAATGATGAAGAGATAGACAGATGGTGAGATAGGTGGATGGCAACTGGAGGATGGTTAAATGGGTTAAGGAATGAGTGATGGATGATGAAGAGATGGGCAGAGGATGGATTATGGGTGGCTAGGTGATAGATAAAGGCTGGCCAGCTGATGGATGGGTGACAAAAGAGTATGTAGATGAATGAATAGGCAGTGATGGCTGGGTGATAGGGGGAGCAACAAACGGATGGGTGAGTGCTGGATGGGGTAGGTCATGGATTATTGGGTGGGTGATGAGTGAGTGATGGGTAGGTGAATGGATACACAGATGAGTGGACAGGTGGGTGCTTGGATAGATAGTGAATAGGTGGTGGGTGGAATAGATGGAAGGATGAATAGATGGAAGGATGAATGAACAAGAGGATGAACTTGCTAAGTTACCAGGTGAATGAGCAAATGAATAGAAAATGGAATGAGTGCTGAAGCCCACGTAATCAATGTCTGGGGTCACCTCAGCCTCCAGACCCTACATCCTGCAGACCTTTACCTGACTGCCCAGATCTACTCTAGGTACCAAGCCCCAGCGTCTTTCCATGGAGCTGAGGATAATAGCTGAGGCTCGGGGGAGCCCAGGGCACAATGAGAATCAAAGCCACTGAATCCCTGAGTGTAGCCACCAGATCCACAGGCAAACATGCTCAAGGGAAACACCCCAGAGCCTGGGCAGAGCTGTCTGTTCCCCTTCTCTTCAGGACCTGCTCAAATTTAAGCGAAGTCTGAGAGATATCTGGGTCTCCAGCCAGCCTCCAGCTCCCGGGCTACTGAATGAATCTCTCAAAATAGCGCTTCTCAAAGTACAATGAGCATACAAGTTATCTGGGGAGCCTATTGCAGGGCAGAGTGGATTCAGTAGCCTGGGTGGAGCCAGGGATTCTGCATTTATCACAGCTCTCAGGCCCCACGTGGCCACAGTCCTCAGGTCTGGCCCAGGCTCTGCTCCAGAACCTCCCGGCACAGTCTCCTCTCCTGTCAAGACCCTACAAGCCCTCCAAGGCCTAGATTCCCCCCAGTGACCCCTGGGCCCCCAGCTCTCCTAACAGCTGCCTGTCCTGGTCCCAGCAGAGAGGGCTTTACTGTCATAAGGCTGCCCCAGTTCGGTGATGCTCTCCTCTGATTCAGAGTAAAAAAGGGAAATGCTATCCCTTTCAGCAAATGCTTTCCGATCCCATCCGGTCCTTTCACCAACTCAGGGAATCAGGCAGGAAAAGGCCCTCGTTCCCATTCTACAAACATGGAAACTTGGGCTCCGAAAGGGTACATGGCTTCCCAAAGTCAAATCAGCATGCCAGTGGCTGGCCGGCCCTCTGCTCGAGTGTCCTAATTCTTTCTACAATGCAGTGCTTCTCCTTGAAGAGAGAAAGGAGTGAGAGCTACAGAGGAGAGCGGGGAGGGGCTGGGGGTGCTCGTGTGTGTGTGCATACCCGTGCTCCAGGTGAGTGACACAAGCAGAGAAACACAAGGGCTACTTCATGCAGTGCTCACTACATACCTAACTCTGCTTGAGGGGCCTATGAGTGGTCACTATGCTCACCCCCAACGGGGAAGCTGAGGTCAAACAACCTGTTCAAGACCCCACGGCTAACACGGAGCAGGGCCAGGATGTGAGCCTGGGTGGTCTGAATCCACTCCCGGAGTGGACCTACGAGATACTACACTTCCCTCCTGCTTCTCACCCCACCTACTCCCAGCCCACCCCCACCGAGAGTCAGAGTCCTGTCCTCCTCCACCTGGTCTGCCGGTTTTCTGGAGGGTACTTGGGGCATGAGGTAGACCAGATGGCCCTTCCCCACCTCACTGCCTTTGGGAAGAAAACAATGGACTCCAATACCTTCTAACCGAAAGTCTTCCTCTTCCTCCTCGCTGAGCGTTTCTCTGAAAACTTCGCCCACGAGCTCCTACAGGAAGAAAAAGCAGGGATATTAAAGGAGTATTGGGGTCAGGTAGGAACCTGGCATCATTACGGCCAAGGTGGCATTGTGAACGTGTGTGTGGCTGGTCGCAAAGAAGCAGGGACCCTGTTCTGATTGGAATTTAGGTCAACTATGTAGATCCTATCACACTTGAAAAGTTAATCGCTGCACTACTTTTTAGGAACTAAGTTATTCTCAACTTATAGCCCGCCACAAAACATTACACAGGACCACACTTCTCCCCCAGAAAGGGAGTTCCACCCTCCACCCTGAAAAAAGACAAAGATGAGATCAGAAAATGTCCCTCCTCTATCCCTCTGAGCCAACTTGATGGACTCGGGACCATAGCCACCCCTGTGGGTCCCAAGAAGAGACCTCAGTTTGGATCCTTCCTCTACCAGAGGGTCCCAGGTGGGCTGTCTTGGTGGGTTTATAACGAGGACCTGGTGTGCTACAGAGCGGGCTCCCTAACACAAACCCAAACTCTTCAGCACAATATCTAGAAAGCTATAGGCTCCGCCTTCAACTGACCTTCAATCACGCCTCCTGCATCTCCCCCAACACACACACCTTCCAGCTACTGGCCTGCACACGCCTTGCCTTGGTCCCCAAGCATGAGTTAAAAATGTCCGGTATCTCATCCCATGTAGCAGAGCTGCTCCCAATCAGTGGTGAGGCTACCACTCAGGTGTTGTCAGGCTGGCAAGGGAAGTTTGTTTGGTCCACAGGCTGGGAGGCTGGGAAATTTCTGGGATGGCAATAAAGGTCCCATCTCTCTGACCCCACCCCAGTAGGACAACTCTAGGTACAGAGGAGAACAGACTAGCGCTTGTCAAACCGTCTTCTGTATTTATTGGTATTCTGCCAGGAGGAGTAAAGTGATCAAAAGAGACTGTTTTAAACAAAGGTAAACGAGACCCCTCACTGCAGGACTTACTATGGTAACGGATGCTGCGGATATCTAAGTAGTAGCTTATGCTGCATCCCTCAAACCTATTTAGACCATGAAGTTTTGTTTTTCAAAAGCGTCACATGGGATTTGCGTTCTGAGGAACCCACGTTGGGAAACGCTCCTCTTTGGGGGAGGAGAGATGAGGTTGGGGGGGTGGGGTGTCACACCGCTTTATCTTTTTTAATGCCCACAGGATGCTGTGGCAGTGCTTCTTGAACCACAAAAAGGCAAGCAATAAAAAAGCCCAAACTCAGCAGCTCTCACCAACTTCTCCTTTTGAAAAAGAAAGAAAAAAAGTATAAAGAAAAAGAAAAAACACCCTCTTCTTGAAAAATCAGAAGAAAAAAAATCCTGCACTGGAGATGCTTGAAAGAAAAACCAGAGCTCGCCTTGATTAACAAAAGAAAAACAATGCTTTGTATAGCTGATCTTATCAATTGGACACAGCTGGAGATAAGTCTCTCGCATGCATGTTTTTTAAAGATGAACAGCTAACGTTTTATGGATTAGAGATGGTTTTCTCTGTTCTCTTTCTTCTTTCAAATCGTTCTGGGGCATTACACACTCTTCCTTAGAGGTTGTTCAAATGTGGTCATTCAGACTTCTGGTGTCCCATGGACTTCAAAACCAGGCTGCTTTATTCCTCGAGTCAGGATGTCTTCTCTCTCCTCCTCTGCCAATTATTATAATCACCGAACACTTCCTGGGCTTGTAAACTGGCTGTTTGTGTTAACAGAGCTGGAGTTGACGGGGGAACTGGGAGACGGTGACAGGAAAGGGCCGCACTCGGCTGGCATCATTAGATGGCTGGGATGCCCCAGCAGCCAATTAGAGTCGATCTTTCATGCCAGAGGAAGACGGATGCCGCTTCCCTGGAAAGGCTGGCAGGCAGCGCTTCCTCACAGGAGCGGGCGACCATCTTCAAGAGAAACGACACACCTGATTGTGCTGGGGCCTTGTGGAGGCTGGGAGCCGGCGCTGACCTCTGTGCCACCCTGACCACTCCTGGCAAGGCCGACAGGACCCGTGAGGTGGAAACTTTTGGGCACCTGCATCTCTTTACTGGCACACTCAGAGGAGTTTAAAGACTCCAAATGTCACCAGCAGCAAAGCAGCCGTCTGGAAGCCCTATAATGATGCCTCGCGGTGTGTATAACACACCCACAGTCATCACTCTGATGACGGCTTCAATGCTCTCTGAGAAGAACTGTCAGCTGAGAGGACCCAGCTCTCTGACATATTAAAGATATGTCTCTGCATATTAAAGCAGAGTTCTGGCAAGTTCTGGGGTCGGTCTCTTCCCGGTAAACCTTACCCTGCTCTGTATAACAGATCGAAGGGCCCTCAGCACCGTGGTCCGCTGACACACAGTGCAGTGCAGGTGCCCAACTCTGGCAAAAATTCATTTCCTCCACTGACCCAGACAGCCCAGGGCCTGAGGAGTGCCGTGTCTGTGGTCCTCAAGCTTTGAATCACTGCGCCAGAGGCAACGTAAACTGTTGAGCCAGACACAGGATCACATCCTGGCTCCACTGCCGCCCTCGCCCTGGATGTGGCGCCAGCCACTGCCTTCTGCGAACCTCAATCTACTTACCTGTAAAATGGGCATATGGTGATAAACCACAACAATAAGAAGACAGCTGACACTTATTGTGCCTTTCCTATGCGCCGAGCACTTTATATTATCTCCCTTTATCATCATAGCAGCCCTGCTCTTTCCATCTCTCAAGGAACATATGCTCAAAAAAATGATTTGCAACTTGTGAAGTGAGAGGTAGAATTGCTATTGTTTTTTTTTTTTCTACAAAGAAAGTGCCCCAACCCTCAAGGAATGAGACAGGAAAATGATGCCAATGACAGTCACTTACATCACCAAGCACTCATGATGTATGAGGCACCGACCAACTGGAATCTTCACCAGAACCTCTGGAGAACAGGGTTCCCAATAGCCCTGGCTTTAAACAAGGAGGAGCCTCCAAGAGGCCCGGCGACTGGCTCTGGGTCATCAGCAGAGCCAGGACTTGAGCCATCTCCTTCCCGTGCCTGGCCTGAGCTTGTACAGTGGAATCGGGGCTCCTGTGGGCATGGGGACAGAGGTGGCCAGGAGTCCTGCCACTTGCCAGGGACCAAGAATCACGCTTAAAGAAGTGCAAGAAAACAGCCCAGCCAGCAGCTCCAGTGGGTCAGGGGCCAAGTACTCCCATCTGTCCTGCAGGACTCAAAAGCCCCACGGCTCCTCCCCCGTAGATTTGGGACAGGGCCAAGAGTCAGCCGGGAGCCCTGCATGCAGGGTTTGGGGCCAGGCCCTCAGGACCATCCTGCAGGAAGGCACTTGTACCCCTCGACAGCCACGAGCCCCAGTGGGAACCCTAGCACGGAGGGTGCACGGCGTGGAACTGGCGTTGCTCAGACCTTGGTTCAAATTCCAGCTCTGCATCACAGAAGCCGGTCATCTGGGGGAAGGAGCTTTATCTCCAGCATGCCTCAGTCTCCCCAGCTGTGCACAGGGATGAGAGCAGTCACACCGTCTCAGGGTGGGTGTGAAGATCGAGCAAGCCATTGCACGAAAAGTACTTAGCATTACAGCTGATACCACGATGGGGGCTCGACAGACAGTATTTACTGTTTATTACTCCGACTCTTATTGTCAAATGGCTACCAGAACGTTGCTGGGCAAAGCTCACCAGACCCAAAGTGCCCCTGCAGACACCGAGAAACACGCTCTTCTCCTGCCTGGTGCACATTTCTAGCACTTTGCATTTAATCCCCAGGGCAGTCCTTTGAGGTAGAACCACTATTATCCCCACTTTACAGATGATGAAACTGAGGCACATACAGGTTAAGTGACTTGCCCAAGGTCACAGAGCTAGTAAGTGTCAGAGCCAAGATTGAAGGCAGGCTGCCTGGCTCCACTGCCCTATAGGAAGCCCACACTCGGGGCATGGTAGGCAGTCATCTCCCTTTGTCCACTCAGCCATCGCTCTGGCCCCCTGGTGCCAGGCCCCCTCTGCTCTGGCCTCCAGGACAGTCAAGACTCAGCCTCTGCTCCAAATTCTCATCAAACACTTTCCTGGATCCCCAGACCTTCTGCCCCACCCAGCCTGGTGCCAGGCTGCCTCCTGCCTAGTGACCGGGCTTGGTGGCCTCTCAGGCCACAGGATCCGGACCTGCCTCCCTCCCAAGTCCCAGCACTGCCCTCCTCTGCCCCATGCTGGGCCCCAGGAAGAGAGGGCAGCTCCTCCGGGTGCCGAGAGTGCAGCCAGCACCAGCCCAGAGCCCAGAACTGCAGGCACAATGCCTTATAAGGCCTCCGGAGACGGGAACCCACATCAAAACAGGGCCTTGGGGAGCGGGCTGGAGTTCGGTTGGGGTTTTTCCTCTTTGTCTTTGAGACTTCATAACCCTGAGCTTAATATCTCTCCCCATTGCCTGCCCCAGCAGTTCTTTGTCAATCTTTCTGTTCTCTAAGAGCTAACAGATGTTAGTGCCACGGGGTTTCAAAGGAAACTCCTGGTGCCCACAGAACACGGCACAACTTATAGATTCCAAGAATGCACAGGGCTGGGACATGCCGGGGGAAGAGAAGGGTGGGAGGCAGGACCCAGCCACCCTGTAACCCTTAGATCCAAGCAGTCTGCCCTGGACCTGATCCAGGAAATTCCTGGCGAGCTCCCTCTTCCCAGCACACTGCACAGAGGCAGCGTTCCTGGGGAACTGGCGCTGCTGTGGGCAGGCCCCTTGGAGAGCAAGCTCTGGCCGGTCAGGGCAGGGATGCTCCGTTCCCAGAACCCAGCCGGACCTGGGAGGCAGGCGCCTGCCTGCCCGCCCTTGGGAGCTGAGTGATAGCAGATGCTTTACTTAACCCCTCTGGGCCCCATTTTACTCTTCTGTAAAACGGGGATTTCGATGTCAAAGAGAACTCCGTACGAAAGTGCAGACAAAATACCTAGGACGGTGTCTGATGCAAAGGTAGGAACACAAGCATGAACTTCTCTCCTCCTTCTGTAGCGCCCTACTCCTGCCACGTGCTCAGAAGAGCCTAACCCTAATACCCAGTGATTCAATGCCTCAGTGTCTACCCTGGGACAACAATCACGCGTGGGCACCAGGGAGGCATGTTCAAGTTCAGTGATGTTGAGGGCAACGTTGTTCCTATCAACCCACAGTCAGAAACACGCTGAACACCCATCAAAGGAAAGTATGCTAGATCTACGCAGTGGAAAACCACATAGTGGCTCCAAAGAGTCAGGCAGACCTGTACACACTGACACACAGAGCCCACGCCACATGGAAGACACGCAGGGTATGATGCTATGTGCATACCCAAGAAAGCACCAAACACACACATGTACCGTGAGATCACCCACATCCCAATATCCCGTGGTACCCAACATCCATGGCTACCCCCAAGGAGGGGAAGGAGACGAGATGGAGGGAAATAGGAGTCACAAACTTCAACTTTATCAGAATTGTTCTAATTTTTAAGATAAGTATATTCATGTGTCACCTGGGTCATTAAAACCTGCTTTAACAAAACCGCACCCAATAACCCACTTGACAAAAAAGGGGACTGAGGATCAGCCAGGAGATTAAGTGGCTGGTCCAAGGTCACTTAAGGAGAGAAAAGTGGCAGGGCTGGGCTAGGCCCCCAGGCCCCGGGCTCCTTGTCTTGAGAAAGGGGCAGCAGGCCACGACGATTCTCGTGGTGCCCTCAAGCACAGACCTTCTGGGGCTCCAGCCCCCTCCCCCAGCAGGGGGCCGGCTCCTTCTCCTGGGCTACAGTCAGGAATCAAGAGTGAGAGGAAAACCAGGGCCGTCCACTTTCTGGGCTTCAATGTCCCCAACTCCAACATATGCCTCTAACTTGTGGACCTTTTATACTTCTGCCCCTCAGAGCCTTCTCTGGCCTTCCAAGTCTGCTCTACCCGCAAGGGCGGGAGGAAGGGATAGAGGGTGCTGGCAGCAGCATTAGCGGGGGCTTCTGGGGGCCCTGGCTCCAGGGCTGGGGATTCCCTCCTCCCCAGGGATGGAAGGGAAACAGACTCACTCTTCCGGGACCTGATTTCAGCAGAACCCAGATCTCAAGGGGCAACTTCCAAAGAGAAATGGTACCTCCTCTCAAATGAGCAAAATGGGGCAGAGCCCTCAGCCACTCCCCTGAGGACACCGCAGACTCCCGTGGTCGCGGGTCACCCGTGGGCACTACAGGCCCGGCACCTGTCCCCCAGCATCCGCTAAGCTAAGTGGAGTCATCCCCGGGATCTTTCTCACGGGAGCTGGCGGGAAAGACGTCTTCTCTGGTGCCAAGGCTGCATCTAATCTCCTCTCCAGCTGTTGGAGAAGGCCCACCCCAGGAGAGAGCTCCCACGGGGACAGAGAGAGGCCAAGGCTGGGAGAGGGCGCTCGCTCACGGCCTCAGCCCCAGCCTTCTGTAACAAGTAGGCTCCCCAAGGGCAGGGATCCGGGTCTGTTTTGCTCTAGGACAGTGCCTGATGCATAGTAGACAATAAATATCTGTTGGATGAATCCTGAGTCAGGCCCACCCTCACCAGCCTTTCCTGGGGAAGGACAGTTACAGAAGCCACTAAATTGCCCTCCTTGTTCACACCAATTCAGGTCACTTACAGCCGGAAGTTCCAACCCCCAAAACCCCCAGCACGAAGCCACAGTCTCCTAAAACCTGAGCCCAAGATTCCCAGCCAAGCTTGGAAGCCAGAGGGAGGAAGCTGCCACCGCCTGCTTTGCTGCAGCACCTCCACGAGTGTCCCCAAGCCCAGCCCCACAGCGGGAGTCCAGCGAGCTGGGTGGAGGAGGGGAAGGCAGGCCCGCAGAGTTGGCCAGCGTGTTTGGCCCGCGAGGACCAGGTCTGCAGGACTCCAGGGATGTGCGGCAGTAATTAAAATTCCTCAGATTTCTCCCTGGCTGCTTTTAATCTGCTCGAGGTGTAATCCCTGGGCCCACATCCCAGGGACTCCAGCCTGAGCTTCCTTCCTGGACTTGAAGGATTGCTTCTCAGGAAGGTGGGCCGTGGGCAGGGAGTGGGACGGCGGGGAGGGCTTCTGACCCTTGGCGCCAGACTCTGGGGCCACCACATCCCCTTCCTCTGAGCCCCAGGTCCTAGACCCTACAGGGTACAAATAATCCCCAAAGATGGGTTTGTCCCGTCCTGGAGACACGGCCGGCCCCAGGCAGCAAAGAGCCAGCAAAGTCCACTCCCTGGGCTGTCACCCCAGCGAGCTGTCAGCATTCATAAGCCATCGTCCCAACTTCCCCCGGAACTGGGTCCCACTTGGGCTACCACAAGTACTTCATACGTTTCCTTAAATTGGCTCTCTCTCTCTTTTTTTTTAAAACTAGTCTTGCCGTAAGCAAGAAGATCAATAAAATAGTGGGTGTGATGTCCTAGTTAGAGTTGGGGTTTTAAAAAATATCATGCAGGGGCTTCCCTGGTGGCGCAGTGGCTGAGAGTCCACCTGCCGTTGCAGGGGACACAGGTTTGTGCCCCAGTCTGGGAGGATCCCACATGCTGCGGAGCGGCTGGGCCCATGAGCCATGGCCACTGAGCCTGTGCATCCGGAGCCTGTGCTCCGCAACGGGAGAGACCACAGCAGTGAGAGGCCCGCGTACCGCAAAAAAAAAAAATCACGCATATGAAACAAATACAGGACCATTGAAATACAAGATGTCCACCACTGACCTCAAGGGCCATCCCCCCAGCAGAATGCGGAACGTGCTCCAGGAACCACAAGGTTTAAGGAGCCCAAAGCTGGAGTGTGTGCCCACCTCCACTCTGAGCCATCAGTCTCTTTCTGACAGGTGGGAAGAGGGGAGGCACCGGGCGGGTGAGGCAAGCAGCTGGTGAGGTTGGATGAAAGAAGGTTCTCACGGCCCAACAGATGCTCCTCCCCCCTCCCCCCCAACCACAGGCCCTCCTTCTAGAGCTCATGCTTTTGGAATGTGATTTCTGGACATGGAGAAAATGGCTGATGCCAGCAGAACATGGCAAAGTTTAGCATGACCCAGAAGGCGCCCTAGCCTCCAGCCCCCGGGATTTCAGCGCTCTTCGGAGGAGATGACCCAACGCAAGGCAGATTGTCCAGGCTGGGCGGAAAACAGGGCTTGCGGCTGCGTGAGTGGAATTTTCCTACAAGTCAGTGTTCAAAGGAGTTTCTACATTGGAAATCAGGATCCAACGGGCTTGTCGGGGCGTGGGAGTAACTGAGGTCACGAATATAAAGGACTCAGTGATAACCGTAACCAGCGTCTCTTTGGTTAGGGCCGGCATGTGCCAGCGCTCCGCTCAGCACGTTGCGTGCTCTGCTAAATGCTCCAAACAGCCCTACGAGCTGGGGGCCGCGGTCGCCCGGCTTCAGCCGCCAGGAAACTGAGGCTTAGAGAGGTTAAGTGGCTCACTGGGCGGTCTGATTTTGACCCTGGCTCCTCTGCTGTGTACTGAGTGGCTCTGTACAGATGATTTCACCTGTCTGTGCCTCGGTTTCCCCATCTGAACATGGAAACGACGCCCCCCCCGGCCCCCGCCGGCGGGGCAGCTGCAGAGGGGAAATGGGAGCACTGATGGAAGCGTGCAGCACACACCAGGCAGTCAGCATGTCGTCAGCACAGCTGTTCCTTCTCTCTCTGGGCCCCGTTTCATTCTCTGCCCCCCCATCCCCTTCCACCCCCGCTGTCTTCGGGACGCCGTACAGCTGATCAAAGCCGGACCCGGCAGGGCCTCAGTCACCCTACGAGGCCTCAAGCAGCATCCCCGGCAGGCTGCCTGCACTCAGCACCTCTCAGAGTCTCTGCCTCCTGCCTGGCCACTGGCCAGCCGTGCCACCGCCAGCTGACCCTGCCACGCGACCGGTCTGCCGTGCCACTGGTCATCACACCACTGGCCTCCACGCCGCCGGCCTGCCGTGCCCCGCAGCCGAGTGCTGATAACGGGAGAGGCCAAAGGGGCTGGGGTGCGCCTCTGATGGAGCAGCTGGGCCTGCCTCTGCCAGCAGCTCCTGGCCTGGGGACAGGCCCCAGGTCTGCTGCCAGGGTCCAGCGCGTGTGCCCTGCCGAGCAGGGTGGCCGTGAGCCAGGCTGCTTATGACAGACGGCGCTGTCGTCTGTTGAGCAGAAAACAGGGCCTCCCCAGACCACGGGCCACTCATTGTGGGGAAAGGTTGTGTGCCCTTCCCCGGGGCCAAGGCCAGCCCAGCTGGGGGCCCCGTGCGGCCAGGGTACCCACGGAAGTGTGGTATTTGTCTCAGCCTTGAGAGTGAGACGCTTAGGCTCTTGCTTCTGCTAATTTAAATAAATAGATGAATAAGATCCTCTTGTTTCGAATATCCCGAGTCCTCGTCAATTTCATGAGCGAAGCAGAGAACAAGGGTGTGGGCCAGACTCTGGGGCCGTCCTGCTACACACACACAGGCTCTCGCTCTCTCTCTCTCGCTCTCTCTCTCTCTCTCTCTCTCTCTCTCTCCCCGCCCCCCCACACACACACACACACACAGAGCCCACCCCATCTGGCCCTGAAGTTCTCGCAGGAGTCATCTTCCTGCCCCTCTGATCCTAGCTGACACCAGGCCTGCCTTCCTCTCTCCTGGTCCCTCACCTCACCCCCATACCCCAGCTCTGACGACCCCTCACCATCACTCGCACCGGCTGGACCGCCTGCCTCAGGGCCTCCAAACCTTGCCTACGCTCTTTCCTCTGCAGGGAGAGCCCTCTCCCCTTGACTGCCGGGTGAAGTCTTACCCCTGCCCCCGCTCTGGAGTGACTGCTGCTTCCCAACATCCCCACTCCACCGAACTGGGACAGAATCAAGGGTCACCCCTCTGGACTCCCAGAGGACTCAGTTCATTCAGGATCTTAGTTGATGATGTGTCGCCCAATCTGTGCCTCAGTGTCCGCATCTGTAAAATGGGCCTGTGACCCAGGAGTGCCCTGAGGGTCACACAAGAGGCCGCCATGAAAGAACAGAAGAGTTAAAGACACTGGGAGTGAGGGGTCCCAGGGTCCATGCTGCTGTCAGGTGGGTGGGCAGGTGAGGAACAGCCTAGAGTCTGATCCCATTGTCTTTATAAAGAAAAGAGGCATATTCTCCGGAATGTTTCCGGAAGGACACGCAATAGTAGTGGCTACTCTTGGGGAGCTGAGGAGCTGTCCCTCCAGTTGTCCAGCTTTCTAGACTGTTTGGATTTTGTATTGTCTCTCTTCTTTCTCTTTCTTAAACGGAGAACAGGCAATGGTTTTTTGCTGTTGCTTTTGTTTTGGGGTTTTTTCCCTTTTTTGGGCCACGCTACACAGCTTGCGGGATCTTAGTTCCCTGACGAGGGATCAAACCCCGTGCCCCCTACGGAGGAAGCGCAGAGTCCTAACCACTGAACTGCCAGGGAATTCCCTACATGCGACGTTTTTTATTAGAAAGAAATTAAATTTTGAAATTAAACTTGATCCATGAAGAAGAATGACGCGGCTCCCCTGCCTACCTGACAGCTCCATCAAGCCGCTGGGCCGGCATCTCAGACCTCACACATCCCAGTCCTGCTCCCGATTTCTTCCCTGTGTCCAACTGGGGCAGCTTCCTCCTTCCTGTTGCTCAGGCCAGAAACCCGGGAGTCATCCTGCCACGTCTATTCCAACCCTTCTGTTCAATCCACCACACATCCTGTTGGCTCTGCCTTTAAAAGGTACCCTGGGGCTTCCCTGGTGGCGCAGTGGTTGAGAGTCCGCCTGCCGATGCAGGGGACACGGGTTCGTGCCCCGGTCCGGGAAGATCCCACGTGCCGTGGAGCGGCTAGGCCCATGAGCCATGGCCGCTGGGCCTGCGCGTCCGGAGCCTGTGCTCCGCAACGGGAGAGGCCACAGCAGTGAGAGGCCCGCGTACCGCGAGAAAAAAAAAAAAAGGTACCCTGACACCAGGTCCTCACCTCCTCCACATCCACCCTGTGTTCCAGGCCATGCAGAGAGGCCATCCTCCCTCGCCAGGATGATGACGATCATTTTCTATTCTCTGCACCCACCTCCCGCCCCATTTCCCAGTCCTCCTAACGCCCCGCAAAGCCCCACCTAATCTGCTGCATCACCTCCCCACCCTCATCTGTTACTTCTGTCACTCTTCCCCAGCCACCCAGGCCCCCTTGCTGTTGCTCAAACCTGCTTGGCACTACCTCAGGGCCTTTGTACTTGCTGTTCCCTCTGCCTGGAATGCTTTTGCCAAATATCCCCTCCTCCCACCCCTCCTTCACGTTTTCGTCACCGTCACCTCATCACCTGGGTGAGGGCTTCCAAATCCCCCTATTTGTTTATTTATTTATTTGTTTGTTTGTTTGTTTTTGGCGGCATTGGGTCTTTGTTCCTGCGCGTGGGCTTTCTCTAATTGTGGCGAGCAGGGGCTACTCTTCATTGCAGTATGCAGGCTTCTCATTGCCGTGGCTTCTGTTTGTTGCAGAGCACTGGCTCTAGGCACACGGGCTTCAGTAGTTGTGGCACACAGGCTCAGTCGCTGTGGCACATGGGCTTAGTTGCTCCGCGGCATGAGGGATCTTCCTGGACCAGGGCTCGAACCCGTGTCCCCTGCATTGGCAGGCAGATTCTTAATCGCTGCGCCACTAGGGAAGTCCCAAACCCCCCTATTTAAAATTGCAGCGCCCCCTCCACCCCCTCACCCTCCTCCCTGCCTCGGTTTTCTCTGGGGCACTTACCGCCATGTGACACACACATCAGTGCCTGACAGAGGAGGCATGCAACGAATACGTGTTGACGACTAAACGCGGCTCTATGTTTACTGACTCAGAAAGACATTCCCCGCATTTTCTTGAAAGAAAAGCAGTTGCCAAAGAGTAGAGAGCATCCGACTGCATCTGCTCAAATTATCTGCATGTGTTTTCATGCAGTGTAGTCAGAGAGACCCATCTGGAGAGACCGGCACCAGAACGTTCCCAGAGGTTTGTTCCTGGGCGCCGGATTCAAGGTCGTCAGTTGTTTGCCACCAACGTGCATGAGGACTTCTACGATCAGAAGTAATAGCAAGGCATTTGGAAGAAAGCACATGAAAGCAAGCAAAAATGGGCCCACGAGCCAGTTCTAGAAGGACTGGCACACGGAAGTGTGCCAGCAGCGTCCTGGCCCCAACAGATGGTGAGGTTTGCAACTCTCCAGTGAACTGGGTGGTTTCCTGGTCCTAGCTGGGAGGGAAGGTGGAGGCGCTGGGCTTCTCTGCTCCCCAGACCCCACGGCTCCCTCCCCCAGCCACGCCATGCTCACCGACCATGAAGAGACCATTGCCAGAAAACCGCCACTTCCCAGTGCCTTAGGCTGCGCACGCATAGGAAGCCGAGGGGTTGGCAAGACCCCTCTTTGTGGTCATGTAATGCAGACAAGGCCTTGATTCCAGAAATGGCATGAGGCCAGCTGAGCATGTCAAACTGGGCTGTCACCGGGAGTGGGGGAGGGTGGCAGCTCCCTCCTCCCAACTCAACCATTGCACACCAAATTCTGCGTTTCCATTCTCAGGCAAGGAAGGGAGGGAGGGAGGGAGGGAGGGAAAAATGTAGGTTTGGGGGATCAGGAAGGCAGCCCCTGCTGGTCTGGTCAGCAACCCACATCTAGGACTACTGCCGCTACAGAGTGGTCCTCTGGGAAGTCCATGGAGGTCTGGAAGATGCTGTGTGGCCAGCGTCCAAGGTCTGAGGATGCTTTTGGGTCTGGGGGCAAGAAGGCATCCATGGCAGTGACTTCATCCATCACACCTGTACCTTGTTCCTCTGCAGCCTTTGGGTCATCTGACTCACCCAACAACCCTGGGAGGTCAGTAAGGGAGCTATCACCCCCTTTTACAGATGAGGAGACTGAGGCTCTGAGAGAGGAGGTGAGAACGTGAGCAGTTGGGAGGTACAGGACCTCCTGGGAGGAAGGCTCTCGGGACAGGACACCTGGTGTGTGCCTGTGTGTAGCGGGAGAGAAGCCTGCAACACACGCACACACAGCCTCCTGGACCACAGGTGTTGGAGCCAGACTGGAACCCTCATTCAGAAAGGTCCAAACCCCTCTAAGAAGGTCCCCCCAGAAAAACTCCATACAGATAAAATTGCACATGGAACCTTTTTGCGAACTTTAGGTTAAGGACTCTCAAGAGTACAGATGGAGAAACTGAGGCCTCAAAAAGTGACAGGATTTGCCCAGAGTCACAAAGCTGGAGAGTGGCAGACGCATGATCAGATCCAAAACCAGCAGCAAAAGATGAGCCCCCACGGGGGCCGGAAATAAAGACCAGAGCCCCTCAACTCCACCGGAGGCCGGGGAGTGAGCACTTCCGTGAGCCGGGTTCCGTGGCCCATGTAGTCTGGGGGAAATCCTGGGATCTGCTGGGGAACTTCTCAAGCCTTTACAGACTATTTGCATCAGGAAACCCTTCAAGCTGTCCACCACATGCGGGACTTCCCCGACTCCTCTAGATCCTTTCATGTAGGCTCACCTCTCAGTCTCTTTTACCCCCCCCACCCTCTCCTCCAGTGTGCAGTCCCCGCCATCAGCCCACACCTGGGAGGTTTCTTCAGAGAACAGCCCTAGGGCTTTCTCTGTGGGGTCAAAGAACCCCAAACCCCACAGCCCGCCCCCACCAGGTAGCCCTGCGCCAGGGACCGCCTGGAGCAGAATGAAAGCCCAGCTTCCACACCTCCAGTGGGGACTGACTCTGAGCCACAGTTTATAGTCCAGAGCTCCCCACAGGGTCAGGCTAAAACCAAGACTTTGCCTGCAATTGCACTTTGCTTGCCTTCTTCCCCTTCTCTGTCCTGTCTCCTCCCCTCCCATACTGGCCTGTCCTGGGAGAGACAGAGAACAGACCTCCATGAATCACTGGCACACAATCCTCGTCTCAGGCTCTGCCTCCGTGGTACCTGTGGACCTAAGCCATCTCTCCACTGAACTACCTGGGTAGTTGGAGGAATCCTGACACATTTGGTGAATTCACACAGAGCAGACGGGCCCATTAGTCTCGGACAAGGCATCACCCCATGGCCAGGCCAGCAAGGTCAAGTACCAGGGGCCCTAATGTCAGAGTTCAGGCTTGAGTGGCAGGCAGGTGAGGACAGACATTTTTTCCCACCCACCATCCACCCCACCCCCACTCCAAGAAAGCCTCCCCTTCTTTGAGGCCTAATTCAAGTACAGGAAGTCCTCTCTGAGCACCTCACCCCCCCCCCCCCCAGGACTTCTCTTGCTGACTACCCACAGCTCTCAGGGCGGCCTTCACGGATGGTGCCTTCAGGGGGAGTCCAAGGCTGAAGGAAAGCTCTTCGTCCCTTTCAACACCTCTGCACTGGGCACCTGTGACTTGGACCACCTCCCCCCACTCCCTTCAGCATCCACTCCTCTTTCTTCTGGCAACACTCTGATCTTCCTTGGAGAGGCACGCCTCCACAGGCTCACCACATTTCACAAATAAAAACATACGACACTCAGTGAAACTCGAATCTCAGATTCAATCATTGTTTTGTATGAGTATGTACCATGCAATATTTGGGATATATTTATATTTTTAAAAATGTGTTATTTATCTGAAATTCAAATTGAACTGGGCACCCCGTATGTTATCTGGAAACCCTAGCCCTCCACCATTTTCATCCAAGAGGTGTGGACAGGGCTGATTTTTCCCCCTAACCCAGAAAGGATGGACACATGTCCCAGGCCTGACCAATGAGAACTCTGCACATCCTGGGCCACAGGGATTGGCCAAGGCTGGGCACATGACCCAAGAAGGCCAGAGAGATGTTCTGTGATTGCCCAGAACATCTGCTCTCTTTCTGGTGACATTAATGAGATGTGAGGGTAGGGATCTGACACTGAGGAAAACATTTTACCTCCTCACAGGGAGAGTCTGTCTAAGAAAAAAGCCATCACAGAGGAAAAGAGAACCAGGAGGTGAAACAAAAGAAAACGTGTCCTGACAATGTTATCTGAGCACCTGGATCAAACTATGCCTGAAGCTAGTGCTTCCCCTAGTCTTTCAGTTACATGAGCCACTAAATGTCCCCTTTTTGCTTAAGCCAGTTTGAGCTTGTTTTCTGTCATGAATGAGTCATGCTCAATTCAGCCTCCTCTCACCCTACCCACCCCTGGCACAACGCTGGGCACAGAGCCCATGATCAGAGAGTATTTCAGTTGCATATGTCTGTAACGTTACACCTTACTGTGCAAGGTCGTGTGGGATTATGGGAAAGCCTGGGCTTTCAAGTCAGGCAGGCTCACTTCCCATCCCAGCTCTGTCCCATCCTCATTCCAGGACCTTGCACAAATAACTCAAGTCTCGTGAACCTCAGTTTCCTCATCTGTAAAGCAAAGATACTAGTACCTATACCTGCCATGCCCATATAATTTCACTGCCCAAACCAGGATGCTTTTGAGAGTGAAAAGGGGGCAATGTTAAGAACCAGGCCAGGACAATAGGAGTGGTTGGAACTGTCTTGGGTAAACAGGCCAGTGGTAGCCTGACCTACAGCTGACCTTACCCACCTCCACCTGACGCACGGTCAATGCCTTCCATCCTGTCCACCCTCCCCTCTGCCCAGGACACTCCCCCCACTCTCTCCTTCTAGCTACTTCTGCCTCATCTTTAATGTCCCCTCTTGGAGAAGCCACCCTGAGGCCTCCAGGCTCAGTATGGCCCCCCACTCTGTGTCCCCCGGCCGCCTGTGACGCGCTCGTTGCCCTTAGTGGTCTGTATGACTACTGCTTGTGGACGGCCAGCCTCCCCTCGTGGCTAAACCCATCAAGGGCATTTCCTCCTCATTACTGAAGGCCCCACAGACCTGGCACAGTGCCTGGAACACATAAAACGACAGCCAGAAAAGTAAACAGCTAACCCTCCTTTTCCTCCTCTCTGCAGATCCTGTATTTTCTCCGCGTTGATAAAACCATCCTGGGTGAGATGTCAAGCAGGGCCCAATGGGACTAGGATGACGGAGTAGGGAGGGTGTGGGGCAGGGGCACGGCCTGCCCCCAGCCGGCCAGGACATGCTAATAATGATCTCAGAGCCAGTGACTCTGGGGACAGCAGTCCCAGAAGGCCCCGCCCAGCTCGGCAGCCCCTAGGCGGTGGCGGCGGCAGCTCACTGGCCCTGCGACAGCTTTCACTGATCTGGGGCCAGCGTGGACTGGACCTAGGCCGCTTGCCTATTCCAGAAATCCAGCCCTGGCTCCTGTTCAAAACACAGGCCCGGCGTCTCCCCGCAGCCCCGGCCAGCTCTGTGCTCGGCAGTGGCAGCCAAGTCACTGCCCAGAATGCAAACTGGGCAGGTGCAAAGGGCCTCTCCAACCAGAGACCAAGGCCGTGGCATCCCACACACAGCCCGCCCTGTTCCACTCAAGAGCAGACAGCGTCCCCTTGGGTTGCTCAGCCCCTTCCCACGCAGCAATCCTGACCTGCCCCGGGGCAGCCTCCTCACTTGATTTCTTGGTCCACCCAGGCTCCCAACCTGAGGTCAGCTACCTGGAGGACTCTGCCACACTAGCTCCTGGACTCACAGCCCGTTCAGGTGGCACACCACTGCTTTATCCTCACAGGCTCCCTCCCCCCCGCTCTACAGCCCTCAACGTCTCCCTATTCCTGACCAACTCAAATCCTGCTGTAGTCTTGCCCTACCTCCTCAGTCCTGCTCACTGGGAGACAAGTGGTTATGGGCGTGGGGGGATACTAGCCTGGGAGCTGTGCATTCTGCCTCAGTTTCCCCATTTGTACACGGGGGGGCTCCAACAGTCCATGATTCCATGGGCTCACGATAGGGCCCATCCAGCCAGGCCCTGACCTCCGTCCTTCCTCTGCTCTTCAGGCCACCATGAAGGGCGACTGTCCACTTGCAAAGCCACTGGTCCGCTCTCAGGACCGCCTCTCTCAGGAGCGAAAGTGCCTTGAGGAGAAGGAAGGAGATCTGTGGGATCTGAATGCTTCCCTCAATCAGATTCTGGATCAGCCCAGCACGTAGCTCCCCCAGCCCCACATATCCTGCCCCGGGAGTGAGAAACGGACAGCTCACAGACTGAGAAACAGCAAACACATGAAACACCCAAGGCAGGGGTCCAGCAGCTCAGCCTACGTGCACCTCAAAAAATAATACTTATCAAGGTTAATCTCACAATAGGTTGAGTCCTAACGACCATGAGCTCGGACGGTGCCACAGGTACCAGCAGCATCGCCGAGTGGGCTGGGGCCCAGATTCTGGCCCAGTCTTCCCCAGGTTTGGGTCTCGGCTCTGTCACCTACCAGCTGTGTGATGCTGGGCAAGTTGTTACCTTCTCTGTGCCTCCGTTATCACCTTTGAATTACACGGAAATAATAATACCTACCTCATGCAGTCATTGTGGTGATTAAATTCAGTAATATTTGTAAAGTACTTAAAACCGTGCCTGGCTCATCGGAAGCTCTTATATAAAGGTTTGTTCAATAAATAAAACCAAAGATTACAATAAAATACATAAAGAGGTACTCGTCATAGAAAAGAAGGATGATTCCCCTCCCCACCAAAAAGGATGACTGCTTGTGAATATCTTTAGCATTGGTCGGCTTTGACGTACAGGAGGGTATAAATGTCCGTGGATAATTTTGCTTCTTCCATTGGGTGTATGCCAGTCTTACATGAGGTACTGATATGTTCTTGTATTATCTGTACAAGCACAAAAGGATCGATGTGGGGAGATGAGGTTGGGCCCAACAGTCCTGGAAAAGGTTGGGCCTCTTCCAGAAACAGGAAGGCTAGACTGGCAGGAGAGGTTACTTATAATGCCAGGGTCAAAAGAGGGATCCCACGTGAGCCATCTGCGCAATCCCTTTACAGGGGAGCAGGAATGGCCCAGACTGTAGCCACCACCTCCCGGATGAACCCTCAAGGTAGCTCCACTAATTACAGGATGGTGCTAGCAAGGCAGAGCCCTGCCTTCATAGTGCCCCTGACTAGGGGAGGGGCCTGCAAGCCCCGGTCACAAGGGGCTTCTGCCACACAGCACTACTGGGCACACTGGACTGCAGGAACGCAAAATCAAACAAAACCCCAGGAGTTTCTTGTAGACAGTACATAGTTTTTGTTTGTTTGTTTTTTTAATCCATTCAGCTACTCTGTGTCTTTCAACTGAGGAGTTTAATCCATTTACATTTAAAGTAACTATCAAAAGGGAAGGATTCACTATTGCCATTTTGTTCCCTGTTTTCTGTTAGTCTTACAGTTCTTTTGCCCATCTTTTCCCCTCTTGCTGTCCTCTTTCCTGTTTTGGTGAATTTTTGTGTGAATTTTTGTATTGTTATGCTCGTACACCTTTGTCTTTTTCTTTTGTGTAGCTCGTCTGGGTATTTTCTTTGTGGTTACCAGAGGGCTTACATAGAATATCTCAGTTATAAGTCTATTTTAAGTTGCTGAAAACTCAAGCATACAAAAACTCAACACTTCCCCCCCACCACCACACTTAACATTGTGGTTGTCACAACTTACATCTATTTATATTGTGTATCTATTAATATATTTTCTAGTGATAGGTATTTTTAATATCTTGTCTTATAACTTCTGTACTGGAATTTAAAGTGACTTACCCACTGTCATTACAGTATTCTGTACTTGGCTATGTATTTATCTTTCCCAACGAGTTTTATACTTTCTTATGCTATGGTGTTGAAGGACTCCTTTTAGCATTTCTTATAAGGCAAGTCTACTGGCCTCCCTCAGCTACTGTTTGTCTGGGAAGGACTTTATCTCTCCATCATTTCTGACGAACAGTTTGGCTGGATATAGCATTCTTGGTTGACAGGTTTTTTTTTCCTTCAGCACTATAAATATATCAAGATCTCAAAGATATATTAGCAAACCCATGTTCATCGCAGGACTATTCACAGTAGTCAAGATGCAGAAACAACCTAAATTTCCTTCAGTAGATGACTGGATAAAGAAAGTGCAGTACATACATACAACCGAATATTATTCAACCTTTAAAAAGAAGGAAATTCTGCAACATGCAACAACACAGATGAGCCGCACCTATGAACATTATGCTAAGTGAAATGTCAGTCACAGAGGGACAAATACTGCATGCTTCCACTTATATGAGGTACTTAAAATAGGCAAATTCATAGAATCAAAGAGTGGAATGGTATTGCCAGGGCCTGGGGCAGGGGGAAAGGGGGAGCTGCTAGTCGACGGCCATAAGGTTTCGGTAAAGCAAGATGAATACGCTCTAGAGATTTGCTGTACAACACTGTACCTACAGTCAACAGAAATGTATGATTGGACACTTGAAGATGTGTGAAGAGGGTAGATCTCATGTTGTGTTTTTACCACAATAAAATAAAAATTTTAAAGTTTGTCTAAGGTGTAAATAAATAAGAAAACCTCTTAAAAAGCCCTATTAAGCCACAGGTAAAGTTTAATATTTAAAAAGGAAGTCAATAAAGTTAACCGTTTGGTATACCTGGGTGACTGGTTCAAGGAGACTCATTTCCATATTCTCTCTACTTTGTGTATTGAAATTTTCTGTAATGAATACTTTTTTTTTTTTTTTTTTTTTGCAGTATGTGGACCTCTCACTGTTGTGGCCTCTCCCGTTGAGGAACACAGGCTCCGGACGTGCAGGCTCAGCGGCCATGGCTCACGGGCCCAGCCGCTCCGCGGCATGTGGGATCTTCCCGGACCGGGGCACGAACTCGCATCCCCTGCATCGGCAGGCGGACTCTCAACCATTGTGCCACCAGGGAAGCCCACGAATACTTTTTGAGAGGTTGGGAGGAAGGACAGCTTAGCCTGAAGACTAAGAGCATGACTGTGAATCCTCTTGGGAGAAGAAGCCAGGCCCAAGGCTCATCAGGCAACAGTGAGTCAACAACCAAGGTCCTGTGATGCTGGGTTCTTTTAGGCACAGTGAGATCACAGCAAAACAGTAGGGGCTAGATGTTGTGTGGCACTGACTGTGAGCCAGCCACCATCCTAAGAGCTTCACACTGACTAACTCATTTAACCATCACAACAACCGTGAGGTAGACATTGCTACTTCCCCCTTTCTGCTGGTGAGGAAACTGAGGCCTGAAGTGGTTAAGAAACTTGAGCAAGTGGCTAAGAAGTGTCAGCCCAGGCCACGTGGTGCACGAGGCTGTGCTCTAACCACCATACTGAACTGCTCTTCCATGTCAGCCCAGAGCAGGTCATGGTCCAGCAAGGCCAGATATAGAAACAACAATGGGTTAAAGCTATAGCGTCACCATAGCTTTGGAACGGATTTCATTTTAATTGCAGAGAAAATCTGGTAACTATGATATCCACTATTAGGGTATCTGATCTGTCATTCTACTGTCTACTCTCAGCCCCACTTGTTTATGGCAATTCAACTTGAAATTAGCATTTAAGAAAACTTGGCTCTTCGCTTAGACATGTAAGTTGAATGAACTGAGCAGTACAAGTATGAATGGGCATAGGTGCCGCCCCTCCATGCACGCAAGTCATGGGGACATTAGGGAATCCCGTCAGCACCAGGGTGCTGCCCCATCACCCACACCGGGCCTGCTTCACTCACTACCCACCTGAGTTGGCCGCCCCTGCCCTGAGGAAATCTGCTCTATTGGACCCTCTGGGACTCCCTGTACTGATTTAGCTTTGGGCTTAGTCACGTGACACATCCCAGGAGCAGAAGGATGTCCAGAAGCAAGTCATGTCTCTCAGAGATCCTCAGGTTCTTTCAGATTCATCAAGATACATGCAAACTGCAGGACAATTTTTCCATAAATCACTAGTTCAGATTCAGAAGCCAGAGGACTCAAGCTATCTTGATATTCAAGATAATACTTTTTCCCCCCTACATAATACACTGTTAGGTTGCATTAATAGAAGTATTACCTCTGGATCATTGGAGGTGATGATTTTACTATCACTAGAATAGGATAGGCCTGCCTGGAAATTGAAATTTCATATGTGAAGAAATGCATACACTAGCCTTGCCAGTCAAAGGGTGGCCTGAGGACCAGCAGTCTCCACATAGTTTGGGAAGTTGTTAGACATGCAGAGTCTCAGGCCCCACCTCACCTACTAAATCAGAATCTGCATTTTTTTCATGATCCTTATGCAATTCATATGCACCTTCAAGTTCAGGAAGCCCTAGTCTAATGATAACCAGAAAGATGACTGCATAGTTAGAGCTGATATTTATTTACTTAGCAGGTACCAAGCCCTGTTTTAAGTATTTTACAATATTAACTCAAGTAATCTGCACAAGGTTTATCGCAATCCCTATCTTATAGATAAAGAAACTAAGATTCAGAGAGGCTAAGTAACCTACTCCAGAGCACACAGCTTCAGAGTGATAGAGCTGACAGCACAATGGTGAAGAGGTGGAAACTCAAGCTGACCTGCAGGAGAGGGTGGGAGAGTCTGGCTTCCTCCCTTCGGTAGAGGGAGAAGGTCAATTCTGGGTGCCTCTTAAAGGCAGAGCAGAACTCATGGCAGAAAGGACTCAAACATTCTATCCCTCTAGGAGCTGGAGCCATCCAACAAAGAAAGAGGCCACTTGAGGTGGTGAGCTCCCCATCACAGGGGGGCATTCAAGCAGAGGCTGGGTGGCCTTCTGTCCAAAGTGTACTGGAGAGGATTCCTACTTCGTGAAGGAATCAAGTTTGTTGGCTTGGACTTTCCTCTTTAATCCCAAGGCCAGGAAGATGTTTCCTAATTTTGCTGGAGGACTGGAAGGTGGGAATGCCCTCCTTCCCCACTAACAGCTGGCTGTGGATAATGACCCATGGGAACTTAGGAAGTCTCTGTGGCCTTAGGAGTCCGAACAGATGATGGGACCTATTGTTACCCTCTGGCCCAAGCACCTTCCTCATCCTGGATCCCAGACATGTGGCACTGGTTGTCCTCAGAGAGCAGGTAGAGCTAACAGACCCCTGGCTGGGGATGGCAGGGGGCGTGGGGATACACCCTACCCCTACTCTGAAGCAAGGCGATACCTCTGTGGCTCAGTGATTCGAGCTTTCACCCTGGGAAAGAAGCCCCCATTCCCTCACCCACGGGCCAAGGCCATAGGTAAGCAGACCCCACTCGCTGGCATCTTCAAGTAACTGCAATTTGGACTTGGCTCACAGAACATGGTGAAAATGTTAAACCCTGATGGGAACTTATCTCCTAAAAATGTCAGACCATGGAAATCTTTCAGAGGAACACAGCCCTGGTCTGGAGGCAGCATGGCCGAGGCTCAGAGCCTGACTGCTGGAGCTGAAGTCACAGCTCCCCGTGTGAATGGACCACTCTGGGCCTCAGATTCTTGTCTGGGACATGAGGACAGTAACAGCATCTATCACACGAAACACACTTAGAACTGTGCCAGGCACACAGTAAGCACTGCGTTGAAACACAAACACAAAAAAGTGGACCAGGGCTTCCCTGGTGGCGCAGTGGTTGAGAGTCCGCCTGCCTATGCAGGGGACACGGGTTCATGCCCCGGTCCGGGAAGATCCCACATGCCGCGGAGCGGCTGGGCCCATGAGCCACGGCCGCTGAGCCTGCGCGTCCGGAGCCTATGCTCCGCAACGGGAGAGGCCACAACAGTGAGAGGCCCGCGTACCACAAAAAAAAAAAAAAAAAGTGGACCAAAACATCCTTGTAATACAAAGGAGTGGTGAGCTTTACTGGGTATGTTCATGAAATAGTGCACTCAGTGAAAAATAACGAACAAAAACACTTGGCACGTCAGGGCATAGAGAAGTCTCTGCGTAAACGGTGGCTGTTATCACCGCAGATCCTGCTGCTGTCATTTTTATTACTATTACCAGATTCGAAGGAGAGAAGAGAAAAAAATCGACACAGATCACAGTGTCCAGCCCAGGGGGCTGGGTTACAGAGAGGAAGGATGGGAGACCCTGACAGCTGAGGAGGGTAGCGTGGGGAGGAGGGGAAGGCCCTGCCTGGGTAAGAGCTGAGCGGTTGCATCCTGGAGGCAGTGAGGCCTCCACAGAGTCAGCTCCTCAGGCCTTAGAAGTCAGGCCAGCTTTCAGTTCCCGGCATTCCGGCCCTAAGTCCCCAGTCAGGCCCACTGCCCAGGACGCTCAGATTCTTCCAGGGCCTGGGATGTGCTTCCAAAGCAGCCTCATCTCAGACTTAGGCCCAGAATTCTTTGGCCGGCAGGGACCTCGTCTCCACGAGGCTGACATAGCCCAGCTGCTAGGGCGCCTTCTCCTGCACTCCCACCAAGGTCCCGCCAGCTGCTGAGCGGACGAACTGGAACCGCCAGTGTCCCCAGGCCCTGCTTCAGCCACATGTTTGGTACAAACGCCAGCGAGGGGCTTTGGCCACCCCTCCTGAGCCCTCAGTGCCTTTACAGTGGCAGACACCATGTGGTCAAAATCGGTGTCTAGAGACAGGTATCCCCACCCTGGAACAAAATCCCAAGAAAGGCCAAGTTTTAAGGAAAAAGAAACAAAAAAGAACCCTCTCTGTTACCCACAGCAGGAGCCTGAATCTACCACTGTCCGTGATTCTTCAAGGGAGCCAAAGACACTGCTACCACCTGGTCCCACCGCAGGTCCATTCATCAGGAGGCTCTGTGCAGCCAGCCCGTGTGCACCCAGGCCCATGTCTGGGAGCTCAGTCTGGGTGTCTGGGACTTGTTACCATCTACAGATGACAATCCAGAGCCCTCAGGGATACAGGTGCTGCAGGATGGGGGCTAGGGTGTCACAAGGCCCCTGCCATCCACAGTCAGGGACAGATGGGCTCAGCGGGGGCCACCCTAGGTGGAACAGACCACTCGTTCATTCATGGAGGTCAAAGATGAGAAACCAACCAGCCCCAGTCGCTACCAATTACAACGTGCCTGTGACCTAGGGTTGCTTCTAAGTTGCCCGATAATTATGCTAATTGCTGACACTCGCTAAGTGCTTACTCTGCGCGCCAGGCACTGTCTACATGCTTTCTACTTACCTTCCTTTTAAACCCTTGCAACATCCCTTCTGTTATTATGCCCACTTTATAGATGAAAAAACTGAGACACAGGCTGAATGATGACGAAAGTTACACATACATTTAGAAAGTGGCAACTCCGGGGCCTGTAGGCAGGGAGAAGACCCCTCAGCCCAGCTGTGGCAGGCTGATTGCATTAATGGCCCGATTGGTTCACAGCCCCCTGCGTGCACCCCCTCTGGCAGTGTCCTCCACAATGACGCTACGTTTAGCCATGTGACTTGCTCTGGCCAAGCGGACTGTGGCAAACATGATGTAAGCAAAGACTTGATCAGGCCCTTGGGGTTTCCACTTCCTTTCTTAGATGCCAGTCACTATAATGAGAAATGTCTGGGCTTGCCCGCTGGAGGAAGGTGGCATGCACCTGAAGGGGAGTCAACTTGTCCCGTACAGTTCTTTTCTAGACCAGGCAGCTGCCAGTGAACCGGCCAACTGCCCTCAGAAGCACAAGTAAGCCCAATTCAGATCAGCCCAGCCCAGCCCAGATCAATAAAACTGCTCCAACCAATCCACAGATGCGTCAGGAATAACTAATGGTTGTGTTAAGTCACTAAGCCTTAGGGTGATTTGTTACACAGCAATAGCTCACTATATATATACACACACACATATATATATGCACACATACATATTCTCTCTTACTGCCTATTCTCTTTGACAAAGGGAAAAAACCTCCTGAGATTAACAAAGTGAACAGTCATGCTCCTGTGAATGAGAAACCCGTTTAAATCAAGGGGTTGATGCTAAATGAGGGACTGTCACTGAGTTTCTGTTTTTAGATGAGTCTAGAACTCTGGACAACACCCATGAAGGGATCAGGCCACATCTGCAGCCGTGACCCTCGTCACTCCATCACACCTGTGCACCGCGTCCCCTGGGTGGAACCATTTATTGCCCCGCCCCCGCTCTCTTCCACACTCATGAGGCAATGCTCTAGCACGTGCCGGGGGACACATCAGCTTTCTCCCATGCAAGCGGATGTTAAGCTACAACTCTGCTTTGGTTCTCTGTTGTGTAACAAACTGCCGAAAACGTAGGAGCTTAAAACTTCCAGTTCCTTATCTCTCATGATGCTGTAGGTTGACAGCCCTCAGCCAGGCGGCTCTGCTGATCGTATCTACATCTCTCACGTGGCTGCTGGCAGATGGAGGCTGCGGCTGCCGTCACTGGGAGATCCACTGGGCTGGAGCACGTAAAAGGGTTCAGTCCGTGAGTCCGTGTCTGGCCCCTTGGCAGGCATGGCTGCAGGGCCAGGCTCAGCTGAGACACGGGCAGAGCCGGCCTTCTCTCCTGCCCCATTCTGCCTCCGAGCCTCACTCTCTCTGTGTGACCTCTGCACGCGCTTTCTCCAGCCAGGCTGCTGGACTTCTCACAGGGCAGCCTGGAGCTCTCTAAAGCACGATAGCAGAAGCTGCCAGGCCTTCTTAGGTGTTCCTTCCAGTGCTTTCTACAGAGTGAAGCAGTTACAGGGCCTGTGCAGATTCAGGGTAGGAGAATAAACTGTCGGGGCGCGGGGGGCGGGTGACAAAGAAGTTGCAGCCACTTTCATCCATCACAACCTCCTACCTCCTACGCGCGGCCCACTCAACCCAACACCCAGGTCAGCAGCGGTCCGCATCCTGAAGTGCAGCGGCCACACATCTTATACCTTCATCCACATGAGGCAGCAGGCCTGGGATGGGTCTGCAGCACATACACTGAATACGCAAATGGGCATTCCCACCAGAACCACAGGCAGGTCTGGAAAGAACACCAAGGTGAAGGCAGCGGGCTTTGGACCCCAGAATCCCTGCTGCGTCACCGGAGGCCCCTGAGGTCCTGTCCGGAATGAATGAGTGAGAGGACCCGTGAACAGGGCTGTTCCCATCCCTGCATACACACAGGGACATCTGGAAGGTATGAGGCCACCATGTTCTTTGCAAAGACCTCAGTCTGGAAATGGGTACCTGCAAGACCTAGCCTCCCTCGAGCCCTGGGACAGAAAAGAATCTCATCTTGGCAAGAGCTCTAGGCAGAGGCCTGAGGGACTGCTGTAGGGAGGGCCGCCCCGGGAGAGTCCTTAATCGTTTAACTAAAATCACATTTGAGGCATAATTAGCAGACAGCTCCAAATTCATGATCTGAGGCGCATCGGCGCAAATGGACTAATTAGTTGAGACATCCTTGGGCGGGCAACGCACTCTGGCCTTCTCGGAAACAGCCCAGGGAACTCAGCAGATCAAGGCTGGCATCTGGTCCACGAGCTGCCTTACTATGGCTGGGCAAAGAGACAAATGCATTACTGGGTAAGAAATACACCTTACAGCATGCATAGCTCAGGGAGGTCAACCAGGCAATCTCCCTACCCCCACGATTCCACCCTCCCCAGAATGCACTCCTCCAGCCCTGTAGGCTCACAGAGACAGAGAGCTGTTGCAAAATTGCCCGACATCATCGTGGATCAGAAAAACAAGTCACCAGCTCTGTGGAAGCCCACAAAGTACACAGAGCCACAGACCCACCACAGAGAGTGGGCCCTGGCTGTTCAGCCAGCTTTGCTCAATCCAAGTTGCTTCTGAGCAAGTGGCTGGGGACGCACATAGCAAGGAGGACTCGAAATCTCAGCAGGGAGCTTGGGAAACTGGTCCCCAAATTGAAGGAACACTGAGTTATACTAAAACCCCATATTCCAGATTCACAATGCACCTTAGCACAACAAAGGCTCTGAAAAGTCCTGCAGTAAAGAAACTTGTTTAATTGGTTGTTGTATCGATTGTTTCCCAAACCTATTTTAGCACAGGATCTTTTTACCCCCAGAAACCCTAGTGGGATACTGGATTTGGGAAATACTGTCCTACAGGAAACATAGGGCATCAGCATAGGGCAGATGTCTTAGCCACAATCCTATAGGAATTCAGTTATCCAAATAAGAGAAGTGCACCAGGTTTACTATTTGCCTGGGAGACATATAGAAACTTTCATCTCCATGAAAAGGTGAAATATGTTCTCTCTCATTTTTCTTAAAACAAAGAACCACCTTTTCCTCCCATCTCTGATAGAAATGTGTTTTCTATGAGAGAAATAGAAGTATTTATTGAAAAGAAACATATCTCTACAGGAAAACATATGCAAGAGCAGTGACAAGAGAGAGAGAAACAGGATTGGTGGGCACACTGGGCTCTGGCGTGCGCCCCCCAGAGCCCCGGCCACTCTTGGCTCCAGCCGAATGTTGCCAGGCTAAGAAGTTGATGCTAGTGTCACCACATCACAATGTGGTACACCTGTAACTTATGTAATACTGTCCATCAACTATACTTCAATTTTTAAAAAGTGAAAAAAATAACAAGAAGTCAGAAATCTGGACTTCTAAGTGAAATCCCCCATTTTTAGATGTTGGTTCTATTTTTTCCTTTTTTAATTGAGTGGGTCAAATACAACATTCCTGGGGGCTACATTTGGGCCACCAATTTGCAATCTCTGCCAAAAGGAAGAGAGCAAAATGTTCATTAACCTGGTGCTATCACCTGTTTCCCAAGCTCCTCTGGCTAAGGCACCCTCGGGAAGCAGAGCTGTAGGGTTTGAGTGTCCTTGCCATCTTGGGTGCTGTTCCTTGCGTTTACGCAGCACGTGTACTGCATTCCCTATGTGTACCTGCTCTTATGCCAGATGCAATGAAGGCCTCCCAAAGATGTGGGCTTTGCCTTTGCGAAGGCTCCATCCCAAGCCCCGGGCCCTCTCCTCTGCCTGGGCTCACCCTGACATATGCGGCAAGGGTGGGCTATGAGCCCAGCACACAGTGGGAGCCCAGCGTGGCCGGGCCATCAGGAGGACCCTTCATGGCATCATAACGTTAAGGTCCCTTCCAGAAATGGGATCCATTCTCAAACCAAAAATAAAAACAAAAAGCCCACCTGGAAATACTTAACAAAGGAAGGCTTAGCTCAGGGGACAGACAGAAAACCTGGGTGTAGCAGGTCAGACTACAGGAGTACGTGCACAACCACGAGCTTGCTGGATCCTCAGAACGGCCCACGCGATAACACAGCCAGGGCTTTCTTTGAATGCTCATTTACTTATTTTCACAGATGAGGCCCGTGGATGTAAAATGACTTTTCCCTAGGGACATGGCAACTCTTGCGTTCCCAACGGGTGGAGGCTCACGAAAGCAGTGACCAGACACAGCCTGTGCTGCAATCAGGCTGGTTCTCCAAGTTGCCCAGGAGGACCCAGGCCTGCAGGAGGCCTCCTGGGCATTTTCTGAACCATGAGGGAAGGTATATTCGTCTCATACATTTCTCAGAATCAGATGGACAACCACAGCAGTGCAAGAAATGCATACAGAGTGGGCATCCAATTGGAACCTGAGTATGAGTCTCTCCGCAAAGCGCTAGCAGCCCCCAGGGGCAACACCACTCCACATGGGAAAAGAGGCAGGAAATTCTGGAGCACAGAGCTAGACACAGCCAGGTGAGGAAATCGGCAGAAAAAGAGGCCCAGGCACCAACAGCCCCAGCAAAGGGCGCAGGACTCAAGCTGGGGTGGTGGCAGAGATGGAAACCTGTGTCCAAAGAGTCATGCTCCCCCTTCCACAGTGTGGGGTTGTCAGTGGGAGGTGGCTGCCCAGACAGGACTACATTTCCCAGCACCCCTTGCATCATGGGACCACGTGGTGACACACCATCTCACAGCCAGGGATCTTAAGTAGTGTGTAGAGTTTTCCACTTTCTCATTCCCTGTCACTAGCTGGAAGCAGAGGACCAGAGAAGCAGATGAATGAGCCACAAGATGGACGGAGCCTGGGCCACTGAATCACCACATGGGTGACAGTCAACTTCTAAGTAAGATACCTGTTTTTGACTGGTACATGAGTGTTAAATAAAATTCTTATGTGTTAAGCCACTGTAATATCAAGGTTTACATTTTTGCTACAACAACTAAGCTTACCCCATCTAAACCAGGAGGAAGAAAGAAAGGAAAATGCCATGGATTGAGAAAAGAGATCCTCGCCAGGGTGAGCAGCTCAAGGTCAAAGCAATACAGAAAAAACTCACCTTGCTAAGTCAGATCAGCCACCTCCTCCTACATGCAGCCCTCCTGAAAGCCCCCAAATAGAGGTCAACTTTAAGACCCCTGGGTGCTTAATTACATCTACTACCTTGATCAAGAATGCCTTATGAAAACTTATTTTGGAAAAAAACAATAGCTATTTTCCGAGTATATTCAGCCCACCCACCCAGTGACCTGCTGGAAGGGTATTTCCACCATCTCCATCAATAAGTGAGGACCATGGGGTCAAGAGATGCAATGACAGGTCCAAGGTCAAGCAGCTGGGAGAGGTAGAGCTGGGCTTTGACCTAAGCCACTGTTCCTTCCATCAAGCCCTCCTGTATTTCACACCTTTTCCCACAAATCACTTTGTGCACCTCCCACCACACTTGGTACCTCCTAAAGGGGATGCTGAGGCCGTGCCTCATGCAGCCTCATTGTACCCAGGGGGGGCCTCAACAGTCACTGCTGGGAGTCATGTGTCAACCCACAGTCTCTCGGGCCAAATTCTGGTGTCTCCTGAGCCTACCTGGGAGGCTCACATCCAAATCTAGCTCTCTAACCCAGCTCTCCCAACAATCTTATTAGTCACTAGTTATCAATATTTAAACCAGGCATTATTATCACTGGGGTGGGGGGGTCTGCATCTTCTCTGCAGCCTGGGGGAGGGGAGAAGGGGTGAGTGGCCACCTGTCTTCATGGGATCTGACGTGGGGGCTAGGGAAAGCTGCTTCTCCCACCAGTTCTGGGGCATGCTTAGCGGTACACACATCTGCCAGCCACCAAGCAGCCATTTATCTAGGGCCGGAGCAGGGCCCTGGGGGGGAGTGAGGGCAAATTTTCACATAGTTCCAACTTTGAACAAAAGGCAGGAATAAGCCCAGAAGCTAGTGACCAATCTCAGGAACTCAGAATTGTCTAGAAGCCAGAGGTGGGTTTGGTGGGACTCTGCAGCCCCGTGGAGCCCACATGCCCCCTACAGCACGATGGCACTATGGAGGCTAGATCGTTCTTTGCTGTGGGACCATCCTGCACACTGTAGGGGGTCTAGCAGGACCCCTGGCCTCTACGTACCAGACGCCAGTAGCAACACCCACCCAAGCTGTGACAATCAAGAACGCCTCCACACATTGCCAAATGTCCGCGATCCCATCGAGAAACGCTGCTCTGAATTAGGCTGTGACCAGGGGTGGCCAGGCCAAAATGTAAGCCTCGTGCTTTCAGATCTTCCATCTTCTCATACCTGGATTCTCACGTGAAATGTCCTAGTGTTTAAATTTTGCCAACTAACTAATTAAAAAGAATCTGCTTATGCTGCGAGAGCCAAAAAACGTGTGTGCGGGTCACCGGCCGAGCCTCTGCTAAATCAAGAAGGACAGCGAGAAAGGACATAACCCACTTCCCGACACTGGAGGCCCTGAGCTCCCGACAAGCCAAGCTCAGACCCCCCAGCCTGGAAGAGCCCGCTCCTCCTCCAAAGGTGGAGACGCACAAGGAATCGAGTTATTTCCGGGGGACTAATGTCACCACCTCACCCGCTTTGCAAACATCCTCTCCCAGGAACACAGACTGACAAACCATCCCCAGAAGAACAGTTTCCCTTTGCAGAAAAACTGAGAGAATTTCCTCACTCACCCGACTTAGCCCCCTCTCCCCAAAACACAATCACCCTCCTGCCGATGTTTCTAGAGCCCAGGCCCTGTGTGGTTCTGGCCTATGAGGCAGATACTTGTGAAACACCCACCTATAACGACAACCAGCCTCTGGGCACTGGTGAATCTTTTAGTGCCAACATTCCCCCGGAGGACTGGGCTCTGTAGCCCCTAGTTAAAGAACTTGTTCTAAGCAAGTTTCCTTTACTTCGAGTGAAAATCTGGGTTACTAGGGGGAGGGAAGTGGAGAATCTAATAAATCTTAGAATATACTTTTTGGCTAAAAGAAAAAAAAAAAACCCTACTTACTGGTGTCATGAAACAACTTTCCAGCGCTCTCTGAAGAGAGCGGGTTCAGAAGTTACTATTGTATTCAAGCTGCATTAAATCAAGCTGTGAGCAGCACAGGGGTTATGCTTTTAAAGAATGCCCTGAGCCAATTCTGATGTTTAAAGGGAAAAGGAAAAGTTTCCAAGGCTTCCAAGGCTTCCATAAATTCCGACGAGAGGAAGTTTCAAACTTGGGTGTTCACAGTCTGTGGCCCCCACGTGGAAACAGCTTGGTTTCATGTATTTGGTTTTCCTGTTCAAACTTGAGGGTCTTTTAACTTTTTATTTTTACAGGGCTCCAAAGAAAAGGGAGAGGGAGCCATTAGCTCCCTGAGTGCCAAAGAAAACCCCGGAGCCTCCCTCAGAGGGCCTCTGCCTGAGGCGGCTGCGAGGCAGGGGTGTGGGGAGGGGACCCCCTGGTCCTGGCACACCCCTGCCACCTCCTCCTGCCCACTGGAGGCCAGGCCTGCGGGGCCAGCTGCTAATGAACTCCAACGAGATCAATGCAGACCAGAGCGTGTGAGTGGAGACCGGGCAGGACAGTCACTTGGCCACGGCTGGGCTTCGGCCGCCGGCAGCAGAAGGAACAAAATGAAGTCTTTCCAAAAACAAGAGGAGGCCCAGCCAAGAGCCGAGGAATCCTAATTTTAGTCCCTGGAGGGAGACGGCTGTGTCTGCTCAGCCAGAGCACCAGCGAGGCCCAGCATCCCTCAGAAATGTCAACCAAACCAAACAGGCCCTCCCTGGACACCTCAGCCCCAAGCCCTGACTTCAGGGCTTCAAGCCCCGGAGGGCTGATGCACACACGCCAGCTTCCAATCCCCAGCCCCACTCTCCAAGCGCTGCCTGCCCAGGAGGCGGTCGAGGTCAGTGTAGGATACCCATTTGACAGGCAGGAACACTGAGTCCCAAGAGAGGCAGTGGTGAGGCAGAATGAACGTGGGCAGTCCTGAGGCTGGATCCAATACAGTCCCAGCACGCTGTACCCATGTGACCTGGAAGAAGGCACCTTGTCACTCAGAGCCTCAGTTTTACCATCTGTGAAATGGGAGTGAGAATGCTTCCCTCAAAAAGTTGTGATAAGGCACAAATAAAATGTGGAGAGGTATAGGTATATACATACACATTTACGTACGTATGTGTTAAAAAGTGACTCCTGGGCCACACCCCAGATATAGAGGATGTCTATATAGATGATAGAGAAGACAGCTGTCCTTCCCATGGCCAGATACCCCTCCCCCATCTGGGGTAACAGCACCCTGACACACCTTGGGCTGCTGCCTCCTCTCTCTCAATCCCTGTGGCTATGGGCCTGACCCGTTTCCAGAAGGGTTCTCAGACACGTACTGAATCAGAATTGCCAGGGGTTGAACCCAGAAGTGACTTATTTGTTTCATTTCCCCAGGTGCACAAGAGGCAGTCTTAGGAACAGCTGCCAGAAAAACTCAAGACGGCCCAGAAGCTGTGCTCATAGAAGGTGTTAATCCCCCCAGGAAGCCGCACATCTGCAAAGGGTCTCAGATTCCAAAGGGCTGTCAGGATGGGACCCTCTCCCAGACCTGAGCCAAGGTGAGAGGCCCCGAGGGGAGCTCCGGCGGGGCAGAGACCAGAAAGAGTTCTGATCTGACCCAAGAAAGTACTCGCTGGCTCCTCCCCCCATGATCCACCTTCACCCCACAGAGCAGATTAAGGGGAGGATGGATGTCCAGAGTCTCCAAACTGAGACTTCTCTTGTCCCCTTAACCTTTGACCATAGCCCCTAGACCTGAGAGGGGAAACTGGGGACATCCACCCTGCCACAGGGCAATTTCAGCATAAGGAGGTCTCCATAGCAACCCTCCAGCTGGAGAAACTGAGTTACCTGGTGACCAGACAGGGTGCGGGGGGACAGCGGCGGGACAGGGATAGGGTGGTACTGAAGGATAGGGCTGGGGCTTTTCCAGAAAGGAGGGAAATAACAAACATTTGTCCAGAGGGGAAAAAAACTTCCAGAAAGACTTTGCCTTTTTCTATCTCCTTGTCCCTCATAAGAAAACTTGAGGGGAATAGTTAGTAGTTGTAATAAGAGCGGCTTTACTGAGCACCATCTATGCCAGACCACGGGGGTTCACGACCTTGCTGAATTCATACACCCACCACAAGAGGGAGGGTGAACTGGTAGTCCCATTTTACAGGTGGGGAAACTGAGGATTAGGAAAGATTAGGAAAGTTGCCTAGGTCACACAACGAGTAGGTAACAGGTCCCAGATTCAAACTCATGCAATTCCAGAGCCCACTTGCCTACCCTCTTCTGCATGGGCACGTCAGCACCCCTTCTAACATCCACAACCTCTGGGCTCAGCAGAGACTGGCTTTGGATCCAGCTCTGCCTGACTCAGAGGCACACTTGGGCCCCAACACCATGCTGCCGCGAAGCTGGTTAAGAGGAGCTTGGGTTGGGGGCGAGCACCCATTTTTAGGGAGGGGCTAGCTGTGCACAGAGGATTTCTTTGTTTCCACGGTCCACTGCAGACTCCCTGAGCCCCTGCCCTGCTAGAGCACTAAGGAAAGGGGTGGGGCACATGACCCTGCAACACCCAACCTCCAGCCCCCAAATAACACGTAGGGTGGAAGAGAAAGCACTGGTTAATTGACAAAAGCTGTCCACCTGTTGGCTATTCAGTTGAGGGAGGGGAGGAAGAGTTGGGAATGACCTCCAGGTTCTGACCTGAACAACAGGTGAACAGAGGGCCAGTCACTGGGCCAGGGAGGTCCCTAGGAACCTTCACAGGTTCCCTAGGAAGATGAAGAGGGTAGTTTCCGACAGCTTATGTCTGGATGTGTGAGTGACATTGAGAGGAGGTACCAAGCAGTGGTACCCAGGTCTCAGTCCACCTGAAACTCCCAAGGCCCCCGCGCAACCCCCAAAGCCGCCATGTACATACAGCCTGGGTCCACCCAGCCGTGCAGGCGGCTGGCCATCCTCATCCTAGCTGCCTTGCTGACCGGCCTCTCTCCATCACCTCCTCCCACAGAAGGCAGAGCCTCAGCAACTGTGTCTCTCAAATCATGATCTCAGAAGAGGGAACTTGGTTTAGTTATTGGAAGGCTGCCATCTGCAGTCCCCAAGCCAGGGCCCGTGTCACTGACAATTTCCAAGGCCTTGAAAGGGACCTTTAATCCAATTGTCTGTGTCAGGCAGTCAATGGGCAGCCCCTCCTTCCCCCTCCACCTTCCTTCCAGCTCTCCCTTTGAAGGCAGCCCCAGGGAGGAGCTGCCCAGCATAGCCGTGGCCCAGCCCTGACAGCTGCACACCCGCACGGCCTGAAGGGTCTGCCAGGAGCCCGGATAAGACCACCGGTGACCAGCCCTCGGTGTGAAATCCCTCAGTGCCTGGCACGGTGCTGGTACGGTTGGGAGTAGGGGGAACACATCATTCAAATACTCTGCAGCCGTGTTCCTCACTCAGCATGAAGCGCTGCACAGATGTTACAGTCCCCCCAGCAGCGACACGTTTTCCAGATGGAGAAACCGAGGTTAACAAACATTACGGTCACTACAAATTCTGGAAGTGGAAGTCCTACTGCGTTCTGCCTCCAGAGGGCTCGCTTACTACATATCAGTATAAACCACGGTAATAATGCCCTGCTGATTGCCTGCTCTGTGTGTGTCAGGTCCTAAGTGTTTCACGGGCATTCTCAATCTACACAACAGCCCTGTGGGGTACGCATCATTTCTCCTCCCATTTTACGGATGAGGAAACAGAGGCACAGAGAGGTTAAGGAACTTGCTCAAGGTCACACAGCTAGTAAGTGGCAAAGCCAGCAACTGCATCAGGTCTGGCTGTCCCTGCAGCACTTCTCATTCATTATTATCTGCCCCTACCCCATATTGAGCCTACTTACACTTTTTTTCCTAATCACCCCGACATGAAATTTGGGTATACCATAGGCATACTGTTTGTCCATTTGTGTGTATGTATGTGTGTGTGTATACACACACACACACACACACACACACACACATATATTGGGGGCAATATCATCACCATTGCGAATGGACTAGAATCTAGACCAGCGCTGCCCAGTAGGAATAGAATGCAAGCCATATGTGTAATTTTAAATTTCCTAGTAGCCCCATTAAAAAAAAAGAGAGAAAGAAACAGGTGAAATTAATTTTAATAATGTTATTTAAGCCAAAATATCAAAAATCTTGCCATTTCAAAATATCATCATTCTTTGTTATCAATGTAAAAATGATTAAGGAGAAATTTACATTCTCTGATTCAACACGAAGCCTTTGAAATCTGCTGGGTATTTACAACCCAGCCCGGCTCTATTTCAAATGCTCAACAGCCATGTGAGGCTAGTGGCCACATAGTGGACAGTGACCCCCATGCCCTAACCCCTCAGCTAAAGCAATATTGTTTATCTTCCCCAAAGCCTTGAAAATGATGCTCTGAGAGACTTTCTCAACCAAGGAACCCTTTGGAGAGTCACCACCACTCCTAACCAGTGGGTCCTACTTACTGTGTTCTTAGGCCTACTATGAACAAGACACCAGGCTAAGATGCTCTCAAGGAGATATGAACATGACTAAGAACTGGCATTTGCCCTCGAGCAGCTTATAATTTAAGACGGGGAGCGAAACCCTACTGCACACCAGGCCCTGAGTCTTCCCACTCATTATCTTTTCATCCTTCCACTCTTCCGGGGCAGGGGGGGGATCGATATTACCATCCCATTTTATTGATCAGGAAACAGATTGAAAGAACATGGATCTTGTCCAGGGCCATCCTATCTGACTTGGCCAACCCAGGGCAGAACACAGGAGGTATCAGCAAAGCAATGGAAAGGCTTTTAGCAACAAGGAGGGCAGCCTTGAGGGAAGGCTTTGGGGGGGTTATGATGAACGATGGAGGCTACATGAGAAGGAAGAAGGAAGCCAGGTTCTGAGGATAAAGAAGGGGCGTGTGCATTTGCAACGAATGAAGAAGCAATGCATGGATTCCTGGCGGAAGGCACAGCACAAGAGAAGCCCTAAGAGGCAGGACTTCTGGGCACTGAGATGCCTTAGGGAGTAGCCCCGAGTAGCCCGTGTGCAGGGCTTTGTATGAGAAGAGGTCAAGTTCAATCTTCGAGTCGTGGAAAAGCACCCATTGCCCAACTCACGGGCTATAATGCCAGAGGAATCCCACTTCCCAAAATATTTACCAGAAGGCTCTGGGCACCAGACTCCATTCTATAAACTTGGGTACCGTTCCAAAGCTGAAACGATAGATCTCCTGGAGAACAAGATAAACTCTCCCTCACATTCTAAATAACGACAGGGAGGTGAGGAAGAGAACGAAATAAATCACCCCTCTCCAACTGCCCAACTTAAAAGGGATTATGCTCAGAAGCAAGAAGAGGGCAAGGATGCCGGCTCCTTATCAGACACATGGCTGCTCCAGACACAAACAAAACTCTTGGCAGGCATCCTTCTTCCACATCACGGGGGGGAGGGGGGAACAAAGTCTTAATCCGCAAAGGTCAGACCCATCCTCCTTGAATACAATCAAGCCCATATTGTTTCCCCCTAATTTCCAGGAGAAAACAGTCCCTTCCGCGAGCTGAAGTACAGACTAGAGCTCAAGGAACGAGGCTCATAGATCTCCAGTTTGCTGGAGGGACCCAGATCTCCAATCCCCCACCACAGTATCCAACCGGAAGTCACATTTGGGACCGGGAAATATGCCCACTGCACTCCAAGGCACCAGCAAAGGATGAGCTGCAGGACGAGTTGGTTCCGGAACGTGGAGGAGGAAGGTCCATCTCCCTCCCTCTGACAGTCACCACTGGATATCACAGATTGAGTAAATGAGAAAGTGCTTGACATAGATGATCTCATTTAACACTCACACAAGCCCATGTGGTGGATAACTTCGTTATCCCCAATTTACACATGGAAATGGAGGCTCAGAGGGGTGAGGACCCAGAGTCACACAGCCGGTAAATGGCAGAGCCAGCTGACCCCAGGCTTGCTCTCCAGCTGGGGGGCTCCCACACTGGCGTACAACCCTGTTTCTTCCTTTCTCTGCCATGCACTCCCAGGTCAAAGCCCAGGTCTGATCACCTCCCTTCCCTGCTCTATAGCTTAGGTTCCCTTATGCCCGTACAAGGAGCCCCAAATCCCCAGGGAGGCACACCCAGCAGCCCCCCAGGCACCCACACCATCTCATGTCACCCACTCCCAACTCCAGAAATGCAGCCCGGCCTCTCAAACAGCCCGTCCAAGAAGCGGGCTTCCTAGCATAATATTTTCCTCCCACAGAATGTGAGAATAAAGGGCTCTTTGCTTGTCTCCTGAAATAGCTGGCTCTCACCAGAAAGCAATCTTCTGCCCAGTAAAAATATTTCTGTAAAACTTGGTAACTCTATCTGTGGTTCCTTTTCTGAAAGTCAAAAATCTTGGAGAGTGAAACATGGCAGGGACAGACTTTATGACAAGCTCATGAAGTCACGTCTACCCAGACATTCCCTCCTTAACGCTGTGATTAATTTGCTGTTAACCACAGGGACTTTGTGTCTTAATACTCTCAAAGCACCAGTTTGCATTTCTACAGAACAATACCCACCACCCGAGACCTGGTGTCCAGCCAGGCGGGCAGAGGAGCCACTGGCTGGGGCTCAGGGGCCGGAAAGGACGCTGCTGAGATCAGGGAACTCCTGCAGGCAGGCATCATGCACAGGTGAGCTGTCACCTGTGACCTGTCCGTGGCCATGCAGGAGGCACTGTTTATAAAATAAGTGAGGGGTGTCCTAAGACCAGGATGTAAAAGTGTTCACAACTAACCCAAACTAACCCCAAGACGCCTGGATAAGTCACTGAAACCTCCTTGGCCTTAGTCTGCCCACCTGGAAATGGCAAACAATCACTCCAGGGAACTCTTGAGTGAACAAAGATGTTCTCTCTGAACCTCTTCATCCATCAAACAGCAACCAAGCCCCTTCCAGAGACTGTCATGGGCCCCAGAGAGATGGCGTGGGTTCACTGGGAATCTTCCAGAACATATCAGCAGCTCCAGAGGCCTTATCGGACTACTGAGTATGTTTACTGAGTGCTTACTGCATGCTGAGCCTTAAATCACAACATAAGTTATTTCACTTAATCCTTGAAATGACTCCAAGAGATGGATACTTTTTTCCTTCATTTTACAGGTAAAAAAATTAAAGCCCACAGTGAATACAGTTCAGTACAAACCCAGATCTGAAGACCAGGTCCAAAGCTCTGTGCCCCCGGGAGTAGATAAGACCCATATAGGGAAAAAAAAAAAAAAAAAGTTAAATAATGAGGTTTTTAAAATATCCATACAAACTGAGGCAGAGGTTCTTAACCTGGGGGCCCTGAAATTGGGGGTAAAGGTGTAAGAGCACTTATTTGAGGAGAAAGACACCATCCAATACAGCAGATTCCCAAAAGGGTCTTATTACCTACCCCCTAAGGGTTAAGAATCACCTAGGATCATAATGGAGAGGCTAGAAGCTTGAAAGGAAAGCTGTGACCCATGTGGGCTGCACAGAGGAGGCAGCAAATCACCCAGGCTCTTCCAAGATCCAATGGCAAGGAGCGGTTCTCCCCGGACAGTCAGCTAATTGTCAGACCGCCTTGTTCCCACCCACGCTTGCCAGCTGCTGCCTGGAGCTGCTGTCGGTGAGTTTCATACAACGCACAGATGTTGGTTCTGTCCACCCAGCGTGCATTCTGCAGCCTTTCCCTCACAGGTGGTTTTTCTTTGGGGAACCACCCCCTCACTCCCAGCCCTTGAGGTTTGGGGGAGCTGATCCCAGCCCCCACTTGAGGGTAGCCACGTGACCCAGAACCGGCAGAGGCAGAGGGTTTGGTTCTGGGATGGACATGTGACTCAAGTCAAAACAATGGGAGCCAGACTGAGCTTTGACTGAAACTCTCTCTTCTAGTTGGAGATGGAAGCCCAGACCGCTGGGAGCCGAACTGCCACTACCTGGGGAGAGTCTGCCCAAGAATGAAGCCGACCCAAAAGAAACCAGAGCTGAGGGCAGAGTTGGAGCCGGGATCCAGATGTCCCTGAATTCAATTCACCCTCCCAACTTCCCCGTTGCACAGGCCAATAATGTGCTTCTGTACGAAACAGCTGAGATGGGCTTAAAAACCAAAGGATTCTGACTCATCCACACAGAGAAAGGTCGCACTTACTTAACCACAGACCCCCCTGAAGCTGCTGCCCTCCTGGATTTTGAAGACCCTGGCTTGCGGGAGAAACTCTGGCTTTGCCGGAAAAGAAGTAGAACCATGCCTGGAGCTCACATCAGGTGTGCAGTGTGTGTGCTGGGGCAGCAGGGGTGTGTGCAGAAGCACAGCTACAGAAATGCACCACATTGATCTAATAGTGTACTTTAGACTATAGGCACAAGCCCATAAACAACCTAGATGCCCAACAACAGGGAATCAGCGCACTGAAGTATGGTCCATCCCTACAATGGAAGGCCTTGAGAGCCATGAAGAGCAATAAGATTGAAGGGCAATTAGATTATATGCACTGATATGGAATGATTTCCAAGATACGCTGTTAAGTTAAAAAGGCAAGGTGCAGAACGAGATTATAACATGCAACTTAGGTTAAAAGAAAATAAAGTCTCTATCACTTTTTTATGCATCCCCACCTTAAATGAATTTTTCAATTAACCTACAAATACCAATGCTTCCCAGTCTTGTTGGCCAAGAGGACTGTTTACTGTCTGTGCAGGGATAAGGGCCCATACTCACAGAGCACGGCTAGAAGCACCTCCAGGGACCAGAAAAAGCAGATGCCTTGGGAGGGGGGTGCTGGGAGGCCAATGGTATTGGCAGAGGTGGGAAGAGGGCTTCCTTTCTATTACATACCTTTTAGTACTGTATTGAATTTTTTTCCTTTTGTTTTTCACCGTGTGCATGATTTCATTTACCAAAAGAAAACTGGTGAGGCCCCTTTCTGAAAGGCAGGGGAGATGCAAGTGGAGGCTCTCATCAAAGGCCAAAAGGAGGTGGAATTTGGAGGGACAGGACCTCCAGAGGCTATGTGCCCTCTGGCCAAGCTGCTAGGCCTCCCCGAGCCACATCCACCAGGCAAATGTTCCTTGAGCACCCACCACGTGCCAAGCAGTGCAAAAGGCCCTGAGGACGCAGCAGTGAGACACACAGAGCCTGCCCCATGGACTCTGCAGTCTGGTCTCAGTTTCCCCATAGTATTAATACTGACCCTGGCCAGGTTTCTGCAGATAGTAAATGCCTGACAGATCACTGCGAGTAAGGCTTTGCCAACCGTAAAGCTCGAGAGGAATGCTGCCTCTGACTCCCGGGGAAAAGCTGGTCCCACTCAGTGCTGAGCTCCAGCCCCACGAACGGGTTCTGCCTTCCAGCTCCTCAGACCAGAGCCAAGGGGACAAGTCCTCACCCATGAACCCCAGAAGCAGATGCCAAGCAGGCCCTCCAAGGTTGAGAAGGCTAAGAAGGCCCCAATTTATGACAGCAGGAGAAGGTGCACGAACGCACCTACCTGGGAGACCCACCATCCTTCCCATCACTGACCACAGCAGTGGCCAGCCTGGGCCTCCTCCCTCCAAGCTCAAGGGAAGCTGTGCCTCCCAGGAGCAGGGTCTGGAGAGGCCCCAGGGAGGGTTTCACCAGTGCCTCCTGGGGGCAGAGCTTGCCTTCCACCATCACCTGCTGCAAATAGCCCCTCCCACCCGCCTCGGGATGGGGGTTAGCCTGGTGCACCGCAGTGCTGCATCTCCTCCACTGGTCCAGAGCTGTGCTACCCAGGCAGAAGCCACTAGCCCCACGTGGCTATTTAAATTTACATTTAAATTAACTCAAATACAATATACTTAAAATTCAACTCCTCAGTCCCGGTAGCTACATTCAAAGCACTCAGTAGCCACAGGTGGTTAATGGTTCCCATATTGGACAGTGCAGACATAGAGCATTTCCATCATCACAGAAAGTTCTATCACTAGGCTAGATATCCCTTTAACATCTCCCTCCTTCCAGTTATAAAAGGAGGGGCCTGGCCGGTCTTGAAAAAGAGGCCAGCTATCAATAACTGTCAGCAAAGTTCTAAACCCACTTATAGGGGGTAAGGATCCACAGCCATAGGGAACTGCACAGGAGACAGAATCACTGACTGAGAGCGTGTCATGAGTCAGGAACTGTGCCGGCTTCTCCTCTGGGCCGCACACTCGATCCCCACCCTTCTACAGTTGGGGAACACCATCCCTCCCTCCGCCCTAACCCCTCCAGCTCCCTCCCACCATCACCTTTCCTATAGGGTCCAGTCGCCCAACACAGAGAGGCTCTGATTCAGAGGGCTTGCGGCGGGAGGGGCCCCTAGGTCTCAGCATTTTAAACAGCACTCGGAACTTCAGATGTAGGTGGTCCTTGGGCCGTACCCTAAGTCCATCCCAGCCCCACGTCCCCTTCCAGCTACCGGCTTCTCTCTCCACCCCTTCCAGAAAAGCTTCTCCCGAGACGGATAGCTGATTCACTTTGTTATACAGCAGCAACTAACACAACAATGTAAAGCAATTATACTCCAATAAAGATGTTAAAAAAATAAAAATAAAATGTATTGGCTCTTTGAAAAATACAAAAGTAATACATGCTCATTGAGAAAAAAAAAAGTCAAACAATGTAGAAATATATAATGTGAAAAGTGAAATTCCTTCTCTCCTCACCACCTCCCACCACTTCACTCCTCAGGGAAACAGACTTTGACAGTGTATTATTCCAGATCTTTCCATGTGCACCTGCAAATATATAGAGACACAGGCCTGAACAGACCTTTGTATAGTGCAGAAAACGGGGCCACATTACAGTGATGTTTTGCTCTTGCTTTGCTCATTCAACAGCATCTCAGGGCCTCCTGCCTATCAGCCTGTGGCCCTCACTCAACCTGGTTTTACCAGTTGCAGAGAGATCCATGGAAAGGCTACACCACTGTTTATTAGCCTGTCTACTGGTGATGAATATTTGAGTTGTTACAGATTTTCCTTCTTCCAAATAACGTAGCCATGGATGTTCTTACAAGTATGTGCATCTGCTCCCGTGTAAGTGCTCCCCTGTCCCTTCAGGACCCATGCCAGTCTCATCTCGGCTGCCATTCCACCACGACAGCTCCTGTCAAACCGGACAGTGACCACCAGGACCCTAAATCCAATGGACACCTTTCAGTCCTTTTCCTTACTCAGTCTCTCAGCCGTTTCTCTCTGGGAGACCACATCCTCTCTGGTACACTACTTTGATGGCCCTCAATCAATCACACCTCCCAGTACGTATGCCCCTGTGTAATCCCTTCCCCTAAACCTGGGCTGGACCTGTGACTTGCTTTAACAGAGAGAATGTGGCACTGCCAATTCCAGGCCTAAACCTAAAGAACCTGGCAGTTTGCACTTTTGCACTCTTGGGAAGCCAGCCACAGTGTAAGAAGTCTGATTACCCTGAGATCGCCGTACTACGAGGAAGCCCGAGCTAACCAGTGGTGAGGACACCTGGAAGAGAACTGAGGCCCCAGACATATAAGCCAAGTGGCTCTGTGGCAGGTGGCCCCTCGCTGTTTGAGCCAACCCAACTATGCACATGGAGCTGGAGATAAGTTGTCCCTGCCAAGCCCTGCTCAAATTGCATAATCTTAAGCAGATCATAAAATATCAAGTCAGTGAGTTTTGGAATAATTTGTCACACAGCAGAAGATAACCTAGACAGCCACCTTTTCTTTCCTACATTCTGAGAGGAGGAAGCAAAGGCCAGGAGAGATCACAATAGATACCTAATAGCTAAGCTGCAGCCACCCCCAGGCTCAGGATTCCCAAAACAATGTTCTGTCCAGAAAGATTTAGTTGCCAGGGTGCAACTGCTGCTTGTCATGTTCAGAGTCTGGTTTCTAAGGTGAGAGGACATCAGCGTCCCCAAGAGCCCTCTTCATGCCCTAAGCAAATGGAGTTGATGAACAAGACAGCAACCATGGCAATCCTGGGACAATCTGTTCTGGCCAAAAAGTCAACAAACCAAAAGGCTCTGAAGCCAAGAAAGAAAACTTTGGCACAGAGAGGTTAGGGAACTTACCCAAGGTCACACAGCTAGTGAGAAGCAGAGCTAGATCCTGAAACCAGGTATTCAGACTCAGAGTCTAGACCAGTGACCAAACACCAGTGTTTTCTAACACTTTGATAGTGACCCACAATAAGAATTATGTTTTATAATGGGCCTCTGTATATATGGGTTTGGGTATAGATGTGCGTTTAGATATACACATATCTATCTATAAATAGATCTATCTATTTATCGGTATGGATACCCATGTCTACATGTCCATATCTATCTATCAATCATCTATAGACATGGCTATCCACACCTATAAACTAAACAGAAAGTTACACAAAGCAATATTTACTATTACTATATAGGATATTCTCTTATATTTTTATTTTTGTCTATTTCATTTTTTTTAATGCTGGTCACTACATGGATTTCATGAGCCATGAATGGGGTTATAACATACAGTTTAAGGGGAAAAAAACTCACTTATAATGATTTAAGATAGCTCTAAAATCAGACTGATCTGAATTTAAATCTTCCCAGAGCAAGATTCCACTTCCAAGTCAAGTGACTTTGGGCAAGACGGTAGATTTCTTTAAAGCCTCAGTTTCCGGGACTTCCCTGGTGGCACAGTGGTTAAGAATCCGTCTGCCAATGCAGGGGACATGGGGACATGGGTTCAATCCCTGGTCTGGGAAGATCCCACACGCTGCAGAGCAACTAAGCCCATGTGCCACAACTACTGAGCCTGCGCTCTAGAGCCCACAAGCCATAACTACTGAACCCACGAGCCACAACTACTGAAGTCCACGCGCCTACAGCCCATGCTCTGCAATGAGGAGCCACCGCAATGAGAAGCCCATGCACCTCAATGAAGAGTAGCCCCTGCTCACCACAACTAGAGAAAGCCTGTGCACCACAACGAAGACCCAACGCAGCCATAAATAAATAAATAAATAAATATTTTTTAAAAAGCCTCAGTTTCCCCAGCAGTAAAATGGGGATAATAATAGTACCTGCCTCATAATGGTGTTGTGAGAACTGAGTGGTAGGGACAGCTCTTGGCCCAGGGCCTGACATATAGCAGATACTTAATGCTGCACCTATGGTTCAGCACAGGGCTCAGCATACACAGGCACTTAACAGTCACACTGAGGCTGCCGCCACAGAACACTGAGAAAGGAGGCACATACCCAAGACTGACCGGGGCAGTGGGCTCCTTGGGATTTCCAGGGCAGGGGAGCAAGATAAGTGCTCCCACCATGCACTGAAAAGGCAGCCTCGTTCCTGGTTTGTAGTTGTTTTCTGACATCATCTTTTTGCTTTTGAAGTCTATCTAGATCCCTAGGGGAAAGAAGGGTAAAACAAGGTCGAGGTCAAAAACTGCCCTGTAACAAGGTTACCTCTGGAAGCCAGGCCCGGAGTGGCCTCAGTACCCCAAGGTAGCACCCCCAAACCTACACAGTGGAGCCGCCATCCGCCAAAGCCTCCGTGAGAGGGGCCCACCAGCCTGCGCAGACTTCTGCAGTCAGAGATACACCCTGGGCCTGAGCCCATTTGGGAGGTTCCGGTCTTCCCCAGCCTCACCTGTAGCCTGGCGGTGGCCAGGCCCACCCTGCTGACAGGGACTTTTATGCTCTGCCCTACCCTCTCCAGGGCCCCAGCTCTGTACTCAAGCTCAAGGCCAGGGGCTTGGGCAGCACGTGGCAGACCAGCCAATCAGCTCCCGGCTGACACTACTTCATGGGACCAGGAGGTTCTCCCCAACCTCCCACCCAGCCAGAAAGGAGAGAAGCTGGAGTGATCGGACATCGATAAAAATAAAACCGTGGAAGAAGATTTGCAGCAGGTGGACGAAGAACCAAAACAGGTTGCAACATAGAGCATTGCGTCCCGCAACCCCCAAGAGCTACCCACCCCCGGTGCCGGACCGCATATGTCTGCCTGAACATCTCAGAGACTGGATTCTGTCCTAAGCCAGACACCCAGAAGTGGGTTGAAGACTCTCTATTGCCAGTCGTGCCTCCTGGCCTTTGCACTTCCCAAACCCTTTGAGATGTTTTTACTAAACCTTTCATCACCTGGCTATTTATCCTTTGGGTCTCAACAACTTAACTCCCCAGTGCAAAGTAGAACCCTCCTCATTCTCTCTCACCATGCCCTGCTCTTCCCCTTCATCATGTTTAGCACACATCTGGATGATCGTTAGCTAACCACACGAGAAAGCTGCAAGAGGAGGGGTGACGTCTGCTTTATCCTCCCTGATTTGCCAGTGAACTCACTTCAGTCCTCGAACAACTCCATCAGGTAGCCACCATGACTGCCCATTCCACCAGCTGTGAAAGTTGAGGAGCAGCAATGAGCCGTCACGTGGCCCAAGGCCACGCGGCTGGGGAGAGGTGCGGCTGGAACTTGGCCCCAGGAAGTCTGATTCTGAAAGCTCTAAACACACTCCCGACACCTACTACATGCACACGCTGGGCCTCAGTATAAAGTGGCCCAAACCACATCTATACTGTACTTACCCCACCTGCCCTCCTATCCTGTTCCCCGGCAACTGAAACATGCTATCCCTGACTCCCCAGCACCCAGCCTCGGCTCGGTCTGTACCCTCTGCCTTGGAGGCAGCCTGACTCCGCTCTCCCTTGGCTGGGCTCAGGACTTAACTTGCTGAGCTCGTCTCCTCGTCTGTACACAGGGTGAATAATACATGTAAAGAACGCATGTAAACCATTAGGCACTTTTAATATTCCCTTGTACGGACTATTATCACTAACATATTCATACCCCACCAAAATCTTGTAGGTCTAAATCAACAGTCACAAGCCAGGCCAACTCCAGCTGTCTGGGTCCACCCAGAAAAGTGTTTTTGAAAAACTGTATGTAGTTGATGATAATTTTTTAAATTAGAAAAATTTCACATAAAAATCCAGGTGGCTGGATTCTCTTAACGAGAGAATGGCAATACCAGGGCCACATTCCCACGTGACAACAGTTGGCTGGGGCTGAGGGATGCTGTTCTCTTGATTCAGGACGTGTGCTCCCCAGGGCACCCTAGTCCCCCCACCTCCCAGGTGTCTCCCTCCCAGCCTGCTGCGTTCATGAATATGACTTCTCTGGCCTTTAGATTCTGACCCCTGGTCCCAGTCTTACCGTCCTTAGAGCCATACTGACATGCCACCTCCTTCAGAAACACCTCCCCGAATCTCCATAACCCTGTGTCTCTTCCTGGTCTTATAACTGTAAGAGCGAACTTGTATTGAGCACTTACGGTGCGCCTGACATTACAACTGTTTTACAATTTGAGTCCTCACAACTGCCCTATGATGCAGGTACTATTATCATCCCTGCTTTACAGATGAGGAAACACAAGCAGAGTTGATTATTCTATTGCCATCCCCACCCCCATCCATTCCCCACCCTCTCTGTACTGCCCCGTGCCTCCAGGAAGCTGACCCTGTGGACCAATTCACTGGAGCTTTCTGGCCTCTGGCTTCTGAATTCAGCCAATGCGAAGCCCCGGCAGGAAACGGGAGGATACGAGGAGATGGGAGTTAGGGTATTTCTTCTCCACTCCCTCACTACTTCTGTACCATGTGTCTGACTGTGGTTAATCCTCCATCTTTATAGCTTCTGCCTGGTCTCCACCCATCGTCAGCTGTGGTTCCTACAGGGATCCAATCTAAAGTATCCAACATTTCCTCCCCTGGCCCTTTCTGCCCTAGGGGTGGTAACAGCTTCCCACTCTTGCCAGGGACCATCAGTCCCTGGGTACCTCAATGCCCCATAAAGTATCCCTGAACCCTGCCCATACCTCTGGAAGCTAGTTTCATTTAAACTCTCTGGAGTGCATCTGTTTCCCACTAGACCTCTGGCTGACAGAGGTTCGACACTATGCCCAAGGTCCCACAGTTAGAAAATGGTGCAGCAGGATCTGAACCCAAGACATCGGGTTCCAAAGTTCTCACTCTTTAAGCACCACCCTACACCGCCTGATGTCCTAATCTACTTCTCCTGGTCCTTCACCTGCTTACGGCCTCCTCAAGAGTCCCCTGGGTGACACTCGAGAACCAAGCACTGTGCCTGGACCAATGCAGACCTTCCAGAATCTCTCACTGAGCCCACAGAATACAGTCACTTGATTCCTCTTTATCCTCCCAAGTATTTTTACGAGGGAGACCCCATCCCCACATTCCTTCTCCCCCCAGATCACAGAGCTCACCTCTTTCCTGCTGGCCCCTCACACAGGCCCTTCACACACTTGTCTCCCCTCTGGACAAAGACCACGCTCCGTAACATGGCTGAGAAGGGCCCCAGGCCCAGGCTGTGACCTCTCTTCAGCCAACTGAACTTCAACCAGCATCTCAAATGAACCACCCTCTTCTCTACAGGGCTTTCTCACACGTGGCCGGTCGGTCCGGCAAACACTCATGGCTGTTACATGTCCTCTCCCCTTGCCCTGCTCACCACCACCCCTCCCCCCATGCACCTTGGTCTTAAATCCCAGCTCCTCTGAGACTACCCTCTGACCCTGGACCAGTTGGTACTTCCTGCTCTAGAGCCCCCAGAGCATCCTCTAACATTCCCTGAACATCATCTTCATTATTCGAGAGCTACCTTCCCAAACCATGAGCCAATCAAACACGAATATCAATGCAAAGTAAAATATTAGCAAATCAAATACAGCAGCATTTTAAAGCAGCAGCCTATCATGGCAAAGAGGGATTTAACTTAGGAGTGCAAAGAAAGCTGAACACTAGGAAATCTAGTTATGTAAATCATGCATACAAATCTACATTATATTAGCAAAGAATCACCAGCTCCATCAACACCCCAACAGCATTTGATAAAATTCAATAATTATTCCTGGTTTTAAAAATCCTAGCAATCCAGGAGATGAAGAAAGCTTTCTTAACTAGATAAACAATGAACATCATACTTAATAGTTATTAAGTAAGTTGAGGTGATTCTAACCAATGCAATAAGATAAGAAAAATAGATGAGAGGCAAAGATGAAAGTTTAGTTCCACTAAACTCCAAGTTCTATGACGCAGGAACTATGTTCTCTTCCTCATAGTTTCTACAACATCCTACCCATGCTCAAATATCTGTAGAATGAACAGCCACCCAGATTAGGTCTGATTCCTATTAAATGTTCTCAAAGCACCCAGCACTTCTCCTTTATTACACAACCTAAATCACAGCTTAGGTTGTGTAATTTGCTTTTAAAAATACTTATCTTTTCCTACTAGAGTGTAAGGTCCATGAAAACCAGGACCATGCTCTACTGACAGAGCAAATGTATACCTGGCCTAAAGCAAGTACTCAATTTCTATTGCACAGATGCATGAATGACTTGAATAGAATGCATTTACTACATAGTTTCTAAATTATAATACATGATTTTATCCTACTTCTCAGCCTGAAGATCCGAGGCCCAGAGAAGGGGGGGGGTCCTTCAGCTGATGGCACACCGCTGTGAAGCCCACCCACTACCCTGGGATCCTCTGAAAGGCGTCAGCCACACATAAACCTCAGCCCACATGGCTCAACAAGTAAGGAAAGCGAAGCCCAGAGCAAGTCCTCAGAGCCCTCTAAACAAACACACATCCAGGACGCGCCCCAGAGGGCAGAGCCGTCTGGTGAGAGCTCCTGTGTGCCGCCCTTCTGGGGCTAAGGGTGACTTCAGTGGAGGGACCTGAGGCTTCCCTCGCGAAGCCCCGTGACGGGTACCCACATGGATAAAGAGCCTCCTCTGCTTTCCCGGGAAGTTATCAAAGAATTACTTATGTCTCTGGAAATGCTTGTTTGGAAAAGGTTCCCCAGCCCACCTGGGCTTGGCAGGAGCGGCAGCGTCACCAGGCCTGCCCTCTGGGGAGGGATCAGGCTTTCCCTCCAGCTCCTGAAGGGACTCGGCCATTTTTCATGCACAGAGTCTGAAGCCAGCCATAAAGAAGCAGGCAGCTTCCCAGGATAAACGGAGCACGGTGACATCAAAGCCTGCCTTCCAGATTAAACAACTGAGGCCTTCAGCTCTCTCTGGCGTTTCTTCCAGGATATTCTGGGCTTCTGCCTCAGTTCTCCCTCAGATGGAATGGCAGATATTTTGTTTGTGAGAGTCTGAATTTTTTCCTTCCTCTGGGAGGGGGTGGGGAAGGGAGAGGGGAGAGAGAGCGAGAGGAAGAGAAAGAATGTCTGTGAGAGACAAGAGCCACAAAAAGAACATGCGTGAGTGGAAAAGAGAGCGGTAAGTCAGGGAGGCAGCCGGAAGGGCCTGCTTTGGAATCCAACGCGCGACCTAAAAATTCCAAAGTTGTGAACCTACAGCCAGTGAGTGAGGCTGCGAGAACCCCCCGAGCAAGGAGGACTGAGGGGTCCCTGACTCCCCAGCGCCTGCAGATCTCTTTGTGGGCCCCTGCCTCATGGCCCAGAGAGTCAGGCTGCATGCCCCTTCCTCAGACACATCTGGTAAACTGAGGCAGAAGACCCTCCTCCCTCAGGCACAGGTTCACAGCAGTTCTGGGGCAGGATGGGCTCTCTCTGGGATTGGCTTGTCACTGCCTCTTGCCCCCTGGTTCTTGGGGTGCCTCCCTCTGCCAATGCCACCGCTCAGGCTGCCACATCCCACCACGGCTGGGCTTCTGACCCTCCTCCCCCGCAGGGCAGCAGGGGCTGCCCCTCCTCCCAAACAGCTTGAGTAAAGCCCCAAGTCCCTGTGCATGACGCTGCCTGCGAATCAGCCCTACAGAGCGCGCTGGTGGCTGCCCGCCTGGCTCCGCCCCACCCACCTGTCCAGAGGGGAAGGTAGCTCACACGTGCCAAGAGCCACTAACATGGGGGGCTTTGCAGAAAGAATGAGCACCAGAGAGAGTTCCAGACCCCACAGGCTGCAGAGCCGCGGAGCCCAGAGTCCCTTCTCAAGGGCCCAACCCAAGCACCACGCATCGTCCATGGACACTAGCGAGTGAGGGGTCTCCCCCAGCTCCCACTGCACAAACCCATCCCCTCTTCCCACACTTTCTCCCTCACTGCCTCAGCTTCTCATGAGTGTTACTGTCTGCCAGTGTGCCTGTGACCACGCTTATTCTTTGTCTCCTTTATTAGACTGGAAGCTACGGGAGGACAGGCACCACAGCTCTGTGATTTGCCACTGTAGCCTCAATGCCCAGCACAGCTAGGGAATCCATAATTAATAACAATTCATTATTGATCATAATTAATTAATAGCTGAGTGTCTGAAAGAAAAGGCCTAATTCCACTCTTCCCTTTATTCCTACTTCCAGCTCCACCTGGCTGGGGAAGAGAACCTGGGGGAGGAAGAGGCAGGGATGGTGACTTAATCTATCTCCATTCATTCATTCAGCAAATATATCATGAGAGCCCACCATGTGCCCCAGGGCTGCCACAAGGAAGATGGACTCCTCAGAAAGTGATTCTTCCATTGCTGACAGCTTAGCCTTGCTGTTTTAAGCCCTCCAAGGGACAGTCTGGCCCCTGAGCCCAGGGGCCCAAGCTTCCTGTTATGAGGAGGAATTCACTCTGTCTATCACCCACCTTCTCTCCTCACTTCTGACACTCCCACTGGGTGAGGGGATGGAACCTTCCCCAAGGCTAGGAGCTTGTGGGACATGCTGAGGTTGTCTCCTGGGTTAGCTTCCCCCTGAGTTTGTGACAGTTTGTACAAGATATGAATGTAGAGGGTCTGTTCCTGAGTTCGAGGGACACAACACACACACAGCCTGACTCGGGGAACCAGTGTCCTTCTCAAAGAAGAAAAGTTTCGAAGGGAGGATAAGGCACTCCTCGAACCTCTACCAGAGACCCCATCACAGAGATGCATGAAAGCACCCAGAATGACAACCTTGCCCACCTCCCACCTTCCTGAGGGATCCAGACCTACCAGAAACAAGAAGCCCCACCTGGCACTCTGTTCAGCTCCAGCTTGCCCCAGCTCTCCTCCCCATTCCCCAGGGGTCCAGAAAGCTGCCAGGTGGGGCTATGAAGCTGGCCTGGGTGCCAGGGGCAGAGGGCACCCTCCGTGGAGAACTCAAAGAAGCCAGTGAGTGGAGGTCCAAACGCCTCCACTGGCCTCAAAGCAAATCATCTTTTAATTCTGAAACACCAAATATTTAATTTATGCTTTACCTCAAATGTCAAGTCCACCTCCCGGCACATAGCTTTGAAACCACGTAAGGAGGCCTAACACTTTCCATATGGTGAAGACATGGGGCCTTTTAATTGTGCCAACTGGTATCATTCAAGGGTAATTCCCCTGGAATCCGGCACTCAGGCAGCAGCTGGGCCAGCCTCCAATCTCATCACCCAGCTCCATACATCCCCACGGGCTCCAACAGGGCCTGCACCCTCCCAATCTTCCCTAAACATCAAAATGCACTAGGTGCCCCCTAATCAAATTACCAAACCGCCTGGCAGCCACCTTTGATCCAGAGGCAGACTTGCCTGCACCGAAGCTCTCAGCCTGTTTCTTCAGGCGGCTCTGCCATAAAAGAACAAAAGGACCAAACTGGGGGGTGGGGGAGGGGAGGGTCTTAAATCCAGTTGTACACATTCATATATGCGCACGTGTGCACACGCTGCAGGAACGTACACAGACGCGCAGATTCTGCTTCTCTGAGTGTTCTCCTATCAACATCTCTGCGTCCATTACGCTACTCCATCCATCTACTAAACTTGTTAACTTCACCCATTATATTTTCCAGAGCCAACATTTCCAGTTGGTTTTCTTTTGTAACTGCCTGTTGCTGCTTCGTGTTTCTAATACTGTCCTTTATCTCTGAGATTATTATGCTTATTTTAATTTCTAATTGTTTAGCATATTGTTGTCTGGCATACAAATTGTTCACGTATCAGTCATCTTCTGCAGTACTTGTACAGGTCACATTTCTCATTATTTTTCTCTGCCAAGCTCATATTCCCTTGAAGTTCAGCATGTACCCACTGAAAGGGCAGAAGCCCTAGCCTGTGTCCCTCCAAGTGAGGCTACAGAGTATGGGGGAGGGGGAGCCTCTGGATTCATAATATGGGCCCCCATCTCCACCTCTCCCAGGGCCTCAGGGACCTGCCAGTACTTTTCTCCCCACGTTCTACTTTCAGTGAAGAGTTATCTGCCAGAACCCTGCCAGGGATAAGCATGTTATTACACCCATTTTGCAGATGAGCTAAGTAAGGTAGACAAAGGTAAAACGGCTTATACAAGGTGACAAGCTATTGTGGCCGAGACTGACCTCATTTAGTTTTGTATTTGGGAGGGCAGGCATGGGTTAAATTGCCAGTGAGGTCACCCTCTCATATCCCAGGATCTTGCATGAAACTCAGACCCAATTTAAACATTTACTAAGCTACTCAGGCTCCCTCAGAGAGGAAGAGGGCAAGCAGGGGCCCCTCATGCTTCTGCCTGCCCCACAACCTGCCTCATCCCAAAGTACTCGGCAGCCGGCCAGGGTGCCACCTCTCAGGAATGAATAAGTGCGACCCCCTCCAGGCAGATGTTCTCGTGTGGAACTTTACCACACATGGTTTCCACTGTCCTAGAAAGTAGTCCAGAATGGGAGAAAACCAGAGTCCACACCAGCCGGCTGGCAACTTTACAGGGTTATGAGGAGGATTAAGATAATGTAAGCAAAGTGCTTGACACACACAGGCGCTTAATAAATAGTAGTTATTGTTGCAGTAAAAATGCTGGTTGGATGAGCCATGAATGTGCCCCCCGCCACTTTGGTGAAAGGCCGGGTGACCGAGTGGACACAGAGGCCAACCCCAGGACGGGTCTGGGGCTGGTGAGGGGACCTCTGCCAGTCCTTGGAACTCAGCACACGCCCACGCCCTCCTACATCCTGATGAGATAATGGAAGAACCTGGAGCCACCCTTTCCGTGCCACTGGAAATCACAGAAATTAAACAGACCGGGGGTTGCCTACTGCTATCCTGTTCGGTATCTCAACATTTCCCAAATGTGGGGCATTCCGTTCTCATTCACAATTTTGACCAGTTGTACTTAATATTTTTCTCAGAATTGACTTTAGACTATCTCTTTCCACTTAGCTTCCTCCTAAGCAATAATATCTGCGAATTCAAGGGTTTTATGTCCCAGTTATTTATATTTTTCTGGTTAAAAAAAAAATGTAACTCTTAAGATAAGAAATATTCCTCCAGGTACCACTTGAAATCACCTCACAGGCCTCCACGGGGCAGCCCCACACCCTGGGCTCACCCTGACTTCTCCCTGGGCCATCCCCACCTCTGCAGGCTCAGGAGTGAGGCCAGCGGTGGTGGGAACCCAGGCATCCAGGTCCCAGTCACCAAGCACAACTCTCAAGCAGCAGAGATTCCCTCCCCTTAATATGTTGGATGGCAGGTCCCACGCTCCACCACCCAACATATGTCATGCTGATGGCTCTGTGTCTCACATCTTCAAAAGTGCTTTGAACAAACACTAATGACCCCTCAGCATTTCTCTGAGAGAGGGGGCTGGGAAAGGAGGGGGCAACACCATCCCATGCTGTCCTCAGATGGGGGAAGAAACCAGGCAACAAAATTCCGTGACTTTACCAAAGCCATAGTCCTAAGCTGGGGCCCCCTCCCTCCCCTCCCTCATTTCCCCCAATGGCAACTTTTACTGGCTCGCATTCCTCTTGCTGGGAACACTACTATTTAATTAAAAACGACAGACTTTTGTTTTCCTCTCCTTCCTTCCTCCTCCCTCCCATCCTCCAGGACTGGATGCCAAGGAGACCTACCAAAAACATGCGGGTAACATTTGTTATGGCTTTGAAGATAAAAGTCAATTGAAGTAAGCCCTCGCTGTATTTCAAGTTTCCCCTAAAGCATGGAGCAAGCTCCCTGGCAGTTTAGGAAAGAAAAAAAAAAGCAGGGGGGACTGCAAATAAATGTCATTCTGCAGGAATACTTTGTAAAAATAAACAGGCTGAAAAAACCCAAAACTTGATTAATGGAAATCCACTCAGTTGGCCTCTGTCTTCAGCTGCAAATGCATTTGTTCATATGGCTAAATCGGATCATTTTCATTGGGCTTTAAATAAATAAGGAGATCAAAAACTAGAAATGGTGGGGGAAGAAAGGGAAGTTTGGAGTTCTGTCTTTAAAGGGCCCCAACTGCAGTGCCCCCGCCCACCGAGTTTTGGCCTTTCCCGGGGGACAGCAGCTCCAATTCTAACCCAGCCAACAGATGAAGAGAAATGGAGAAGAGAAGGCCCCCAGCTCAGCAGTGGCAGTGGAGGAGGAGATGGGAGCTTCTTCCAGATGCAGGGGTTATTTCATACGTGCACAAGAGTTGACTTTATCCACAGGCTCACCTCCTCCAACTGGCTGCACCCAGTCCAGGTCCCACCACCAAATACACACACACACACACACACACACACACACACACAGCTGAAAAGTCCACTGGCCCCTCCCCAGCCCATGGACAAGACCAAAGAACTAACCAGACCTGAGACTCAGTCTGTTCTCCTCTAAGTTAAAAAAAAAAAAAATTAAATGTCACATCAAAAAGTTGATTCATCCTTTGATCCTTGGCTTGCTCGAGTTCCACGCAGACCATCTGAAAGCCCTGTGCAGAGTTCTGGAGCCCATAGGACATCTGTGAACACCAGTGCCAGGCCAGGAGCTGAGGCTGGACTCACTCACTCCCCTGTCACATCTACTGTTCCCCTAGGAACAACTCCAACCTCAGGGACCCACTGGGGGAGGGCCAGGGGTAGGCCCAGGCTACAGCAGAATGAGGCCCTCTCTCTCCTTGTGGGCCAAGCCAAGGGGTCTCCCCGATCTCAGTACCCCCCAAGTTCTGCCCACCACCAGATCACAGCCGGCTGTACTGGGGCTGCAGGACAGATAGTACTGATGAATGTCACACACTTGGAACACATCAGAGGCCGGCACAGTCCTGCCTTCCACCCAGACACCCCCAGATGCCTTCCCACTTCCCTAGCCCCAACTCCAAATCCACCTTTGAGCGCTGGCCACAGAAACAAGGTAGAAGTCAGAGCAGGCCCCCAGATCCCTCCAGCGCAGACAAGCTTCCCCATCAACTGGACCTGTACCACCACATCACCTAGGACATTCCCCCCACACACACGGCAGCCCTCTGCCCCCAACTGAACAGGAGACTACCACCTGTGTCACCAATAAGGTTCCCCAAGGCAGGGGGTGTACAGGGTCATATTGGTGGGTCAGGCGCAGCTGAGAAGGGATTTCTGGACTTAGAAGCTGCGCCGAGAGGGTGCTAAAAGTTGGGGTTCGGGGGGTAGGTATGGAGAAGCATCTCTGAGGTTGAAAGGGACGTAGGTGGGGATCGTACCCGAGTTCCTCTGCCAACGGTGCCAGCCGCCCGCAGCTGTCGGGATCCGGAGCTGCCACCCGGGCAGCGCTGCCTCCCGATCCACTCCTCAATGCCTTTCCGAGCCCAGGCGGCGCTCGCAGCGAAGCTGTCACCTGAGGCGGGGACGACACGAAGCCCCTGAGTCTGGCCCCTAGGCTGAAAGTTACCCGAGAGAGGAGAGAAAGAGTGGGCGAGGCAGAGGCAGCAGGGACCCGGAGGGTGTTGGGAGCCGCGCACAATCCGAGAGAAGGACGCAGGTAATCAGGAGAAGGGAGTTCAGCGAAGCCCCAAGAGCGGGGATCCAGAGCGGAGCCAAGGGGGAAGCAGGACCCCAGGAAGACGCGTCTGGGGATCAGAAGAGCGAGCGCCAGAGGCCAGGACTGAGGAGGGGAGGGATGAACACGGGGTGAGGGGAAGAGGGGAACTGAGCGTCGGGAGAGGGGGCGCAGAAGCCAAGATCTCGGGAGAGGGGACTGAGGGCCAGAAAGAGAGGGCGCAGGCTCTTGGAGAAGGGGCTTAGGAGCCTGAAAAGGGGGTGCAGAGAGTGCGGGGTCGGGGTACCGCAACAGGAGGGGTTGAGAGTCAGAAGAGAGAGCACAGGATAGCGGGGAGGGGGTAGGATGGACAGAGGAGGGGACACAAAGTCCGCTCCAAGGAGAGGGTTTGTGGGACTGGTGACTGGAGTAGCGGGTGGGGGTGGCCCTGGTAATAAGATCCGCGGGCTAGGCCATTCCGCCGCCGTCCGCGGTGCTTCCCAGTCTATCCCCCCCGGTCCGTGCCCCGCGCGCCCCTACCTTCCGGGCTCTCCCTGCGCTTGCACACGGCGGCTGCAGGCACATCGCGCGCGGCGGCGGCGGGAGCCGGAAAGAAAGGAGAGGCAGAGAGTTAGCAATCGCGGGGGCGAGGGCGGCGGGGACCAGGGGGCCGGCACGCGGGCGGGGACACTGACCCGGCTTGGAGTGAAGTTTCCCCATGCTGGGGGCGCTGCGGGAGGGGGCGTCCCTAAGCCATGCGCCCGGCCCACGGGCCCTGCGGCTCGCCGCGCCTCGCTCTCCTCCTCCTGGAGCAGCCCCGAAGCCGAGCGGATCCTGAAAGGTCGCCGCGGCACGATCCTGCCGCCGTCGCCGCGGCCGGACTGACGCCCGGGCGCGCCGAACCCCTAGCCCGCCGCCGCAGCCTACGCCTCCCCGCGCGCCCATTGGCCGGGCGCGGCGCATCAAAGGCGAGGCGGGCCGCGGAGGGAGAAGCCTGGGGGCGGGGCCGGCGGGCTGGGGGCGGGGCGTGGAGAGACGCTGCAGGGCTGGACACAGCGCCCCCCTCCAGGCTGCGGTCTCTGACCCGGGCCGGGGTCTGGGGACCCGGGACTGGGGACCGGGGGTGGGGGGGTGATGGGAGGCGGAGGAGCTCTGGCCAGGAGGAGTATTGGAACAGACACCCTCTTGGGTCCTGCCCGCTCTGCAGTAACCGCTCCTCTGGCTCACGGGGCTGTGCGTTCCCTCCGCTCTATTTTTCCTGGCAGCGGACAGGAGGACTCAGCGGCTCCGCTTTACAGGTGATGAAACTGAGGTCGGAGAAGAGACGCTGCTTGGAGCGCCCGCAGCGTTGTCCCTTCCGTTGCACGATCGGACTTTTGCAGAAAGTGTTCGCTTATTACCCGCCCCGTGCCCGCCCACCTTCTCCTCCGACTCTCTACGTTTTGATTTGGTTGTGCAGGAGAAGCCCCCACTGCACCTTCGGCCAGCTGTGGACCCAGCCAACTCCCGGCGGCTACAAGTGTCCGAAAGCCACGAGTTGCCAGCCAATCGCTGTCCCCGCATCCCGGGGCCCGTGGGTGCCCGCCGGGGGTCGGGGCGCGCTGCCAGCTGTGCAGCCCGGAAGGGGGTAACCGCTGGGTCTTTGATCTTCCTTGGTTTCCGCTCCCCGCTGCAGTTCGCCAGACCAAGGGCTTGTTTGTTTTGTCTGGGGAGGTCTCTGCGGAGGGGAGGGCGACATCAAGGGGTTCCACTCCACCTTTGTGGTTCTCAGAGAGAACGCCTGCTCTTCTAGGGACGCTGTGGGCCTGTTAAGTTCTTCCTGGTACTCGGTAGTCTAGGCGTGGGAAAAGAAAACTCTGTGCTAGGACTGAATTCTCTGTGTGAGCCTCAGTTTTATGGTCTGTAAAATGGAGGCTCAATTCTGCCCTTCTTGCCAACTCCTTAGAGGGGCACTGCCGAAAAGGAAGATAATGTGAGCAACATATGTAATTTCCAAATTTCCTAGTAGCCACATTTTTTTTTAAAAGTCAAAAAGAAACATTAAACTTATTTTAATATATTTTCTTTAACTTGATATATCAAAAACGCTTTAATTTCAACTTATAATGAGATGTTGTACATTCTTTGTTTTGCACTGTTTAAAACCTGGTGTGCCTTTTACATTTAGAGCACATCTCAACACAGACGAGCCACATTTCAAGTGACCAGTAGCCGTGGGTGATTGGTGGCTACTGTATTGGACATCATAACTCTGGAGTATCTACATGTCTCAAAAGGATATTGGGAACTGCGTGGCCCTCCAGAGTCATAAATCCCTTCACCCAACAGTGTCTTACTTCCTTTCTCCAAACTTGCTTTCTACACACCCATTTGTGTGGAAATGAAGGCTAATCCTATAAGCAGGTACATTAACGCTCATAGCAGGCTGGTTTCATTTGAGGAGTGCTGGGACCCCCCAAAACATTATTATTGTCCATTTTATATTGCAGTTCTCTATTCAGTACCTACTGTGTGTCAGCCATTGTCCTAAGTCATGTATAACTCTTACAACCACTGTTTGATGCAGGCTCATACTTATTCTACAAAGGAGGGAACTACTAGGCTCAGAGAGGTGAAGTCACGTGCCCAAGGTCGCACAGCTAGGCAATGACCTGATTAGGAACTGAACCCAAGCCCCTTGATTCCATTGCCCATGTTGTTTTTACTACACCAGGCTGTCCCAACACTGTCCAAACTTAACATTCCACCATTAGAGAGAGACTCACCCATCTGGAAACAAATACTGATTCAGTGCCAGCTGTGTGCCAAGCACTGTTTTAGGCACTTAAGATATATCAGTGAACAAAACAAACAATCCCCACTCTCATGGATCTTGCACTCTACTGGGAGGAAGACAGAGAAGAAACATAATTGAATGGGCAAACAGTATGGTAAGTGAGAAGGCATCACCAGCTATAGCAGTGGTTCTCCACTGTGGGCAGTTTTGCACTTTGGTGGACATTTGGCAATGTCTGAAGGCATCTAGCAAGTAGAGGCTAGGGTTGCTGCTAAACATCCTACAATGCACAGGACAGCCACCTAAAACAAAGAGTGGTCCAGCCCCAGGTGTCAATAGTGCCAAAGTGAGAACCCCTGAGCTGCAGGAAAATGGAAAAGCAGAGCAGGATGATAGGGACCAGAAGTAGGAGGGAGGTGGGGGACTCTGTGTGTCTGAGTTCCAGTAGGAGCTTTCCTGCAGACCCCTCCAAAGGAAATGGAATTCGGTTGGGGGTGCTCTCTGTCTCTCTCACCCCCGCCCTCCGCCAGCGCCAGGGTGCATCTAAATCAAAGCAAAACTCTGAGCGGTCTTTCTCACAGTGCTCGGAAAGTTGGTTGCTTCCTTAAACCGGTCGTGGCTTTCTTCTTGCATGAGAAAAAAGTATCCCCTCTTCCCCTTGGGAATTTCTTTTTACAGTTCAAAAAGAGATAAAAGCAAGAACTAAAACTGCAGTTACCATTTTAAGTCTTGGGGGAAGTAAATCCCAAATGTCCAGCCCAGACGCAAAGGCCCCCCTCCACCTTCAGCCTGGCCCTTCCCAGCCCAGCAAGCGCCTAGGACTTCGCTGCTCTTGGAATCGTGACACGCCCACCCCCACCAACCTGGCCCTGGGGGGAGACACAGGAGAGGTGGGCCTGGTGGTAAAACCTCAGCCTGTCCAGGCCTCTGAGGAGGGGCTCCCCAGGGGCCACCAACCCACTGTCCACCTGGGGTGGCTATTCGGCCTTTGCCGTTTTCCTGCCGCACCACTCGCTGTCTTTTTATGTGTTTTAATAATTTATCTGGCCCACTTCTTGGGCTGTATACTTACAGTGACACATCTTTTTCTTTGAAGATTTCCCATCCTGTAGGGGAGGAGAATGGGGAAGGAAGGCAAGGAAGAGATAAGAGAGAGATTATAACAGAAACGGGTTTCATGGGGCTTGAGATTTAGCAAGGCTGGTTTAGGTGAAATCTGTTAGACGTGGAGTTGGGAGGTTTAAAAAAAAAAAAATCACCCTGGTTGGCTGTCCCACGCTTGCCCCCAAGATAAGCCATCTGCTCTGGCCCCCTTCAAATGCCACTTCCTAGAGGAAGCCCTCCTTGACCTTCCCATCTGAAGAATTCTGACCACTCTGAAAGAGCCAAGGTCCCCTCCCCTCTCTCTCCACTTGGCACTCCTTATTTTTTAAGGAGGGAGCTAAATTTCCCTCCTAGAGTTTGGGCTCCTTGAGGTGGGGTCTTGTCTGACTCACATCTCTAGATGCAGTACCCAGCATTGCCCATAGGAGGTGCTCTATATGAAACGAGAGGAACCGGCCCAGTCCCATCTCTACCCTGTGACGTGTTGTGATCAGTAAGAGGGTGGGAGGGCTTCCAAGAGTATGATCTGGGGTATACTGAAGAAATAATGAATGCCCAAATTTGCTGGTTCCCCCTAGGTCCCGGGCATTGCTTCATTCCACAGGTCCCTGGTGAGTTTTGGCATTGCTAAGTGCCAAACCTGGTTTGGGTGAGAAGAGGAGAGTTAAACTATCCTGCATGAAAAAGTCACAGGAACTTTCAAGACGGCAACCGGGAAAGGGAAGGGAAGAGTGGCAAGGGAAAGCGTATGAGTAGAGAGTGACGAATATAAGTGCCTAAGAAGGGGCAATCCAGTGAGGTAGGGGCAGCCAATTCATTTTCAGGACAGTGAAATGTGATTGGCAGTTGTCACTTGCTTTGTTCTGTAATCGCCCTTCATCCCTCCAAATCTTGGCAAAATCCTAACAACGTCTTTGGGGTAGTGGCAGAGGACAGAATGAAGGAACCAGAAAGACAGCCCAACATAGATCCTTCGTAGGGCAACAGGTCACAGTCTTCCGAGTGGACATGTTCATCAGCAGGAAAAGATGGGAGCAAGAGGCAGCCGGGAGGAACGCCAGCCCCAGCATCAGTCCTTGGAGATGAGGTGGGGGGAGGCTGGGCTTCCCCCAGGACAAGGGGTAGGGTCCTCAAGCCACTCTGTTCAGGTGTTAGAGGAAAGACTCCCCAAAGACAGCTACTTGAGCCTAAATGAATTGAATTTTTGTGACGCCGACACATCCCAGGTCAAGGGTGTCTCAGCAAGTTCAGAATGCAGGCTTCCCAGGTGACCTGTGAGGAGGGAGACAGCCAGCCCGGCCTTATCCTGTCCCTGCTCTCCTCCAGTCCCTGCCTCTCTGCTGCTCTCCAGGCTCCTCTGAGAAGCCCTTCCAGTCACAGCACCACCCTGTCTACTTCCCAACTTCTTTCGCAAAAGGGAGAAAGAAACTCCTATCTTTTTAAGGCTTTGTTTTTCACTTACCATCTGGGCCTAATCACCTAGATGCACACGGTCTGCACATCCACAAAATAGAAGGAAGTGTCCAGCACTATTCACTATTTGCTGAAATGGGTTCCAATGAACACCATAATTCCAGTGAGATGCTCTTATTGTGTGAAAGAAAGGGCTCCGTAGGAAACTTTGAGCAGCCCTGGCCTAGCAAAGGGAGACAGGTTCCTTTTCTGCAGGACTTGTCAGAACCTTCAGTGAGTAGCGAAGCTTTGTGATTCTCCAAGAGGAAGGCATCCTAAGGAGTGTTTTTCAAATGCACTGGACCGGGGAATCCTTTATAAGAGGTGCAAGTGAAAACAGATGTTCATGGAACATACTTTGGAAAATGCTGGACTAGGTGGCTTCTAAGTTTCCTTCTAATCTGAAATTCTAAGCACTAAATCCAGGGACCTAGCCTAGGAGGGTGACAGGAAGGAAAGTTCACTGGGGACAAAGCCAGTGTGGGGAGGCTCCCTGAAGGAGTACACCGCGTGTTTATGATGTGCATTTAACATGTCTCAGAACGCATACGTCTACCTCCAGGCCTCTGAGCACTCAGACACCTCCCATGCATGAGGCTCCACGTGGGGCTTCTTAAGGCCAAAGCGCAAGGCAAGAAGGAAAAGCATCACTGTTACAAAGCTCATGGTCAGTTTGCCTGCCTCACCGGCTTTCCCTTCAAGCTTAGCCTCCCCTTCCCCCTCCTCCTCCTCGGTCCCCACCACCCCCACCACCTTCTCCTCCCATCCCACAGAGCACAGCTTCATGGTGCCCCTGCTGCCATGTTGGTACCACATGACCTCTTCATTCCCTGGCCACAGCTGATTGGATGCCTGACCCATGAGCCTGACCAATCAGGATCTTTGTGCAGAATTTGAAGAGCAAGGCCCAGGGCCTGGGGTCTGTTTGCTGGTGGTCTCTGAAGCTGAAGGGCTCCGTAATGCCAGAGGCTGGAGCAGCTGCCGGGGAGTCCGTGTGGGCTGATGAACAAGCAGAAAGAAGCAGGAGTAGAAGCAGTCAGAGACGGGCAGAGACAGTCAACCAGGTGGAGAGAGATGCACAGACAGACAGACACACAGACCGTCTTGGTCCCTGATACTACCTGTTCCCAGCTCCTAGCCTTGTTAGTTCTGCCTTGTATGCTCTGTTCTGATCTTGGGTCCCTGAGAGACCCTTGGTCCCTCTGTTTTAGGCTGGGGTCAAAGAACCAAGATGAAGGTTCCCTGGAATTTAATAGGCATATGAATCCCCTGGGATCGTGTTAAAATGCAGTCTGGGGCGGGACCTGAGAATCTGCATTTCTAACAACCTCCCAGATTAGACTGATGCTCCTGGTCTGTAGACTGCATTCGAGGCTCTAGAAAGTGAAGGCTTCTCAGCAGCTACTAGGGTTATAGAACTTGCTTCTTCATTGAGTAAGTAGCAGTACTGGGCAGGAGAAGGAGAGACAGACGTCAGGGAGGAGGCACCTGAGAAATAAAGGTGTTCTCTTTTATTAATTAAGTCATTCAACAAAGATTTGTTGAGGGCCTAATTTACACTACGCTGTTATGTTAACAAAACAGACAAAAATAAGTTAGTGAAATATACGGTGTGTCTATGGGAAAAATCACGTAAGAAAGAGGGAGATGAAACACCAGGGGAGGGGTTGCAATTTTAGGTAGAGGGGTCAGAGGGTAGCCTCTGAGCAAAAATGTGAAAATGAGGAAAGGAACCATAAGGATGCCAGGGGAAAGCAGGTCCAAGCAGGGGGAGCAGCAAGTGCAAAGGTCCTGAGGTGGGGACATGCCAGGATTATTTTGGGAAGAAGGAGGCCAGTGGCTCTGAAGCAGAGAAAGTGAGGGGGAGGGGAAGATGAGGTTGGGAAGTGACAAGGTAGATCATAAGAACCCTGTGGGCCTTGGCCAGGGCCTCAGCTTTACTGGAGGGAGATAGGCGCCATTAGAGGATTGTGACCGGGAGTGAAGGGGCTGCTGGGTTGAGAGCAGAGTGTGGATGTGGGGCTGGTGGCAGGAGACCAGGCAGAGGCGAGGAGACCAGCCAAGAGGAGATGGCAGCAGTCCTGGCAAGACGTGATGGTGGCTTAGACCAGGGTGATGGCAGTGGAGGGGGTGAGAGGTCGGAGGCTGAATGCATTTGGAAGTTAGTGGCAACAAGTAGCTAATACACTGGCATGGGGTGGGAGAGAAAGAGCAGAGTTAAGGAAGTTGCCAAAATCATTGGCCTGAGCCACCGGGAGAAAGAAGCTGCTATTAACTGAGATGATGAAGCCTGTGCGGGGAACTGTCTGCAGGGCAGGGAAGCTCAGGGCTCTGTTGGAACACGTTATTTTGAGAGGCTTTTTGGGTATCCGGGCAGCCAGATCAAGGAGGCAGTTGGATCTATGCGCCTGGAGTTCAGAGGCTGCAGGCTGGAGAGCTGCACCTGGGTGTCCTAAACCTCGAGAGGGAATTTAAAGCCTGCCATTGGATGAGATCCCGTGAGGAGAATGAGTGCAGACAGAGAACAGAAGAGGGCCAAGGACAGAGCAAATTCAGGGACTGGCAAGTATCTGCCCATCTCCTCGGAATCTCAGTGGCTCCGCAACTTCTTGACCCCCATCCAGTTTACATGGGCTGCCCTCCTAGAAAACCTCCTGCTCAGTAAATCCTTCTCACACCTGCTCACCCCACCCCTGAAGCCCTAACCCATCCCCCCCACCCTACCCCCACCCCCGCTCCCCAGAGCAGGCAGGATTCCTGGCTCAGCATCTCAAGTCTCAAAGCAGTTCTTTGTTCAAAGCAGCCCTAGAGATAAACGAGACAATGTGCGTGAAGCGCTCCGGGCGTCCAGCTCGGGACCGGTGGATGCCAGCTGTCCCTGATGAGGCGCTTAGCGCAGGGCACCCTGCCCTCCCCAACTTAGCCATGCCTACGGCTGCCTCACACCACCGTGGGCCTGGCGCACAGCTGGGGCTTTAGAAATGTTCACCGTAGGCAAGAATGGCTGAGCGAACGGCCCGTCTGACCAGGAGCGACACTATCTCCCACGGCATCTCCCGGAGTTCTCAAAAATCCCCTCCCACATCACTTTTGTTTCTTCTGACTCGGTGCCCAAGAGAAGGTCGCTGCCTCTCTATTGCTCCAACAGCTTTTACCCCCATCACACCAACCCCCAGCCAAGGCAGAAAGGGCCACGGAGGTGCTCAGACACCCCACCACCATCATCCCATCTCTCTGAAACCACTGGGATGAGTGTTTTCTTCTCCACAGAACGGAGAATTCTCCATCTGCATCTTCCAACAGAGAGCTGGGGTACATCCTCCACCTGGCGCCTCTTTTAACATCATTGTCTGCGGACTTCTCTGGGTGACAAGTATCTTTGTACTGAGCCCCCCTCCTCGGCCCCTCCCTCTCTCCCTGGGTTCTGATTCTTTCTCACAGGCTTCCGTCTGCACAAAGGGACCATTGAGAGGCAGGCCATGGGACGCCGCCTTTGATCTGGGGTTCTAATAACGTGTGTATGTTTGTGTCCCAAAACAATGCAGCAGCCTTGCTGGATGGATGGAGCCGGGGTGGGGGCGGGGGGCGCGGGGAGCAGAGGAAGGGAAAGTCAGCAGGATGGTTACAGTGGAGGCTTGGCCGTGAGCATCAGCACGTTGGCTGGCACATTCGGAGAGAACCTCTGCTGAGTCTGTCTGGTGAGGTACACTTGTTACACGGACAAAAGCCCTGGCACGGCCATGATTTGCCAAACCCAGACCTGAGAGGTCACCGGGACCGCCCAGGAGCTCCACAGAGCTAGCGGCCACAGGTACACCAGGGGAAGGTCAGGAAACACAAAGGAGGGGTTTGGACAGGTAAAGCTGGTGGCATCTGCCTAGTCTGAAGGGCCAGCTGCAGCTCAACGCCAGCCCAAGGGCCCATAGTTGCTGGAGCTTTTGATTTTTTCAGGAGTAGCTGCAAATCCAGGTTTCTAAGTGAAATCTCCAAATTTTAAAATATCGGCAGCTAACTTAAAATTTTTTAAGTCATAGTGTAGGCCAAATGAAACATGTGTTCCTCCTAGGATCCAGCCCCTGGGCACCAGTTTCACCCTCTGCTTAGGTGGATTCATCCAGAGAAAATGTACATTGGAGACAGGCAAGGTGGGGGGAAGGCAATAACTCAGACCAGGCCCAGGCTCTCTCCAAAAGGGGAAAAGAGGGGAGATGAAGGCAGAGTAGTGCCTCCTGCCCCAGTGTCCCCCAAACACCCTCTCTGCCATCAGCATTATTCCTCCAATCTCTCGTCACATGGGTACCAAGTCCCTCCAATGTGCCAGGACTGGGCTGGGTGCAGGGGATACAGGAACGGATCAGAAAGGACTCTATAAGTCCAGGCAAGCAGGCAGAAGTATGGCAAGCTAGGCTGTGCTGAGGGCTCACTATTGCCAGGCTCTGTGTGAAGGGCTGTATGCATTTTGTTACCTCACAGAATCCTTACAACCCCCTGGGGAAGAGGGACCTATGATTATCATCCCCGCTTTATAGATGAGGAAATGAGCTCAAGAAGAATAACAGAACTTCTCAACAAAGTGACAGAGACTAGGTTCCCCACTGCCTGCCAGCTGAGCCCTTGCCTGTGGCCACTACTATACACTGACCTGCAAGATGGATCACCCAGGTTTATGCCACATAACTCTTGGTGTTGTGCAGTGTGTAACCTGTGCAACTGTACATGCCAACCCTGTAGTAGAACAGACAAATTACAACAAATTAAGTGTTCATCAAAGTATATATAAAGCCCAAGAATGCTGAGGCTGGGGCCTCCCCTGAGAACCTCTTCCCAGCACAAATATTGCTCCTTGAGAAGAAAAAATTCCCTCCTTTGCCCAGACTTTCCACCTTCCATGGGTACCTGAAAGAAGCAAAGCAGAACATTAGCACTTCCTGGCTCCAATATTTGCCCTCAGTTTTCTCATCTGTAAATGGAGATTATAGCTAGGAAGTAATTCTAACATCCCTGAAACAACTGGAGAGGAATTCTAGGCTAAACAAGGTAGCTCTGCCTTCTTCACCTGCCAGGTGGGTAACCTTGACCTGCTACTTACCCTTACTTCCTCCATCTATAAAATGGCAGACAGCACCCGGCTCAGGGTGGGCTCTCGGTAAGCCATCATTAATGTTGTCTAACTGTTGTCATCATCATCATCTCTGTGACCTTCCACCACCGGGACCATGCTCCGGAGGGGCCATGCCCCGCTCCTGCATAAAAGCATCCCATGGTTCCTGCTCCCATCAGACATCAGACCAACTCTTTCCAAGAACTCACTGGGCTGCACAGCACAGCTGGTCTTTCACATTTGCAACATAGGAGTAATGTGACGGAGCTCCCAGACAGGGTGAAGTGGGATTGGGCCCGCCGTGTCAGCTGCCCTCCAACCTGGGGTGCACTTCCCCTGAGCAGGGGGGCTGGGGCCAGGGCTGAGGCTCCTCCATCCATTGCCTTGGATTTCTCCAGGGAGGACGCTGGGGAGGAGGGCTGGTCAAAACCCTTTATCCAAGGTTGGCAGGTCAGGCCACTGGCCTCAGAAAGAAAAGGAGAGAGGAGGGAAAGGCTGAAAATTGGGCCCAGAAACCCCTCACCCTCTGCTCCCTGCTCCTCCCCTAAACCCTTAACCTCCCTCTTTGTAGGAGGATGCTCTCAGGGGCCCAAATGGTTCAGGCAACATGCAGAGGACTAGTAAACCTTTAAAAAGCTCTCCGGCCTCACTAAAATCCAGGAGAATGGGAGCTAAACAGCAATCAAATATCTTCAAAGAGATTTGAACAGAGGAGAGCTGTCGTCCTTCTCAAACCCGGTGCCCCCTTTATACAAGTCAGCATTTTAATGCACATGTAATATTCTGAATATCTCTAACTTCAGATGAAAATCATTCAGCTTTCAAAAAATTTTAAATGCCAAAATGATGCCAGCTTTTCTGTTCTTAAAAATTAGGAATATGTGCCGGCATGTCAGAAGCAAGTGATGGGATGCCCACTCTCCCCCTCATCTGCCCAGGCCTCCCTGAGCTCCAGCCTCTGGCCAGCTCCTCAGACACCCAGGTGGCCTCCCGACTCTGTCCTCTCGCTGCTGCCCCACTCACTGCTCTCCCCACTCCGGCCACCTGCTCATCCTTCAGCCCCAGCCTGGATGTCACCTCTTCCTCTATAAACCAGCAGTCCTTCTCCTGTCTTAGTCCCCAACTGGAGCCCTGGGGAGTTCGTTCCTTCAACCCAAGTGGCTTAATAACACACTTACTCATCCCCAACTCTCACAGCCCCCAGATGGAATTCTGGGGCCAGCTGTTAACATACTAATCAGAAAGGAAGTGCCGAGGCTGGGGCTCGCAGGATGACCAAGAATGGGGATCCACCCCACGTTTAAGTGGCTACCCTCTGAAGATGAGTCCCAAACCAGCTCCTGGCCAGAGGACCAACTCCATGCAGCCTGTGGAACCCGTGTGGTGACAGGGTGTCTGCACTGACCACCCCACCCACCATACACTAGATGCTAAGTTCAAGGTGATCCACTGAGGGGGCTGTCATCTGGCTGCCCTACACCCAGTGCAGTTCAGGCACCATGCTGGGTGCTCTAGGCAGTGCTGAGACAAACCCAACCTTGGGAGATGAGTACACAATAGCATGGATGGAGGTGAATCATGAGCTAAGCTATGGGAAGGCTTAGCACAGAGCCTGGCAAATTGCAGACATGCGGTACACAGGATCTCATCATTGTTATTATAAGAACTCCAAAAAATAATGTTTTCTTTAGGACTTTCTGGTTGTAAGTGACAGGGACAGAAACCCACTAAAACTAATCCAAGCAAAAAGGAACATTATGGGCTCACATAACCCAGGTTCTGGGAGGACAGATCATGGGCAGCTTCAATTTATAACCTGACAACATTGGGTTGAGAGTAAAAAAAGAATTATTCTCCCCCCGCTCAGATGAGAAAAATCCTGGGGAAGGACCCTGATTGGTCTAGCTTGGGTCATGTACACATTCCTGGACCAATCACTAGAGGAGTTTGGTGGGTCCAACTTGCGTCCAATGGCCAACTTCTTGGCCAAATGGAGTTGATTGGCAGCTCCATCTCCATGAGAATAGTGGATGAGAAGGAGCAAGTTCCCTAAAGGAAGGGGGAAAAGGGGACATTATCTTACCTGAGGAAGTCAGAATGTCCTCAGAACTCCACCCTTCCAATACATGAACTCAGGGCCTGTCAAAGAGGTGTTATCCTCACTTTATGGATGGGGAAGGTAAGTCTCAAATCTATGAAATAACTTGCCCAAGGTCACATGATCTGTAAGTGGTGGCCCAGGGACTCAGTCTAGGAACGTCCGCCTCCATAGTTTTCCTCACATCTAATCCCTTTCTTTCTTCAGGAAGAAGAGAAAGATTGACCACGCACAGGCACTCACGTTTCCCCAACGTAGTTGGCTGCCTGCCTGGGCTAGCCCAGCTGTGTCCAGAGCCAAGTTCGATCTTTGGAAATGTTTTTAATTGGGTGGACTCGACCTCTTGAAATTGACCCCTGGGAAAGCAAGAGGGAAGACAGTAGAGACACAGGAATGAGAGACCGAGCAAATTGAAGAGCAGGTTAGCAGCTGTCCTTGACCTTGAAACAGGTGACTTGGAGACCAGAATCCTCAGGTCTAAAGGAAAGCTGGTTTGGTGAGGGAACCAGAGGGGAAAAAAATACTTTAGTGAAAAAAGGATAGAAAAATATATATCATACCTGACCCAGGGCTGCCCTCTGAGGCCTGTTCTCAATGTTGAGAAAGAGGATTTTTGGATTCTCTCCTGTTGAGTAGGACCATGAGCCCTCCCTCTCCAGATGAGCGTGGGCCTCCAAAGGTGGAGGAAAATGATGAAGTGGACGTTGCCATCAAGACTGATCACCTGGGTCGACTGACACCCCTGGGAGGAAGCCAGGTGCCACCCTTGAGGGCAAATAATTCAGTTTCTGATGATATAGGCAAGAAATTTACTTTTCAGAATAATCAGAGGCCAGTCTCTGTCCCGCTTCCTGACCTGCTCACACTACATCTTAGTCTGGTTTCTGCAACCCTCTTCTCCCAGGAGCATCCAGTACTTTTTCTTTCCTACGTTTTTGCTATCCAAACTTACCTCTCCTGTGGCCTCTTCATTTACTGCTCTACCAGGAGCCCGGCTAATCTATCTGATGCCTCTGGAATGAGTGTAGTTGTCCTGGGTAAAAGTGCCAATCGCCTTTCCTCCCCAGGGGACACAGTTAATACATGACAGAGGGATTGTTCCCTAGGCTGGCCCTAGGGTTTAAAGGGGCCACCCCAATAAATCCTCATTGCCAGGATTTCTGGGCATCCCAAGTCTTCCTTCCATGACCAATGAGGTGCTAGCTCCTGTCCATTCTTTTGAATTCTCCCTTAGATCTGCACCCCCTCCCTCCACACTGCCACTGTCCGGGTGTGACTGATTAAAGATGGCCACACATGATTTTCACTCTCCCTACGGAGCACAGGTGTTTATTTTCCTCCTTGAGTCTGGGCTGGCCCTGTGACTGTTGAACCAATGGAGTGTGGGAGAAGTGAGCCTTGCAAGTGCTGGGCCTAGACTTTAAGAGGACAGGCAGCTTTTCTTTTTCCCACTTGGAATGCTCACTTCTGCAACATTCCCTCCCAGAACCCATTTGCAATGCTGGAAGCCCAAGCCGTATGGAGGGGTCATGTATCTCTGCAAGTCAGCAGCGCCAGCTCAGCTTCGAGCGGACAGCCGGCAACAACTACCAGCCATGGGAGTGCGCCATCTTGGACGTCTAGCATGAAAGAGTCCCCAGATGACAGCAGTCCCAGTCGACATCACATGAGCAGAAGAGCTACCCCACTGAGCCCATTCAACCCTCAAAATCACAAGAGATAATAAAATGGTTGTTTTAAGTCACTGAGTTTTCTGGTGGTTTGTTTCACAGCAATAAGTACCTGAACCCCAGGCTCAAGCTTTCATCTTTCCTGTTGGAATTGTTTGCTAACTAACTGATCTCGCAGCCTCCACACCCATCTATTTCCCAAGGCTATTTTCCAGACCCAGGACTGAGGGTGTCATTCTTCTGCTCAGAAGCCTTCAACGGCTTCTCGCTGGCCATAACAATAGCACTTAGCCCTAGGGAGTGCATGTCAGAATTACCAGGGCATCTTTATCAAAATACAGATATTTCATTCAAAGGCTTGGAATCAGGGTATCAGATGGTGAAAAAACACCCCTGGTGTGGTAGACTAAATTATTTGCCAATGATTCTTCCTTGCCTACCTGTACCATGAGTCCCAGAGAGCAGAGGGAATGCTCCCACACCAGTGGACTTGGCCATGTTTTTTATTTTGCCCAATTGAATATGGACAGAAGCAACACTGTGCCAGTTCCAAGACAAGGCCTTGAGAGGCACTGCATATTTCCACTCCTCCCTCTTGTACTCTTGCCATTCCCCATGAAAGAGTATGCCCCAGATAGCTGCTACCCGTTCAGCCTGGGCCCCCAAATGAGAGACGTACGGAACAGACCTGAATGCAACCCCCAGTGTGGACTCAAGCTCAGCGAATTCCAATCAAGTTCATCAGAGTCACCCCAGCTGATTTGCAGACCTGTAGTGAGAAAAATAAATCTTTGTTGTTGTATGCCTCAGGGGTCACTTGTTACACAGCTTTATTGCAGTAATAGCTAACTAATACATCAGGTGATTCTGAAGTACACCCCTGGTTAAGAACCACTGGCCAGAAGGATAAAGTCACAAATGTTTAGCCTGGTATTCAAGACCTTCCTTGGTCTGACTCCCAATTATCTCTCTGGCCTCATCTCCCAGCTTCCTCTTCTGAACCAGTCAAGACTCTGGGTGCTAAAACAGAATCCAATCCTGATGAACCCTAACAGTAAAGGGACTCAGAGGTACCTGTAAAATCAGATTGAGAAAATGGGCAGAAAGCAAGAAAATCAGGCAGCTTGGGCCAAGGTCAGAAGAGGCATAGTTAAAATGGGAACACCACCGGTTACCTGGACTCTGGGCACTAGATCTTTAAGCCACTGCTTGCAGAGGGGGAATCTTTGGCTCTCCTGCTTCTTTAGAGAGGGAAGCACCCCGCTGGTGCAGCCACACCCTAGCTGCTACTAGAGAAAGAACAGGTGGGACACCTAAAGAAGACAAGGTCAGATTCTAGGCATCCAAATCCCCACAGACATCCCCTGAACCTCCACGCTCCCTGTGAATAAGATACGAGTTCACATTTGCAAAGCTCTTGAATTTTTCTAGCATATAGTAACTGCCACATGAATGTTTCTCAAATAAATATTGAAAGATATAACTTCTAGGCCATGGGCTAAATCAGGCCTTTTTGATTGCCTTCTCCCAGTTCAGTAAGTTCAGATACTTTCAAGCCTATCTCAGAAGCCACCCTTGCCTGAGGCCTTCCCTAAGCCCCAGGTGGGAAGTGGCATCTCTTTCCTCAGCATCCCAACCCACTTGATCTGCCCTTCTGTTCTGATGTTGGGCAGGACCTGAAGTTGCCTGTGACCTTGTGAGGCCTGAGGTCTTCCCGGGCACTGAGGCCGGTGCCTGGTGCCTGGTGGGTGCTGAGGAAGTACTGGGAGAATGCCTGAGCAAGGGAGCCTTTTGCCAACTGTGAGAGCCCCAACTGCCTCTACACCCTCAACATGTGAGCAAGCAGGAACACCATTTGAGCTTGGGCTAATATACGTATGCAGCCTGGCCCAGCCCAGGGCTTGCTAGTGAAATGCCACAGTGCAGTAGACCTCTGGGTCTAAATCCTTAATTCCTCAGGCTGGGATTTCAAACGAGTACTGCTAGCTTTTGAGCTGAGCACGGGGAGCCTCCCACTTGGAAGGGCTTTGCAAATCGGCAGCTCCAAGAGGAGAGTCCTGGAGCCACAGGGTGGGCAAGCTCTGACCCAGAGGCAACCAGAGACCTCGGCCAATGTCCGTCAGTCTGGGAGTATCACTACCCCAGCTCACGCAGCTCATATGACTACAGATCTCCTCTGTGGGAGTGGGCCCAAATTACCCTCTGGAGGACTTTGTTTGATATCACATCTTTGCTAGATAATATGGCCTGGCTTGGGTATCTGTGCCCTGATGCCTTCCCTTCCTGGCCTCACCTGCCTAACCCCCTACACATTTCCTTCTTTTAAAAATCTGCTTCTGGGAACCCGACCTAAGAGAGAAGAGAGGGAGGGAAATTAAAACAATGAAAAGCAGAATGCTCACTCTACTTCAAGATCTTCTCGTGAATTATCTTTTAACTCTCTCAACTACCTTGCAAGGAATCTTTGTCCCCATTTTAAAGATGAAGAAATTGAGTCTCAGAGAAGTTAAGTAACTTGCCCAAGGTTATATAATTAATAAGTGTTGAGCAAGGTTTTCTAACTGCTATATGTACTGCCTTCCATTAGAAAGATGCCATCAGTAGGGTCTAGACACATACCTATAAGTTAAACTTGAGAAAAAAAAAGCCATAACCAATCCATTAAACAAACATGGATAATAGGGCACATCTATGGGAGATGGAAGTTGTGATGGTGATTGCTTTTGTCTGTCAGGCATAGCTCCCCCTCTTCACCCCATCTTTTTCTGGTACCAGATAGAGGTGGGCATACAATCAGAATTCCTTTCCCCAGACCTGGCCCTTGAACTCAGGGGTGGGAGGTGACTGCAGAAGAAACATCAGGTGACAGACACTCCTGTTGCTGACATCCTCTGAGATAGAACTTCCAGATCCAGCTGTTCAACCCCATCTTCAATCCTCTGAGAATACCCCGAGATTATTCCGATAAAAGTCCCCAAAAGGCTCAGGTTAGACGGAGCCCATTGCGCCATTTTGTCAACAAGACACCTGGAGTGACATAGAAGTTGGTACCAAGAATGGGGTGTTGAAAGTGACCTAGTTTAATTTCCATTAAAATATGGAATTGGGGGCTTCCCTGGTGGCGCAGTGGTTGAGAGTCCGCCTGCCGATGCAGGGGACACGGGTTCGTGCCCCGGTCCGGGAGGATCCCACATGCCGCGGAGCGGCTGGGCCCGTGAGTCACGGCCGCTGAGCCTGCGCGTCTGGAGCCTGTGCTCCGCCACGGGAGAGGCCACAGCAGTGAGAGGCCCGCGTACCGCAAAAAAAAAAAAAAAATGGAATTGGTAAAAGTATACAAGCCAATAAATGCCCCTTCGTTATGTAAGCAAGTATGAGTGAAATTTTTGCACTTGCAGCCAAGCAGATCTTGAGAGATGTGAGAAACAGGATGGGAAACCCCTTCCGTGGATGACCTTTCTTCAGCTCCATCTCTCTGCTCGTTCTTTTTGATTGTGTGCTACAGGTTTACTTCATTCCTTTCCTATTTAAAGTATGTCAGTGCTTTGCAAGGTAACACAGAACAAGGAATCAGGTGGTCAGCTCAGGTAGGGAGTCACCTGATGTGTCCAGGAGGGAACAGAAAGAACTGAGTGGCTCCGCAGGAAAGCCACGAGCCAGGAGGAGGACAGTTGGTTCTAGTGACACCCTTGACTTGCTGTGAGTCACTGGGCAAGAGTCTTCCCCCTCTGGGGCTCAGCTCCCCTTTTATAGACTGGGGGGTATCTCTGAGGTCTCTTCTAAATCCAACAGGTTCAGATGTTTGGGGCAAACATGAATGCACCTGGCCTAGATCACGTGAACAGCCTGACAAGGTAAGGAGAGTCAGTAATGCCAGTGTGCTGTGTCGACATAGGCCTCTCTGGGCTTTCACCTGAGAATCTCTTCGTGTCTGAGAGCCTATACGTGCCACATTCTTGCTTTTCCCACATTCTTCTCTCCTGATCCTACACCATTCCCACTGTAGCAGAAAGAGTTATCTCTACTCCAGTATCCACTCTCCCTTACTTGCTTTAGTAAGAGAATGGCCGCACAGCTCCAGACACCATTTTCCCACCTCCCTTGCAGCTAAGCATGGCCCTGTGTGAGCAGCACGTGAGCAGAGGGGATGTGTGTTTGCCCTTCACCTTGTCCTTCCCTCTTTTTGCAGGTTGGAACATAGACATGGGGTAGAGATCCAGCTTCAGCCATGGGGATGGGCAGAGAACAAGATGGAAGTTGCTTAGGCCCCTGACCCACTTCATGGAGAGCAATTGTCCTCCACTCCCAGACCACCTCCTAACCTGAGTTTTACCTGAGACAAATAACCTTCTACCTAGTTTAAGTTGCCATATATGGAGGCGCTGTTCTTACAGCCGCGTACCTGTGCCCTAACTGACAGCTCCTCCAGTTCATACCAAATCCTCAGACACTTTGCCAGCCATGGCCTGGGAGCTAATCCCCACCAAAAAGAGAGGAAAAGAAGGAGAGAACTGGGGGCAGGGAAGAGGGAAGGCTAGCATGTATTGCATACCCACTCTGGTCCAGGCGTCCATTATCTTGAAAGCTTGAATTACATCACTGACAACAAATACTGTCCATTTTTTTTCCTTGAAGTGACAGGCACGCTTCCTTCCTTTTGGGAAAATGTCTCCAATACTCAAGTCTGAATAACCATAATTTCTCTCTTAGTCGTTTTTTCCCAAGTAAAAATGGAGTTCAGTTAGATCAGCTCACAATTCAAACCATTGCCCCAGTACTTCTTTTCAAGACAACTACTGTACTTCAGCAGGAGAAATGCTTTATGCATTTGGTCACACAGAACATGAAAATGGCTTGTACTCAAGGGTCAAGAAATTAACAAATCAATCAAGTTTCCTGCTTCAGGGACATTCTTACATGATGACTGTCTCTTCTTCTGTTTTTTTTCTGTTTGTTTGTTTTACCATGAGTGCATCACAGCCTGATTCATGCTCCAGCGCCAGGAGGTTTACCCACCCTTGCTCTTGCACAACCGGTGCAAATGTCCACCCAGTTAAAAGGGCAAATAGCATCTCAGTATTCTTATGAAAATGGTTCTGACCCTGTAGACTCCTTGACAGGGACCCAGGCATTCTCAGACCACACTTTGATACGCACTGCCTGTCACTCTTCACTTTCACTGGCTTTTTCCATAAGCATACAAACGTGCACGCGTGCGCTCACACACACACACACTCACAGCTTCTATCATTTGATTTTTAAAAGGGCGTTTGAATATCAAAAAGAAGAAGGACGTCATCTCAGAGGAAAGGCTAGCCCAGTAAACTCCATGCATTTAGGTTTACACCAGCTCACTGCGCTGTCCTTTTCTGGTTTTGCCAAGGCCAGGGGGCAGATGTTGGCATAGGAGACGGGTGTTCAGAAACCGCCTCCAGCCTGACACACCCCTTCTCGTACAGATGAGAGAAATTACGCCCCAGAGGACTGAGTGCTAGCAGGGGCACAGCTAAGCGTGGTTCAATGGGGCTGGACCCTGGGTTGGCCTCCAGACAGGCACCAACGGGCAGGAGGACCCCAGGTAAGATTTTACACGCGCCCCATCCCTCCCGGGAGATCTGGGAGCAGAATAGCCCTCCTGGAAGCCCCCAGTGAGGCATGTGTGGAAGTGGGTTGTGTCTGAAGGGGGTGAAGATCTCACTCCCATCACGAGCCTCCTGGAGAGTCGGTTTGAGTTGTTAACTGGCTGACACTGCTTGGCCCTTGCCCGTCTCCTTTCCCCACCCCCCTACCCCCCCACTCCAGAATCCACTGTCACTTTGTATGAGTCGCACGGACTCACACACCGACTCGTGCACACGGCACATGTATGTGTCACGTGCCTCCACCTCACACTCACGTACTCCCCACTCTACCACCTCCACCCCTAATCACGTTACTTACCTCCTCTCTCCGCATCAGGCCCACAGCCCTGTCCTCACTACTCCCCCATTTGCCTCCTGGGAACACACAGGAAGACCATGGCCTGGGGGTCAGGGCAGCCACCCTAAACCAGTCCCTTCCCCTCCCCAGGCCTCAGCTTCCCAGCTGTAAGGAAGGAGAGGAGGATTGGAGAAGATACACCATCCCTAAAGACCCTGCCAGTTCCAATAACCACACTGGTCTACGAATGGAAGAAGGGCATTTTGAAAGCCACCCAAGCAGCCCAGGGAGGTTTAGGGAGAAGGAGGCCTCTGGGAGGCAAGATGGGAGGGGGGTGTCAACCGGGAGGTATGGGCGGCTGGGACCACCCAGGATCGAGGCTCTGGGATGGGATGTGAGGGTAACGGGGAGCACTTGCAGGCCTGAGGGGTGGGATGGGGAAAGCACAACAACCAGGGGGGCGGGGGTACAGTTTAGGGGGTGCTAAGGTCTCATGAGTGGATGGTGAAATTGGATTGACCCTCAGAAGTCCCCACAGTGGCACAGAGACTGGCTCAAGTCTCTCCCTGTGCACAACCCTTTCCGCCAGCAATGCCAAGCCAGCGAGCACAGGGACAAACGTCCACCTCTTTTTTAGAGAGTTGGCTTCTGCGGGCAGTGGCGGTGGTGAGCTGCGTGTGTCACCTTGACGGGGCTCCAGGGTGTGCAGACACTTGGTCACACCCTAGCTTGGGTGTGTCTGCGTGGAACTTTCTGCATGAGATTAACATCTGAATCGGGGTGGGGGGACCGAGTAAGGCAGATTGCCCTGCCTAGTGCGGGTGGGAATGCCAGGTGGAATTTGCCGGCAAAGGAGCCTTATGCACCCAGAATCCTGGAAAGGGCAGAGACCCTCTTCACTGTGCTTTGAGTCTGCCTGGCTTTACGCTCAGCAACGCGCCGGCGTGTGAGTGGGCAGAGGTATGACTTTGTGAACCTAAGTCAAAAGTTTGATGGATTTTCAAAGTCTGTGACCCACGTGAAGAAAAACACACATGTGTGTCTTTCAGAAGCTGCCTCCAGAGTGACCTCCTGGATTTGCTTGTGCTTGCTCAGAGAGAAACTGGCTTGGCCACACAGGCTCAAAAATCCCCTCTGTTTCAAGAGCTAGATCAGAGTCACAACTCCAGAACTGCCTCCCTGGAGCCCTCTCCCTCCTCCACCACCAGGAGGATGGGAGACAGCTGCCTTAAACTCTTAAAGAGCTGCTTTTCGTGTCATGGAGGAAACAGGAACAAGGTTAATATCCCCATTACATCTACTCACCGGTAATGGAGTGGATATCAAGTCATACCAAATTAGTTGAAGTTAATAATTAGAAACTGAAAAAGGAAAATTAAAGCTAAAGGAATTCCATGTCAAGGAATTCTATTTTATATACTATAGATAAATCTAGACTGTCTTTGGGCATTTTCCCCAGAAGTAGGACCTTCTTTCAGGGAGGGAGGGGGAGAGGGACAGAGCAGGGAGAGGCACGCTTCATGGCTTGGGTGCCAAGAAGGAGGAAGACCCCTCACCCCAGGAAGTTCCTGCCCAGGGGTCCCTGCCCACATGGAAGGGAGAAACCTGGTCTAGGAAAGAAGAAATATTCTCCCCAAGGCTTTCTCAGGTGAATGGAATCACCAATTTAAAAGGGGGAAAAAACCAAGACCAGAAAATCAGACCAAGTAGCCAGACGCAAGGTAGTAATTATGACAAGATGGTGGAGTGAGTAACATCAAAGACTTTGAGGGTCCAGCTCCTTGAGTTCAAATACCCGCAACTCTATTTGCTAAATGTCCCCTGCCTCAGCTTCCTCATTTATATATAAAATGAAGATGATAATCATAGTAACCATATCGTCAGGATGTGTAAGGATTCAGTGGGTTCACACGCATAGAGCCCTAGAATAGTGTCTACTAAATAAATACCTATTCCAGGCTGTCATCTTCAGTGTCATATCCTGATGTGGTAACATAAGGACTTCAAGGGTCTGGAGGACCCGCACTCCCACCTCAGTCATCTTGCTTGGGGGATACCATTCAACCCCTCTGAGCCTCAGCTCCCTCATTTGAGAATCAAAATGACTGCTTTGCAGCATTATCATGAAGAAAAATGGAATGATGGGAACAGGCAATCCCTAGACTGTAAATGGCATCCCTAGGATTGTGCAGTGCACAATCTGAACAACCGTCTGCAGCAGCCCTGATGATGAACGTAAAACAGTTGGCACGCAGGAGATACCACCCATGTGCCTCCGTCTGGGTAAGCTTACCTACCGAACCATCAGCCTGAACTCAAAATCGTTCCTGTGCACCTCCCTCCGTAATGAGTATGGCGGATGCCAACGCTGAGGAAGAACGGCCATCTCCAGTCTGTGAGGGTTCCTGCCCTCAAGGAACAAACGTTTCTAGCAGGAAATAGCCCAAGTCCTGCTGTAACGCAGAACCAAACTCCATGGGTCAGGCCCCACAGAGCGAAGCAACCCACAGCAGGTGAGGGGGACAAGGCTGGGACAGCAGAGGTGTCTTCTCTACAGGAAGGTCACCAGGGAAGGTCTGGACTCCCACGCTTTGACAGAAGGAAGGCGGTCACTTGGGTGGAAGGGGCAGCGTCTGCAAAGGTGAGGAGGGGCATGCTTCAGAAAATAGACTCCTCTGGGTGCCCTTCCATACGCACCCAGGAGTGTCCACCCCACCCCGACTGGGGGTGAGGCAGAGTCCCGGGACGGGCTCTGGGCACTGGCCCCTTGTCCTGTCCTGTACCAGTCGGTTAATCCACTTCAAATGGGACAGCTCAGGGAGAATCCCGAGTGACACCATTGTTCTATTACCCTTCATTACCGCCACTTAGATCTTTTATTTTATTACAAACATTCTTTAGCCCAGTCACGGGCTGATCTCCTAATTGGAGCTGCTGCCTCCACCCCCGCCCAGATCAAAGCCGCCCTGTTTGTTTGTGGAGGACGGAGGATGAACCGTCTTGCCGGCCTTTGAACATGAAGGCCCCTTTGTCTTCCAGCTGAAGTCATCCCTGGCACCAGGAGGGGAGGGGGTCTGGGGAGGGGTTGCTGTAGCCTGGCCAGAGGCTTGGACCAGAGCTTGAGTGGGGGACGGCCTTCAGAATAAGACCCCAAACCTCCCTGCCTGACTCCGAGGAGGACTTTCAAACTGGCAGCCCCCGGGAAGGTCTTATTTGACCCCCATGGTGACTTTTTATTTAAATATTTAATTCAAATATTTTTTTAAATTTTAATATAGCAGATGCTTAAATATTTCTTAAAGAAATAGAGTAGTTCCCTTCTATTTCCTTTCTTTTAAAGATCAGAATACCTGGCAATACTGGGCTTCTGCAGAGGGAGTGAGCTAACCAGCTTTCTAGAGGTTTTTCCCTCATCTTAGTGGCATCCATGGGGCATTTCAGGTGACTTCTTTTTTTTTAAACTGTTGCTTTAAACTACTGTTTCCCCTGAAGTTCCTGCTTTTGTATCCCTGGGCCCACCAGAATCTAAGCCCTGTCTGTAGAGATGGTAGGGTATAGTGGGGAAACGGTTGTGCCCATTTTACAGATGGGAAAACTGAGGCCCTGTGACATTCAGATAACTGGCCTGAGGTCACTCAATGGGTAATGATAGACTTGAGAAGTAGAAATTACAAGACAAAGGGAATTAACACTTATTTGTCCTCTCTTATTTTGATATTATGGCCAATATAACTATTTTGGAAAAGAAAAGCACAATGAAAGTGTCCTCCTGTAATGTAGGGAAGCTTGAGGTTAACACTTGGGGTGTATTATTGTGCAAGGAGCTGAGTAGACATCATCTACTCTTCACGACAATCGTATGAGCTGAGTTATAGTTTCTACATTTCACAACTGAGAAAACTGAGTATTTGGAGGCTCAAGGACTTGCCCAAGGTTACCCAGTGGGTACAAGGGTTAGACCCAGGTCTGCCTGTCTGAGTGGTTCTGTTCTGGGTTCACCATTAGCTGCGTGGTTACTTCTCAGAGCCTCTGGTTCTCCTATAAAACATGGGGGCCGCCTGCACAGAGGACAGCCCTTCCACCCAGGACTGGACCTCCCTACACCCAAGGCACCCGCAGCCTTGCTTATCTCCCCCCCACTATGCCCTCCCTCGCAACAGCCAGTTGGGCCAGAAGTGGACACCTGACCTATGCTGGGCCAATCAGTTCCTTCCTCCTGGGGAGAGGAGATTGGAGTCCAGTTGTGAAAAGCTGTGCTGAGGTGACCAAAACTGGACCACAGGCAAGTAAGATGATGAAATGTCTGAAAGGAAAGAAGGATGAAGCTGATGTGCAGAAAGAAACAGATGCTGAGCCCAGATGGCCCCAGAGAGCCGAGGGAAGAGCCTCTACTCTCTGTGTACAGGTCTTGCAGCCTCACCTGCCCCTTGCCCTTTGACATCACCCTGTATCCTTCCTGCGGAGCATCATTTTATATTTAAGGTGATTTGAGAGATTATCTGTCTTTACAGGCATATAATCCCCCAGGTAAACAGAGTAAGACAGAGCTGGGTTTTAATCCTGCCTTTGCCCCTGGCCGTGTGCTTTTAGACAGGTTATTAACCTTAGTTTCTCCTATTCATAAGGCGGGAGAAATAAATTCCTACCTCATGGGGCTTTTCGGAGATTCAAAATAAATAATGTAGTTGGAGATCCTTGTACATAGGACCTGATGCAGCAGAGCCCCAGCACCTGGCCAGAGCTTTTATCATCATTGTTATATTACATTAGAAATCTTTAGTGACGAGGAGAACAAGCAGTAATTTCAACCAACTATTGACTATTCCACTTTGCAGAGTATCCACAAATTAATTTTTATTGTCCGCTGATGTCTTTCCATCATCAGTTTCTGCATATGCTCAGGAAAGACGGAATCATTTATCAGTAGCAAAACCCTACAATCGTGGAGACAGAGGTGCTTACAACTAAATCATCTAGAGCAGATGTGAATTTTACTCCATGATCTTAGATGTGTAAAAAAAAGTTCTTATTTTATTCTTCTAAAATCAAATTAAACATGATTCCAAGCACCCTCCCAGCAGCCTGACTAGAAATTTGTCCCTGGTCACTGTTGATCTGTCCCCATCCCAAGGCAGAGCTGGGCAACCCCAAAGACCCCTCAGAGGCTGCAGCTCAGATGCCTCCAGCCACACCTGGGCATGGGATCTTGGCCAAGGTCTGGCGTCTCTCAGTCCAGCAGCCCAAGCTGTGGCCATTTCCTTCGGAGGGGCTACCATACCCCTGTCCCCAGGTTCTGTCCTGTTACTTTAAGGATCTGAGAATTCCACACAGCCCTTTCCTCCCTCAGGTAATTTAATTTTCCTCTTATCACCTCTTCTCCCCAAATCAACCTCCCCCACTCGGAATCACTCTCCTCCCACTCCTTCACTGTGGAATGATCTAGGACAATTGTTCTCAAAGTGTGGTCCTAGGCCAGCAGCATCTACATCACCTGCGAATTTGATAGAAATGCAAATTCTTGGGCCCCTCCAAGTCCTGCTGAATCAGACTCTCTGGGAGTGGAGATCAGCAATTTGCGTTTCAGCAAGGCTTCCGAGTGATGCTAATGGATGCTAAAGTTTGAGAACCACTGGTCCAGTATAATCGTTACAGTGAATTAATAAGTTTAAAACCAAAACCCAAGAAAGTGGGACTGTCTTGAGACAACTTCAGGCTCTAGTCTCAGCTGCGTAGCATCCTCCCACCTGGCGAGCAAACAATAAACACCTGAGTCTTGGGCTAGGTGGGCACAAAGGACTTGCCTATCATGTATGGCAGTGTGGGTCGTGCACTGCACAACTCCAGAGGGCGCCATGCACAAAAACTGCCACCTGAATGGCAAAACATGGTGACCAAGTTGGGAACATCAAGGAACCAGGGAGCATGAGGAGGGATCTTGTAGTCACCTGAATAAGTGGGTTTTGGGGATTCCGTCCCAGGCAAGGGGTGATTGGGAAGATGAGAAGAAAAACAGTGCAAAACCTGAACTCAGCCCTAGGGGGTGCTGTCTATGTGGCCAACACATCACAGGTCAAAAAAAAGACCATGTTATTCAGAGGGTCTCAAACTCAAATACCTAGAGGAACCAGGCTGGCAAGTAAAAGAGGCAGGAGACTGAAGGATGCAGCCCATGTAAAGATGCAGGCACTACCCAGCCTCAGCCACTATTGCCTCATGGAATACAGGGCTCAACCTTGCCAGATCTTCCAATTTTTTATTAAACCGGAAATCCAACTTTTACATGAAATCTTTTTAAATATTATAAACAAATTTTGATTTTTAAAAACACTTTATATCTACCCAAATATATAAATTACTCTCAAAATCTAATTAAAAACAAATTAAACAAAAGATCTGAACACTTCACCAAAGAAGATATACAGACGGTAAATAAGCATGTGAAAAGATGTTCTACATCATTAGTCATTTGGGAAATGCAAATTAAAACCACAGTAGGATAACTCGATGCACCCACTAGAATGGATAAATAAAAAAACTGACAATACCAAGTGCTGACAAATATGTGGAGCAGCTAGAAATCTTAACACTGCTGATGGGAATGCAACGTGGTGCCACTACACTGGAAACAATTGGGCAGTTTTTATAAAGTTAAACATATTCTTACTATGCAACCCAGACATCCCACTCCTAGGTATTGCCCAGGAGAAATAAAAATTTATGTTCACACAAAACTCTGTAAGTGTATGCTTATAACAGCTTTATTTGTAATCACCCAAACTGGAAACAATCCAAATATTCCCTCAACTGGGTAATGGATAAACAAACTGTGGTATACTAATCAGCAATAAAAGGACTGACCCACCTACACATGCAACAAAATTGCTGAATCTCATACGCATTCTGCCAAGTGAAAGAGCTCCGACTCAACAGATTCCTAATGTAGGATTCCATTTCCGTGACATTTTGGAAAAGACAAAACTGTATAGGGACAGAAAACACATCAGTGGTTGCCAGGGGTTGGGGATGGGGGCAGGAATAGACTAAAATGGGCATGCGGGGGATTTTGGGGAGTGATGGAGATGATCTATGCATTGCTTATGGCGGTAGTTTGTCAAAATTCACAGAACTATATACCATATGAATTTTACTCTATGTAAATTGTATAATAAAATTATACCTTATAAAACAATATACCTTAATAAAACATGGCAAATAAAATAAAAGTCACTCTGTGGGCCAAACAAAGCAGCAGCACCACGAGTCACATCCAGCCCGTGGCCTGTCCTGGGCGTCATGGAGAACAGAAGGGGGGCCATGGAAGACCCAGCCCCTACCCTCAAGGAGCAGAGTGACAGAGGCAAGACTTTATACCATGCTCCCCAGTGACAGCCCTTTTCTCTGGTTTTCACTTAGGGTTACACGTAAGATGTCAAAAAAGAATTCCTTCCTTACGTAAAAATTTTTGGAAACTATCAGCGTCCTGAAAACAGAGGTGGACATAAGTGTGAAGACGCTGGTGTGAACCCACCTCTGCCTCTTATCCCCTATGTGACCTTTGGTCCTTCCTGGGTTTTTATGTCCACTTCTCTAAAATGGGAAATGGACGCACACCCCTTGCTGCCTGTCCCCCAGGGACCCCAGAAGACCCAGTGAGACAGGAATATGGAAGGGCTCTGGCTCTGGGAGGGATGAGATGGGCAAGGGTGTGGGGAGAAAATCATGGGGTGGGGGAGACACCAGGATGCCCATCCTCAGAAGTAACCAGAGAAATGCCTATTAAAACAGCAGGGAGGTACTGTTTTTCATCCACCCCATTGGCAAAGGTGAAAATAATACTGAGTGTTGGCTGTCGTAGTCGTGGGGATGTGAACCAGCCCAGGTGTCTTATGTTCTATCCTCAACTCAGCTGCATGTTGGAATCTCTTGGGCAGCTGCTAATCGTCCTGAAGCCCAGGTGAGACCCAGCCAACTAAGTAGAATCTCGGGGGTGGCACCAGAATCAGAATTTTTAAAATAATTTTTCAATAGGTGCTTTAAAAATGAATCAAACAAACAAATGTGTGTGTGTGTGTGTGTGTGTCTGAGACAGATAGATATATATATAAGGGAGACACATTTGATTACTTGTTACTAGAATTCCCTCCTCTTCCTCAAGGCAGAGGTCTAAGGTAGTGGATTTTAGAGAGTGTCTGGACTTCATCTTCAGGACGAATCTTGACCAGTCTAAATCCATCATGCCAATTCTGTTTCTCTCACCCATAACTGGTGTTGACCCGGCCTAGTGTCAGTTCTGGCCAGTAAGAGGGCACTCAGGCCTTGCCGAGTCAAGGTGAGAAGCAGGACAGAGTGCCAGCACAAGGCCTGGAGGACTCAGGCTACATAGATACAAAACATCCAAAGGAAAGTGATTCTGGCAAATCAGACCTCAGTTTCCTCATCTGTAAAATGGGGATACATACCATGAACATCACAGGGCTTTTGTGAGGCTTAAATGACCCTATTGTGACAGGCACATGGTTGGTGCACAGAGATGCTGATTCCCTTGCGGAGACACCCCCACGCTCAGCAGCCATTAACCCAGGTGACAAGTCACCTCGGTCCCCGGGAAGTCACTCTGCTTCTCACCCTAGCTGATCAGCCCTGCCCAGAACTGGAAGAAAGGCTTCTGTCCCAGCCATACATTTTGAAAGGGCAACCACAAAGACTGGAGGTGAGTAGGGAGGTGAGAAAAGCCAGTCCTCCACTAAGAACAGGGGAAGAACCATTGTCCCCAAGAAAAGCTGAACGGAGGAGACGGGAGGAGGAAAGAGCGTTTGTGAGGGGCCGTTAAGGACAAGTAGGAGTGTGGAGACTAGGTTTCAGAGTCAGTTATAAAGAGCATGCAAGGAAGTTCTCTTGCACACCTTAGCCCTGCGTCCTGCATCGGCTCCTTGGGGGACTGTAATTATCTCCATTTTGCAGAAAGAGAAGTTGAGGCCCCATGGTTCACACACACACCTCATAAGCCACCAACCTGGAATTCAAACCCAGATCTCCAGCATCTCCAGGCTTAACGTCCCAGCTCTGCCACTAACTCATAAGGGAGATGAGGAGAGTCCTCGTTCCTCCCTGGGGCTCAGCTTCCCCACCCTGTTGACCACTGCAAGGCTTCCCAGGTCCCAGAGCAACATGGGGTGCCAGCACCAGCTCCCCCTCCACTCCGGAGCCGGCCGCTCCAGCAAGACACCCCCAGCCATGCTTTGGTGCTGACCCCCAGCCTGCCCTGCCTGGTGCAAATGGTGGCTGGGACCCCCCACCCCTGGGAGTCACCCCAGCTCTGAGCACTCAGCTTTCTGGAAGAATGACCCCATTCTTCTGGCTCATCGCTGTTCCCAGCTACCCCAGGCCACTTCCTCCTGCCTGTCCCTGCAGACAATGCCCTGGGCCCAGGCTGGAGCCCCTGCTCCCCGCCTAGCCCTTCCCCACACCAAGGAGCACACACTCTCACTACCCCAGCCCTTCGGCACCAGGCATCTGCTGCCCTTCTGGAATCTGTGTCAGGCCGAGCAGGGGCGGGCAGGCCTCCAGCCCCAGAGGCCCAGGGCCCCTGAATGCCCTCTGGACCCCCCAGGGTCTGCCCAGGTTGCTTGGGAAACCATTTCAGGTCATTTGAGACGATTAGGATTCTTAGCTCTGTTTTGAGCTAAACAACGTGAAGAAACAAACCCCTGTCTGTCAAAGTCCTTCAGAGTCCTCCTGGGGGCCGGGAGTGGCGGCACACCTCGAGGGCTAGCTCTTCTCTGCTGCTTCTTTATTCAGCTCCACAAATATTCAGCAGGAGAGCTCCCTGCCGCGCTGGCATCGGTGTCTGGGGAAGTCAGTGGAGGACGGGTGGGCGAGCAGAAGAGAGAGGGGAGCCCCCAGAGGGAGCAAACTTAATCTCGGCACCAGGGTCCTCCCAGAGCAAAGGTGTTTGCTACCTGCCCTGCACGACCATCTACAGAACAGCCCGTTGTGTCCTCCATTTCTAAGTGGTCCTAAGGATGGAAAGGAGAGACCCCAAATCCTGGCCGTTTTCTCCTGTGGGAGCAGGGCGGGGGGAGTCGTTCTCATCATCCTTCCCTGGGCGTTCCAGTTCAGTGCCACAAGCAATTATTACTTTTAAAATTGGAGAGCAAAGGTTTACGGGCTTAAGTTTTTTCAATTTAGAGATGATTTATCAGAGGTGGCTGTAAAAGTTATTCTGCTCCTTATAAAATTCAGACAATAGTAAAACAGCAAAGAAAGTGAAACATCATTGATAATCACTGAATGAGTTGGAAGAATCTGGTCCTTCTTTTTCTGACCCACAGTGATGTAAGGCCTTGGGAATCAGACTGACTGGGGCTCAACTGTGAAGTCTCTCCTGCAGTGGGGCTCTGGGTGCCCCCACAGGCCCGGGTCTGGGCCAGTGAGAGCTGTGAGCCTTGGCTTCCCTAAGCCTGTGCTCCCTGGAACCACATTGCAGGGGAGGTAGGGAGCTCCCCGTCAGGAGAGGAATTCAGCAAATGCTGGTCTGCGTTTTCTCAGAGTGCTGGGAGGCATACGTTCGCAGACATTGGCTGTTGGGCAACAGTCAGATCTCCCCCAAACTTGGCTTATCAATTTGATGTTGCCAATTTTTTCATTTAAATCTTATGCCAAGCAAGTCCATTGAAAAGGGAAATCGGCAATTATTCATTATCGCCAGGATTTCATAAAAGAACGGACATTGAAACACCAAAAATATGAAGGACAGACTCAGAATAAAAAGCTTTATGAAGAATTCAGTATACTGCCCTCACTGGCCTTATTTGGCTGTGGGGAATTCAAACCCTAGATGAAGGCCTGCAGTTCAGAGCCAGACTAGGAGACACGGGTTCTGTCCTCTCTGTGGACCTCAGTTTTCCCAGTTGTCTAGCATTCTTCTTGCTCAAAGATTCTGAGTTCCCTTAATCCCACCCCATCCCCATCATTTCTCTCTCTTTCTCTCTCTCTCTCTCTTTTTTTTTTTTTTTTTTTTTTTTTTTTGCGGTGCGCAGGCCTCTCACTGTTGTGGCCTCTCCCGTTGCGGAGCACAGGCTCTGGACGTGCAGACTCAGTGGCCACGGCTCACGGGCCCAGCCACTCCGCGGCATGTTGGATCTTCCCAGACCGGGGCATGAACCCGCGTCCCCTGCATCGGCAGGCAGACTCTCAACCACTGCGCCACCAGGGAAGCCCCCAGTGGTCATCTTCTAACAACCCATACATAGCAGGTTGTTTGAAAATGCCAAAACCAAAGGCAGACCAGCAGAGTGACAACCTGGGAGCAGCAGCAGGGCGATGAGGCTGGGCGAGAAGGGGCAGGGAGGCCAAGCCACAGAGGCATCCAAGCTAGACAGGGAGGCGGCGGGAGTAAGAGAGAAGGTGACAAGCAAGGAAAAGGTGGAACCACTGGGGGTGAGGGTCTCTGCGGTGTTCTAGAAAGGGGCGTGATGTAGACGCGGCCATGAGAACGTTTCCAGAGGTAGAGTCGTTTCCTAGATGGTCTTTCTGAGCATAAAAGCCATGTTCTGGCAGTCAGTGGGGTTAGTTCACAGCAGGAGTCCCCCTAGGAACCCCGGATGGAGGGATAGAAGAAGGCAACAGACCCTCCAGCTTGCCCTGCCTTCCCAGCACCACGGTTTCTTCCAGAATTCCTTGGGACATGTGCTCTGAAAGTCCCCAGCTGAGGGGGGTGCTCCTCCAGGGCTGGGGTCCCGTTAGGAGAGCAAGATGGGAAGAAGGAAGGCTCCAGCACCTGCTTGTCCCTCCAGCACCCTCCTCCTCTCCTTCAGCACCCTAACACCCTCTCCTCGGGGTCTCCCCGTCTGAAAAATCCAGCCACACAAATAAGAGGTGGCAATGGGTGGTGAATTCAGGGCTGAGGTAGGTTTGGGTCATCTCATTCAAGCATTCGTCACTGCAGAAGGGAAACTGAGGCCAGAGGCATGAAGCCATCCCATGTCAACCAGTGAGTGGTGAGCTGAAACAATAACCATAATTCTATCAATAATAATCATAACAATAAAAAATGTTTGTTGAATCCCAGTCTCCTATGGTTCCAATTGGAGCCGATGGATTTTCAGGCCCTGTGGCCTGAGGCGGTGAAGGAGCCTTCCAGGTGCCTCCTGGGTCACCTCACGTGAGGCCATCACAGACATACGAAGCCTGCTGCGAGCAGACAGTCTGCATGTCTCCCGATGTGGTCATTTTTAAGCAGATTTTCTCTTCTTCCCAGCCCTTCAACCCCACCCCCATCCCTCCCAGCAAATGGATAACAGGAAACAGCCAAAGCTTCTTAACTTTTCTTTAATCTTCTCCTCTCTGGCAAACTGAAAAATCAAACGATAATTGTCTGGGTGATCTCATTATTGTCAACAAAATCCAAGCCTTGAAGTCCGAATCCACTGAAACGCTGACACATTAAACACAAAAGGAAACTGAGCTTGCATGTTGTTCAATAAATAAATAAGGCTGGCGGGAGCCCGGCGCAGACCTGGCACGAGGAGGGGCTGGGTTGGCGGAAATGTGGGCAGGCAAGGCGACCGTGGGACCTGTGAACCTCGGCCTCTGGGAAAGACTAGATCCAGGGGGTCGACGTCCCATCCTTCCTCTTTGTATCAGTCTGATCCCTGCAGGAAACAGATGGCATCCTCCAAAGGGAAAGTGGGGGGAGTTTATGACGGGGCTATTTACGGGGGAAGGGGAACCAGAAAGGTCCCGGAGACAGTGAGTGCCCGTGGGGAGTGGGTACTACCACTAGGACTGAAAGAACAAGGGGATGATGGAGCAGGTACCAGAACCCAGAGAGGGTGGCATCTGGAGAGCCACCCGGTAGGCACTGTGGCCAGGCAGGGAGAAAAGCAGGGAATGAACAGCATGACTGCTCTCTCCTGCCGCCTTCTCATCCCCTGATGGTGTCCCCCATTGGCCAAAACCAAGCAAAAGCCAGAGGGAGGCGCCGATGGAGAGATGAAGCTGCCCGAGGACAGAGCGGGATCTGGAGGGGCATATGGGCATGCCATCCACCGCGGGACACCCCTGCAGAGCGCCACACTGGGCCCCGCTCAGCCTGTGCACGCCCAGGGGTGGGAAGCTCCCCCCACCTCCGCCTGCAAGCAGCCTACACACGTGTGAACATTCCAAATCTCAGCTCCCAGCAAAACCAAGTTCTGGGATCTGGGAGCAGGTCACATACAGAATAGGGAACATAAGCCTGGCGAGGGCCAAAGCAGAGCTAGTGGGGGGACCTGCTTCGCTGGTGCATTGGTTGGTAAACACAGAAACAAAGGGATCCCCCATTTGATCTCCTTCTCTTTATGCCTCTTGGCCTTGAGTTTTCTTCCATCTTATCAGAATCCTAACAAATGCCATGACAACACCATCACTCTTATAGAAAATGGGGTACTTTGGGGGAAAGAAGTGAGTGGAGGAGCCTTTTCCCCTGCTCCCTCCTATCTGTAATGTTGTGGGTTTGCAGGGACAGACCAGGCTGGAGGGGGTGTCTGGGCGAGCACTGCCTGCATACAGGGCTGGCTGGGAGCTGCTGTGGACTTGGGGCCCTCACACCTCCCTTTCTCTCTGGGCCTGAGGCCGCTATGGAGCGGCCGTGGGAGGGAAAAAGCATCAGGAGACCTGCCTTCTCACCTGCCTCTGCTGCTTCCTGGTTCTGTGGCCCTGAACAAACCCTTCCCCTCTCTGGCGCTCAGTTTCCCCACATAAGGAAGGGAGACTTTGATTCTGATCTCGGCCCACCCAAGACCCCAACATGGAGAATAGCCCCCTCCACTCTACACAATCCCTCCCTCCTTCCCCAACTCCCTTCTAACCAAAAGGGGCAACTCGTTGCTTCTACACTACAGAAAAGTTAACTCTTATTTTTTATTTGTAAGAAATCCCCATGAACACTCTGGATTTTTGCTAAGAGCCTCTCGGGTGTTGTCACATTTGGTGTTTTGCCAAAAACTTCCTCTGTTTTGCTGTTCAGCCATAGCGTGAGTAGACGGGATGAGGGAGGACCCCGGCGTCCCTGTCCCACTCCGCAAGCCAGAGACTGTCTCAGGCCTCTGTCATCCCTCCCTCCTCCTTGTGCCGTCGCTGCCTGGCTCTCTGAGCCTCGGTTTCCTCATCTGTAAACCTGCAGCGCTAATTATAACTACATGAGTGACAGCACATATAGCATTTGGCTTGATACCTGCACTTGGGATGTTCTTTTCTTTTAGCCTCATGTTCTGCCCTCCTTGAGGCTTGGTGCAAGTGGATTTCCTCTGCAAAGCCAGCTGGTTCTGACACCTGCCTGTCCAGTCACTGAGCAGGCCCCCAGCCCTTTACTTCCCAGCTTCCTTCTCCTTATACACCAGAGGAAAAACCCTCCCCAGAAGACTACGGAAATGAAGCTGGAAAAGCCTCCTACAAAATGCGAAGGCCTGCATGCGTCTAAGGAATTAAGAAAATACGTTTATCTTTTCATCTATCTCTGCCTCGTCACCTTGAACAAGTTCTAAACTCTCTGAGGGTAGAAAATAAAGGCAGGACAATATCGTTTATTGAACACTGTGGGAGATATTACAAATGCTCCCCAACATCGGGTTTGCTTTTCTTTCCTGGACGTATAGAAAACTACATTATCTCAGCACCCTTGTTGCTAGATGCAGCCATGTGACTAGTTCTGGTCAATTAAAATGGAAATCAAAGTGTTCTGCCTTGTTCTTTAGTTAATCTCTTCCTCTGCTCTAGCAAACCTGAGGGTTTCTTGTTGAAATGGTGGAACCACAACTTGATCTGCTGGATCATGGGTCACATGTGGGGGAATGCTGCCTTGGGGAGTGGCCTGGACCAACAACAAACTTTATAAGAGTGAAAAATAAACTTCTGCTGTGTTAAGCTGCTGACTTTTGGGGGATATTTGTTATTGCAGCATAGCCTTGCCTGGACTGACTGGTACAAGCACTGTCATGTACAAGTATTTTCATATGCATATGATCTCACTTGATCCTCATCACAACTCTTGAAATTGGTATTATTATTATCGCCATTTTCCAGATGAAGAAGCAGACTGAGACATGTTAGGTAATTGGCCCAAAGTCAACAAGAGGTAGACCCAGAGGTACAGCCATGTTCATATGCCTCCCAAGCTCTGGGTCTTAACGAGTAGGTAGGTTCCACTCTCCAGAAAGGCAACATTTGGGAAGCAGGCACGTAAATGGCCAACTCAATGGAGAAATGCTCCCGGTCAGTTTGGGGTAAATCATAATCTTTCAAGTGTGGCCTTCCAGAGTCTGGGAAAAAATGTTCCCAGCTAAAAGTAGCTACACCAGAGGGTCCCAGCCAAAGTCCAACTCTAGGCTGGCAGACTTCTCAAATGGCTTGGAATTCCTCCTGGCCAGTGTTCCACCGGCATGGAAGTGTTTACACTCGCCTCGAATTAGTTCTCCCACGCCTTCCAGAACCGAGCCCATATTTGGGATGGAAAAGGGAAAATGATTCCCAGTGGGGATTCAGAAGCATCAGAAAAATTCCACAGGGGCCACAGCCTCTCTCCACATGGACCAGGTCTCCGAGCAGTCACATCTCCTGGTCCCTCACACCTGGACCCTGTGCCCAGCAGGGCAGCCAGGCCAGAAGGACATGAACCCCCTCACACACTAATTCAGAAGGAAGGCAATTCTGGAAGGACCCTTATGAGGGCCAGGACACCTCCGCAGCCAAATGAAGGGCAAGAAAGAAGAAAAGACTTAACTTTTGTTTCTTTCTGTTGAAAGTGGGCCTTTCTTTCTCCCTTCAGGAAGGCGCCATGTGGCTGGATTGCCTTCAGCTGTGTGGAGCAGAGGCCCCCAAATACACGTGTCTTTGCAGAAAAACTCCCAGAAGACCACGTGGTGTGTATCCTTTTTATAATGCTCAAAAACAGGCAAAACAAAGCAATATGTTGTTTGCATGTACCTTTATATGTGACAAAACTACACATACACACACACATACACGAGAATAATAAATGTAGAATTCAGGAGTGGGAGAGCGGGTAAGGGGTAGGAGGGTCAGGGGGCCAGCGGAGGGGCAACAACGACTGGTAATATTCTAGTTCTTGAGTTTTGAGTTGAGCAATGGGCCCCCAGATGTATGTTATTTTAATAAATATACCAGTGGCATGTCATGAACCAAGGCTTATGATTAATCCAATTCTGTCTCCCCTTTAAATTAGATCTATTTTTAAAGGGGGTCTAAATAAAAGTCAATACTTATATGCCATTTCCTGAGTGCCAGGCACTGTTGTAATTCCTTCAGGTATACAAACACATTTACACCTCACGGCAGCCTTATGGGGTGGGTCATACTTTACGTCCATTTTACAGATGAGGAAACTGAGACAAGAGAGGTTAAGCGTCCTGCCCAGGGTCACACAGCTAGTAAATTGTAGGTAGTCAGGCTTCAGAGACCTTGGTCTTAGCTGCTGCACCTGTAAGGATGCAATCACCTCATAGAACTACAAGCCCAGAACCAGAGCTCTTGTTGGGGGCTTAGTCCTGCGGTTCAGCGACATCATCAAAGATGCCGTCTTTATCACGTCCACCATGTCTCCCCAACCCCGCAGACGGGCACGTTGTACTTGCAGCATTTTCAGAAAATCACACGCAGTTCCGCAACTCCTTTTCTAAATCTAACTTTTGAGACTTTGCCTCGGGGCCACCGACCAAGCTGAGTGCCACACCCAGAACCAAACCAAGCATCGGCCGCCATGAGTTTAGAACATTCACAAGTCACCCCCTGAGACTGCAAGTGTAGGTGGGAACGGCTGATGAGGGAGAAGGGGGCAACCAAGAGCATTTGCCTCCGCCGCTGTTTCGGGTTCCCCCGTGAGGGCTCTGAGAAGAAACGATGGGTGACTCCACTTAGATTGTGAGCACCCTGGACAGAAATCGTGCCTCAGTCCTCCTGTTCTCCCTGCTCCCCTGCCTGGTCAAGTCCATCCAGTAGCAGGCACCCAGCTGTACTGGATGGGTCAGTGCTGGCGCCTGCCATGCCCACAGTCCCCTACTGAGGGAAGAGGGGACAGACTGTCCCTGGGTGGCCAATGTCTGTCCCATCCTGCCTCTGACCAGAGATGATTGGTCAAATCGATCACTTGACCTAAGGGAAGTTATGTCGTAGGTTAGCCGACAGCCTACGATACATCTCTATGCAAAAATCTCCCCAGTAGCAGTGGTGGTGGATTAGTGGATGTCTTACCCCAGATTCCCCAGAAAGCAGAACCTGGGTCAAACTTACCTCCCAATGCTTCTTTGGTAGATATAATCCCAGTGGAGCAAGAAGGAGGGGAAACGGAAGTGAGGCAGGGAAGAAGGGCACAGTGGCTCCCGCTTCAGAAGTGAAGAGCTTCTTCCCCCAGCTCCTGGGAGTGCTGGTGGAAGATGGCCCCCAGCTGTCAGTCTTCTTTGGAGTTGTTTTCACTGAAGTCACCTGGCCCCAGGTCATGCCCCCTTCCTGGAGCAGCCCATCAAATGGCTCATAAGCACAGGGGCATTAAAAGCCAGACCTCTCACCCCAACTTTGGACACCTCTGAAGGTCATGCCAGCTTCCAGACTCCCATCAAGGAAACTAAATCACAGTTCCCATCTCCCTCTGTCCAGCACTGCTCCCATCTGGCCAGTCCACCGGCAGTGACCCCAGGAGCACCCCCGGTAAACCCCCTGAGTGCTGAGCTCCATCTCAGGCACTGCTTCCCAGGGAACCAAGGGCGACAGGGGGAAAGCACAATTCAAACGTAAACATGAATTATTTAAATTAAAAAATCAATAAAAATCAAAATTTTTTTTAAATTTAAAAATAATAACTAAATAAATAAGTGTAAATAAATAAAAAATGTAAGCATGACCTCGCTGACTCCAGCAGCCCAGAAAATCCAGTGGGTTGAGCAACTCTGCACGGTGGGTCCACCTCCACAGAGGACACGGGGAAGCGCTGCATCTCAGAAGGGTCTGTCAGAGGGAAGACAGATGAGAAACTTCATCTCCTGACTCTCGCTCATTCAGGTTCGCCTCACCAGGTGGTCGCTCTTCTTCCATGCATCACTCAGCCCCTCCAGGCAGCCGCTGGTGAAGCCAGTGCCTCCCTGGGCCCCGTCGGACCAATCCCAAAGGCCTCTCCCACCTGGGCAGGTATGGTGGAGGCCATACCAAAGCCGGAGCTCTGCCCCGAGGGAGGCTGAGGTGACCAGCAGTGCTGAGAGATGAGGTGACAGACATGGCAGACAGGGCTTTCCGACGGCAGGAATAGCACTGACCATTGTGGGACCACTCTGGCTGGGGACAGAGTGAGGGGCTGAGGGCCGAGAACAGGTGGGGCCGTATGCATCTGGTCAGGGTCAAATACACTGAGCCGGTCTGATTCTCCTCTCTGGACTGGGAAACACGAGGGGACTAAACGCTGAGAGGCTGTGACAGAGACGGAGCCACAGGGGCCATGAGAGAGTGGAGGCCTTGAGTCGGCAGAAGTTAGGAGAAAGCCGACATGAGGTGGAGAGGCAACAGGAGAGTCACCTTCTGGATATTTCCTCTGAGCTGAGGACTCTGCCCTCACTGGGGACAGCTGCCGGGCACTCTGAACGCCCTTCCAGTCCCCTACCGCTCGGTGTAGCAGTGACCATCCCTACTCCTAGAGAGACTCGGACAATTTCATCGAGATAACTTGAGGAACTCTATTCCTTGTGGCATGAACAGCCTCTCGCAAGGAGCAGGGATGCTCCTGAGGCTCCGCCCCTGCTTCTAGACGAGTCCAGTGAGAGCCAAGCCTCAGACTGAGCTCGGGCAGCTGGGGAAAGAGACTTGCTCTGGCGAGTGTGTGTGAGCTCTCCACTGGGCTACTGCTCCCTCTATTTTGGTGACACAAGAGGAGGCCCTGGGATGGTATGCGAAATGGATGTAACACAAAGAGTCAGGAAGGTGGCGGGGAGCTAGATCATGAGGGCTCTGTAGGCTACTGGGCAGACTTTGGCTTATATTTCTAAATAATAAACTTTTAAAATCCAAAAAAAAAGGGGAGGCCCTGGAGCAACCAGGGCAGGGGAGGGACAGACACCACTGGAAGCCCAAGGATGAAGCCAACACCACGGAGAGAGGAATGAAGAGACCGCTCAGACAGAGAGAAATCAGGTCTAGAATATGGTTTCAGCCTTGAGCCTTTTCATCTGTATTTCTTCTTCCATCAAAAATTACCCTTTCTGGGCTTCCCTGGTGGTGCAGTGGTTGAGAGTCCGCCTGCCGGTGCAGGGGACACAGGTTCGTGCCCCGGTCCGGGAAGATTCCATATGCCGCGGAGCAGCTAGGCCCGTGAGCCATGGCCGCTGAGCCTGCGCGTCCCGAGCCTCTGCTCCGCAACGGGAGAGGCCACAACAGTGAGAGGCCCACGTACCAAAAAAAAAAAAAAAAAAATTACCCTTCCTAACACTTTGCCCTGTTGGTGGGGATGTAAATGGGTGTAACCACTATGCAAAACAGTATGGAGGTTCCTCAAGAAATTAAAAATAGAACTACTTATGATCCAGCAATTCCACTTCTGGGTATATATCCAAAGGGAATGAAATCATTTTTGAAGAGATAGCAGCATTATCGCAATAGCCAAGCCATGGAAACAACCTAAGTGTCCATCAATGGATGAATGGATGAAGAAAATGTGGTACATATATACAATGTAATACTATTCAACCTTAAAAATGAAGGAAATCCTGCCTTTTGTGACAACATGGATGAATCAAGAGGACATTTTGCTAAGTGAAATAACCTAGACAGAGAAAGACAAATACTGTACGATCTCACTTATATCTGGAATCTTTAAAAACAAAAAGTCAAACTCATAGAAACAGAAAGTACAATGGTGGTTGCAGGGGGTTAGGGGTGGGGGAAATGGGGAGAGGTTGGTGAAAGTGTACAAATTTTCAGTCATAAGATGAATCAGTTCTGAAAATCTAACGTACAGCATGATGATTATAGTTGACAATACTGTATTATACACTTGAATTTGTTAAGAAAGTAAATCTTAAACATTCTCACACACACACAAGGTAACCATGTGAGGTGATAGATGTGTTAAGTAACTTGATTGTGGGACTCTTTTCACAATGTATACATAGATCAAACCATCACATTGTACATTGTAAATACATTACAATTTTATTTGTTAGTTATACCTCAATAAACCTGGAAAACAAAATTACCATTCCTTAGTACCGATCTTTCAGGGCCCTGCTAGAAGATTAAAACCAAGCTAGAAACAAACAATCTGATTTTAAAATGGGCAAAGGACTTGAATAGACATTTTTCCAAAGAAGGTATACATATGGCCAATAAGCACATGAAAAGTGCTCAACATCACTAATCATGAGGGAAATGTAATTCAAAACCACAATGACATACCACTTAACATCCAGCAGGATGACTATTATTGAAAAGCAAAAAAGAAAAGTGTGACAAGGATGTGGCAAAATTGGAACCCTTGTACATTGCCGTTGACAGTGTAAACTGGTGCAGCTGCAGTGGAAGATGGTATGGCGAGTCCTCAAAAATTAAACACAGAATTACCATACGATCCAGCAGTTCTACTTCTGGGTGTATAGATTCACAAAAGAAGTGAATGCAGGGACTCAAGCAGATATTTGTACACCCATGTTCACAGCAGCCTTATTTACAGTAGCCAAAATGTGGAAGTGAGCCAAGTATCCTTCAAGAGATGAATGGATAAACAAAATATGGTAGATAGATGTAGCAGAATATTATTCAGCATTTAAAAATTAAACATTAAATTTTTAAAAAATATATTAAATATTAGTCAAGCTTTTTTTCTTTAAAAAGAAAGATTCTGACAGATGCTACAACACAGATGGACCTCAAAAATATTATGCGAAGTGAAATAAACCAGTCACAAAAAGGTAAATACTACATGATTCCACTTGTATGAGGTGCCTAAAATAGGCAACTTCAGAGAGACAGAAAATAGAATGGTGGTTTCCAGGGGCCAGGGGCACATGCAAATCTAGAGTTATTATTTGATGTGTACAGAGTTAAAGTTGGGTAAGATGAAAAAGTTCTGGAGGTGCATGGTTGCACAATAATGTGAACATGTTGAATATCACAGAACTATACACTTAAAGTGGTTGAAATGGTCAATTTTATGAGTATTTTATCATAATTAAAAAAAAGCTAGATTATTTGGTCAAGTGTGAGAGCTTCTAGGAACCCATAAGACCACTGAGACCTTCATTCACTGTGTAGATGAAGTTCAATGGAGAAAGAGGCTTGTTCCAGGTACAGAGTGGTGATAGTGGAGGCAGGAGAAGAACTTAGGTAGCGAGACACTCGGGCCTTCAACTCGGGCCTTTCAGCTCTGTACTCTGTGACCAGTATCCCAGCTCAATGTCTCCACACAAGACCCAGTTCTTCCAAAGGTCTTGGAATCTACCACCAAGACCACTGACCCATAGCCCCTCAAGGAAAGGGACTAGGGGACTCACAGCTCTGGGGGCCAGGCAACACTCCAGAGACATAGCCCAAGATTCATCATAAGATTCCTTAGAGAGAAAAACCTTGGGAACTCCCATTTTTCAATCCTGACCATCCGTCCGTCATGGTAACTAGAAGGTAGTTCATTGAGGAGCTTTGCGAATTTCATGTCTCTCTTAGTAAACCTGTTTTGACTTTCGTCTTCTCGATCCAGCCAAAACCCTCCAAGATGGCTTACTTTCAGGGTCCATCTCAGAGCACCCCTCTGACATCTAGGGAGGGATGACAGAAACTATGCACATTCACCACCACATTCCCACCAGTGCCCATGACAGACATCATTAATCGATCAAGTGCCTGTCCCCCACTGCACACGAAGGCCTCAGAATCATATCATCATAGCTTCCAGCTGCCCAATCATTCAGCACTGCTACGCAAGGTGAGATCTATTTGCCAGCTGTCACCTATACTAATTGAACAAACTCTGGGATCTTGAGAAAATCACTTCTCTTTTGGCCTCTATTTCTTTACCTATTATATGAAATGATTTTTGTGTCCCTGCCAGCTCTGTGGTCCAGTGAATTCTATAACAGCAGCCTGGAAAATTCTACATTGTGGACAGTAGAGGGAAATTCAGTTGGTTTCAAATGAAATTCTATGGACTTTTTGACATATTTTTTTGGCAGTAGATCTGCCCTCCTTGTTTTATTTGTATCAGGGAGGGTCATGAAGCCAGACGTCAGGAGCTGACTGTGCTCCTGGCCAGCCCTCTGGGAGCCATTTCCCACTTCCTGGAGGGCCCCAGAGCCAAGAGAGTCCTAACACTTGCCTTCAACGTGGGACACTTCTGCCCAGTCACCGCCTACCAGCAGGAGACAGCCAGGATTGACATTTCTGCCCCTCACATTGCCTCCCACTTGTCCTGTCCCTTGTTCTGGGAGGGCAGCTATGTCACTCCAATGGGTCCTAGACTGCCTTCTCATTTCCCTGCCAGCCAGCCAGGCCACCGTCTCCACCCAGCTCTCAGCCAGCCAGACGGGGATGCATCAGAGGGAGAGGAGAGGACAGGGCCGCCCTCTTGCCACCAAACACTATAAAAGAGAGCATTAAATCTTGGCCTCCACCAGGGAACTGCCTTAATTAGGGTGGCGCCGAGCAGGACGCCATAATTAACTGTGTGTCTGTATTTCCATCCCAAACACCCATTTCCAGAGCTTTGTGATCCAGTCTTCTAAGAGCAGCTCAGCCAGAAACTTGGCACCAGCAGCCCCAGAGGGGAGGGATGGCTGGTTTTCCCCTCTTCTTCCCTTTCATTGCCCCACTCAGGGTGAGCCCCTGGAGGTGGGAGCCATGGGTCCTTCTGAAAAAGGGTGTTAATTGTGGGCTCAGAGCTACCGGCTCTGTCTGGTCCCCAACACCAGGGAAGCCCGAAGGTCTGGTGTCAGTGTGGGTGGATGCATGTTAGTTTTGCTTGGATAACATCCATTATTCCAGTACTTTGCTTTTCTTTAAGGAACCAGCCTCAACCACCTGTAGCTTTAGGGATGAGCCCATGTTTTGGGCTGGCCAATCAGAGCATTATCCCCTGGCCAGTGATTGGATCAGAGTTGGTCGCGTGACCCATGCTGGACAAATAAGCGTCTGTTCCAGGACTCTGGATGGAATCACTGGGAAATGGGTATTTGCTTTCCACTGGGGTTGCTAAACTGGTAAGATGTCGGCCTGGAGCCACGGGGGACAGTGTTTGCCAACTCACAAGAGTCTGCCTGAGAATGAGGCCCAATTGAAGAAAGCTTGGAAAAAAGATGGAGGATGCCAAGAGACAGAGAGACCTGATGGCATCTGTTAAGCAGTTGAATCAGCCATACCTGAAGCAAACATACTCCCAAAGACTTTTAATTTCATGAGAGGCAATAAATTCCCCGTGTTTGTTTATGTCGGTTTGAACTGAGTGTTTGTCACTTGCAACTTAAAGAGATTTGGCTAAAACAGAGGTCACTCCATGGACTCCGTGAAATGCAATCCACACAGACCCGTAACGCGCCAGGCAGCACGGCAAAGGCAAGGGTGGTCCAGGACGGCACCCAGCCTTCTTGAGCTCCTGGCTTCATGGGGAAGAGGAGACATAAGGGTAAACTGGACTTCCCGTTCTAGTGCCCCACCACATTGAAAAGCTGTCTTCCTTCTGGGCGGCCTGAATCATTGCCTCCAGAGGAGATTGTCACCCCTTTATTGGCCAACTGCAGTTGTGCCTACCCAGAGAACATGTTGCTCTTCGTCTGATCACAGTTCCTTGTTCCTGAGTGACTTGTGTGAATCACTTGTGTGAACCAGCCCTTGGTTCCAGGAGTGAACTCATGATCAGACCTGATTCCTCAAGACAATATGCCCCCAGCCACAGTGACTGGTGTAGGAATGAGCACATAAACCAAAGCAAACCAGTGAGCGTCAATCCTGGAGTTTTGCTGAAATTACTGGGGGAAAGTTACGATGTCTCCCAGGGTTGCTAAGTAGGATTTGGGCCTGATGCTGCCAGGCAGGTGCACTCTGAGAATAAAATCAAAAGAGAGGAAACTGGACCCAAGATCAAGAGAATCAGAGAGACTCTGTCCTGATAACAAATATAGTTTGAGCACCTGGAACTAGCTGCTGCCTGAAACCCACTCTTCTGGATGGTTCCATCAGAATAAGGGTTCTGCAACTATAAACCTAGAGAAACTTGATTAACGCCCCTAGGACTGAAGGCTCATTACAATCAAACCCCAGCCCACATTTTCATTCTTGTCTCTAATGATGGGCCTCTTACTCCAGCCAGCTGAGGTGCTCCTCATGCCATCCTGCACCCAGTGCTTTGTAGAGCTTTGTGCTCCGCCAAGAAACCCTTCTCTCCCCCGATTGCCCATGAAAATCCTGCCCAACATTCAAGGCCCAGCTCAATGGCCTCCTCCTCCAAGAGGCCCTTGGAGGGGTCTCCCTCTTCTGCATTGTACAGCAGCTCTGATTACTTGTACCTATGGATACACCCCCCCTGGTTCCCACCTTCCCTGTTGGCCAATAACTCCAAGAAGGCTGAGAAATGGGATCCCCATGACCTCATATGAGTCTGCATCCAGGCCTGAAGTCAAATCCATGGGCAAATTTTTCAGTCCCAGGTGCCAATTCATTGCAATTTTTCTTTAAATAAGATTGAGTTGGGTTTCTGACTATTACAACCGAAGAGTTGTAATGGTGGCCATGTTTTTCCCTAATTACAAAAGCGATACATACTTGTTGAAGATCAGCAGAAAATATCAATAAACACACAAAGGAAAATAAAAATGACTCTTACTCCCAACACCCAGAAACCATTTTAAATATAATGGAGTAAACGTCCTTTTAGACTTGTTTCTATACATGTATATGTACATATTTATTTAGATGAGATCATATCCTAATACAGACAGGGTTTTTTTACTCTCTGTTGAAGTAGAACAGAAAAGGGCACAAATCACAAGGATGCAGCCTGATAAATTTCACAAAGTGAACATAGCTGTTACCAGCATCCAGCTCAAGAAACAGTGTCAGTCGAAGACCTTCAGATCTTTCTCTGGTTCATCCTGCAATCACAGAGAGCATTACCCTCGTGGAATCAGCCTCCTTAATTCTTGATGAACAATCAATTTGTTTCCAATTTTTTTTGCTGTTGAAAGCAAAGCCACAGGGACAATCCCCTGTATACACATAATTTTGCTTGGGGGGGCTTACGTTCTAGGATAAATTCCTAGTAATATTTCTAGCCCTTTCTGCCAGGCACTGCATTAAATGCTTTTTATGGATTAGCTCACTTGAGCCTCTCAATGATTAACTGAAATAGGGACTTTTATTGTCCCCATTTTACAGAAGTGGGACTGCGGAGTCAAAGGGCAGGTCCATTTTCCATCTTGATTCACATTTTCTAGCTGCCCTCCAACCCACTAGACCAATTAATTCTCCCTCCAACAGCACAAAAGTTCAATTTTCCTTGCATACTTCCCAAAGCCGGATGCTCTCAATTATTTGAATTGCCAGTCTTGGCCACGCTGATATGTGAAAAATCAGAGCTTATTATAGATATGTTTTCTTTTCTTTCATTTTTTAGTGAGATTGAACAGCTTGTTTCATATCAATTAGCATCTACACTTCTTTTCTTTTCAAGTTGCCTGTTCATGCCTTTCGCCTATTTTTCTTTCTGCTGAGGATACTGGATTTATTTTCGCATGTTAGAGGTATTCATCTTTTGCCTTTCAGATATATTGCAGATATCTTCTAACTTTACTTTTTTTCCATTCTAAAGGTGATTTTTGTGCCATAAAGGAGTTCGTGGGGTTTGAGGATTTGGGCCATTTTTATGACCAACAATCATTGTCTTTATGATTCCCCCTTTGTAAAATGGGGAGGGATAGACCAAATCTGTGATGTTTAAAACGTGATCCACATGGCTCGGGAGTCCTGAGACTCCCCACAGACCCCTTGGGGAGGTAGGACATAGGAAGAGGTCTGAGCTGTCTTTTTCCTGGGTTCCTGGTTCCACTCATGGTTCAACTAAGTATCTTGGGTATTGGTTGAGGTACCAACTATCCAGGCTGATCTCTCCAGCAGCTCTTGGGGTCTTAGGAATGGGAACATCCTCCCCTCTCACAATCTCTGGGGAATCTCTTAGGTTTTCTCCATCACCCCTGCCCTCAATGTCCTAATCTGAGCTGGTCAGTGATGGGTCAGTCACCATCCTGCCCACCACATCCTGTCCAGCCCCTGCCCCAGACAGGAGCCCCAGCCATTTCTCTTGAATACCCTCTCTCTCTTCTAGCATCACTCATACAAAACTCTTTGTGGACATCAGCTTTGATCAGTTTTATGATGATGGAGGGGGTTATATCACAGTACCACCCAGCAAACAACCCCAAACTAGGCATTCCTGTACTTAGAAGCCCTTCACCTGCCGTTGTCCCTCCCCCTCAACCCCCAGTCTTCCACCTGGCCTGGGTCCTCTCTCACACACTGGACACTTATCTACTTTTTCTGGAATCCTTCCCCTAGGACTCTCCCTAGAAACTTTATTTTCACTGGTTTATTAGGCAAAGCGTATTTGGCCCTCCTTCCATTGTTTGCTTGGGCACTACTTATGCAGTGCATGTGGACACCATTGAACTAGATCTTTGGTTTTCAAAGTGTGATCCAGGGACCCCAGGAATCCCCAATATCCTTTCAGGGGGTCCACAGGTTAAAAGTATTTTTATAGGGCTTCCCTGGTGGCACAGTGGTTGAGAGTCCGCCTGCCGATGCAGGGGACACGGGTTCGTGCCCCAGTCCGGGAAGATCCCACGTGCCGCGGAGCGGCTGGGCTCATGAGCCATGGCCGCTGAGCCTGCGCGTCCAGAGCCTGTGCTCCGCAATGGGAGAGGCCACAACAGTGAGAGGCCCGTGTACCGCAAAAAAAAAAAAAAAAAGTATTTTTATAATAATACTGTAGTAGGTTGAATAGTGGTCCCCCAATAGATATTCCCATGTCCTAATCCCTAGAAACTGCGACCGTGATCTTATCTGACAAAAAGTTCTTTTCAGATGTTACTAAGGATATTGAGATGAGGAGGTCGACCTGAATTATCCACGGGGCCCTAAATCCAATGATAAGTGGCCTTCTAAGGTAGACACACAGAGGAGAAGCTGGTGTCGAGATGGAGGCAGAGATGGAAGTGACACAGCTGCGAGCCTGGGAATGCAGACGACCACCCAAAGCTGGAAGAGGCGAGGAATGGATTCTCCCCTAGAGTCTGTGGAAGACGCATGGTCCTGCTGACACCTGGATTTCGGACTTCTGGCCTCTGGATCTGTGAGAAAATAAATTTCTGTTGTTTCAAGTCACCAAGTTTAAGGCAATTTGTCACAGCAGCCACAGAAAACTAATACAAATGCTGAGACGTCATTTGCCTTTTTCACTCTCATTCCTCCCTGAGCGTACAGTGGAGTTTTCCAGGGACTACAAGACATGTGATGTTGGAACAAATTGGATGCAGAAGCTGATAGGAGAATCCAGCTGTCTTCTATTAGCCAGACATTTGGAGAGTTGCAAAGGTGAAAAACAATGCCGTTCTTCCTACCAAATTGTTTTCTTGGGGGGAAATCTAGTTCTTTTTCATTAGAAAACATTATGTTAACATGAGAGGACTTTTAAAAAATTAATAAATAAGCATTTTTTAATTTTCTCAGTTTTAATTTCTAATACGGTGAATATTGATAGCTGTAATCCACATAAACAAAATTCTTTGGGGTCCTCAGTACATTTAGGAGTGTAAAGTAGTCCTGAGATTAAAGCACTTGATAATTATCTTAACTAGATAATGTCTCCCTCACCTTCCCACTCTGACTCTGTTCCTACCTCGGCAAAATGTGCAAGGACAGGTTGCACATGACTGTAATTAACCGAGCGCCCAATTCAAAGTGGCTTAACTGAGAGAAATGTATCATCTCACAAAACATTTGGTCAATTCACTCCATCATCACTCCCAGCCATCATGTTTCTGTTTGTTCTGCTCTGCTGCCTTTAGAGAGCTGATTCTTCTCCTCATAGTTACAGGATGGCTGCAGCTGTGCCAAGCATCACATCCTCACACAATAATGTCCAAAGGTGGAAAAAGGAAACATCCTTACCTTGAGACTCATTTTAGAAGCTAAGGAGGGCCCCTCCCCTGACTTCTCCTCATACCTCATTGGCCAGAATTCCATCACAGGCCCGTCTCTGTCCAGGAGAATGGCATTTCTGTGATTAGCCCAGTATGGTCAAGATCAACCTCATTGACTGGGAGGATGGCCAGTCTTCCCTGAAGACATGGCCATCTAATTAGGGTTTTATCAGCAAGAAAGGGGAGTCAGGCTGTGGGACGTGATCACAGTGCCTGCCATTCCAACGCAGGGATTTAGGATCTGTGGAGTGGGCAGCTGCACCTCATACCGACGTGTCTCTCCAGTGCTCAGGTACTTAGGGCACAGCCCGTGTAAGCCCAGCTGAGCCCCGGCCCCCACTCCGACCCCTCAGAGCCACCTCAGCCCCATGAGCCCCAGACCTGTGGTATCTCGGTGCCTCTCACACCAATGCCCCACTCCCCCGGCACAGCGGTCAGCCCCTTGTAGGTCAGAGGTCTCATGCACCCTTCCTGGTCCCAGTCTTGCTTGGACGCCACCCTTTTCTACTTTGGCAGGTTTTAATAACTTCGAAGGTCAGGAGATGGTCCTCCCAGAAAGATGGACCTTTCCTGGTCCTCCCAGGAAACAGCCAGAGTGTTTTACAGCATTTCCCATGCTTTTCATGTAACGTTCAAGCTCTATATAATCTCTCTAAAATACTGCAAAGTTCTCCTTAGCAGCCTGTCACTCTCTCTCTCTCTCTCTCTCTCTCTCTCTCTCTCTCTCTCTCACACACACACACAAACACGGGTTAGGAATAACTCAAATTCTGGAATCTTTGTTTTACAACTTATCTGCCGTGCAACCTTGGGCTTGTAACTTACCCACTCTGGGCCTATGTTTCTTTACTCTTAAGAAGAGGGTAAGAGTACCTTATGACCTGGGATTGCTGAGGATTAAGTGAGATGATGCATGTAAAGTCACTCCTTGTCAAGACTCAGAAATTGTCAGGTGTCACATTATTGTTGCATCTCAAACTCTGAACAGCGTTTCAAAGCCTACAGAGTGCCTGAACTTCATTTTATCATCTGAGATTCACAGCAGGGAAAGTGTTATGCCCCATGTTACAGGTGAGACAATTGAGGGCCAGTCAGGCCAAGTGATCCGGCCAAGGTCATGCAGGCAACTCAAAACCAGTTCTGTTATCCAGGCTCTCAGATTCCAAGCCCAGGGCCCCTCCAGGTTCAGATTGCCTCCCTGACCTCCATCTGCGTGACCCAGATTGCTCAGCTACCAAAAACCTGGAAAGTGCTGTAGGAATCAAGTCTGGGCCTTTGGTCCTCACATGGCCAGGAGGAGCAAGGGTGGCTGCAAATACCCAGGAGAGGTGAGGAGGGATGCCTCTTCCAGTTCACAGCCCATGAAGAGAAAGCAGCTTCTTAAAGGACCTAAGGAGAGATCTTCCAAGAATGCAAATCTAGAATATAGAAATTACAAAGACAGACGCATTTGACTACATAGCAATGTTCATCTTTTGTAAGGCAAAAAATGACATAAGCAAAGTTAACAGACAAACAATAAATTCGAAAAAAATATTTGTGATGCAGAGGACAAGGGGTTACCATCTATAATATACAAAGGGCTCTTACAAAGTGAAGAGAAAAGGGCAAACAACCCAAAAGAAATTATGGCAAAGGACATGAATAGGCAATTCACAAAAGAATGAAGCCAAATGGCCACAAACAAATGAAAAGATGCTCACACTCATTAGTGGTCAGGGACATGCAAATTAAACTGACAATGAGATATCGCAGAGGAAAATTTAAAAGAACAAGAATGCAGTTGCTGGCAGGGATTTAGGGAAAAGCTACATTCATATGTTGTTGCCGAAGATGTAAATTATTACTGTCTTTTTTAGAAGAAACCTGGCAACACCAATTAAAACTCCAGGAATTACATGAAAATTTTGCATTTAAAAATATATATCGAGGGATTTCCCTGGTGGCGCAGTGGTTAAGAATCGCCTGCCAATGCATGGGACATAGGTTCGAGCCCTGGTCTGGGAAGATCCCACATGCCGCGGAGCAACCAAGCCCATGTGCCACAACTACTGAGCCTGTGAGCCTAGAGCCCGTGCTCTGCAACAAGAGAAGCCACTGCAATGAGAAGCCCATGCACCGCAACGAAGAGTAGCCCCTGCTGGCCGCAACTAGAGAAAGCCCACACGCAGCAATGAAGACCCAACACAGCCAAAAATAAATAAATAAATAATATCTATATATCTATATATATATATATATCTTGATTTCCTTTGACCCAATCCTCACCCTGGAAATCTATCTAATAGAAATTAAAGTACCATATCCTAAGGGAAAATGAAAAAAGTTGTTTATTGAGTTATTATTCATAATGACAAAAAAAAAACTCAAAAGAAAGCGTGACAGACTGACACACAGGGAAGACCTGGTTTCCCAGACTCCCTCGCACCTCAGTTGGGTCCATGTGACTGGGTTCCAGCTAGTAGATCAGAGGAAGAGGTGATGGGTGGCCATAAAGCCCACTGCACGATCTCCCCTCCCTCTCTTCCCCTCTGCGGTGACCGCCCAATTCCTGAGTCCCCGTTTGGAGACCACTATCCCAAAGGTGCCCAACCACACTGCGCTGGGACAGGAACAGGAAATAAACTCTTGCTGTGTTCAGGAGCTGTGATTTCACAGCTTCCTTGTGGCCACAGCACAGCCTCACTTTAATGAATACGCAGCCTGAGTGTCCATCAGTAGAAACTGACTGACTGAATGATCGTACAGCTTAGCCTAGACTACTCCTCAGCCTGCAAGGAATGAATTAGAGCTAGACCAAGGGATTTCCACACCATTGAAGGAGAAAAGCAAAATGCAGAGAGACACACGTAATATCTTGCTTTGGTCACGTAAACAATGATGGAGAAGACCCTCTAATGGTACATGAGTACGTGTCTATGTGTGTGTGTGATATGTGCATATGTGGCTATATGAGAATGGACAGAGACCTGGAGGGATACTTCTAGCTTGCAGGCATGAATTGGGAGGGAGAGGGAGAAAAGAAAGTGAGGAAGGCCAAGCAATAAAGTAGAAAAATGCATCAACAAACATAGTTTCCATGAGTATATTTTTGCATTTATGAATGTGCAGAAGTAAACATAAAAATATTTTCATATTAGAGAATAAAGCCTATTGTCTTTAGTGCAAGAGAAAAAAAGCAAACACGTAGCTGGAGGATGCAGGGGAGAAAGGGCTGAAGCACCAGGAGTGGATGCAGAAAATTTGGTCCTTGCCTCAATTCTGACTAAACCTTTCTGTCTGGCTGAGTCTGTTCAGGACGTATCCCCCACTGAGATGTGGCTAAAAGCAAGGAGAAAGGAAGGTAGCCATCCTGGTGTGGGAGCTGCAGCCAGAGGGTGGGGGCTGCCTCCCAGTCTTATGAGAAAATGGGGGCGCCTTCAGTCTGCAGCTCAACGGCTAAGCCAGCCTGTTAGGGAGAATCTGCTGAACAGGAAAAAGCCTTAGAAGTCACCAGGGACAACGGTCACACTGTGTGCCCAGAGTTCAAATCCAATCCTAATCAGAGTTTGTTTGGCTTACACAGTGATGTCTAAAAAATTCAAACTGGTTGCCAACATACTCAAATTGGCAGATTTCACACACACACACACGCGCACACACACACGCGCGCACACACACGTGCGCGCGCACACACACACACACACACATTTCAGATTTATTATCTCCAGCTTATAGTTTAAAAAAAATCAGGTTATCTGGCCATACCGTGCCCACATTTCTGAATGGCTGCAGCTGGGTGGAGCTGGAGAATGGCCACCCCCTTTAGACAGGGCATGCGTTCTTCAGTTTGCTACAGTCTCCACTGCTCCCTACTGCTGCACTAGGACACTCCACCCACTGACAAGCGTCAAAGTCACATTTGCGGGTGTAACCTCACCTCTCCATCGGCTCCTTTCCCACACACTCTGACAAAGTGAAAATCGTACCCTGTGGGTTTTGGTAGAAGACAGACACACCTGGATCCTGGCTTTACACCTTAGTATCTGCAATCCCTTCACACTGCATCAACTCAGCTAAGCTGGAACCACATTGTCCCAGAACTTCCTTGTTGTTCTCAGGTAGTGTTGGCCAAAACAGACCTTATGTGTGAGATCTGGAAGGCGGAAATGAAGCAGCAACCATATTTTTTATGCTCTGAAGGTCATGCAGGGTCCCAGGCCCTGCGGTGGCTTGCCCATGCTGCCAGCGATCTGCTGGCCATCCTCACTGGCAGGGGCAGCCCCTGGCTTCTCCAGCTCCTTCCAGATCTCCCTCGGCATCTTCCAGTCCTGGGCCAGATGTGTGTACAGTTCCATGGTGAAGCACACCAGCTTCTCCTACAGGTCACCCTCAGTACCCAGGTTGGAAAAGGTGAGAGACAGATGCTACTTCTAATTTGTCCTTGCTCTCATCCACATCCACCTTTCCTTCCCAGGCATCAGTCAGACTGACTTTAGGCTCAACTCCAGACACAGAGGTAACAGCCTGAACAATCACATAAAGTATAACGCCCGTAATAAATGCATTTTCTGTATTACTTACAGAGGTTCTGTTTCCCTGATCAAACCCTGACACATCTGTGTGATCTTAGATAAGTTACTTAACCTCTCTGAGCCTCACGTCCGTCATCTTAAAATGCTAATGATAACAGTATGATGAACGCCCATGATAGCCCTATAATCTCATATGATTAGGGTGAGGACAAGATGGGAAATGTATGTTAAGTGCTTAGCAAATTCTCCACAAGTGCCACGTATTATAAAACTGCAGTGTTTTTAAGTGGGAGCTGAGCATTTATCTATATAACATCAGGAAAGAAATAAACTAACTGAAGATACCTAGTTTGATCCTTTGTCATCTAAATTAACAATACTTCTTCCTCACTCTGCAATATTTTAAACTCTCCCCAAATGTGTGTGTGTGTGTGTGCATGAGTGTATGTGCATGTAGAACGGGAAATTTGAAAATTCTAAAATAGTTCTTTCATTTAAATTTAGTACAGACCACCTCTCTTAGACTGCATCCCAGGCATCAGGTGAAGAAATGAAGGTTTATGCGTGGGAGATCACCAGGAGTCCTCCTGGGGTCCCTACCCCAAGGGTGAGGGAATCTGGGTTGGGCAAAGGGAGAAGTGGGCTGCGATCCAGCTCAAACAGAGGCCTCTGGCAACCCCTCAGAAGGCTTTGGATTCCTCAAGGCCCTTCAGAGTCGCCCCAAACTAAGGCAGGGTCTAGCCTTTGTCCTGCACCCAGGCCACTCATCAAATACGGACCACATTCATCTAGAGAGGTGGCATAAGCATAGACAGGGGTGCTCCTCCTGCCCAGGGGAAGGACTCACCTGAGCCATTAACCACCAGCCTTCCACAGCTGAGGGAATGAGCCAGCGTCCTACGGGGGCAGCCTGGGTCGCATACCACAGCAACCACTACGCCCCCCGAAGTTTTTTAATCTGCTTACAATCGAGCAAGATTAAGGGCTAGCTGTTTATGAAGTCAGACTCACTCAATATAACATCTGTCTTGTTTACTCTGTCTCCTACTGCCTGTTAAAGAGATACCTTGAAAACTCTGTGTCCTGAACGGGAGGCTCTGGGCTGTGGAGGGAACCTCAGAGAGGCAGGTCCGCTGTGAAACATTGTGAATTTCGCATTGATTGCTGGGGTCCAGAATCACCCAGATGGGGTCCCACGCTTGAGGACCGCAGACAGTGTGGGACACAGACACCGCCTGACCATCTAAGCTGGGCAGACGGCACACGTGCCAGGGCAGAAGGTTGAGCAGGTGACCTTTCCTCTTGAGTGGAGGGCCATGAGGGCACTGGCTTTGCTTAATTTGCTGCTCTATCCCCTGTGCTTGAGTAGGTGCTCAAAATGTAACTGTTGAATGAATGAAAGAATCACTGGATTCAGACTTGAGCTGCTTTTAAAGGCCTGCTCCTCTATTCAAAAAGTGTACAGATGAAAGACAAAACTGGTACAACCAGCATTTTCTCTGCTGAAAATGGGAATGTCCCTGCTCGTTCTGATTGCACCCTTCTGCCCACGTTTCCCCCAAGTCCAGGAACATGCTCCTTCTCTCCCTCCCACACGGCTGAGTTCCACTTCCTGCAGGAAGTCTTCCCTGACTCCATGACCCCACCCACACACGTGCAAACCCCTGCACACTCTCTCCCCCAAAGAGCAATTGTGGGCCTTGGAGGTCAGGGCAGAGCGATTGGAAGGAAAGGCTCAGAGTCGCAGCTCCTTCCTTCCCACCTCCATCTCAACAGGTGTCCACCCTCCTCCAGGTCGCCACAAGCCCAGGAATGGTGTTCTCCCCAGATGGGTTAGATCAGTCTAACCAGCCGTGGTGAGCCCATCCCCCATCCTTCTCAGGATCCACCTGGGATGCAATTCTGGCCAATGAGGCCTGAGGGAAAATGGGCCGGTGCTTTTATGAAAAGTTTCCTCGCTGATGAAATATGTACAGGAAGAGAGTCTCCTTTATGGACCACATATTGTCACATTTGGAAGGGACCCAGGAGCTGCTCCCCGCGCATGTGAGAGCAGCCAGCCTGAGCTTGCAGACAGAGTAGGCTCTGAGTTCATCGATGCTCTTGTAATGGACAGCACTGGTCTCTGCTAGACCCCCTCGGGGGCCTTCCACCTTTCTGTGCAGCGGTTCCCAACTTCTGGCTTCTGCGTGCTTTGCTTTTGATGGCCTGTACCCACAATCCTTCAGAGGCCTGTCTTTGGACTACTGGAGTCATTTGCTTGCAGAGGAAGAAAGTCAGAGTCCGTGGTTAGGGATGAGCCTTCTCTGTCCTGCTGGACATGGCCAGAGAAGCCTGCGGCTGCTCTTGTCACAAGCAGTCACTTTACAATCATCTGGCTTTGCAAGCGGCAATGGTAGAAAGACAGAATGATACCATCAAGCTGCTGATTATCATGCCCAAAGCCCCCCTTACCTCTAGACCCCCGGGGGGGTGAAATAATAAAACTCCTGGCTCTTTAAGCCACTTGGATGTGGGGTTTCTGTGCTGTGCAGTCAGAAGCATTCTAAGTCATCTAAAGGCCATGCTCTTGTTAGTGTGACCACTGCACACACACACACACACACACACACACACACACCCCCTATGTATGTATACTCAGGAATGTACACACAACTGCAAGATCAATTTTCAAAAACCCAACAGCTTCAAAATTAATTTGAAGGAAAATGGTGCAGCCACTGTGGAAGACAGTAGGGCAGTTTCTCAAAAACTTAAACACAGAATTACCATATGATCCAGCAATTCCACCTCGGGACATATACCCAAAAGAAGTGAAAGCAGGGATTCACACATATTTGTACACCAATGTTTATAGCAGCATGATGCACAATAGCTAAAAGGTAGAAACCACCCAAATGTCCATGGATGAATGAATGGATAAAAAAACACGGTATGTACATCCGGTAGAATTAGTCTTAGAAAGGAAGGAGATTTTGACACACCCTATAACACGGATGAGCCTTGAAGCCTTTATACTAAGTGAAATAAGCTAGTCAATTTCAGGATGAATATTGTCTGATTCCACTTATGTGAGGTACATATAATAGTTACATTCATAGAGACAACAAGTAGAATGGTGGTTTCCAGAGGCTGGGAGGGAGGGGAAAGAGGATAGCGTTTAGTGAGTACGGAGTTTCAGTTTGGGAAGATAAAAATGTTGTGGAGATGGACGATGGTGATCGTTGCACGGCAAGGTGGATGTACTTAATACTGAACTATATACTTTAAAAAGGTTAAGATGGTAAATTTTATGTTATGTATATTTTACCACAATTTTTTTTTTTTTTTTTTTTTTGCGGTACGCGGGCCTCTCACTGTTGTGGCCTCTCCCGCTGCGGAGCACAGGCTCCAGATGCGCAGGCTCAGCAGCCATGGCTCACGGGCCCAGCCGCTCCGTGGCATGTGGGATCTTCCCGGACTGGGGCACGAACCCGCGTCCCCTGCATCGGCAGGGGGACTCTCAACCACTGCACCACCAGAGAAGCCCTTACCACAATTTTTTTAAAAAGATTTGAAAACATAAAATTTAAAAATCCCCTTCACAATAACAACAACACACAAGGCACCTCGGAACAAACCCAATCAGAACTTCACAGGACTCTGGAGAAAACCATAAAACTTTACTACTGAGGAGATGTAAAGGTTGATTTTTTTTTTTTTTTTTTTTAGAATAAGAGATTTTTTTTTAAATTTTTATTGGGGTATAGTTGTTCTACAATGTTCTGTTAGTTCCTACTGTACAGTGAAGTGAATCAGCCATATGTATACATATGTTCCCTCTTTTTTGGATTTCCTTCCGTTTAGGTCACCACAGAGCACTAAGTAGAGTTCACTGTGCTATACAGCAGGTTCTCATTAGTTATCTATTTTATGCATATTAGTGTATATACGTCAATCCCAATCTCCCAATTCATCCCACCCCCACAATCCGTACGTGTTGGTCTTAAGTGGAGATATACCATGTTCATAGAGGAAAAGAAGCAATGTTGTAAAGAGGTCAAATCTTCCCAAATTAATCTATAACATAATGCAATTCCAAACAAGACCCCAACAGCATTTTTCATGGAACTCAATAAGCTGATTCTAAAAATCCTGTGGAGGAAGGACTATAATACAAGAACAGCATACACTCAGAAAAGTGCACAAATTAGAAGTGTACAGCTCAATGAAGTTTTACAAAGTGAAACACACCATTTCACCAAGACTTAGATCAAGAAACAGAATATTGCCCCAGAAGACCTCCTTGTACTCCCCTGCAGTCACTACCACCTTTAAGGCCTCTATCTTAATCAACTAGCTTTGCCTGGTTTTGAAGTCCCTTCACCTGGGATCATACCTTATGTACTCTTTTATATCTGGTCGCTTTCACTCAACATCATGATTATGCAATTCATCCATGTTGTTGCCTGAGTTGTCAATCATTTATTCTCATTTCTGTGTAATATCCCAACGCACAACTAACTCACCATCTATTTAGCTATTCTACTATTCACAAACATTTGGGTAGTTTCCAGCTTGGAGATACTGCAAATAGCATTCTGCTACTTGTCTTTTGATCCACATTTATGCACAAACGTGTTGAGCATATTCCTAAGAGTGGAACTACTGGGTCATCAAGAAAGTTTTAAAAGAACAGAGGATGTTTGTGGGTGCAGTGGGAATGAGGCAGTCTTGCCCTACTGGATATCAAAATGAATTATAAAGCTATAATAATTAAAAGGCGCACGTTAACACATCCCCAGATCTACACACACACACACACACACACACACACACACACACGAGCAAACACAGGCACGCACATGGAACTCATGCACACATATACATCCACACACAGGCGTACTCTCCCACCCCGCATACTCCACGAGTCAGCACAGACAGCTCATGGCCGGACTTCCCAGACCAGATAACTGAGTGTCGCGGTCCCTTTCAAGTGGTATCAGAGCACAGGCCTGCAAGTATCCAGGAGACGGCTGATGGAGAAGGGGAAGAAGAGAGAGAGCCCCCCCGCCACCCGCCCACTGGCTTTAAAGAGAGAACAAAGTGAGCGGGATCAGAGGGTGCAAGGTGATGGCAGCGACGCTGAAGCCATTTATCACTGCCAGATGTGTGAAGGGTCAGGCCGCAGGGCACGCTGGAAGTGCCAGCAGGGGTGCCTGGACCCCAGACACAGCGAGAAATAACCTGCCCAGTGGGCAAGAGACCAAGGAAGGGCTGCCAGGACCCTCTTCTTAACAAAATGATAATGCGCTTTCTTTTCTGCCCAAGCCAGAAGGGGCTGGGGGCCAGCACAGAGGCAGCGGCAGCTTAATAAAGGGCTGTCAGTCAAAGCTCTAAAAATACCCTCCTGCTGCCAGCAGGCTCACTCCTGCGCCTGCCTGGGCTTCCTGCTGCCTGAACGGTCCCTTGGTGACACAAAAGGACAAATGTTTGCCCAGAGAGGTCTGGTGTCAGGAACACACATGGTCCCTTCGTGGCTGGAATCTGTCCTCTCCCCTACCGCACCCCTCCAGGACGCTCAGACAGGCACACCCTGGGCCAGGAAGAGGGTCCTGAGGCTCCTGGGGCCAAGGCATACTTCCACCCCGGGCTTCTCCATCCTCTGGAAAGGCATGAACATCAGATACCTCTCCTTGCAGGTGGCTTCCAAACTGGCAAAGAGCCAAGCTTCACAAGGGATCCCAGAGACTCCCAGTCAGATGGGGGAGACACCACTAGCTTCAGGCAAGCTCCTGGTCCGGCTTCTGCTGAGTTCCCAGTTTGGTGGGGGAGGCCCTACACCTGTGCTTGGAGAGATCCCAGTCTGTTGAGGGAAGCACGGCCACCGCCCCAGAATCACTTCTGGTCTAACGGAGAAGGCTCAGCTCTTGCCTTGAGGAACTCCCGGTGTGATGAGGGAGGAACAACTTCCCAAAGACAAGTTCCCACACAGTGACAATAACAGACTTCTAGCCAAAACGCCCTTTAGTCCAGTGCCCCTCAAACTTTAATGCATGTCCAATTCACTGGGAATCTTTTTTTTTTTTTTTTGTAATTTTATTTATTTTTGGCTGCGTTGGGTTTTCATTGCTGCAGGCGGGCTTTCTCTAGTTGCGGCGAGCGGAGGCTTCTTCGTTGCGATGTGCAGGCTTCTCATTGCGGTGGCTTCTCTTGTTGCGGAGCACCGGCTCTGGGGTGTACAGGCTTCAGTAGTTGGGACACGCAGCTCGGTAGCTGTGGCTCACGGGCTCTAAAGCGCAGGCTCAGTAGTTGTGGCGCACGCGCTTAGTTGCAGCATGTGGGATCTTCCGGACCAGGGCTCGAGCCCCTGTCCCCTGCATTGGCAGGCGGATTCTTGACCACTGTGCCGACAGGGATGTCCCCACTGGGAATCTTTTAAAATACAAATTTCATTCTGTATATTCTGGGGCGGGCCTGAGATTCTGCATTTCTAACAAGATCCCCGGTGATGCCGGTGCTGCCGGTGCCTGAGTAGCAAGATGAGATGTATGGTGGGTGTAGATAACTAAATTCTATTGGCTGTTCTGCTGACTGAAACAGCCCTGAGCTGGGTCTACCTGGGAGGGCTCCTTGGAGGAAGTACGGTAGAATCTGATGGGCAGAGGGAGAACTCTGGAGAACTGGCCCTAAGTCCAAATCTGGGCTCCGGCATTTATTAGCTGTGTGGCTTTGGGCAAGTTTCTTGACTTCTCTGAAATTAGGACAACAGTGGCCATGCCCACCTCACAGGGTGGTGTGAACAGATGGAGCAGTAGCCCAGGCCTGGCACACACCTGGCACATGGCAGGGGCTCAAGACATTCCAGCCACTGCCTTTATAATCAATTAACCACTGTGCCTACAGCCGGGAGGGCCAAGCCTCGAGACAGAGCTGGAAGGGCGCTGCTCCTAAAGGCAGGGATGCAGAGAGGCCCTGGTGGATGTCAGGTGGCCATAGAGGCGCCGGGCAAGTCCTTGACCTTCCTGAGCATCAGTTTTCTCACCTGTAAAATGGGGATCATAGCATGGCCTGTCTCTGCAGATGTAGTGAACGGTCAGGATATCCTACACGCACAGCCGGGGAGCACAGCGCCTGGCACACAGTAGGCGCTCGATAAAGCGCTCTCCAGGGGTGGCGGTGGGGGACAGCGGTGCCGGGACCCCAGCTGGCCTGGAGCCTGGCTGAGCGCAGGAAGCCCGCGGCCCGCTCTGGCCCCCCACCCCACCCCCACCCGCCCCACCCCCACCCGGAGGCCGCCTTTGAGCCCTGCGCTGCGCTTTGAAGTCCCAGATGGGCCTGGAGGAAAGAGGATCCCCGCGCCCAGCCCCCAGCCCGCACCTGGATAAACACGCGCCGCCAGCCCCGCCGCCAGCCCCGGACCGACGGCCTGGCGGCAGGGACGGCCAGGCGGCCGGAGCGGCCCGTCCGCGGCTCACTTCAAAGCGCCAGCGGCCGCCAGCGGGAGGGGGCCCTAATCAGGCCCGGCTGCCGCCGCCTGGGCGCAGAGCCCTGCCCCGCCGGCCCGCGCCGCCCCCGCCATCTGCTCCGCGTTAGAGCGCGCACCGATGGGGGCAGGGGCGGCGAGGATTGAATGGCACAGTCACTGGCTGTCCGAATTGGGAGGCCACGGCAGTCATCTCCCCCGGCTAATTCCATTACATCACCACTTCATTAATTCATTCGTTAACTCAGCAAATATGTACTGAGTGCCAGGTAGGTGCCAGGCACTGACCGTGCTGGATGAGGGAGATACAGTTGTTTCCTTCATTCATTCTTTGACAAATATTTGTTGAACTCCCACATACTAACAGACCTTGGGGATACAATCCTTTCATTCATCCAATACATTTTTGAGTGTCTATTATGTGCTACATGCTGTCCCCAACTTCATCTCCGCCCAGCCACCTTCCAACTACTCAAAAGCTCCTCCTTGCTGTCTCTCCCACCTCCATGCTTCAGCACTTGTTCTCTCTGCCTAGAATGCCCTCCTCTGCCCTAAACAAACTCCTACTCATCCTGCAAGAGCCCAGTTTAAAAGTTTCCTCCTGGACTTCCCTGGTGGCACAGTGGTTAAGAATCCACCTGCCAATGCAGGGGACACGGGTTCGAACCCTGGTCTGGGAAGATTCCACATGCCACAGAACAACCAAACCTGTGTGCCACAACTACTGAGTCTGTGCTCTAGAGCCCGGGAGCCACAACTACTGAAGCCCACGCATCCTCGAGCCCGTGCTCCGCAACAAGAGAAGCCACCACAATGAGAAGCCCACGCACCGCAACAAAGAGTAGACCCTGCTCACCACAACTAGAGAAAGCCTGCGCGCAGCAACGAAGACCCAACACAGCCATAAATAAAATTTCCTCCTTTGTGAAGCCTTCTCCCCTCTGGTAGTCCCCATCCTAAGTCCACACAGTGCCCCCCTCCTGCTAGAGAACATTTGGCCTTGAATGACAGTGATTTATTCCTTTGCAGGGTCTGTGTGCACCCCACGGACTGACAGCTCCCACCTGGGCCCAACCAGGCTGTGTGGCTCTATAACCTCTCTGTGCCTCAGTTTTCTCATTTAGAATCAAGAAAGGACAGGATGCCCCCTTGCAGGGTTGTGGGAAATAGGTGGGTCAAACACAAGGCCAGGCTAGGTGGGGCAAGAGCCTGGTAAAAGGCAGCAATGGTTTCCTGGTCCTCTCTACAGCCCTCTGGCTCTAGGAATCAAAGCTTGCTTCACACACCTCCTCCAGGAAGCCTTCCTGACCTCCTGAGAACAGGCTTCCTCTCCCTGTGTTGAGTCCCTGCCAGTCTAACTCAGCCTACTGACCACTGGGGCCTGCCAGGCCTGTATCCTGGGCCCCGTGCTCCAGAGTGCAGGGAGCTAGCCCTGTGTCTGTCTTTCCTCCCCCTGCAGTGCCTGGCACATTACTTAGCACACCCTGGATCAGGCAGGCTAGGGTCCCTCTCAGGCTCTTGCTCAGGCTGGTGGGGAGCTTGGGCTGAGTAGGCCACTTGAGTACTGGGCTATAGGCCCCAGGGGTGCAAGCAGGAGCTTCACCCACGGGAGGGGTGCGGAGACACAGGCTGCCTTCCCACGCCAACCTGTGGGCTGCTGGGAGCCCAGGAGCTGAGGATAAACAGCTCTTTGGCTTTGAGAACCACTGAGGACTCTCCTGGAACCAAGGAGAGCCATAAAGAGGCAGCCCCTGGGATAGAGGCTGAGATGCCTGTCCAGGAGTCCAGCAGGCCAGAGCCACCAGGGTTGCCTGGTGAAAGAGGCTGGTTACCCAGAGACACTGGCTGCCAGACAGACAGACAGACAGGAAAAGCACTAGACCCCTGGGGTCATGGTCTTCCCAGGCTCTCAGGTCCCCTCTCCCTTCCTCTCTATCCTCTGCTTCCTGCAGAGCTCACAGTCTCTGTCCCTGATGTGGCCTCTGTGTCTCTTTCCGTCCGTTGATCACCTGTGGGGCATTGAGAAAGAACTTGGAAGATGAGGTACTTGGAAAAGTCCCAAGCACTGGGCCTGCAGACAATAAACGTGTGTGGCTTTTTGGGGGGAAGGGGAGTGATGTTTGTTTTTAAGCCATAGACTTATGACAAAAGACCTGGGTTTAAGTCCTGACTCAGCCACTCCCTCACTGGAGGAGATGGAGGGGTCCCCCTGAGAACTTCAGCGAGGGCATCGGGGAAGGCAGTCGAGACAGCTAGTCCACCTGGCGGGCCCCTGAAGCAGAGCGCGTGCCTTCCCACCACTTTCTCCAAGTGCACGCTGCATTCTCACTCCCCAGGCTGAGTTGGTGCCCATGCAAGATGGAGCAGAGCTGCACGCCGGGCCTTCTCCTGCCGCGTGGGCTTCCTGTGGGTGCAGCCGTCTTAGGTCTGCAGCCTCAGGAGCAGATCCCGAGGTAAGGATTCAGGCGCGCGTGTTGTGCTCAGGAAGTGCTCCCAGGGGGACTGGTGAGAGTATGGCGGGGAGCAGGGTGGGGAAGGACAGGACTAAGCATGTTGTGACCTCAGGCGAAGCCCCACAGAGGGCAGCTTCAACCTGATCTCGCAGGGGGCTCTGGAGGGTGAACTCCACCTTGGAATCGCCCCAGCCGGGGCAAGGGAGCTTTCATACACCGCTCCTGGTGAGGCGTGTTAATGCCCAGGCTCTTTAGACTCTCCACGGTGCGGACAAAATGAGCTGCAAGGCCCTAGGAGTCCGCCAAAGAAGAGCCCCAGGTGCTGGCCTTTGACGGCACGCGTAAGTGGGGTGAGGTGCTCAGAAATGATAAAAAGGGACCCGGGGGTTGTCCACCAATCCAAGACCTCCTTTGGCCCTGCCCCTTTGAATACCTCCTGCGAAAAAGCCTCTGGGGGCAACCTCAGGGCATGGCAGGCATGGAGAGTTCCCCAGATGCTCAGGGAAGATCCAAAAGTTCTGAAGGACCTGTGGCTCATGGGCCGGGTACCTAGTGCTGTTGAGCTGGGGGCCTTGGCACGTGTGACCTGAAGGCCACAAAAAGTCACGATGTGACCAAGCTACTGCCCAATTGAAAAAGGCTCCCTCTCAAAGTCAGGGGAGGCCAGGGTTTGAGAGCCCGAGAGTATCACAAAATCGGGCACCCCATTTACCAGCAGTGTGTGCTTGGGCAAGTTGTTTTACCTCTCTGAGCCTCAGCTTCCTCAGCAATAGAATGGGGATAATTATACCAGATGGCTCACTTACAATGAGCCAGACACAGTGCCAAGCTAGTATTAGACTGCTGGGCTTCCCAGGTCCTTACATCTCATTTTTCACAGGCAGTGAGGCCTGTACAACCTTACCAACCAACCCCCTATCTTGAAGTCCATTTACATCACCAGTATTTAAAAAGAAAACTACTCCCAACAATCCTTAGGCTAATTAACACTTCCTTGATGTTGATTTTGATACGGTATTTGAAGGTGTGGATTCCTGATGAGGACCCTTCATATATTACTTAACCACCCCCGGCAGGGGCACCATGTACAAATGCACAGGTTGTACACTGCACAACTCCAGGAAGTAACATGAAAAAAATGCAGTATGAACGGCACCCCTTGGAACTCCCTGAGCGCTAGACCGGCTCAACCTGCTCCCTGCAGCCTTGAACCCAACAGTGTGGATTCCTGATTTAGGTAGTTCTGGTGTTAACCTCCACCTCTACGATGCAGAGTCAGTTTGCGTGCACATTCACCGCGTGATTAACAGCGAAGCATTTTTAAGGTAATCACACAGGCAGTAAGAGCAGCACTTACCCCACGCCTGGCACATGCTAACTCAGTAAACCGGATTATTATTTTGGTCCTGCCTCCAGCATTTTTCTGCCCCAGCACCAGCACTAGAGTGAACTTTGGCTTTCAGATTCCCAGCTCCGGCTTTGGAGACTCTTCTAGGAGATCCCAGCAGGCTAGGAACTCCTACCCTGGCCCCTGGCTCCCACCCACTAAGTCTCTGCTCCCGTTGAGAGGGCCCCCCAGAAGCCAGTCCCTTCCCCTAGGGAGATAAAAGGTTGGGCCGAGATGTCCCTTCTCTTCTCAGGGTTCAAAGCTACCGCCAGCCCCCACGTGGCCGGCTTGATTTGTTTCTTATCTTTAATTTTTTTTTAATCGAGCAGATCCCCTCCGGTTACTTTTTCCACAGCATCTTACAGCATCTTTGGAGCCGGCAACAAAAGCATTCTTTTTGGAGCCGGCGGGGGGCCAGGGCAGAGCCACTTCAAAGGGAATGCAAAGCGGCAGCCATGTCCCTGTCATTGTCTTCCCCTGCGTGTCTGCCCCCCATTGTCCTGAGGCCGCCCTGAATAGGCAGGCACAAAGGCCACCGTTCAAAGTGGGCACCCCATGCTCCATCAGAAGGCCAGCCTTTGCCTCTGCTCTGTTCCCTTCATCCTCACACACACAGGTTTCCAGCTCGGGAGGGGAACTGGCCTTGAAGAAGGCTCCCTCCCCGCCCCCCGCTCTGTCTCTCTGTCTGTCTCTCTCTCTCTTCCTCTCTCTCCTCCTGAGCAAAACTTATGATTATGTTTTGAGGTAGCCCCTGATTGGCAACGTTTCCCTCTTACTTTTTCTACAGAACAGAGGCGATTCACCCCATGCTGCAGATCTGCCTTAGGACTGCTGGAGCTTTCTTGTGGGGTGGGAACCTGGGTGGGACTGTTCTCCCCTCTGCGAGGGAGGAAGAGGGACAAATGCCACTCCCGGCACCAGGGGGTCTGAGGCCTGCTGAGCTGAATGGGAATTTAGAAATAGATTATCCAACCTCAGTATTATAGAAGAGGAAACTGAGGCCCTGAGATGGGAAGCAACTTGTCTATTCCTATCCTCATTTGAGGGAGAAGGAAACAGAGGCTCAGAGAGGTTAAGCAACTTGCCCAGAGTCACACAGCTGCTTCGTGGCAGAGTTGGGGTTTGAACCCATCTCTGCCAGACTCAGTGAGACATTGAACGTTTGTCCTGCGGTCCTGTGGTTCTCTTCGTAGGCACACTGTGTGCAGTGTCTTGGAGCGGTGGCTGGGATCAGGTCCTTGGGGAGATGAGGGGGAGGGTGAAATAATCACAGTGAGTCTGGATTCAGGGACTTACTGATGTCCTCAGCCCTGAGCTGGGAAGGCCGAGGGAAGTGGAGCATGCAGGGCAGACTCCATCCTTAGAAGTTTCCAGGGCCCACAGGAAAGGTAAGAGATGCTTGTGGGGAGGCAGCCTGGCCACAGGACAAAGATGGGGTCCCTAGAGTCAGCCAGAACCTGGGTTCAAATCCCGGCTCTGTTGCTGAGCTGTGTGACCTTGAGCTTTTACCTGCAAGATGGGGGCAGTGCTGTCCACCTTGCAGGGAAAGGGTCTCGGGCAGCACCCAGCACACAGTAGGTGCTCAAAGAGGGCTGTAGTTGTCATTGTTTTGTAAAAATCAAGAAATATGGACAAGGGAGTGCGAGGTCTATTTGAGGCCTGAGTGTAAGCTCTGTGGAACAAGGGGAGCAGTTAGAGGGGCTGCTGGATGGAGGGCAGGACCCAGAGACTGGGACACAGGATCGCGGGTAAAAGGAGGCAGGGAGGCGGCGATGCGGGGCTAAGCACACCTGGCCTTGGGGTTGCCTTTAAGGACTATTCCAGAAAGAACCCAGCCCTACAGGATAGATGGGGCAGGGATGAGGGGAGGCCTGCAGGCTGCCAAGGGGCCTGGGCTGGCCTCACTCGGCCTGGACGCTAGGCCTAGCTCAGCTCACTGACGTGCTGCATGACCCAGGGGCAAGGGAAGTCCCCTCTGATGCTCAGCTCCCCCAACCTGTGAAATGAGGGCGATGATCTAGTTTTGGTGGGAGACTTGCTCCTGTGCTCCAGAAAGGTGGGGCAAGGGCAGTAGAGGGCCTGCCCAGGGGACAGGGCTCCAGGCTCCCAGCCCCAGCTGCACCCAGCGCAGCCCCTCTGAGCCGGCACAGATTGGGCCTTGGAACACAGGTGAGGTGGCTTTTAAAAACCAAGCTCAAAAAACGGCTGCAGACTTGATTGAACATGAAGGTACCGAGCACCAACTGAGGGCCCGATTTTAGTGAAGATGAACAAGAAGCAGTCCCTGCCCTCAAGGAGCTTACAGTCTGGTGTGACGACAAACACAGAGAGGAACTTGCCGGGAATGGGAGTGACAGAGGTTTCTCCGGAGCTGGAAAGATCCGGGGCTACAAACCCAAGCTTCGGGAGCCTTAGGTGTATTGAGCTGATACCTCTCTCCCTCTTTTCCTCTGCACACGCGCGCGCGCACACGCACGCGCACACACACACACACACACACACACACACACACGGCCTGAAGCAATCCCTAAGATGCCCAAAAGCCCCAAAACCCACTCACGTCCACTTGCCCGTGGTTGGAACCCATAGACGCAGAGATGGGAAAGTCCGTACTTGGCACCAACCAGGGTTATTTCTCTGGCACTCTTACCAAGTTCTGCAGGCCAAAAAAATCAGTAAAAATATTAAAACCAGCTAATGTTTATTGAGCAATTCCGGTGTGCCTGGCACTATACTAGACACCATCTATTTACCATTTCACCCTCCTATCAACCCTAGGAGATGTGGACAGGTATTGTGACCACGTCCCAAATGAGAAAACGGACATTAAAGTGACTCTGCCTGGGTCAGGTCGCACCCAGGCAGCCTTGCTCACTGGCTGAGCTCTAACCACTGCACATTATGCCATTTGGGCCAGGCCAGCTTTCTGGAGGAGACAGGACACAGCTAATTAATTTAATAGGTGCACAGAAAGAAACTGAAACTTAGAATGAGCTTCCCTGGGCTTCCCTGGGTTTCCCTGGGCTTCCCTGGTGGCACAGTGGTTGAGAGTCCGCCTGCCGATGCAGGGGACACGGGTTCGTGCCCCGGTCTGGGAAGATCCCACGTGCCGCAGAGCGGCTGGGCCCGTGAGCCATGGCCGCTGAGCCTGCGCGTCTGGAGCCTGTGCTCCGCAACGGGAGAGGCCACAACAGTGAGAGGCCCGCGTACTGCAAAAAAAATTAAAAAAAAGAATGAGCTTCCCTTACTTTTGCTCCATGGCCTCCTGACTATGGGGTCAGTTCTTGATGGGAATTCCATCTCAGTGTTAAGACACACAACTCCACTTAATCTCATTCCCCAAGACACATCAGCCTAATGAAATCTTCTCTTTCTATAAATTAACATGTCGAGGAAACAGCTGAGAGTAAATAGCGTTGCAGTGTCTTCTGTTTAGACGCCATTGACTTTCAAATCAGCTTGCTTCTCCAGCCCCCATGGCAGAAACAGAGTCAAAATGCAAATGCAGCATAAACGACTCTATAATAAATGCTCATTCAACATTTATTCTTCCTCAAATCATCTCTTAAAGCCCTTTCATGCTAATGTCTAGGAGATGTGACATTAGAAAAGTGCTTTGACATGCTAAGGGGCTCCAAGATTAACAAAAAAAAGAAAGGACAAGGTAAAGCTTTTGGAAGACCTATTTCAGAGGAATTATTCCTGCCTTTGAAAGTGTTCCAAGGTTGCTGCACATTCAGCTTGTTGGCATACATGTAAATGAAGTGCTACAAAAGTCCTCGGCTCAATTCCACTTGAATGAAAGCTCCCCGCCGCCGGCACAGCGACAGGGAGGGTGGCCAGACTTCAGCATGAGCCCTGAAGGGGGCTGGAGGGGGCTCTCTTGCCCTGAAGGCAGAAGGATGGCAGGCTCTAGCCCAAGCCGTGGATAAAAATGTCAGGGTCCAGCTCGGTTGGCATGGCCAGTTCCTGACTGCCTCGTTGAGGAAGCCACGTCTGCGTCTCTTATCAAACAAACGATCCAACCCACCAGCCTTGCCTCTCCCTTGTGTTTCTTGAGTGACTTCTGTAACCAATCCGGGCTGCTCTTAAATGGAGATAAAGAGAGAGCCCACTTAGAGAGGAGGCAGTGGCATAACTCACCAGGAGTGCTCTGTGGAGTGTCTGACACTTAGTAAGAGCTCAAGGAATTGTTTGTGGTTGATGTCATTACGCTGACTTGTAAAGCCCTGCCGAAGGACACGTTGGAGGCAGAAGAAAGAGAAAAGAGCAGGCAAGGAGAAGTAGGAGTGTCACCGACAAAGTCACCAAGACCCAGAGAGGCTCCGTGACTGTTCCAGGGTCCCCCAGAGCGATGGGGTCACAGCCAAGTCTGCCATGTGGTCTGTCTTGCTGCCCCTCCCCCAAGCCCAGCTTAGGCCCATCCTTCCAGCTCAGCCCTCACACTTGCTGAATCTCATCTCCTAGAGTCACAGCGTCTTCTAAGCAGTCCCACTGAGGATTAGACTTTGAATTAAGGGCCTGTGTGACAATCCTGGACACCACATTTCAGAGCAAGCTGGATGTGCTGCGAACATCATTCTTCATTACTGGGGTATCTTAGAGTTTCCTGGAGTGGAAGGGAAGGAGTTTTCACTGAGCGTCGGCTTCAGGCTGAATTGTGTCCCCCAAATTCATATGCTGAAGCCTTAGCCCCCAGGACCTCAGAATGTGACTGTATTTGGAGACAGGGCCTTCAAAGGGGTGATTAAGTAAAAATGAGGTCATTCGGGTGGGCCCTAATCCATATGACCGTGTTCGTATAAGAGGGGTATTCGGACACAAACATACGCAGGGGGAAGCCATGTGAAGACGCAGGGAGAAAGCAGCCGTCTGTAAGCCCAGGAGAGAGGCCTCAGGAGAAACCAACCCTGCTCATCTCAGACGTCCAGCCTCCAGAACTGTGAGAGAATAAAGTTCTGTTGTTTAAGCACCCAGTCTGTGGTCCTTGGTATGACAGCCCTAGTAGACTTGTATAGCATCTTCGAAACAGGTTGTATCGTTAATGTAGGCAACAGCCCATCGATATTGATATTTACTCTCATTTTAAATACTTCTACATCATTCCAGGTAGACAAACTGCTCTAACCATCCTGAAATGTCAGTGGCTTACCACAGAAAAAGTGTATTTCCTACTCACAGGGTAGCCCATGGGGCCGTCTGTGGGTGGGGTCCCCCTGTGCAGCTCTCCTTCCGTGGTGACGGGGGCCAGCCAGGCTCCTCCCGTCTTTAGTGGCAGATGGAGAAAGACGAGGAAGGATCATGCCTGGGAGGGCTTAGGGAGAAGCTTGCAGTGGGGGCATCACCTCTGCCCACAGGCTGGAACTCAGTCCCACAGGTGGCCCTAACCACCCAGGAGGCAAGAAAGTGTGGGCGAGCTGAGTTCCCAGGAGGTAAAAGGGAATCATTTAGACCAACTAGCAAGTCTCTGTTTCAAGGAAAACAGATTGAGAGATTAAGTGACCTGTCAGAAGAAACAGAGCAAGTTGGCTACAGAGTGAGCCCCAGGACCTGCTCATCGGAGACCTCATCACTTTCACCACCGCCATCCTCAGATCCTCAGCAATAACAACAGGCTTTTACTGAGCACGTACTATGTGCTGGATGCTGTTTGGGCACCGAGACTCAGCTCTGTGTAAGACTCAAGCACGCTGTCACTTAGGGGAAACAAGCTATACTTTGCTGGGAAAGAAAACACCAACCAGACCCAACTCTGGTTAGGACAAAGTGAGCACTACAGATGGCCAAGCTCCCAGAAGCCTTTGGGAAGCTAGAGACAGGGGTGCTCACTGAAGGATGAGGAGCTGATCCGTGCAGGAAGAGGACTCAGGAGGATGGATAGAATAAGGCTGGGCATTCCAGAGAGGGAAAGTGATATGTGAGGGCACAAATCCCAGGGGCTCCCTCTGAGGACGGTTTGTGGGGTGAGAGTTAGGCTGGCAAAGTGGGAGATACCAGGTGGCCAGGGTCTCGAAGTTCAGGGCTAAGTTGTGCGGAACAGTGGAGAGGTTTGGGGCAGGAGTGTAGAAGATGTTGTTGCCACCCAGCCCATCACTCTGGGTCTTTCCAGCTGCCGACACCCACATGTCTTTCTCTGATGGACAGAGTCCCACACGTCCACTCCACCCACAGGACAGCGGTGCTAGGAAATTACCACAACCCAGGAACAAGCTCTCGAGCTCTGTCAGAAGGGAGTCGGTGTATCAATACCCCAGCTCCCTCACGCCCAGGGAGGTGGGGTAATTCGGAGGTGGGGTAACTCATAGGTGCATGTTCTACACTGGCTCCCAGGGCTCCCCGGCAGGGTATGCCCCAGTTGTCCTCAATGGTAACAAGCTTGAGAACGTGCCCTCTGTGGCTGCCTTCCCTCTCTCATCTCACTATCCTGCCCCTTTGCTGATGCTTCCTGGGATCATCTTCCAGATGAACTTTTGGCAACCAAGCTGACACAGGTATCATGTGATTCTGTCATAACTACAGTAGAAATTGCTGGCACGTATCCAGCAGGTGACAAGCTACCAACCTCATCCCTCATCACAGGAGCCCAATGTGGCCGCAGAGGTATGATCGGAGGAGGGGATCCTGAGACTTTTTTTAATACTAATACGCCAAGAGCTTTATTGATGCAGCAGACACTTTACAATGAACCCAAGAGAGCCCGCCGTCTCTGGGATGACGGGATGTCTGTACAAGTGGAGGGGGTTTCCACTTCAAAAAACTACAAGCCCTCCCTTTTACCACAGCTCTTGGATCGGCACCTGCCCACATCATCCCTGCCCCATTTTAAACAGGCAGTGCACCCAGGTACACCTGACAAGCACTGGCCAGGCACTCCAAAGACAGTCACAGTGTCAGAGGGGACCCTGGGGCCTTCCCAGCCCCCTGCCTGCCCATCTGCTCAGAGCTACCCGTTTCCAACCCTCCCAGAGAAAGTCACCATGACTTAGTACCTCTGGGGGGCACCCGCCTGGTCTCTCCAGCCTGGAACCTGTCATCTATCCAGCAGCTTCTAGAGGCCCAGGGGTCAACCATGTCCATAGCCTTCTCGTCTCCTCCCACTCCGGACCCCTGGAGCATCTCGAGTCTCATCCCACCCTCTCCCACAAGATTCTCCAAACACTCAGGTGTGAGCCAGCGCACACTTTGCATGCAAAGTCTTAGGTCCGCCAGGAGTCTCACCTGGGAAAGACTTCTCGGGGCAACCCTGCAAGGTGTCTCTGGAGATTTCATCACCCCTGACTCTCAGTCACGTCGAACTGGCCCAGCCTGAGACGGTCACTCTCCCTGGATGGGACCAGCCCTCCTCTGGGCATGGGGTGGCTGGCAACACAGGAGCTGCTCAGGGGTTCCCTCTTGGGAAAGCTTGATATGGGCTGGGGCACGGGGACCGTGAGCAAGTAGAGCTTCAGGGGAGCGCTTCCCCTTCCTGATATAGATACTGTGAAGTCAAAAACAGATCAAAAACTGTCAAAGGCACATGGAATCAGCTAGTAAACTGTGAAACCCAAGCCACAGTTTTGTTTTACAGCGGAAAAATTGCAAGTGGTTTATCAAGAGGGGAAATCACATTTTTCATTAAAAAAAAAACAAAAAACTATATGCCCAGGAGTGGTTGGCTGGATTCCCCAGTGTCCCAGGATAAAGCAACACGACAGAGCTCGCTTGCCTTGGGACCATGAGTGAATGGCTCATGTGGATTAAATCCCCCATCCTGTGATTTTTTTTTTGCTTTCTGTTACATCTATTGTCTTTGTCAGGGCTTCCCAGAAGCAGACCCTGAGACCAGGATTTGAAACATGGAGTTCATCTGGGATGTGATGCCAGGAAACACCAGTGAGGGTCGGGGGATGGGAAGCAGAGAGGGGGAGGAAGCCAATGGGGGCGTAATGATCACCCCTGTGCCTGCCGCTGGGGCTCACTCCCTCCGGGGACTGCAGAAAGATGACCCCAGGCGTGAGAGAAACTGTCAGTCATTGGCTGAAATCTGATCCCAAGGATGTTGATTCCACCCCACTTTCTGTTTTTCTTTTTTCTTTAAATTTATTTATTATTTATTTATTTGGTTGCTCCAGGTCTTAGTTGCAGCAGGCAGGCTCCTTAGTTATGGCTCGTGGGCTCCTTAGTTGTGGCATGTGAACTCTTAGTTGCAGCATGCATGTGGGATCTGGTTCCCTGGCCAGGGATCAAACCCAGGTCCACTGCATTGGGAGTTCGGAGTCTTAACCGCTGTGCCACCAAGGAAGTCCCTCTCCCACACTTTCGTGAGGTAAATCCCAGCAGCCAGAGGAAGCATCCAGAAAGAGCCACAGGTGATGACACAGGGTCATCTTGAACATGTGCAGCATGGGGGGATTCAGAGCTGAGCACCAGCCCTATCTGTCACACCTGTGGGGTTAAGGACAGGCTTCTGTTCTCGCTACAGGTTCATCCAGCTCTGTAACTGCTGCCAGCATCCCCAGTACATGGGACGTGTGTACTAACTTTTCACTATTAACACGTGAAATCTGAGGCCGCCCCCTCGAATAAAAGCTCAATTCTGCAGAGGTGGGCTTGGGGAAGGGCTTGGATTAGGGGTGGGTAGGGATGGGACAAAGAATCCTGCACTGCGTAAGGTAGAAGTAACCTAAGGGACGAGGATCACACCAAGACATGCGGGCCCCTCAGGCAGGCCAAGAGAGTGTGAACATCTATCCACTCTTGCTTAGCAGAGAAGCAGCACTCTGTGTCAGCCAACCTCAGCCTCTCTCTCCTCAGCCATTCCTTCAAGCAATTCAGCTCTGGCCCCAAACTTGCACCTTTGTTCAGCCAAACAAAACCCTAAAGTTAACAGAACTGTCCACCTTAGAAAGCAATTTGGGGACCATCACTTGTTACTCAAGCGTGCTCCTTAGGACCTACTGTGACCCCCAACTGGCTTAACAGAGAATTTCATCCCACTCCCAGATGATGGGGCCTCCCAAATACAACTTTTCCCAGCTTGCTTCATTTCCAGTGACTCCCCTCCCCACCCCCTGCCGCTTACCCAAGCCCTGTTAGGAATCATCTTGTCTTCATTTTATAATAGAGGAAACAAAGACCCAGAGAGTTAAGGAATTTGTCTGAGGCCACACAGCAGGTTAGAGGCAGGCCAGGCCTCCCAACTCTCCACTCAGTACTCCTACCAAAGAACCCATTCAATACCCTACACCTGGCTGCATATGGCCAGCACGCCCCTCATCGGCACTTTTGACCTCCAGGGCCCCAGAGCCACCTGTTGGGAGCTCTGGTGAAAGAGATCAAAAGTGGGTACCAGATTCTGAGGCTGAGGCCCTCACAGCCAACACTGAGCATTTCCGCCCATGGTACCACCAACCCCACTAATACATATTTTATGGGGCTGTTCTCCCTTCCTTGCAAACGATGTCATTAATCTGCTCCCTGGCTGTGTGGAATAACATCCCTCAAGAACAGACCGCTTTCTGAATATTTTATCATTTCTCATTCCTTCTCCCCAAACTAATATATTTTACAGTCTACCTCCTGCAGGAGAACTATATTGTTTTCTCTCAGTGCCCGAGAACTTAGACACAGAATCGTGCATAAATAAAAAAAATACATATATATGCCTTGCTCTTGATGATGAAAGTGAGAACCAATCAGTTATCAAGCTGTGAAGGAAGCCGAGAGAAAGATTTGCATATGGTCCAAAAAAAAAAAAAAAAGGAATAAAACAGACTCCACCCCGCAGAGGGACCAGGTGAAAAGGAGGCAGGCATCTCTTCTTTAACAGGGAACCTCAGAGTTTCCGTGCCATCCTTCCTGCATCTGGCAAATCTCAGCAGTGGGAGAGCAAAGAGTTATTTTGTCAGCAAGGTCAAAAACTTCCTACTTGGAGATCCGAACTGAAGAGACCGAAGGTCTTGCAAAGTTTTACGGCGCCATTTCTATCAGCCTGGAATATTTATTGCAACGAGGATTTGAACATTCGTGTGGCCCTTCTGTTTCCTTGTTTATTATTCTGTTTTAATTTTTTAAAAAGTGGTTTGTGAGATGGAAAGGTAGAGATGGTGACCCCCATTTACATATGAGGGCAGACAGACTTAGAAAGGGGAACACACTGACATACAAGTAAAAGAGTTAAGAAAAAAAAGTTATTTAACAGTTTGTCCCAAGTCCATTTTAAAGAGAAATTTTTGTTTAGGAAAATATCTTGCTGGGGTAGTTTGTGTGCAAAGGTGGGACCTTGGCACGCATGCACGGAAGATGGTGTTAAATTCAATCACTCTGCATAAGGATTTAGAAGGGATTAAGGGTGAGCTGGAGAAAAAGTGGGGCTGATGTGGCAGAAGCCCAGATAGAATGAAAAACTTCTCCAGGGGCCATGGCTAAGGGGCTTTTCCAGATAAGGATGACTAATATTGATTTCAACTTATCAGTTTCTGTAATGTACCCTTCCTCCTCCTGAAAATGCCAGCCAGCAAAGTCGGCCGTGCAAAGGAATGACTTGTGTGAGTGGCATTTGGGGGGATGTGGGGAAAGAGTTAGGGTCCACTTCAGGGCTAGTACAGGGCCAAGAAAAGAAACAGCCCCGGGGGAGAGAGGCGAGTGAGAGCAGAGGTTGGGGAGCAAGGAGTCAGGACCAGAAGCAAAAGCACAGGCACCTATGAATTTGCAGGAATCTCAGGAGGGCGTGGTTGCCCACCCACCCCGCCTCCAGGATGTGAATGCAGGATTGGAGTCTATGTTATATCCCTCTTGTAAATGGGGTGCCCTCTGCTGACATGTGGGTTTCACGGAGGTGAAGAAAGCAGAGTCTCAGCTCAAAGAAGCTTACAGTTTACAGTTTAAAAACAGAGGCCGGTGCAAGGCCAAGAGATATCATCCATGCATGTGAGAGAACTTGGCCGAGGACTCCACGCTGGTGGGAAGCAGAGTGAGGGTAGAAACTGCCCCCAGACTCCCGAAGCAGTACCCCCGCCCTCACCCATCTCCCCCTCCCCAGTGAAGGCGGCCTAGGTCCAGTCTTGGCCCTTAACAGCCTTTTGTATCTAAAGGCTTTTATGAATTATTATGATCTTAATATTTATTTTATTGAAAATGAATTCCACATGAACTAGGTCAGGACACCTGTTTTCCAGGCCCAGCCCTCCAATCAGTTGGCCTTGCAGTAAACAATGGGACTGCTGCCCCCATCCACCTCAAAGTGGTCCTGGTCAACGTGGTCTGACCTGCTGCCCTCTATTCTGTGGCCCTTGTGAGTCCATGGCTTCAGCGACAGTCACAGCTCTTGCAAGAGCCCCTGGTCAGTGTCCCAGAGCTTCGACCACGTGGATCGCAATCCCTCCTCCCGGGTACACCTTCCCAGCACTGGCCTAAGCCACACGGCAGCGTCCTCCCAGTGTGTCTCTGGGGTCTGTAGGGGCAGACGGCAGCCACGGACCCATCTCCGGATGGACGTGTGGGAAACACTGAGCAGATGCAAGTTGTCCTCATTATTGTGGAAGATCACAGAAATCATCACGACAGGTGCCCTTTGTTAAGCATTTATTCTGCAGCAGGCTGCAGGTGTCCTCATTTGATCCTCACGGTGAGAATTAAATTAATGATGGTAGGTACCGTCATTATCCCCATTTTATGAATAAAGAAATGGAGCCTCAGAGAGGTTAACCAGTTGTCCAAGGTCCCATAACCGGCCAGAGCTGGGATTTACACCCCAGCTGTCTGACTACAGATCTCTCACGCTCTTCAACACACTGAATTATACACACTCCCTGGGGTCCTTCACCTGAAAGAACACAGTAAACATGGGTTGGGCTCACTTGTCCTGAAGTCTTGTCCCTCTACTAGGGGCAGGGTCTCTGTCACCTCCCCAAGGTGAATGCATCAGAGCTCCAGATGGAAGGACAGATGGGATGAAAGGAGTAGGTCCCAGCGGTACGGCCAGGTCACCGGCTGCACTGGCTTCCTGGTTTCCCAAGGCTGAGGTCAGCGTGAAGAGGCTGGTGCGTGAGGGAGAAGGGAAAGGAAAAGGAGTGGGGAGAAGCAGGCAGATCTGGGGAGGAGCGCCGCAGCCCCCCACCCCCAGATGGCCCGTGCGGACCCCTGTGCGGAGGCCCCCCTCTCACACCGTCTGAGTTATCCAGGCGAGGAGGCCGCAGGAGCCCAGGAGGTCTATGATGTCTGGGGGTTTCATGACCGCTTAGGTGGACCGAAAGAGAAAAGAATTTCGTTCCACCCGCTTATCTCCTAACCTTATAAACTCAGGATTAGCAGATCAAAGGCGGATTTGGCACAGCTGAGGGACAGCAGTGGCTTCAGAGAATAGTTTGGGCTCCATCCTTCATGATCAAATGAGCTTAAGTCATTGATAAATAAACGGCGTTTTGAATTCCTCTAATTGGGCGTGCGGGTCATGCCTGAGCCACACCAGCCCGGCCATCCGGGCAGAGTTAATGAGCTAGAGAGGGCCGTGGGAGGAGCCAGCCGGTGGCCACGAGACGGGGTTCCAGGGAGCACCCAAGACACGGGCAGGGGTCCCAGGACCGCCCTCCTCAAGAAGCCCGAGAGTAAAGGGCATGCATTCTCCTGGAGCCAGGAGAGATGGGTTCAAACTCCCAGCACTGCCACCAACAGCTAGGTGAGCTGGGGGCGTGGGGGAGGGGAGGGTCCCGTGACCTGTCTGCACCTCCATTTCCTCAGCTGTAAGATGGGGAAATGACCCATTTAACAACCACCCTGTGTTGAGGAAGGCGGCACTCAACCCAGAGCCCATGCCCCGAAGCACGGCTGGGGACCAGCCCTGGAGGGTATATGCAGCAAGGAGGGGGGCGTGGAGGGCCCTGGGCTTTAGCCCAAGGCTAAAGCCGGTTCCCCCACTGCCTGGCTGACACACTTCATTACTCTGTGCCTCTGTTTCCTTTTCTGTAAAAGGGTTGTCGTGGGTTAAAGAGGAGTTACTGCATGTAAGCGCCTGAACACTCAACCAATGGTTGCTGATACAGTCTCAATGCTGTCTGCTCAGCGATATTGATGACCTTCTACCTGTTGATCCCAGATCCTAGCCTTGCTCCATATCACAGGAACTACATTTCCCAGACTCCTTGGCCATCTGGCTTCTGTGTTGGTCTGGCCAATGGGAGGCACTGCAGAGAGTGAGAGGCGGGAAAAGCCAAGTTATTTCGCCCCTCCCCCCACCTCTGTGTTTCCTGTGGTTTCTCCAACAGAGACTGTGCTGGGCCTCTGGTCCCACCCCCATCAGACAGTCCCCGCCCAGATTCTAGTTCCCACCCCAGCTCCCAGGCTCTGCCCCCATCCCTCCTCTCTCTGCCCCCATCCCTGGGGTAGCAGCAGCTTCCTGCAGCTGCAAGGCTCCTGGCTTTCTTATTTTTCTGTGCTTGGCTTCTCAGCTCTTACATCTCTTGTGTAATCAACTCCCTCTATTGAATTCTGTCTCGTTGAAAGACCTTGAGAGACTTTTGACCTGTATGGACCTTGGTCATCCATGCAGGGTTAATTCAGCAACCGCTCTTGGTCAGACCCTAAACATGAGACATTTCAAACCAAAGCCCTGCCTCCCACTCAGTCTGTAACCAATCTGCCAAATGGGGCAGGGGACTCACCAGACCAGCAGTGAGCCCATCTGGTCACTAAGCACCTTCATATCCGTGAGAGCTTGTGAGTGGAGCTTGAATGACTGTTCCTGCTGACAGATAGGCAGATGGAGGTCTGGGGAGATAAAGTGGTGGAATATCGTGAACTGGAACAGAAGGAGCCTGGAATAGAGTCAGCACACTGGGGACTGCCCCTGGGGCACCAAGTGGACTTGAGTAATGCCCTCCTCTCCCTGGGCTTCGGTTTCTCCACCTGAAAAATGAACAGCGTAAAAGGGGTGATCTCCACTGTTCCTTCCATTTCCACATCTAGTAGCTTCTGATTATTCATCAAAAGGAAAGAACATAGGAAAAACACCTCTGAGCTGTGGGGTTTGACTCTTAACCTAAAGAAGCTACCAGGTCAGGACTCAAAATGTACAGAGAGCACTGCTTTGGGTCCGGCAGTCTTGGGTCTGAGTCCGGCTCTGCTGTAACTCACTAGGTGGCCTAGAGCAAGTCAGTCTCCTCTCTGAGCCTCAATTTCCCCATTACAAACATGAAGCCCATAGCAGTACCTACCCCAAGGGTTGTGTGGATTTAAAACATGATGTGCACGAAAGCACTCAGCACAGAGTAGGTGCTCAGTAAATGCCAGCCACGCTGCAGCTGAAACTTAGTTGAAAGCAAGGCGGGGTGGGGGACGTGGAAACTTGACAGGGAAAGATGTTAATCACCTAGGATTCACCGACAATCTACCCTGAAATGGACACTCTACCTGCTGGGGACATCGCCCAGGAGGAAGCTGGGAGTGATGAAAGCTGGGCACCCCTAGTAGCCAGATTATGTTTTGCAGCAGCAGAGGAATTTCAAAAGGCTGACAAAGGTTACGTCCTCTCACACAGAGTCTCAGACATACGCTTGCCCCTCTCCCCAGGGTTTAGCCTTACCCAGAGCCAACACCTGGAAAGGGAGGGCGTGAGCTCCCCGTGGGAGGTGGCCACACAGGTGTCGAGAGGGTAGGCTGCTTTAGTTGCCGCACAACAGACAGCCTGGAGCGACGAGACCCCAGCCCCGCCCCCAGTGGACGCCTGGCTTAGGCCAGTGCCCTGTGCTGGGTACGGTTTGGGTTAGCATTGCCTAGGACCACCAGGCAAAGGAGAGGGTCCTGGAGTGGACAGGTGGGTGACTAGCCTGCTTCTTTCAAGCTCCCAGCTCACTCACGTGCTCTGGCTAAAAATAATACCTCCCCAGGTGACCTGCTGTTGCTGGCATGGCTGGACCATGCATAAAACATTGGCCGGTTGGGTTTCCTCCTCTGAATGGCTTCATTCAGAGAATGCAGGGGTGAAAGGCTTATGGGAGGGATCACTTGGCTTCCTGGAGGGACAGAGCGCCCCAACCTTTGCCTGGGCCCCCAGCCTCCCTGCTCTGTTCCCGGCACCTTGGCCCCCAGTGGCAGCCGGCACAGAGGGCTACCAGGTGGGGCCTGGCCGGAAGCAACTCCCTTCTCCTAATATCCTGCCCCCAAGGCCTTTTTCTAGACCCCCTTAATGGAGAAAGAGGAACTGCCCTGGGTTTGAATCCTGTTTCTTCCATATTCCAGCCATGTCAAGTATTTGCGTGTGCCTTACCTGGCAGGTAAGGAAATGTTCTCTGAGAGGTTGAGTGAGTTGCACAAAGACACACAGCCAGCTGTTGACTCAGAGTCATTTACTGCTGTGTCCTTCAGTCATGGTCCAAGGGCAGAGTGGTTCAACGGAATGGGTCATGGAGGAAAGAAACATCCAGGGGAAGCTTGTCTGAGCTCTGTGATTCCTGAAAAGATGGAGTTAGGGCTTTCTCATAAAAATGGTTCACTGGCTCCTTTCTCCCTCCCTCTCTCTCTCCTTTTCTTTATTTTTTCCTTTCTTTATTTCCTCTCTTTATTCACTCAACAAACATTTCCTTATAAATCTTTTCTTAACAATAAAAAACATACGCTCATAATAAAAAACCTTGAAGTTTCTAAAAAAGTAGAGTTAAAAGAATAAAAATATCCCATAATCCCTCTGTTCCAGTTATCTAATCACTATATAACAAACCACCCCAAATTACTGGCGGAGAACAACCATTTAATTATGATCACAGATTCTGTGAGTCAGGAATTTGGACAGGGTACAGTGGGGATGACTTGTCTCTTCTCCGTGATGTCTGAAGCCTCAGCTAGGAAGACCCAAACAGCTGGGGACTAGAATCATCTAGAAGCTTCTTCATTTGCATGTCAGGCTCCTGGACTGGGATGAATCAAGTGCCTAGTCATGGCCTCTCCACGTGGCTCAGGCTTCCTCACAATATGGAAGCCTCAGGGTTGTTGTACTTCTTACCTAGATGCTCAGGGCTCCAAGAGAGAAGATTCTAGCAAGTGAAGGGAAACTGTATGGCCTTTTGAGACCTAGTCTTGGAAGTTACATAGTGTCACTTCTGCCGTTTTCTAATTTGCGAAAGCAGTCACAAGTCCACCCACGTTCATGGGGGAGAAGTCTCAGGTTCCTCTTCTCAGAGGGAGGAGGTCAAAGAACTTGAGGTCATGTTTTAAAATCACCCTCACTGAGATACCAGACACTGATATCACAATGTATTTATTTCCTTCTGGGTACTTTGTTGTGTGTAGGTGAATTAACACTGGACAATTTTGTAACCTAATTTCTTTTTTCAACTTAACATTGGAATATGAGCATGTTCCCTTGTCATTAGAAACTCTTTATAAACATTTTAGTTTTTCAGGCTCTTAAACAAATGCATCTTCTGGTTGAAATTTTTTTAATGGTGAACAGTCTAAAAGAAAAAAACTAAAAATCAACACTATCTCACCTACTACATGTACAGTTTTATCATGGTCTGTTCAGGCTGCTATAACAAAATACCACTGGGGCTTCCCAGGTGGCGCAGTGGTTGGGAGACCGCCTGCCGATGCAGGGGATGCAGGTTCGTGCCCCGGTCCGGGAAGATCCCACATGCTGCGGAGCGGCTGGGCCCGTGAGCCATGGCCGCTGAGCCTGCGCGTCCGGAGCCTGTGCTCCGCAGCGGGAGAGGCCACAACAGTGAGAGGCCCGCGTACCGCAAAAAAAAAACAAAAACCACTGACTAGAGAGCATATAAACAACAGAATTTTATTGCTCACAGTTCTGCAGGCTGGGAAGTCCAAGATCAAGGAGCCAGCACAGTCAGCCTCTGGTGAAGTCCTGCTTCCTTGTTCATAGTCTGCATCTTCTCGCTGTGTCCTCACCTGATCTAAGGAGCAAGGGATCTCTCTAATGTCCCTTTTATAAGGCACTAATCCCATTCATGAGGCCTCCATTCTCATGTCTTAAGCATCTCCCAAAAGCCTACTTCCTTCTACCATCAACTTTTGGGGGTTAGGTTTTCAACATATGAATTTTGAAGGGATACATTCAGACCATAGGGAGTTTTAATCCTGGTTTATTTCCACCTAACACTGTAGGATAATCAAGTTCCCACATCTTTCTTCTGCAGCATCATCTTAACGGCTCCTTCTCATTCCACTGTAATCTAGAATTGACTTAAAAGATTCCCACTGGGTCGGAGGCTGTTTCCAATTTTGCACTACTGTAAAGGTCAGCGCTGACATTTTGAGCATTAACCAGGCACTGTGATGGGTACATTACAAATGTCGTCTTCTCAACTGCCCCGGGATCATTATCCCCTTTTTACAGCTATTAGGAGCAATAAGACCTAATATTTACTGAGCACCTGTTACGGGCCCAGCATTCTTCTGAGCACTTTATGTGGCTGACTCACTTGAAATCCTCACTACAACTTACGAGTTAGGTGCTCCCCCTTCACACCACAGACAAGAAAACTGAAGTACAGAAAGATTAGTAACTTGCCCCACGATGCCACAACTTATAGTAACTGGCAGAACCTCGGCCCAAACCAGATCTGAAAGCACTGCACTGAAGACGTCAGGACTGGCTTCCGCCTGGGAGGGGCCCGCCCTCGCCCTGAGCCAGGAGGAGAGAGGGTTGGAGCCCCGCCTACACCAGTGTAGGAGGAGAGGACAGAGACTTGACCCTTCCTGGGCATCTGGAAAGAGGCTGGGAAGTGTGAGCGTGTGGAGGGCCGTGTCCAGCTCAGCGTTTTCGCACCTTTGGTGGCTTTAAGGGTCAAGAGCCAGGCGCAGGACCACCTGCCCGGAACTGAGTGTGACTTGGATGGGCCCAGCCGGTTCTCTCCACTCCACGGGAACTTGGGGCTGTGACGTTCACTCCCAAGACCCTTCCAACAGCCCACCCTACATCCACCGTAGCAGCAAGGCCTTTCGGATCGCCCAGTCCTTTGCACCCCCGTTGCCACCGTCCTGGTCCAAGCCACTGTCTTCTCTCACCTGGACCACTGGAAAGGCCTCTTAGCTGGCCTTCCGGCTTCCCTCCTGGCCCCCTGTGCCCCAGGTTCCACATAGCAGCCCTGTGATCTTTATTAAAGTACTGATCTAATAAAGCCACCACCTGGCTAAAACATTTTAATGCTTCCTGTTGATCTTAGGTGAAATGCAAAATTCCTCACCTTGGCCTCCAGGGCACCCGAGACCTGGCCCCTCCCCACCTCTCCAGTACCACCTCCCACTCTCTGCTGTCACTCTGCCGCCAGCCTCACTGGCCTTCCCTCAGGTCCTTGGGTCATCAGGCTTCCTCCCGTCACACGGCCTCTGCACGTGCTCTTCCCTCTACCGAGAAAGCTTGTCCCTCCCTCCTGTACCCCTGGAGCTTCCTCATCATTCAGGTCTCAGCTCAAGCACCCCCAAAGTCCTCCAGAGTGACTTTCCCTGTCTTCCCATCTGGTGAAGACCTCCAATCATAGACCCAGTTCTGAGGTCACGTTTGCTTTGTCTCCCATCACCCCTCTGCAATGTAAGCTCCATGAGGGCAGGGACCACACCTGCTCTACTCCTCCGTGTACACATGCAGGGCCTGGTAGGTGCTCCCAGAGATGTGTGACATCCATGTCGGACTTTCAGAAACAGCTAATAGCTACGGAGCCCCAAGGGTGGGCCACACTCAGTTCTCTTGGCTTATATTAATCCATTTAATCCTCACACATGAAGCAGATAGTGTTATTCCCATCCCCAGTGGGGCTCAGCAAAGTTGTCACTCGCCCAAAGTTTGCAAGTTGCCGAGGCTAGGGACGGCAGCGGAACTGGCAAGATATGGCTTTAGAGCCCCGCGCGGAGCCTCTGGACTCAGAGGTCATCTCCACTGAGCCCGCCCCCAGGAGGCAGACAGCTCAGGGCTTGGCCGCGCGTGGAAACCCAGCGCCACCCGCCTTCAGCCAAGCCAGCCAGCCACCGGAGCCAAGGGACCGACGGCTCTGACAACGTGACTATGGGCCCAGGGCGGCCAACCCACCAGGAAAGACATCAGCCCACACATAGGACGAGCCCTTCTTGTTTGCTTTGTATCTGGTTCCTGCTCGGCAACGCCTGCCAGGAGCTGCCAGGGCTCTGCTTTTTTTATCTAATGGTTAAAATTCTTAGAAGTATTATGCTCTGCTTTGCTTGGCAGTGCCTCAGAACATACCTCTGATGCAGCAGGTAACTGGATAGGGTCTTGGTCACAGCGATTTGCTGAACACGGGGTTTTGTGCAAGAAAACACATTACAGCACTCAGGGGTGTCACTCAGGAACACTGCCAGCCATGATCGGAATTCTGTGTATCAGAGAGGAGGGTTCAGGGTGGGAGCCCCAGAAGAGGGAGGCTTGTGTGAGGGATGCAGGATCCCTAAAGTGCTCAGTAAAGAGGACCCCAGGACTCACCCCAACATTACTCAGCCTGGGCCCAAGGGTGAGAACACAAGCTTGATGTCAGATGGGCTAGTGGTTAGGTCTAGCCTTACTGCCCTGGCTGTGTGACCTTGTAAAAGACAGTTAACCTCTCTGAGCCTCATTTTCCTCAAATGTAAAATGAACAAAATTGAAGGATTTACCTCCTAGGAGTCCTGCAAAGTGCACACACGGTATCAATTCTGTTTGGTCACTGCTGTATTCTCCAGACCTGGAACAATGCCCGACGCGTAGTAGGAACTCTATAGATATTTCTCGTGTAGACTTGAATGGCTCACAGCCGTATCCCCAGTACCTAGAACAGTGTGTGGCATGTAGTAGGTGCTAAAATTGTTTGTTGAATTGGCTTAATTGTTCATAGCTGTGCCCAAATACCAAGCCCAGCACATGGCATGTAATAATTACTCAAAAAGTGTTTTTTTGAATGAATGATGAACATAAAGCATTTGGCATAGGATATAGTGCTTAATTTATGTTAACTTTCTCTGTTCACTCAACAAATTTTTGTTCACTCAACACATATTTTTCAGGGCCTCGTACGTGGGTTTTTCTGACACCACTCCTCTGATTCTCCCACACCAACTAAGTGTCCAACAATTCAATTTAATTCTGATACTAACTACCCGAGCCAACATCAAGATCCGCCAGTTTAGGAATCAGTCCCACAAGACTTCTCTCCCTTCAGATGTCAGCCACAAATGGGGTCCCCAGGTGACCCACTTCTGCCCAGGCAACTGCAAATTCAGGGATTCTCACAACTCCCTCCTCAGGTTCTATCATTCAGTAGAATGACTCGGGACTCAGGAGAGGGCTTCACTTAGGATTACTGTTTATTATAAAAGATACAACTCAGGAGCAGCCAGATAGAAAACATGAATAGGGTGAAGTATGGGGGTGGGACGGGTGCGCCACCCTCCCAGCACCTCAATGTTTTCACCAACCAAGAGTGTTTATAGGGCTTCCTGGTGGCACCGTAGTTAAGAATCCGCCTGCCAATGCAGGGCACACAGGTTCGAGCCCTGGTCCGGGAAGATCCCATGTGCCGCGGAGCAACTAAGCCCGTGCCCCACAACTACTGAAGGCTGCACACCTAGAGCCCATGCTCCGCAACAAGAGAAGCCACTGCAATGAGAAGCCCGCGCACCGCAACGAAGAGTGGCCCCCGCTCGCCGCAACTAGAGAAAGCCTGCCCACAGCAACAAAGACCCAACATGGCCAAAAATAAATAAATTAAAGAGTGTTTATAACCCAATCTCCAGCCCCTCCCCAGAGGTCAGGAGTAGGGCTGAGAGTTCCCACATCTAATCACTATTTGGTCTTTCTGGTGACCAGCCCCCATCCTGAAGCTTTTTAGGGGCCCACTCTGAGTCACCTCATTAGCATAAACTTCGGTGTGGTCACAAAGTGCTCATTAGGAATAAGAAAAGACACTCCTATCACTCAGGAAAAAAGAAGTGTTTTTTTAGGAGTTCCATGCCAGGAACCAGGGAAAAAGACCGAATATATTCCTTAAACCACAGCCTGCTACACACATGTCACCATCCTGGGCACCGGGTGAACTAGCCAGACAGAGCCCTGGCTTCCCACAGCTCACAGGCCTTCAGATTTTACTGCCAACTCCCACCTCACCGTAAGTTTCCTGTCAATGGCAAGTCTTTGCCAAGGCCCAGCCCAGCGCTGGCACTGAGGGAGGGGCAAGAGAAAGAGACCTGGTCCCTGCCCTTCATGAGCTCGCACTCCTTGGCTGGAGAGAAAGGACTGACACAAGGGGAATCATTAGGAGAGGGGAGCAGAAAACAGAAGAAGGTAGATCATGGATGGTGTCAGTACAGAATCTCTCAGAATCAGAAGATAAATATGGATCCTGGGATGGGCTGCAGGCCCAACAGTGCTGGGCAGTCTCCAGGAAGCCCATGGAAGGATGTATCTTGTTATGGGGCAGTTGCCACGGTGTGGTGTCAAGCTGACATTTTAATGCTTTTACTGAAAAGAAAGAATTGCAAACACTGTGGGCCTAACCAGCGTGTTCCCAGCAACTGTGGGCAAAAAGAAGTGTGTGTGTGTGTGTGTGTGTGTTAGGGTGGGTGGGTGACAAAGAAAGAAACAGAGAGAAAGAGAAAAAGAGAGACACAGAGACTAAAAGACAAAGACATCAGCTTCCCATCAACACCCATTGCAAATGGGGCTCTTTGGGAAACAAAGCTGAGATGAAGTTAGAAACAAAATCTTTATTAGAGCCAATAAGCCCACAAAAAGATGCTCAATAACATTAGCCTTCAGGGAAATGCAAATCAAAACCACAACGAAATACCCCTTCACCCACTAAAGTGGCCACAATTAAAAAGACAAACGATAACAAGTGCTGACAAAGGTGTGGGAAAATGGGAGCCCTTGTGCACCACTGGTGAGAATGTGAAATGGTCCAGCCCCTGTGGAAAAGTCTGGAGGTTCCTCAAAAGATTAAGCATAGGGCTTCCCTGGTGGCGCAGTGGTTGAGAGTACGCCTGCCGATGCAGGGGACACGGGTTCGTGCCCCGGTCCGGGAAGATCCCACATGCCACGGAGCGGCTGGGCCCGTGAGCCATGGCCGCTGAGCCTGCACGTCTGGAGCCTGTGCTCCGCAATGGGAGAGGCCACAGCAGTGAGAGGCCCGTGTACCGCAAAAAAAAAAAAAAAAAGATTAAGCATAGAATAACCATAAGAACCAGTAATTCTATTCCTATGTACAGCTGACCCTTGAACAAAGTGAACCCTCTACACCACCGAAACACCTGCTTTATAACTTTACAGTTGGCCCTCCGTATCCATGGTTCCGCGTCCGTGAACTGAACCAGCCTCGAATCGTGTAGTACTGTAGTATATATTTATTGAAAAAAATCCACGTAGAAGTGGACCACACAGTTCAAACTTGTGTTGTTCAAGAGTCAACGTATATATGCAAGATAAGTAAAAATTTATGTCCTAACGAAAACCTGTGCACAAATATTATGGCAGCATTCTTCAGAAATGACAAAAAGTGGAAATGACGCAAATGTCCACGAACTGATGAATGGATGGGTGAAGCGTGGCAGAAGCCCTGTTCTCTCCCCATCTTACAGATGAACAAACTGAGGGGTGGGGCTAGAATTCAGGAATCCGACTCCTAATCCAGGGTCTGTGCCTCCACCTGTCAGGCAGGAGCAGTGCTCCTCCCACGGCTCACCTGACTGGCAGTGGAGATGACCCCAAGAAGTGAATCCCGGATGATTACGCCGGCCTTGGGGGAGGGGTGCCGCTGAGGTGGGGAGTCTCTGCAGAGGGAACTGTGCAGCCAGAGCCCTCGGTAGAGACTACTTGCCCCCAGATACAGCCTGGGTTTTCCCCCTCTTCCCCCACCTACTTTATGAGTTCAGATCTGGTCCGTGGGTTCCAGGGACAGCAGCAGCCACTGAGGGGCAACTGGATGGCCTGGGGAGGCACCTTCTGTCTTTTCCCACCACGGAGGCAGGGATCACCAGCCCAGCGCAAGTCCCACATCCTCTCTTCCTGTGGTCCTGGGGTGCCCATCCAACAAGATCAGGGCAGCATCCAGGGAGCCAGGAAGGGCTCCAATGAAGAGAGTCCAGCCCTTGGGACAACCCCACCCTGAGACCTCTGAAGCGCCCTGCTGGACGCTGGGACCCCACCCCAGTCCAGGGTCTCTGGATGCTGGCCCTGCTGAAGAGGCACCCAAGGGTGTCACACACTCCTGAGACGGTGTGCGGGGTCAGGAGACCCGGGTTCAAGTCTCCAGCTTGCTTCCCGACCCCCTCTCCCAGCTCAACAAGACGGAATTTGAGGCTCTCTGTTGCCTTTAGAGCGAAGATGCTCTAGGATTCCAAGTGGGATCAACAGGGAGGTCCTGGCAGTGGCCAGCCTCAGAGAAGTCAGCGTAGGCCAGCTTCAGTGAGCTCTCCAGGCTGGTGGTTCACCTCTCAGCTTAGCAGGACCTGGCCCCAGTTTTATCAGTTACCCCTGAGACTCCAGGCTCTGGGAACTTCCACATGGCTCAGACGCACAGAAGACAGGACACATTGATGTCCAGGAATACCCACCGACATTAACCCTGGGCTAACAAGGGGCTCCTCTGATGTTGCTACCCCGAAGGGCAGAGAGAGATGCTACTGAAGGGAAAGGGAACAGATTCTATAAGAGGAAGAGGAGATGGAGAAGAAGAGCCTCAGACTGCTCCCAGTAGGAGGCAATGAGAACCAGAGACCCCAAAATACCTGCCCCCAATGCCAACTTCTCCCACTCCTGTCCTCCTAGCAGACATTGCTAGTCAACCATCACCCTCACCCTCTCTTCTGCAATCTTCCAGACCTTCATAATCAATTGATCACATGCAACTCTCGAGATGAGACCTCTACCGGCTTTGGGAGCGGGGAGGCTGTCTCTTCAACAGGAGGTAGATTCTGAAGTCCTCCCACAAAAGGTAAACCGCATAGCGTCAAAGATCATCCTTGAAAATCGCCTAAATCTCAAACAAAGTATAGGAGCACTCAGACTCTTAATGAATCCAACCCCGGAAGCTTTTCCTCCAGCCACTGCATGGATGGCTGAATACCAAATGAGGGGCTTGAATGTTGTCGAGAGGCCGGGATGTATGAAGATGCCTGTCTTTAAAAGCCAGACTCACTCAGGGCCGTGGGAGAGGCACCCAGGACTGAGCTCAGTGGAGGGGATGGCAAAAACGGAGCCCCGCTTCCTCCTGTTCTCCCCCACATAAAGGTGTACCCACTGATCACACAAAACCTCTTGTCCCAGAGGAGCTGTTAGTTTTCTCTGCTACAACCTGCAAACACAGAATTGGGAGAGCCCACTGGTTGTGTGACAGAGTGGGAGAATTAGTTAAATGCTTATATGATGCAAATCCACTTAATTTGCCATCCCTGCAGTGGGGACATTTGTCCCCATCAAGCCAGGAAGGAGGAGGAAGTGACTAATATCTTCTGAGCACCTGCTGGCCACTTTTACACATTCCATGTCCTTTAAACCTTAACACTGGGGTAGATGTTTAGTGTTCTTGAAGGAGGGATTCCCCAATCTGACGCCCCTCTGAGTAACCCATCACCTTACAAGACATGGTGAGAAACTGAGCCCACCTCCAACTACAGAAGCTGAAAGTTCAGGTGCTTGCTTTCAGAGGCTCCCTTGCAGCAAAGGTGCAAGTATGGGACTTCAACTCTCTCTCAGGCAACCTAACGGTATACATCTCCAGACATAAAGATGCAAAGAATCAGAGTCTCTGTTGGGTGGGGAGGTAACAGCAAGAGCAGCAGGGGCATCGAATTTGCAGAGGCAGCGAGGGAGTGAAGTGATGAGTTCCTCAAGGAAAAGACAAACAGCCCACCAGGAAAAAGGGCAAATGGAAATGAATGGACAGTCACAGAAGAGGGAAGCAAAAGGCCAATACATTGGCGTGAAGATACGCAATAAGGAAATGAAAGCGATGAGATGTTACTTCCCATCAGATTAACAGCAATGTTAAAGTCTGAAAATGTGGACTGGCATCCCCTTAGGGTTTTGTAAGGCAAATGCCAATATGTAGGAAAGCTGACAATGTACGTACCCTACACCCCGCAACCCCTCATCTAGGTATATGCATATCCTGAGTAGAGCGTTCCAACCCTAGCGCACTATTGGAGATACTCATCCTCTCAGGCCTGGGGGCAGCAATGGCAGGGAGAGGACCCACTTGAGCCTCCTGCAAGCTGCAACACAACCAGCCCACTCCAGGGCTCAAAACTCTGTCCTATTTACTCAAGTGTGATGTATACATACTATCATATTCCAATTATGCTGCGTGAGGTGAAAAAGCTGGGGAATTATTGCTTATACGTGTGCACAAGGAAAGAGATGTGCAAAGGTGGTCATGGCAACATTGTTATAACAGTGGGGGGAGAGGGGGGATAGAAAAAATTTACCTCTCTGTAGTAGATTCTGTTGTGAGCTGCCCAGATACCCCTTCAATACTGAGGCACTCATGCCCCCATCTCCTGGGAGTGTTGGATGCTAATGGCTCATAACTGAGTTCTCCTCTAAGAATGGCCTTTAATAGAAGGGAGCTGCCTTGCCCAAGGTTACACACCCTCCCCAGGGAAGCCCTCTTCCAAGAACAGGTCAGCACAGAGTATAGAGGCCCGTCTCCTTTGCCTCACTTCAGCACATTTGAGGGCTGTCCCAGCTCCAGCACTCCCTGTAGGATCGATTGAGGCTTCTGTTACAACTGCTTTGCAGCCCAAGTTCTCCTCCGCCCAAGCCTGCTTCCCACAGTCCCTCACAGATACTGGTCTTGAGAGCACACCTTAATAAACCACCTGTGTACAAATCTCTGCCTCAAATCTGTTTCCCTGGAAACCCACCTGTAACAGAGGTGGTCCAAGGACGGACAAACAGTGTAAAATGAGATTTTGGAGCCGGATCACCCTACTGTCCAGCTAGCAATGAAGGCCCCATCTCTCAGGACAGGAGGAATACAGAAAGCACCTGGCAAGTGGAAGTAGTCCAGTTGTTAAATTTTCATGGGGAGTGAATTGGGATAGGATCAAGGTAGAAGAGAATGTGCTGGTTGATACAACATCTCAGGCGTTTGAGAGAGACTGTGGATGTCTATTGTCGAATGCTATAAATGCACTGGAGCCGGACAATGAAAGGCTGAAGGTAATTAATTACCGTCTTAAGGTGGAATATAAGACTCTCATCTCCTGCAGCAAGAGGGCATAAAAAATTCAGGATAAAGCCTAGGACTTGCCTATAAAAATAGCAGCGCTCCACTTTGCTTTACACCAGAAACTAACACAACATCGTAGATCAACTAGCCTTCGATTAAAAAAAAATATATATATATATATATATATATATATATATATATATATATATATATATATATAGCACTCCACAGAAAGTGAAATTCTCAACCCCAACAAATCCACTTATGCCAAAACCAGCACCTGGTTGGGAAAGAGCAGGACCTTGGCATTTGGGATGGAGTCAATGTGCTCAAGAATCTTGAAATCTTAGATCCTCCTGAACCCTCTAGCCCTACAAAAGTGGCCCCTCCTTTCTTAAAAGGCACTGCTTTGGGGGCTTCCCCTGGTGGCGCAGTGGTTAAGAATCCTCCTGCTAATGCAGGGGACGTGGGTTCAAGCCCTGGTCCGGGAAGATCCCACATGCTGCGAAGCAACTGGGCCCGTGCGTCACAACTACTGAGCCTACACGTCACAGCTACTGAGCCTGCTCTCTAGAGCCCGCGTGCCACAACTACTGAAGCCCACGAGCCACAATGACTGAGCCCGCGTGTTGCAAATACCGAAGGCCGCCCTCCTGGAGCCCATTCTCCGCGACAAGAGAAGCCACCGCAATGAGTAGCCCCCGCTCGCCGCAGCTAGGGAAAGCCCGCGTGCAGCAGCGAAGACCCAACACAGACAAAAATAAATTAAATAAATAAAATTTTTTAAAAAGCCACTGCTTCCCTTTGCTTAAAGATAGTGCAGAGGCTTCTACCTTGTAAGACAGGACTTATTCTTACCTCTCCTCCTGGCCACCACCAATAACTAAGGTTAAGTCACAACCTGGTCGTGGTTCTGGGTCTGCTAAGGAAGGGAAAGGACTACACCCCGAAGGAACTGTGGGGTCTCAACCTGGCAGGAGCCAGGAGAATGTAATGGAATTAGACCCTGAGGGTTCTGAACTAAGAGGGACAGACTATAAAGTTGGATAAAGGAGAGTGTATTGATATGGGAGCCCTCTCCCATGATCAGACTTAACACCCCAGCAAGGACCTTGGGAGATGGTATTCACATGCTACTAGAGTCGATCTTGTAAACTTGGAGAAAGTGATAGACCACACAACGTGAAGAAAAAATTCCAGAGCAGTCATGGCAGACGGTAAAGGAAGGAATCAGAACGCTCACAGACTTTGGCATCCTAGAGTGGATATGCTACGTAAGGCTGAAATACCTACCAGTGGCTATGTTCCGTGGAAAGCCTAGAGGACACTCCATTTGCCAATGCGATAAGGGATAACATGGCGAGGTGGCACCAGCCTCACTAAGAAGCTTACTCTCTAGGCAGCCCTATATAGAAGCTAAGTAGAAGGCTGTTAGAGAACTGACTCCCTCATAACAATGGGGATGATAAGATCCTGAATTAACCATCAAAGACAGAATGAGTGCAATTATTGTTAATGAAAAGCAAAACCGAAGTGGCAATCCAAGGGCATGATCCAAAGAAAGATTATGGAAATCATTAATGGAATAAGACATCCCCAGAGGCAAGATAGACAGCAATTAACAGGGTAATGCTCAACCTATACAACCAAAAAAAAATCGAGGATGGATTATCAGAAGGCCAAGGGTAGTAATATTAATAAAAGTCATAAATCCTTGGCCAATTTCTGGACCTGAGCCAGTTCTCACACCCAGAAACCACTGACTAAAGGAGAAGTCAGGTTGCCATGAGGAAGATCCCTCAATGCCATGGCAAGTGTATATGGAAATAATTCCCCCAGTTTTTCTCCAAAAGTATCTACAGTCATTTATGTGGATAACCGGACACTAGAGAAAGAGGAATGCTCTTACGTTTCAGCAACTTCCAGATACAGGCTCTGAATTAACCCTGATACTCAAGAAACTGAAGTGGTACCATGCCCCCACCGTTAGAGAAGGACATATAGGGGCCAGGAATAAATAATATCCTGGCCCATATTTGATTCACAGTGGGTTCACTGAATCCCTAGACCCATCCAATGGTCATTTCCCCAGCCCCAAATGTGGAATGGAAATAGACATTCATGGTGGTTGTTAAAACCCCCCACATTGCCCTATGGGATAAGAGCTATCACAGTGGTGAAGGCCAAGTGAGAAGCCTCTGACACCACCCTCCCCTTCTAGCCAAGGATAGTAAATCAAAAACATACCGCAGCACAGGGAGAACAGCAGAGGTCAGTGCCACCCTTAAAAGCCTATTCCCATTTAATTCTCTAGTCTGGCTCCTAAATAACAGATGGATCCTGGAAGATGATAGTGAACAACTGTAAACTCAAGCAAGTAGTAGCCTCAATTGCAGCTGCCGACTGGTGTGCAATCCTTGCTAAACACAGCCCCCAGGGCTGTACACGGCATGCAGCCACAGGTCTGGCAAATGCGTTCTTTTCCCTTCCTTCCAGGAAAAGGATCCGAAATGTTTCCCATTCATGGAAGAAAAGCAACAGTATACATTGACAGTCTTCCCAGGGCTAAGTGAATTCTCCCGCTCTCTGTCATGATATAGACCAAAGAGATCCAGACTGGCTGGACATCAGACAGAACATCACAGTGGTCTACTATACCAGCGACATCATGCTAATGGGATGAACAAGCAGTAGTGGGTATTTTGGAGGACATCATGAGATAAATGTATTTCAGAGAAAGAGATACAACCCTATGTAAATTCAGGGTGTTACCACATTAGTGAAGTTTTTAAGAATCCAGTGATCTGGGACATTTCCTCCAAAGTTAAAAAAGTGAATGATTGCAACTTGCACCTCCCACCACAAAGGATAATGTCTGGCAGGCTGCTTCAGGTTCTGGAGGCAGCATATTCCATACCTACTGGAGGCAGCTTCAATCTATATACCACATGATGTGTAAGGCTGCTAGCTTTGAATTGGACCCAGAGAGGGAAAATGCTTTGCAGCAGGTCCAGGCTTTAGTGTAAACAGGCCTGCTACTTGGGTCATATGATCCAGTAGACATGATGGTATTAAAGGTATTTATGGTATTAGAGACATATTTGGGAAAAGATACCATGTGGAGTTCATGGCAAGCCTCTTAGAAGAGCAACATTTACAACAGAAAGTTGTTTATAAAACAGCTCCTGGAGTGCTACCAAGCCCTGGTTAGAGATGGACCATCTGACCTTGGGACATCAAGTGACCATGCAACCCAATCACGAGCTGAGTTCCATCAGACCCACTAAGTCAAAAGGTTGGCCAGGCCCAAGAGCAATGTATTCTATGATAGAAGTGGAACACCTAGGATCAGGAACAAGCAAGGCCTGAAAGCACAGGAAGCTGCATGACTGGGTAACCCACGCTTTCATGTGATCCACCGCTGTTGCACTGGTCCTTCTCCTTCAGCTGCCACCAATGGCTTCATGGTTGGAGAAGACTCTTGACCAGATGACAGAAGAGGGAAAAGCCCAAGCTTGTTCACAGATGGGTCATTTCAGGACGTGGTATAAGCCAAAAAGTGGACTGTTGCTCCTCTACAGCCTTGAAAGACAGAGATGAGGGGAAATATTCCCAGTGGCAGCGCTTTGGGTGCTGTGCCTGATCATTCCATTGGTGCAGGAAGAGAAGTAGCCCGAGGTTAGCCTTTATATGGATGCGTGGGCAGTCGTGAGTGGCTTGGCTATTTGGTCAGAGGCCTGGGAGGAGAAAGAACAGAAGATCAATGTCAAGGAGGTCTACAGAAGAGGGATGTGATAGAGGTATGAGAGTGAGTATGAAGTGTAAAGCTGTTTGTAGCTCGTGATAACTCTGTTAGAGAGCATCTACCATAGAAGAGGACTAAACAACAACTTGATCAGTCAATGTCAGCCAGTCAGGTTCCGGCCACCCGATGTTGGTCAAATGGGGTCATAAATGGAGTGGCCATAGTGACAGGGATGGAGGCTATTTGGGGGCCAAAAAACATGAGCTTCCACTCTCCAGTGTGGATCTAGCTACTGCCCCTTCAGAATGTCTAGTCTGCCAGCAACAGAGACCAATGTTGGGACCTCAATATGACACTATTGCTTGAAAAGACGAACCCGTCATTTGGTGACGAGTTGCCTTCCCTGGACCTCTCTACCCTGAAGGAGTCAGCAAATCTTGGCTGAAATCAATACACATTCTGAATACGGATTTGCCTTTCCTGCCTGCCGGGTGGCAGTCAGCAACACCAGTCCAGGATTTGCGGATTGGTTTGATCTACCAACATGGGATCTTATATAACATTGCCTCGGATCAAAAAACCCACTTTACAGCAAAGGAGGTGCAGCAATGGGCAAATGAGCACAGGATCCCTATCACATTCTGCACTACTCAGAAGCTGCTGGCCTGAGACGTGTAGCTGAGTTGTCAGCTTGGAGATGACATCCTGGAAGGATGGCGTACCGTCCTTCAGGATGAGTATAAACTCTAAAGTAATGATCACTATGCATGGAATTCCCAATAGATTAAGTTGATGAGTCCAGGAACCACAGATGAAGGTAGGAATGGCCTCATTACCATCATTTCCCATAACCTCACTGGGGAATTTGGCATTCCCGTTTCCTCAACTTTAGATTTTGTGGATCTGGAAGTTCTAATTCCCAGCGAGGGTATGCTCCCACCAGGGGACACAGTGAGAATCCCATTAAACTTAAAGTTATGGCCGTCACATGGTTCCTTCAGTTTCCTCATGCCAGGAGGACAACAGATAAGAAGATGTGTTACTACACTGGCAAGGGAATTTCACTGATAGCAGAAGGATGTAGGGCTGCCATTACATAATGAGAGCAGAGAACCCAGGTAATCTACTGAGTGTCTCTTAGTAATTCCCTGCCCAATGCTGACAGCTAATGGGCAAATACAGTAACTATGGCCTGAGAAGAAATGATGACCAAGGGTTCAGCCCCTCAGGGATGAGAATCAGGGTCACTCCAGCAGGAAAGCCACCTACACCAGCACTGGGTCTAACAGAGGATGAAATGAACATAGAATGGATATAAAATGAACATGAATGGATAGTAGAAATGGGAGATGATGAGATCCTGATTTGGCCTCAAGGGGCCAGGGCTACAGTTTGCCCAACTAACTTCTCTTTGTAGTTTTCCCTGGAAAAAGAGACCAACCAGAATCCTGGAGGAACTGCCCCCAGATGTGGTGAATATGAAACAAATGGATCCAAGCAGCACGATGGGCGGACTGTAGTGGATGCTGTTGTCAGCTGCCCAGATCCCCCTAAGGACAGAGACGTTCACTCCCTTGGCTGCCACGAGTGTTGGTTGCAGATGGTCCGCAGAAGAGTCCTCTCTGGGGTTTGACTTTTGGCAAATGGAGCTGCCTCACCCTTTCCTGAAAGCAGCCTTCATCCAATCCCTGGGCAATGAGCAGTACAAAAGCCTGGAACCTTGTTTTGATAGGTCGTCCCAGCTCCAGCACTCCCAGTAGAGATCAGTTGAGGTCTCTGCCCAAGTACATCACCGTTTAACCTCTCTCTGGTCAACTCTGATGCCCTCCCTCCTTCACAGGTGGTGCTCCAGGGAACACTTCTAAATAAACCCACTGCTCAGAAATCTGTCTCCAAGTCTGCTTCCTGGGAAAGCAAACCAAGTGGATTAAATGGGAAAAATATATTCTCTGTGATTTATTCATAAATGGAATTTCACACAGATCCTAAAAGGAATGAACCAGAACTAGATAGATCAACAAAAATCTTTAAATTTTTCAGAAGTATAAACTTATGTGAAAAAGCAAGATACTAAAATATATGAACATGTAAAAAATTTTAGACACAGGGGACAATGTTATATACTATTTATTGTTGGACAAAACTGTAATAAAGATATAAAAACATGGGCTGGCTTGCAAAATTCATCAGAGTGGCAGTTTCTGGGGAAGGGAGGAAGAGAATGAATACAAAAGGGTTTCAGAAAGGACTTTCATGGGTTTTTTTGTTTGTGTGTTTATTTGTTTTGTTTTTTTGTGGGGTTTTTTGTCTGCATTGGGTCTTCATTGCTGCATGCAGGCTTTCTCTAGTTGCAGGGGCTACTCTTCTTCACCGTGCACAGGCTTCTCGTTGAGGTGGCTTCTCTTGTTGTGGAGCACGGGCTCTAGGTGCGCAGACTTCAGTAGCTGCAGCACATGGGCTCAGCAGTTGTGGCACTCGGGCCCTAGAGCATGCAGGCTTCAGTAGTTGTGGCACATGGGCTCAGTAGTTGTGGCTCACGGGATCTAGAGTGCAGGCTCAGTAGTTGTGGTGCACGGGCTTAGTTGCTCCACGGCATGTGGAATCTTCCTGGACCAGGGCTCGAACCTGTGTCCCCTGCATTGGCAGGCGGATTCTTAACCACTGCACCACCAGGGAAGTGCAGGACTTTCATGTTTTAAGTGATATATTGTACCTTTTATTTTTTAAAAACAATTTGAAGCAGAGATGACAAAATTTTGTCATATGTTAGTTCTGGGTTGTGGGCATATTGATAATTGTTATATATATTCACTATAACTTCCTGTATTACATTTTTCTGAGCTTAAAAAAATTGCAGTATAGTACCTCAACCTTCTGAAAGACGCATGAAGGTGTGCAGTTTTCTCATAATAGAACTAGTGATCCTTGTCTCTGGGGCATCAAGAGAGAAAGAATCCATCAGGTAGAAACCTAGGAACAGCGTTCCAGCAGCAGGGATCATTGAAGCCAAGCAAAATGCTCGAAGACCAAAACAGCAGGGCCATTTGGTGTGCCCAGAAGAGAAGGCATGAGGAAAACAGTGGCAAATGAGGCTGGGCAGCCAGAAAGGGGCAGATTGGGCAGAGCCTTAAACACACACATAGGAGCTCTAGATCCAAGTCAACCTCGGTTCTTCCGGGAGCTTCTGCCCTGATCCGGGGACCTCACACAGACACACTGGAGACTCTACGGAGAAGAATAAGCACTAAACTGTACAAAATGTGACCACATCTGGCCCAGGTTGTACATTTTCCTGGATCTGAGGTCCTATAATAAAGACACAAAATAACACACTCTATCAACATAATGAACCACTTTGGGCCATGACCCTGTCGTCAGGCCAAGCTGGGTTCACAGCCGGGCCCCTCGATCAACCACCCAACTGGCCTTGAACAAGAGAGTGACCTCTCTGAGCCTCTGTTTCCTCATCTGTAAACTATGGATGACGATAGGCCTTCCTGTGGGGTGGCTGGGAAGATGCAGTGAGGTGGCCCATGCAGCGTGCTCGACACAGTGCCTGGCACAGAGCAAGCCCTCCAGGGATGTCAACTTCCATATCATCAGGAAGGACCTCCCAGGGCCCCCTGCCAGATGCCCACCCTGAGGAAAAGTCACTCTGCCTTGGGAATTAGTGAGAAAAGGAGCCCTTTCTAGACAGTCCCCAAATTCCTCACTCCCCAAACAGGAGGGGATAAAAGAGTTCCTTAATTGGTACCACAAAGACTTTTCCATGGAGAAAGAAATAGAACTTCTAAATTAAAGGCAGACTTCTCGGCAGGAGGGGCAGCTGGCCTGGAGTCGGAGCCCAGCTGCTGAGCCATTTTCCAGGAGTGAGGCCAGGGTGGAGAGAGTGCTGTCTGGGGAGCATACGCACCCCACCCAAACTCGTCTAAGTGTCCCCATGTTTGTTATCTGCTGGGCACCATCTTGGATGGGTGGCACTGCCAGTGTTGCATGGCTGTACCTCCAGCTGCAGCTTGGCCTGGCTGGTTCATTGTGATGGGGCCCCAGGGAACAAGACAGTGCCTCAGAGACTCCAATCCAGTAGGGGGGCAGAGCTCTGCCTCAGGAAGCTGTAACCCCAGCCAGGCCTACTAAGGCATTGGGTGGAGGAGGAGTCTTGGCACATCAAAGTGGGCTCCCCTGGGAGCAAGTACCAATCATAGACCCACTGAGAGGTCTCCTGATGCATGTCTGGGCCTCTTAAATTTCCTCTAGCCTAAGAAAGGACTGGGGGACCCAAAGACAGGTGTAGATGTCAGGACGATCAGGAGCCCAGCGTTAGGGCTAGATAAGCATTCAATCGTTCACTTACCATACATTCAGGCATTCACTTGTCAAGAAGCATTTGGGAGGCATACGACATGCCCCAGGGCCCAGAGACTCAGCAGTGAAATGGACTGGCCTCCTGGAGGTCTCACTGAAATAATGCATAATACCTGACTTGCTTGCAAGCTGTGGTGGGACTGTGTCTCCCCACCCCTTCCCATCTCAGGCCACCTCCAGCCCTGGGCCTGGTGAGGATCTATGCCAGATGGTCCCAGCTAGTGGGAGGACAGGCCTCCAGGGGCCAAAGTCAGGCATATTTCAGACCAAATCCTCACCTCGCAGAGTGGAAATGCTGGGCCTCAAGTCCCCCCTTGGCCCCTAATGAAATCACTGATTCAGGCAAGGATTATCAATTGATGTGTTAAAACCATTAGGTGAACAGTGAATGCATAAATGGACATCCAAATTATGCAAAGAAAGACCCCACAGATTTCTTTCTGGCTCAGGAGGAAGAAACAGAACTAGAAAGGTTAAGCTGTGCCCGCCCTGATCCAAGAGTTAGTCTTGCACCAACAGTGGGACCATCAGAAATCATGTATCAAGTGATACAGGTGGAAGCTCTCAGCATCTCCCATGATATGCTCCAGCCAAAACATGTTTACCTGGGTCTATCAGACTTAGATTTGACTTCCAATTCACAGGATGAAAAGCGGATAAAGGAACAAACTAAATGGTGACAAAAGGAAGCCACCACACTAATCCAGACAGCAGACCCTTCTGCCAGATAAAATAGCCACAGTCTTCAACCAGCCACAATAAAGGTCACTGAGCTAGATGGAAAGCAATGGAAGGGACATGTGCCCAGAGGCACTGAAAGGTCCTAGACAAGATTCTGCTTTGGAAAAACAAGCTAAAAGACATTGCTAAGACAACCGCTCCCCTCACTAAATATGGGCCAGGTATAAGATGATATTTAGAAATAATTATTTATTTTGTTAAGTGGGATTGTGTTATTTTAGCTCAATCGGAAATGCTTTGATTTTTTAAAGATGCACACTTGAATAACAAAATGACTCCAGAATGTTCATAGTTGCTTGTGGTAGACAGAATTCCAAGATGGCCCCCAAGAGTCCCATATCCTGGAATACATGTCCTGAGTGTGAATATGATGGGATATTACTCCTGTGATAGGTTATGTTATGTGACAAAGGTGAAGAGATTTTTCAGCTGTTCCTAAGCAGCTGACTTTAATCAAAGTAGAGGTTATCCTGGATGGGCCTGACCTAATCAGATGAGCTCTTTAAAAGAGGGTCTAGAGATCAGAGATGGAAGTAGTCAGAGAGATTTGAAGCAGCAGCAGATGTACCCCCGTTGGCTTCGAAGAAGCACACTGCCACGTTGTGGAGAGAGTCAGGCAGCGGGGAACAGAAGGTGACCTCTGAGAGCTGAGAACTTCAGTCCAACAACCACAAAGGAACTGAATTCCACCAACAATTCTATAAACTTAGTAGAGGATCCTGGGGTTAGGATGAGACCCCAGCCCTGGCAGACACCTTAATTCTAGCCAGGTGAGACCCTGAGCAGAGGACATAGAAACTGTGAGATAATACATTTGTGCTGTTTTAAGCCATTAAGTTTACGGCAATTTGTGATAGAGCTATTGAAAACTAATATACTTCTTTATTCATAATCGCCAAAAGCCAGAAATATCCATCAACCAGAGACTAGATAAACAAACTGCGATACATTCACACAATGAAATAATACTCAGCAATAAAAAGAAATGAACTACTGATACAGGTAACAATTTGGATGAATCTCAAAAACATTATGTTGAGCAAAAGTAGCAAGACACAAACAGATTGTGAGTCTATGTTTATATTCCATGATTTCATTTACATGATATTTAAGAGCAGGCAAAAACTAATCTCTGGTGATGGAAATCAGAACTATGGTTGCCCATGTGTGGGAGGGAGAAGATTCACTGACGAGGAGCATGATGAACTTTCTGGGGTGATGAAAATGTTTTATATTTTCATTAGGATATAGGTTTTATATCCTAATGTATGTTACTCATTTGTGAAAACTCATCAAACTATATACTTAAGATCATATATTTTACTCTATGTAAATTATTCCTCAACTTCAAAATAATAATTCTATCTTAGGTGTTTAGAGGTTGGCAGATGGTTCTTCCTGAGTCTGGGGGCAAGAAAGCAGTGGGTGGAGGGGATAATTCTTCATCATGCTCACTCTCACATGTTTGCACACACACACACAGATGGTGGCATTCCAGGCTGAGTAAGGTTCCCCTTTGGCCTTTGCCTCGTTTAATGTGGAGAAGGCAGCTGCCTCCCAGCTCCCAGGTCACTGCTCTGTGTGTCCGCCTGTCAAGATAAGAAGGCAAAGGCAGATGCTGCTAATTACCTGGCCTTTCAAGTGGTCCCGCGGCCTCACATCTGGCTCCATCTCCAACATCCAGCTTGAGCCAATAAAAGCCACATAACATCACGAAGGGCTAATTTGGTGGTCAGGGCTCTGACAGGCTGCACATGAGGCGGTGTAGGGGCAGGACAAGGACGTGGCTGGGAGCACGGGGCAGGAGAGAAGACACACCGAGCAGGCCAGCGGGGCGGAGAAGGTGAGAACACCATCCTGTCCCCATGGCAAACTGCTTCTGCTCTGGCCAAGCCTGGAGCAGGTCTTGGGCGAATATTTGCAGCTTGGCTCTGTTTTACTGAGCCTCCAGGGAGGGAGGCACCGCCTTGCATGCCAGCCAGCAAACAGAGCCAGAGCCACCTTGCAAATTTCACGCCAGACTGCAGGTGTGGAGACGCCAAACATACGCCCCAGAGTTCCAGTGGTCCTGTTTCCCACGGAAAGCGTGCTGGGCCCCCAATAGGTCTGTGGGAGAAGAACCTGTCCCAAATATTGCCTGGGGGAGACCTACCCCAGGAACCCGCTGGGGCTGGGCAGAATGGACAATCATCTAACATTTGAGGGACTTTTGAAAAGCCCTCATCCTACTGCCCTGTCGCTTTGTCTGAAGTCCCACCGTCGAAGGGAGACATTTCTTTGAGTTACAGAAGCTTTGGGGTCTTCCTTATTAAAATGCAAGTCCTGGGGAGATGTCGCTCCTTTAGTCTCATATCTGGGGGAGTGACATTCTTACGTCTTGGAGGAGAAAGGCAGTAGGTGGAGGAGAAAGATCAGTGAGATCTCTCAGAGATGGGCCTCAGTTTCCCCATCTGAGACCTTGGAACCAGACGACCTCTAAGATTAAAGAGAAAAGGTGAGTCTGCCCTCCCCACTCCTTATCTCTGCCTCCTCCATCAAAGATTGCAAACGGGCAGCCCTGCGAGCCAGATTCAGCCCGCAGACCTGTTTGGTTTGGCCTGCAGAGTGTTTATAGAGAATTGGGGCCAACATTTAAAAATGGACAGATTTCACATTTTTAAAATGCCAGTGCTTCTTTGGGGAAACGGGAAGCTCTGAGGGCACTAAGCCCATATTCCCACAAGGAAACAATTGTTCTACACTAAGGCCAGCTGCCCCATTTAGGTAGGACCTGTTGTCTCCGGTTCGCCTCAGTCCTCACCACTCCTCAATGTTTGCCCCCAGTTCACTTGGCCCATTTCCTTGATCCCTTGCAGGCATCCGAGTCGGCAAGCCCATTCTGGATGGGGCTGGCTGGCAGCGCCTCACAGCACAGTGGACGAGTGACCCCTGGCCCCGCGCTCTCCACGGGCCCATAAGCACAGTTCGGCTCCCTCTTTGGAAAGCTGGAAGAGAACTGGGGAGAGTGTGATGCTGAGAGCCCTTTGAAGGCAATGCCGTGGGATTATTCTGCTGAACATAAAAAGCCAAAGGCAGCAGGGCCACTGATGTGTTTTTGCAAATTCCAGCAAATTAAAAAAATGTGTGTGCAGAATTCAATTGGGGGCCAGGGCCTGGCTTTCATGAAAGAATAAATTGTTGGCCAAGACAAAGCAGCAGATTAACTTTTACAGAATATTTTTCTCTCCAGGATGCAGCTCCCACAAGCAGGCTCTTCGTGTCTGTGACGAGAGATGCCGCTTCAACCTTTATCTGCAGCCAGTCGAGCCGCCAAGGCCAGAGGCAAGCCTGTAGCAGGACTTTAAATGGCTTGGCGGCAAATGTCAAAAGTGTTTGATCTGCTTTTAGAAAATCACCTTTCAAGGCACTGGAAGATACTTGACACTTTGCAAAGAGATTAGAAACTTTTCAGCTGACTTGGAAAAGGGACCAGGAGGGTTTGATTCCAGTGGAAGCAGGAGGGGGTCCCAGTGGTGCCTAGGGTCAGTAAGCCTGAAGCCGGTGGCTTCACTTTAAAGGGAAGAGTCAGCTCCCAGCACGGCCGCAGCTGCCAGCACCTACCCTTGCCCTCTGGGATGGTCCCCGAGAGCTTGCCTTTCTATGCTCTCAGGGAGAGGAGATGGCTGCAGGCAGGGTGGATGTTCAAAGTAACAACTGGTAAGCTGTGGACATCAGCATTCAGCCGACTGCCAATAGGCTGCCCCACTGTCCCAGCCCACCAGCTGGTCTGGAGGCCACAATAGACATGCAGAACTTGGGCCGGCTGATCAGAACAAGGGTATTGGATCAGTCAACACAGGTGACTTGAGGCACGCTGAGAGGCGTCATGCAACTGTCACCACTGCCCGCTCTTCCTTCCCCAGGTTCTCATGACTGTCCTTCCCTTTCACACCCACTGTCCCTCCACTGCCCTGAATCTACATTGACAACCTCTTGCCTTACTACAACTGCTTTGCAACGGATCCCCATCCTCTGCCCTCCTTCACCCTGTGCGTGGCCACTAGCTGGATCTTCCTAAAGCATTCTGCTGCTCTTAACTCACCTACTAGACCAAAATCTTCGCATTCAAACTTCCAGTCTTCCCCTAATAATAGTGACTGTTGTGGCTTGCTATATTTCAGTTATATGTCAGGTGTTTTGCATGGTTTAACTAATTTAATACAACCTCTTTCTTATTGGCCTCATTTTAGAGCTGAGAAAATTGAGGCTTAAAGATTAACTGGTTTACCTGAGGTCATAGAGCTAGTAAGTGGGACTCAAACTTGGGTCTCCCAGACCTGAAACCATGCACAGTACCATCAGGCCATACTCATGCTCCCTCTTATAAAAAACATTGCCAGAAAAGCCCCATCTTCTAAAATCATGGTGAAGATCAGCGAAATCTCTAATAGGCTGTACCCACACACCACCAGTTACCCATCTCCACAGTGAGTGGATCTGCATTATTACAGGAAATGATGCTATGATAATGTGGCCTAATAGTAGGAACTATGGGATAAGAAAGAGTTATTCTGGAAAAAAGGATCTTCTGACATCACATGAGGATCCCCCCATGTCAAGTCAGCCCCTTTCAGAAAGCTATCATGCTGTCAGAAGACAGTAGGAAAGAATCTAAGATGGGCAACCTCCTGTGCCTACGTTTCCTTCTGTATAAAGGAATTACAGCACTGCCTGTTTTACTAGTCAGGATAGGCTAGGTGGTGCTGCACAGATGAACAAGCCCAAAATTTCAGTGGTTTGCCACAACCAAGGTTTATTTCTTGTACACATTATATGTGTGTTGTCAGCAAAGAACTGTGCTCTACTGCAGTACTCATCCTTCAGGGACCCAGGGAAACAAGGATTTCCTCATCTACAACCTGCAACCAGCATCTCAAGACAAGTCTTCAGAGTTCTCTGCAGCAGGTGTAGAGAAGGCTAGAGAGTAAAGCACCAGCAGTTAAATGCTTCAGCTTGGTAATGACACATGTCACTTCTGCCTACATTTCATTGGGCAGAACTTGCCACAGGATCCTGCCTAATTCCACAAAGTTTTGGAATCATAATCCTGTCTACCAAGAAGCAGATAAGAAGTGGATTTGAATGAACATTAGCCATGTCCACCACACCTGCCTCTCAGGTTGCTGTCAGCATCAAATGAGCTCCCCAGGAAAGGTGATTGGGGAACCAGCTTAAGCCATGATTCTGATCCCAGATAGATACAAGTTCAAGTCCCAGTTCCAGGAAGCTGCATATGATCTTGATAAAATTACTGAACCCCTCAGTTTCCAGTTCTTCATCTGTGAAATGGGGATATTAATCCCTACCTCATAGAGTATTATGAAAATGAAATAAGATAATGCATGAAGTGCTCTGAGCATAGCACTTAGTAAGTTCTCAGTCAATGGCTGGTTGTATAGATGAAACAAAGTTGGCCATGAGTTGATAATTTTTGATCCTAGTTGATAAATTCATAGGGATTCATTAAAATACCCTCCCCACTTTTGTGTATACTTAAATTTTTCAATAATAAATTTTTTTTTAAAAACCCAGGAAAGGTTGAGTAATGTTACAGAAATGAAGGAGTAAGGAACTCTAAAGAAGCAATCATTAGGGCTTCCCTGGTGGCGCAGTGGTTGAGAGTCCACCTGCCAATGCAGGGGACACGGGTTCATGACCCGGTCTAGGAGGATGCCACAGAGAGGCTGGGCCCGTGAGCCATGGCCACTGAGCCTGCACGTCCGGAGCCTGTGCTCTGCAACAGGAGAGGCCACAGCAGTGAGAGACCCATGTACCGCACAAAAAAAAAAAAAAAAAAAAAGAAGCAATCATTAAACTGGCCAAAAAAAAAAAAATTATGGCAACTATGGGAGTGCTTAATAAACAGTCTGCTAAATTTTAATAAGAAAATGTATAGCATTTTGCTTACCTGCCTATCATCCCCCATTCTCTAGATCAGTGGCAGCCATGGGGATGTCAGTCTGCATTCCTGGTGTGGCTTGCTGGAGCTGGAGGGTAATACAGAGCTTGTTCTCAAAAAGTTGTAATAGTGTGTTTTGACTTGTCTGGAAGTTCCCTGAGGGATTAGAACAGAAGCTGACCTTTGTTTGTCTCCCTCAGACTGGAATGCCTTTCTATGTGGCATCTGTAGAAGGCATTACACTACCTATAGCCACCTGGGTGTGACAGACAAGCAAGCAGTAGACAGATGCATAAGTCTGGGAAGGAAGAGGCTAAGGAGAAACATTCTTGGGGCAATAAGGATTTCAAAGGACTATCACATATACCAGGGAATCTGGAGTGCAACGTGCATGCCCATGGCTGGATACTCAGAAAAGATATGATAGGATTCTAGGCTTCCACCTTTGGCTGATCTTTGGGATCTGCACAAACAGGAGGTGAAAGCTAAGGCAGAACTGTGTATACCTGGCATAGCATTGAAGGAGTAACCCAGCTTAGAGCCAATCTGCAAAGACCAGAAGAGTATATTTCTTCTTTTTTGCTCCAGGCATTTATGGAAATCTTCCAGGTCACTGGCTAACCTCTGAGATAAAGGAACAGAGACTTCAGTGACCACACATAACAAGGAATACAGTATTTGCAAAAGTAGTTTGGAAAAGTCATTAAACGAACTATGGCTGCAGCCCACAAAAGTCAACAATAGCAATCCCTGGGGAAAATCCGATTTCAAGAGTTACCATATTATAATATTCAAAATGTCCACTTTTAACAACAACAACAAAATACAAGTAATACAAAGAGACAGGAAAGTATGGCCCATGCACAGGGGAAAAGAAACGATATTGCCAGAAACTGTCCCTGAGGAAGCCCAGATATTAGACTTACTAGACAAAGACTTTAAGTCAACTATTTTAAATATGCTCAATGAGCTAAAGGAAACCATGGACCAAGAACTAAAGAAAACCAGAAGAACGATATATGAACAAATAGAGAACATCGATAAAGAGATAGAAAATATTAAAAAGAAACCAAATAGAAATTCTGGAGCTGAAAAGAACAATAGCTGAAGTGAAAATTTCACTAGAGAGATTCAACAGCAGATTGGATCAGACAGATGAAGGAATCAGCAAACTTGAAGATAAGGCAATCAAAATTATCCAGGCTATTATGGAATAAATTGTGTCCCCCCGAATATCTTATGTTGAAACCCTAACCCTCAATGACACTGTATTTGGAGATAGGGCCTTAGGAGGTAATTGAGATTAAATGTGGTCATAAGGGTGGGACTCTAATCTGATAGAATTTGTGTCCTTGTAAGGAGAGGGAGATCTTTCTCTCCACATGCACACAAAGAAGAGATTATGTGAGCACACAGTGAGAAGGTGGCCACCTACAAGCCAAAGAAGAGGCCTCAGAATGAAATACTCCTTGCTGGTACCTTGATCTTGGACTTCTCAGCCTCCAGAACTGTGAGAAAGAAATGTCTGTTGTTTAAGCCACCTACTGTATGGTATTCTGTTATGGCAGTGAACAGATTAATACACAGTTTGAGAAATAGAAAGAAAAATTAACAGAACCTGAAAGTATACTATCAAGCATACCAAAATGCACATCATAAAAGTCTCAGATGAAGAAAGAGGATGGAAAGAATATTTGAAAAATAATGGTCAAAAATTTCTCAAATCTGATGAAAGACATGAATATACACATCCAAGAAGCTCAGTGAATTCCAATGAACAGTCAAAAAGATCCACAACAAGACATATTATAATCAAACTGTTGAAACCCAAAGACAAAGAATTTTGAAAGCAGCAAGGGAGAAGCAACTTGTGACAAGCACAAACGACCTTCAACAAGATTAACACTTGATTTCTCATCAGAAACTATGGAGGCCAGGAGACAGTGAAATGATACATTTAAAGTGCTGGAAGAAAATTGTCAACCAAGAATTTTATATCCAGCAAAATTTTCCTTCAAAAATGGAGAAACCACAGTGATACCATGCAAAGTGGCAGAGGAGGAAGCACTAGGGCTCAGTCCTTAAGCCAAACAACCAGTAAACTGAGGGAAAATATTGTCAAAGTCAACTACCTCAGACCTCGGAGTCCTGAAGGGACACTTATAAAAGCCAGGGCTTGCTTGATGAAGGCAGAGGCTATTGCTCTTTGGTAAGAGGCCAGCATGTATAAAATACCTACCATCCTCTATCACAAAGCCCTGCCATACTGTGGGGATACTGGCTCACATTCCTGGAGCATCTGACTGGTGCCAGGATGAGCAGTGTGGTCCTTATTCTCCAGAAGTTGGGGGTCGGGCATTTTGGTCAGTCTGGTAGATCCCTGAGGGACCAGCACAGATATTTGCTTTTGCTTTGGCCCTCTTAGTTTCAGTGCCTATTGGGAGGACCTATTGTAGATTTAGAGATATAATCTTTCTTTTTTCCATTTTTGCGTCAGATGTTAAGGAAATCTTTGTCAGCTCATTGGCTGACCATAGATAATGGAACAGAAACTTCAGTGACCATGCACAAAAAGGAACACATTTTGCCAAACTAGTTTGGAAATGTCACAAATAAAACAAAAGTGATGGCTCCAGTAAACTAGTAAGAATCAGCAAACCCTGAGGAGTGGGAAAATTAGATTTCCAGATGTACCACAGTATAATATTCAGAATGTCCAGTTCTCAACAAAAATTTACAAAACATACAAAGAAAGAGTAAAGTATGGCCCATCGGCAGGAAAAAAAGAATTTGATAGAAACCATCCTTGAAGAAGCCCAGACGTTGTAATTACTAGTCAATAATATTAAATCAACTATGAGTAAAAGGATATCATGGACAAAAAAACTAAAGAAAATCAGGAAAACAATGTATGATCAAAATGAGAATATCAGCAAAAAGATAAACAGAAAAAAGGAACTAAATAGAAATTCTGGACCTGAAAAGTAAAAAGAGCTGAAATGAAAAGTGCAAGAGGAATTCAACATCAGATTTGAGCAGGCATATGGAAGAATCAGCAAACTCAAAGATAAGACAATTGGAATTATCCAATCTGAGTGCAAAGGAGAAAAAGAAAGAAAGAGGAAAATGAAAAGAACCTGAGGGAGCTGTGATATATCATCAAGCATACCAACATGCACATTACAGGAGTCTCAGATAGAGAAGAAAAAAAGAAAGGCACATAAAAAGTATTTGAAGAAATAATGGCCAGAAACTTCCCAAATCTGATGAAAGACATGAATATATACTACCAAGAAGCTCAATAAACTCCAAGTAAGATACAGTCAAAAAAGATCCACAACAAGACATATTATAATCAAACTGTTGAAACCCAAAGCAAAGAGAAAATTTGAAAGCAGCAAGGAAGAAGCAACTTGTGACAAGCACAAGGGATCCTCAATAAGGTTAACACCTGATTTCTGATCTGAAACCATGGAGGCCAGAGGACAGTGGAATGACATATTTAAAGTCCTGGAAGAAAAAAAAAGTGTCAATCAAGATTTTTATATACAGCAAAACTATCCCTCAAGAATGAAGGAAAAAATCAAGACATCTCCATAGAAATAAAATCCGAGGGAGTTATCAATAGATTTGCCATATGAGAAATGCTAAAGGAAGTCCTTCAGTCTAAAATGAAAGGACATGAGACCATAATTAAAGCCATAAGAAAAAATAAATAACACTGGTATAGGTAACTATGTATGTAAATATAAAAGTCAAATGTTACTGTACTTTTGGTTTGTAACTCTTTTTTTCCGATGTGATATAAAAGGAAAATGCATAAAACAACAATTATAAATCTATGTCAGTGGAAAAACATATATAAAGATGTATTCTGTGACAATAACAAAATTTAAAATGAGGAACAGGTATATACAGAAACAGAGTATGTATACTTTTGAGACCAAGTTAGCACTGTTCAAACTAGCTTGTTAATAAGCTTAAAAGATGCTAATTGTAATCCCAAAAGTAGTAACTAATAAAATAAATTAAATGTGTAGAGAAAAGGAAAGAAGAGAATCAAAATGGTTTACTACCAAAAAATAAACTAAATACCCAAAAAAAAGCAATAATGGAGGAATGAAGAACAAAAAAACATAAAACACATTGACAAATAGGTAAATGGTAGATGTAAATGCTTCTTTATCAGTAATTGCATTAAATGTAAATGGTTTAAACTCTTCTATTAAAAGGCAGAGCTTGGCAGATTGGATTTAAAAAACATGACCTGTCTATATGTTGTTTACAAGAGACTCGCTTTAGATGTAACAACACAAAAAGATTGAAAGTAAAAGAATGGAAAAAGATATTCCATGCAAATAGTAACCAAAAGAGAGCTGAGGTGGCTATGTTATTGTCAGACAAAATGGACTCTAAGTCAAAAAAGTTACAAGAGACATAGAAGGACAATATATACTGATAAAAGTTTTAATTCAGCAAGAAAATAGAACAATTATAAACCTACATGAACCTAACAAAAAGATCCAAAAAGATAAAGCAAAAATTGACAGAATTGAAGAGAGAAGTATACAGTTCTACGATACCCTAATTGGAAACTTCAATACCCCAATTTTAATAAAGGATAGAGGGACTTCCCTGGTGTTCCAGTGGTTAAGAATCCATCTTCCAATGTGGAGATGTGGGTTCAATCCCCGGTCAGGGAACTAAGATCCCACATGCCACAGGACTACTAAGCCCGCACACTCTATAGCCCACGCACTGCAACTACTGAGCCCACATGCCACAACTAGAGAGAAGCCCTCACACCACAATGAAAGATCCTGCATGCCACAACAAAGATTCCACATGCCACAACTAAGACCCACAACTAAGATCCAATGCAGCCAAATAAATAAATATTAAAAATAAATAAATAAAAGATAGAGCACCCAGACAGAAAATCAGTAAGGAAACAAAGGACTTGAACAACACTATAAACCAATTAGATCTATTAGACATATATAGAACACTACACCCAACAACAGAATAAACATTCTTTTCAAGTGCACAGGGAACATTTTCCAGGATAGACTAAATGTTAGTCTGCAAAGCAAGAATTAACAAAAATTTTTAAAGATTTAAATCACACAAAGTATCTTTTCTAATCACAATGGAATGAAGCTAGAAATCAATAACAGAAAATTCACAAATATGTGGAAATTAAACAACAAACTCTTAGACAGCCAATGGGTAGAAGAAGAAATCATCAGGGAAATTAGAATGTACCTTAAGACAAATGAAAATGAAAACACAAAATACCAAACTTATAGGATGCAGTGAAAGCAGTACTAAGAGGGAAATTTATAGCTGTAAACATATACATTAAAAAAGAAGAAAGATCTCAAATCAATAACCCAATTTTATACTATATGGGACTAGAATAAGAAGAATGAACTACACTCAAGATAGCAGAAGGAAGGAAATAATAAAGACTAGATTGGAGGGCTTCCCTGGTGGCGCAGTGGTTGAGAGTCCGCCTGCCGATGCAGGGGACACGGATTCATGCCCCAGTCTGGGAAGATCCCACATGCCGCACAGCGGCTAGGTCCGTGAGCCATGGCCGCTGAGCCTGTGCATCCGGAGCCTGTGCTCCACAACAGGAGAGGCCACAAGAGTGAGAGGCCCATGTACCACAAAAAAAAAAAAAAAAAAAAAATTAGATTGGAGATATATAGAATCTATTTATCTGTAAATATATATTAAAGAGAGAATAGAAAAACAATAGAGAAAATCAACTAAACAAAAAGTTGGTTCTTTGGAAAGATCAACAAAATTGATGAACTTTAACCTACATGACTAAAAAAGAAAGAAAACTCAATTAAATCAGAAATGAAAGTGGGGGCATTATTACCTATTTTACAGAAAGAAAACAGATTATAAGAGAATACTATGAACAATTATATGCCAGCCAATTGAATACTCTAGATGAAATAGACAAACCCTAGAAACACACAAACTACCAAAACTGACTCAAAAAGAAATATAAAATTTGAACAGACCTATAACAAGTAAGGAGATTGAATTAGTAATCAAAACATCTCAACAAAGAAAAGCCCAGGACCAAACAGCTTCACTAGTGAATTCTACCAAACTTTTTTTTTTTTAAGAAGATATTGGGGTAGGAGTTTATTATTTAATTAATTTATTTTTGCTGTGTTGGGTCTTCGTTTCTGTGCGAGGGCTTTCTCTAGTTGTGGCAAGCGGGGGCCACTCTTCATTGCGGTGCGCGGGCCTCTCACTATTGCGGTCTCTCTTGTTGCGAAGCACAGGCTCCAGATGGGCAGGCTCAGTAGCTGTGGCTCATGGGCCTAGTTGCTCCGTGGCATGTGGGATCCTCCCAGACCAGGGCTCGAACCCGTGTCCCCTGCAGGCAGATTCTCAACTACTGTGCCACCAGGGAAGCCCTCTACCAAACATTTAAAGAAGAATTAACACCAATTCTTCTCACAGTCTTCCCAAAAAATTGAAGAGAAAGGAATAATTCCTGCTCATTCTATGAGATCAGAACTACTCCGATACCAGACAAAGACAGTATAAGAAAACTGCAAGTCAATATCTCTTATGTATATAGATGCAAAATCCTAAACAAAACACTAAGAAACTAAATTCAGCAGCATATTAAAAGAACCATACACCATAAACAAGTGGAATTTATCTCTGGAATGCACAGATGGCTCAACACAAGAAAATCCATTAATGTAATATACCACATTAATAGAATGAGGAGAAAAAGCATATCATCTCAATTGATGCAGAAAAAGCATTGCAAAAACCAACATCCTTCAAATAAAATAGAACTACCTCAACATGATAAAAACTATATATGAAAAGCCCACAGCTAACATCTTATTGAATGGTGAAAGACTGAAGGAATTTCCCCTAAGATCAGGAGTAAGACAAGAGACCTGCTTTTGTCATTTCTGTGCAACACAGTATTTGAAGTTATAGCCAGATCAATTAGGCCAGAAAAAGAATTATAGGGCATCCAAGTTGGAAAGGAAGAAATAAAATTATCTCTAATTCACAGATGACATGATCTTATATATAGGAAACCTTAAAGAATCTATACAGGGAGAAAAAAAGTTAGAGCTAATAAACAAATTCAGCAAAGCTGCAGGATATAAAATCAACACACAAACAATATTTCTATAGACTAGCAATGAACAATCAAAATATTAATAAAATAATTCCATTTACAATAGCAAACAAAAAATACTTAGGAATAAATTTAACCAACAAAGTGAGAGATTTGTACACTGAAAGCTACAAAACATTGCTGAAAGACTAGAGATGTCCTAATAAATGGAAAGACCCCTGTGTTCATGGATTGGAAGACTTAATATTGTTAAGATGGCAATACTACCCAAATCAATTTACAGATTCAGTGCAATCCTTATCAAAATCCCAACAGTGTTTTTTTGCAGAAATAGAAAACCATCCTAAAATTCATATGGAATTTATTTCAAGGGACCCTAAATTTTCAAAACAATCTTGAGAAAGAACAAAGTTAGAGAATTTGCCCTTCCTAATTTCAAAACATACTATAGCTACAATAACCAAAACACTGTGGTACTGACATAGGATCGACATATAAATCTGTGGAGTAGAATAAGGAGACCATAAATAAACCCTCACATATATAGTCAGTTGAGTTATGACAATGGTGCTAACACGCTTCATGGGAAAAGGACCATCTTTTGAATAAATTGTGCTGGTAAAACTGTATGTCCACCATGCAAAAGAATGACGTTGGACCCTTACCTTATACCATATAGAAAAATTAACTCAAAATGGATCAAAGACCTAAATTTAAGAGCTAAAATTATAAAACTATTAGAAGGAAGCACAGGAGAAAATCTTTACGGCCTTGAATTTGGCAATGGTTTCTTAAGCACATCACTAAAAGTACAGGCCACAAAAGAAAAAAATAGATAAAATGGACCTCACCAAAATTAAAACTTGTGTGCAACAAAAGTACTATCAAGAGAGGGGAAAAAAAAAACCAACCCAAAACTCAACAAGAAGACAATAACCAAATTCAAAAATAGGAAAAGGACTTGACATTTCTCCAAAAAAGATATACAAACGACCAACAGAACATAAAAAGATGCTCAACAACACTAGTCATTAGGGAAATGCAAATCTAAACCAAATACCATTTTACACCCACAAAGATGGCTTTTTTTTAAAATTTAAAACAGAGGAAACAACAAGTATTGGTGAGGATGTAGAGAAAATTCTCAAACGTTGCTGGTGGACATGTAAAATGGTGCAGCAACTGAGGAAAACAGTTTAATGGCTCCTCAAAAAGTTACACATAGAATTACTATATAATCCAGCAATTCCACTTCTAGGTAGATAACACAAAATAATTGAAAGCAGGACTCAAACAGATACTTGGCACATCAATATTCATAGTGGCATATGTATAAAATAGATAACTAGTAAGACCCTGCTATATAAAAAATAAAATAAAATTCAAAAAAATATATTCATAGTGGCAATATTCTCAGTAGCCCAAAGGTGGGAATAAGTCAATTATCCATCAACTGATGAATGAATGAACAGAATGAGATCTATACATACAATGAAATATTATTCAGCCAAAAGGGAATGAAATTCTGATACATGCTACAAAATGAATGAACCTTGAAAACCTTATGCTAAGTGAAATAAGCCAGGCAAAAAAGGACAAATATTGCATGATTCCACTTAAATGAGGTATCTAGAATAGGCAAATTCCTAGAGCCAGAAAGAACAGAGGTTACCAGGGGCTGGAGCAGGGGTTGGAGGAGGAATGGAGAGTTATTGCTTAATGGGTACAAAGTTTCTGTTTGAAATGATGAAAAAGTTCTGAAAATATCAATAGATACTGATGATGGTTATACAGCACTGTGAATATAGTTAACGCCTTCTGGACTGTACACTTTAAAAAGGTTATAATGGTAAATTTATGTTATATATATTTTATCACAATAAAAATAAATAAATAAAAAGCCAATCCAAAAAAAGGAGAAATTAAGAGATTCCCAGATAAGCAAATGCTGAGGGAGTTTGTCACCAGGAGACCAGACCTACAAGAAATGCTAAAGGTAGTCCTTTAGGTTGAAATGAAAGGACACTAGTCAGTAACTCAAATCCACATTAAGAAATAAGGAATCTCGGTAAATATAACTACATAAGTAAATATAAAAGCTAGTGTTATTATATTTTTTGTTTCTAACTCCTCTTTTTGTTTCCTATCTGATTTAAAATATAAATGCATAAAACAATAACTAAAAATCTATGTTAATAGGCATATGTGTATAAAGATGCAAATTTGACAATAATAACAAAAAAGGGAGGGGACAGAGATGTATAGGAACAGAGGTTGTGTATGCTACTAAAATTAATTTGAAATCAGCTCAAACTAAATTGTTATAAAGTTAGGATATGTATTAATTGTAATCCTCATGGTAAACACCAGGGTAATACTTATGACCTTGTATTTGGCAGTGGAGTCTGAGATATGACACCAAAAGTGCAGGCAACAAAAGAATACAATAGATAAACTGAATTTCATCAAATTTAAAAACTTTTGTGCATCAAAGGACGCTATCAGTAGAGTGAAAAGACAGAGCACAAAATGGGGAGAAATTATTTGCAAATTGTATATCTGAGAAGAGATTAATATCAAGAATATTCAAAGAAATCCTACAACTCAACAACAGAAAAGAAAGCAACCCAGCTCAAAAATGGACAAAGGGCTTGAACAGACATTTTCCCAAAGAAGACATACAAATGGCCAATAAGCACATAAAAAGATTTCAACATCACTAGTCATTAGGGAAATGCAAATCAAAACCACACTGAGACAGTACTTTACGCTCACTAGGGAGCTATGTTAAAAAAACAAACAGACAAAACAAAACAGAAAATAACAAGTGTTGGTGAGGATTTGGGGAAATCGGAACACTCAAACTTTGCTGGTGGGAATGTAAAATGGTTCAGCCACTGTGGAGAACAGTTTGGCAGGTCTTCAAAAATTAAACATAGAGGGCTTCCCTGGTGGCGCAGTGGTTGAGAGTCCGCCTGCTGATGCAGGGGACATGGGTTCGTGCCCCAGTCCGGGAAGATCCCACATGCCACGGAGCGGTTAGGCCCGTGAGCCATGGCCGCTGAGCCTGCACATCCGGAGCCTGTGCTCTGCAACGGGAGAGGCCACAACAGTGAGAGGCCCGCGTACTGCAAAAAAACAAAAAAAATTAAACATAGAATCACCATACAAATGACCAGTTTCACTCCTGGGTATAAAACCAAAGGAATTGAAAACAGAAACTCAAACAAATACGTGTACATTCATGTCCATAGCAGCATTACTCACAATAGCCAAAGGGTATAAACAACCCAAATGCCCATTGACAAGCAAATGAACAAGCAAATGGATAAACAAACTATGGTATACACAATCAATATTATTCAGCTATAAAAAGGAATGAAGCACTGACACATGCTACAACATGGATGAACCTTGAAAATACCATGTGAAGTGACAGAACCGGACACAAAAGGGCACATATTATATGATTGCATTTATATGAAATATCCAGAATAGGTAAATCTATAGAGGCAGAAAGCTGATTGGTCATTTCTAGGGACAGTGGGAAAGAAAGAATAGGAAGTTGTTGTTTAAGGGATACAGAGTTTCCATTTGGGAAGATGAAAACGTTTTGCAGATGGATGGTGACGATGGCTGTACAACATTGTGAATGTACTAAAAGCAACTGAATTGTTCACTTTAAAATGGTTAATTTATGTTATGTAAATTTCACTTAAAAAAAAAAAACCTGGGAGACAAACTCTGTTGTTCTTTATTTATTGGTGAGAAATCTAATCCCCCAGGAGGCAAATAACATGTTCAAGGTCACACAGGCCTTTCTTAGCAGCCAAGGTCAAGAATCAGCTTCTGAATCTAAGGGCAAGCCATGGCTGCCCCAACCTCAGGAGAGGTGACAGTAAAATCAGGAGGATGGGGGAGAGTGAGACACAATTTGTAGACTCCATCTAGTTTTTACCAGCCTGGTGGGTTGTTGGTTCTGAGGTTTTTTTAAATATTTTCCAAGGGCACACTTACCTTTTCAAGGGCACGTGTATTTCTTGTGCAGGAGCCGAAGTACTGAATGAATTTTGTAAACGTAGCCATAACCCCAGCAATGGCTCCCATAGGAGCTGGCGGGCCACCAGCATGGGGGATCTCACACACTGTGGCAAAGTCACCCCGCCACTCCCAGGCCTCACCACCCACATGTCCCTCAGGTTATTGTTGCTGTGGGGACCATAAAGTCAGCATTTTATAGCATTAGCCCTTTTTTTTTTTTTCCTACATCAGTCACTGCTCTATATTTTTGCTATTTGTGACCAGACTATTAAAGAGATTTAAAGGTTTTCATATGCACTGGCATATTTTTAAGTTTTTTGAAGACATGTTTGAAATACTGAAAAATAGAACAGCAAAATGAACATCCATAAAAATCCCTCTGGATTTAATATATTTGCTTCAACCAAATTTTGTATTTTTGCTGAACCATTTGAAAGTAGATTGCAGACATCATGACAGTAATACTTCAGCTGGCATTGTCAAAAATAAGAATATTTTCCCATAATACCATTACCTAGTCTAACAAAACCAACAATAATTCTGTAATAGCATCTAATAACCAGTCCATATCCAAATCCTCATTTGTTCCAAAAATGTCTTTTATGGTTGTTTAAACTAGGACCCAATCAAAGGTCATACTTGAATTTGGTTGTTATGTCTCTTAGGTCTTTTTTAGTTTAGAACAATCCCTTTTATTTTGTCTTTTTTTTTTTTAACCTATGACATTGACTTTGTTAAAGATACTAAACCCTTTATCTTAAGGAATGTGGCACATTCTGTATTTGTCAATCTGATTGTTTCCTTGTGGTGTCATTTAATTTGTCCCTCTGTTCTCTATATTTTCTATAAATCAGAGTTAGGACTAAAGAGTTGATTAGAAGCGTGTTCAACATCATTGACAAGAACACCTCAAAGGTAAAGCTCATACTTCATCATGGCATCCCACCAGGAGAAACAAGAGTTCCCACATTAGTGATGCTCAGTTTGATTCCTGGGTAAGGTGGCAACAGACGGATCTTGCCATTATACAATTACATATTTCCCTTTGCAAGTGGACTTGAGGGGTCGGTACTCTGACATTGTGCAAAACTCCAGTTCTCAGTCAACTTTTTACCTAATGCTTCCAACATCCATTGATGATGCTTACCTAAATCAATTATTTCACTGATAGTTGCGAAACGACCAGTTTCTAATTGTCTCATTCCTCCATTTATTAGCCAGAATTGTTCCATAAAGGGATTTCCCTCCTCAACTGGGGCTATTTGGCCACAATGAAACAGTTCCTAAAGAAGAAGCAGGATAAATGTTCAAACATAGTGAATAATCTTGACAGAAAATTCAGAGGCAGAGACGGGACACCAGCAGTGGCTCAGTGGGCAGAGCCAGACCTGGCACTGTTGAGGGGAGGGGAGTATGTGGGAGGTGGGTGCACCCAAGACCCACCAGGGTCCTTCATCTGTTTGATCGACATCTACAGCTCCAGGTGAATTGGTAGACGGAACAATGGTCAAGGCAACAAATTGTCAGAAGTAGCCACTGATTTTCTTTTCTTTCTCTTTTGTTTAATATCTCATGGATTGATTTTTTTTCACTATTGAATAGTTTGACAGCACTTTAAGCTCACTCCGCTGTTTTCAGAATTTGGTGGGCTTTTGGTTTCTTTAAATTCTACTCTCATACAACATTTTTAAAAAGGACTCGTCAGTCTTTTTGTTCAGCTTTAAAGTTTTAGACTTCAAAATCATTTTCAGGCAGTCTTGGCTGCCCCAGTGGCTTTACAGTGTTGTCATAAATTTTTAAATTTGTCTCTAGTGCCAAAATGAAAGGTCAAAATGAGCATTTTCTTTAATAATTTTGGTTACACCCAATGGTGATTTTTTTTTTTTACAGCTTTGTAAAACTTATTTCAGGGACTACTATCTGCAATCTATTTTTGCCTTTAAATTTTTTAAATGCATTTAAATCAAATACTGCTTACTTTATATATTCAGCAATATGTCTCACACTTTTATTCCATATTGACTTTGTATTTAAGTGGTTTCCATAAAGAAAAACAAAACTTCCAACAGTGACAAGGGCATGAACAATTCTTTTATTGGTTATTCCTGAAAACAACCTTAATATTTCACATGTTATCCTAAGACTGGAATGTGAAATAAAGAGGTGAGAAATCGCTGCATAAGTCATTTCCAAGTTCCATTCGTCGGAGGCGTGCCTGTAGCTCCCACCCTGTGCGTGTTCCTCACTGCTGAATGGTGCTGTGACTACAGTTGGACAAATCATTGTCAGAAAAGCACTGAGTCCTTCATTTAGCTATTCTTTGTTTCAAGCAGCAAAGTCACTATTGTGAAAAAAATCACTCAAGATGAGACTTACTAAGGGTACCCTGCAGTGCATTGTGGGGCCTGCAGCAGCGTTCCTGGACCTCCTGTTTGTGCCAGCTAATTTACATGGGGTCAGGGTTGGGACTGAAGGGCTTTCTAGGAGAGAGCCAGAATCCAGGTTTGGGCATATTCAGGCTGTTAACAGGCTGAGAGGTTTGTGGCAGATGCCAAATCCTGAGACAAGAAGGGTCTCTCTCTCTCTCTCTCTCTCTCTCTCTGTCTCTCCCCCAACTCCTTCCTACCCAGAATCTAATGTCCTTCCTATTTTGAAACAACATCCTTGTTCCTGGACTCTGCCCTTTACGTCAAGGGACTCCAACCTTCTATTGATTCTATGAGCAACCCACGTTCTTCCCTTCCATTCCTCATCTGCTTAAGTTTGTCATCGCCCGTTTCTGTTGTATGAAACCAGAACGCAGACTGAACTGGGACCCTGAAAATATAAATCCTCCTGAAGGAAAGAAAACTCTGTTGTTATAAGCCAAACCTGGCAACTGAGCCTGAGAGTGGGAGAGGAAAAATGGTTCTTACGCTGCTGGCTCTTATTCAAGCTCCTTCAAAGCCAGTGATTGTGGCAACAAGAGCTGAGACACCAGGGGCTCAAGCATCTCTGCTGTGGGTCCCTCTGACTCAGTCCAGGGGCTGATTCCCCTACACATTTCCTGTGGAACATGAGGCCAGCAGTTCACTGGGTGGCAGCCAAGGGGGGCCAGGGAAGGGGGGCCCAGACCAGCACCAGATAGTGGCCTGAAGACACAGGATACCCTTGAGGGCAGCTGCCTGAGTAGAACAGGGGGAGCGTGGCTTTCGCAGAGGACCCAGGAGAGGAGGAAGTAGTGGCCCAGAGGCTATGGCACGAGAAGATTGAGCTACTAGGTGGTGTGAGTTGATGGTGAAGGAGAGAGGCTCTGGAGACAGCCTTCACGGAGTTTAATATCAGCATGGCCACTTCCCAGCTGTGTATCCTTGAACAAGTAACTTCCCCTCTCTGTGTCTCCATTTCCTCATGTGTAAAATGGGATGATATTGGATTGGCCAAAAAGTCCGTTCGGGTTTACATAAGATGGTACGGAAAAACCCGAACGATCTTTTTGGCCAACCCAATATTAAATGTACTTGCGTCAAAGGGCTGTTGTGGGGATTAAATCAACTAATTCTTGTTCAGTGCTTGTACCGCATACCTAGCAAGTACTCAGTAAATGTTGTCATGAGGAGTGATTGATAAATGCACTCTTTTAGTATCTATGGTTCTATGGAGGAAGGCAGGAAGGGAGGAGCTAGCCAATCAGGGAAAGCCCACTAGATGTGTTAGGGTGACATCATTTGAACCCACAGGCTGGTGACGCTTAAGGATATTCAGAACACCTGAAAACTCAGCTGGTTGCAACACTAATGCAGTCTAGAGCAAACAGAACTCTCATGCACTGGGATGGGAACATAAATTGTTTGGCAGCATCTAACTAGAGCTAAACATTTGCTCCTCTAGGACTCAAATGTTATACACCTACATATACACCCAACAGAGATTCATGCATGTGGCCACCAAGAGACCCATGTAAGAATGTTCATAGAAGCATTATGCACAATAGCCCCCAAAACGGAAACTACCTAAATGCCCAGGAACAGTGGAACGGATAAGTTCAACTGTGATCTCTATCTATCTATCTATCTATCGATGGATATCACAATTGAATTTATTTATTTAAATTAAATTACTAATTATTTATATATGTGAGACTATGTATATATAGTATTGTATACAGTCTCACATATATAGTGAGGAAATACACACACACACACACACACACACACTCACACACACACATATATATATATACACTTCTTCAGTAATGAAAATAAGCAAACTAAAACTATGCCCAACCAACAACATGGATGAATCTCAAACATAATGTTGAGTAAAAGACACCGAGAAAGCACCAAAGAATGCTCACTGATGATTCCATTTATAGAAAGTTCAAGTTCACAACCAGGCAAAACTAATTTATGCTATTAGAAGCCAGGAGAGTGGGAGGTATCTGGCTGGGAGTGGACATGAAAGGAGTTTCTGGGGTGCAGGTGCAGTTCTATTTCTTGATCTGGGTGCTAATGGGTATGCTCACTTTGTGAAAATTTATCATACTCTGATGATTTGTGTATTTTTCTTTATGTACATTACACGTCAATAAAGATTTACTTTTTTAAAATGGCTGGAAAACATTGCTTTTAATTAGTTCATGTTCAAGCAGCTTATTTGCTTCTCCCCATTAAACCTCAGGCATAGAGAGAGGAGAAGGTGGCGGAAGAGTAAGACATGGAGATCAACTTCCTCGCCACAGATACATCAGAAATACATCTACACGTGGAACTGCTCCTGTAGAACACCTACTGAACACTGGCAGAAGACCTCAGACCTCCCAAAAGGCAAGAAACTCCCCACGTACCTGGGTAGGGCAAAAGAAAAAATAATGAACAGAGACAAAAGAATAGGGACGGGACCTGCACCAGTGGGAGTGAGCCGTGAAGGAGGAAAGGTTTCCACACACTAGGAAGCCCCTTCGTGGGCGGAGACTATGGGTGGTGGAAGGGGGAGCTTCGGAGCTGCGGAGGAGAGCACAGCAACAGGGGTGCAGAGGGCAAAGCGGAGAGATTCCTGCACAGAGGATCGGTGCCGACTGGCACTCACCAGCCCGAGAGGCTTGTCTGCTTACCCGCCGGGACGGGCGGGGCTGCGAGCTGAGGCTCGGGTTTCGGTCGGAGCGCAGGGAGAGGACTGGGGTTGGCGGCGTGAACACAGCCTGAAGGGGGGCTAGTACGCCACGGCTAGCTGGGAGGGAGTCCGGGAAGAAGTCTGGACCTGCCAAAGAGGCAAGAGACTTTTTCTTGCCTCTTTGTTTCCTGGTGCGTGAGGAGAGGGGATTAAAAGCGCCGCTTAAAGGAGCTCCAGAGACGGGCGCGAGCCACGGCTAACAGCGCGGACCCCAGAGACGGGCATGAGACGTGAAGGCTGCTGCTGCCGCCACCGAGAAGACTGTGTGCGAGCACAGGTCACTATCCACACCTCCCCTCCCGGGAGCCTGTGCAGCCCGCCACTGCCAGGGTCCCGTGGTCCAGGGACAACTTCCCCAGGAGAACGCACGGCACGCCTCAGGCTGTTTCAACGTCACGCCGGCCTCTGCCGCCGCAGGCTCACCCCTCATCCGTACCCCTCCCTCCCCCCGGCCTGAGTGAGCCAGAGCCCCCGAATCAGCAGCTCCTTTAACTGGGTCCTGTCTGAGCAAAGAACAGATGCCCTCAGGCGACCTACATGCAGACGCAGGGCCAAATCCAAAGCTGAACCCCGGGAGCTGTGCGAACAAAGAAGAGAAAGGAAAATCTCTCCCAGCAGCCTCAGAAGCAGCGGATTAAATCTCCACAATAAACTTGATGTACCTGCATCTGTGGAATACATAAATAGACAACAAATCATCCCAAATTGAGGAGGTGGACTTTGGGAGCAAGATATGTTATTTTTTCCCCTTCTCCTCTTTTTGTGAATGTGTATGTGTATGCTTCTGTGTGAGATTTTGTCTGTATAGCTTTGCTTTCACCATTTGTCCTAGGATTCTGTCCATCCGTTCTTTTTTCTTTTTTTTTTTTTTACTTTTTGAAATTTTTTCATAATAATTATTTTTTATCTTAATAACTTTATTTTATCTTACTTTATTTTATTTTATTTTATCCTCATTCTTTCTTTCTTTCTATTTTTTTCTCCCTTTTATTCCGAGCCGTGTGGATGAAAAGCTCTTGGTGCTCCAGTCAGGCGTCAGAGCCATGCCACTGAGGTGGGAGAGCCAACTTCAGGACACTGGTCCACAAGAGACCCCTCAGCTCCACATAATATCAAACAGCGAAAATCTCCCAGAGATCTCCATCTCAACACCAAAACCCAGCTTCACTCAACGACCAGCAACCTACAGTGCTGGACACCCTATGCCAAACAACTAGCAAGACAGGAACACAGCCCCATCCATTAGCAGAGAAGCTGCCTAAAATCATAATAAGGCCACAGACACCCCAAAACACACCACCAGACATGGACCTGCCCACCAGAAAGACAAGATCCAGCCTTATCCACCAGAACACAAGCACTAGTCCCCTCCACCAGGAAGCCTACACAACCCACTGAACCAACCTTAGCCACTGGGGACAGACACCAAAAACAACGGGAACTATGAACCTGCAGCCTGCTAAAAGGAGACCCCAAACACAGTAAGATAAAGAAAATGAGAAGACAGAAAAACACACAGCAGATGAAGGAGCAAGGTAAAAACCCACCAGACCTAACAAATGAAGAGGAAATAGGAGTCTACCTGAAAAAGAATTCAGAATAATGCTAGTAAAGATGATCCAAAATCTTGGAAATAGAATAGAGAAAATGCAAGAAACATTTAACAAGACCTAGAAGAACTAAAGAGGAAACAAGCACTGATGAACAACACAATAAATGAAATTAAAAATACTCTAGAATGGATCAATAGCAGAATAACTGAGGCAGAAGAATGGATAAGTGACCTGGAAGATAAAATAGTGGAAATAACTACTGCAGAGCAGAATAAAGAAAAAAGAATGAAAAAAATTGAGGACAGTCTCAGAGACCTCTGGGACAACATTAAATGCAACAACATTCGAATTATAGGGGTCCAGAAGAAGAAGAGAAAAAGAAAGGGACTGAGAAAATATTTGAAGAGATTGTAGTAGAAAATTTCCCTAATATGGGAAAGGAAACAGTTAATGAAGTCCAGGAAGCACAGAGAGTCCCATATAGGATAAATCCAAGGAGAAACATACCAAGACACATATTAATCAAACTATCAAAAATTAAATACAAAGAACACATATTAAAAGCAGCAAGGGAAAAACAACAAATAACACACAAGGGAATCCTCATAAGGTTAACAGCTGATCTTTCAGCAGAAACTCTGCAAGCCAGAAGGGAGTGGCAGGACATATTTAAAGTGATGAAGGAGAAAAAGCTACAACCAAGATTACTCTACCCAGCAAGGATCTCATTCAGATTTCATGGAGAAATTACAGAGAAGCGAAAGCTGAGAGAGTTCAGCACCACCAAACCAGCTTTACAACAAATGCTAAAGGAACTTCTCTAGGCAAGAAACACAAGAGAAGGAAAAGACCTACAATAACAAACCCAAAACAATTAAGAAAATGGGAATAGGAACATACATATAGATAATTACCTTAAATGAAAATGGATTAAATGCTCCCACCAAAAGACACAGATTGGCTGAATGGATACAAAAACAAGACCCATATATATGCTGTCTACAAGAGACCCACTTCAGACCTAGGGACACATACAAACTGAAAGTGAGGGGATGGAAAAAAATATTCCATGCAAGTGGAAATCAGAAGAAAGCTGGAGTAGCAATTCTCATGTCAGACAAAATAGACTTTAAAATAAAGACTATTACAAGAGACAAAGAAGGACACTACATAATGATCAAAGGATCAATCCAAGAAGAAGATATAAATTGTAAATGTAAATATACAAATATACAAAAAGATATAAATGTGCAATTGTAAATATTTATGCACCCAACATAGGAGCACCTCAGTATATAAGGCAAATACTAACAGCCATAAAAGGGGAAATCGACAGTAACAATCATAGTAGGGGACTTTAACACCCCACTTTCACCAATGGACAGATCATCCAAAATGAAAATAAATAAGGAAACACAAGCTTTAAATGATACATTAAACAAGATGGACTTAATTGATACTTACAGGACATTCCATCCAAAAACAACAGAATGCACATTTTTCTCAAGTGCTCATGGAACATTCTCCAGAATAGATCATATCTTGCGTCACAAATCAAGCCTTGGTAAATTTTAGAAAATTGAAATCGTATCAAGTATCTTTTCAGACCACAATGCTATGAGACTAGATATCAATTACAGGAAAAAGATCTGTAAAAAATACAGACACATGGAGGCTAAACAATACACTACTTAATAACCAAGAGATCACTGAAGAAATCAAAGAGGAAATCAAAAAATACCTAGAAACAAATGACAATGAAAACACGACGACCCAAAACCTATGGGATGCAGTAAAAGCAGTTCTAACAGGGAAGTTTATGGCAATACAATCCTACCTTAAGAAGCAGGAAACATCTCAAATAAACAACCTAACCTTGCACCTAAAGCAATTAGAGAAAGAAGAACAAAAAACCCCCAAAGTTAGCAGAAGGAAAGAAATCATAAAGATCAGATCAGAAATAAATGAAAAAGAAATGAAGGAAACGATAGCAAAGATCAATAAAGCTAAATGTTCGTTCTTTGAGAAGATAAACAAAATTGATAAACCATTAGCCAGACTCATCAAGAAAAAAAGGGAGAAGACTCAAATCAATAGACTTAGAAATGAAAAAGGAGAAGTAACAACTGACACTGCAGAAATACAAAGGATCATGAGAGATTACTAGAAGCAACTCCATGCCAATAAAATGGACAACCTGGAAGAAATGGACAAATTCTTAGAAATGCACACCTGCCGGGACTGAACCAGGAAGAAATAGAAAATATGAACAGACCAATCACAAGCACTGAAATTGAAACTGTAACTAAAAATCTTCCAACAAACAAAAGCCCAGGACCAGATGGCTTCACAGGCGAATTCTATCAAACATTTAGAGAAGAGCTAACACCTATCCTTCTCAAACTCTTCCAAAACATAGCAGAGGGAGGAACACTCCCAAACTCATTCTACGAGGCCACCATCACCCTGATACCAAAACCAGACAAAGATGTCACAAAGAAAGAAAGCTACAGGCCAATATCTCTGATGAACCTAGATGCAAAAATCCTCAACAAAATACTAGCAAACAGAATCCAACTGCACATTAAAAGGATCATACACCATGATCAAGTGGGGTTTATCCCAGGAATGCAAGCATTCTTCAATATACGCAAATCAATCAATGTGATACACCATATTAACAAATTGAAGGAGAAAAACCATATGATCATCTCAATAGATGCAGGGAAAGCTTTTGACAAAATTTAACACCGATTTATGATAATAGAAAATAGGCATAGAGGGAACTTCCTCAACATAGGCATAGAGGGAACTTCCTCAACATAATAAAGGCCATATATGACAAACCTACAGCCAAGATCGTCCTCAATGGTGAAAAACTGAAACCATTTCCACTAAGATCAGGAAAAAGACAAGGTTGCCCACTCTCACCACTATTATTCAACATAGTTTTGGAAGTTTTAGCCACAGCAATCAGAGAAGAAAAAGAAATAAAAGGAATCCAAATCGGAAAAGAAGAAGTAAAGCTGTCACTGTTTGCAGATGACATGATACTATACATAGAGCATCCTAAATATGCTACAAGAAAACTCCTAGAGCTAATCAATGAATTTGGTAAAGTAGCAGGATACAAAATTAATGCACAGAAATCTCTGGCATTCCTATACACTAACAATGAAAAATCTGAAAGTGAAATTAAGAAAACACTCCCATTTACCATTACAACAAAAAGAATAAAATATCTAGAAATAAACCTACCTAAGGAGACAAAAGACCTGTATGCAGAAAATCATAAGACACTGATGAAAGAAATTAAAGATGATACAAATAGATGGTGAGATGTACCATGTTCTTGGATTGGAAGAATCAGCATTGTGGAAATGACTCTACTACCCAAAGCAATCTACAGATTCAATGCAATCCCTATCAAACTACCACTGGCATTTTTCACAGAACTAGCACAAAAAAATTCACAATTTGTATGGAAACACAAAAGAAACCAAATAGCCAAAGCAATTTGAGAACAAAAAATGCAGCTGGAGGAATCAGGCTCCGTGACTTCAGACTATACTACAAAGCTAAAGTAATCAAGACAGTATGGTACTGCCACAAAAACAGAAATATAGATCAATGGAACAGAATAGAAAGCCCAGAGATAAACCCACGCACATATGGCCACCTTATCTTTGATAAAGGAGGCAAGAATATACAGTGGAGAAAAGACAGCCTCGTCAATAAGTGGTGCTGGGAAAATTGGACAGCTACATATAAAAGTATGAAATTAGAATACTCCCTAACACCATACACAAAAATAAACTCAAAATGGATTAAAGACCTAAATGTAAGGCCAGAAACTATCAAACTCTTAGAGGAAAACATAGGCAGAACACTCTATGACATAAATCACAGCAAGATCCTTTTTGACCCACCTCCTAGAGAAATGGAAATCAAAACAATAATAAACAAATGGGACCTATTGAAACTTCAAAGCTTTTGCACAGCAAAGGAAACCATAAACAAGACCAAAAGACAAGCCTCAGAATGGGAGAAAATATTTGCAAATGAAGCAACTGACAAAGGATTAATCTCCAAAATTTACAAGCAGCTCATGCAGCTCAATAACAAAAAAACAAACAACCCAATCCAAAAATGGGCAGAAGACCTAAATAGACTTTTCTCCAAAGAAGATTTACAGATTGCCAACAAACACATGAAGGAATGCTCAACATCATTAATCATTAGAGAAATGCAAGTCAAAACTACAATGAAATATCATCTCACACTGGTCAGAATGGCCATCATCAAAAAATCTAGAAACAGTAAATGCTGGAGAGGGTGTGAAGAAAAGGGAACACTCTTGCACTGTTGGTGGGAATGTAAATTGATACAGCCACTATGGAGAACAGTATGGAGATTCCTTAAAATACTAAAAACAGAACCACCATACGATCCAGCAATCCCACTACTGGGCATATACACTGAGAAAACCATAATTCAAAAAGGGTCATGTACCACAATGTTCACTGCAGCTCTATTTACAATAGCCAGGACATGGAAGCAACCTAAGTGTCCATCAACAGATGAATGGATAAAGAAGCTGTGGCACATATATACAATGGAATATTACTCAGCCATAGAAAGAAATGAAATTGAGTTATTTGTAGTGAGGTGGATGGACCTAGAGTCTGTCATACAGAGTGAAGTAAGTCAGAAAGAGAAAAACAAATACCGTATGCTAACACATATATATGGAATCTAAGAAGAAAAAAAAGAAAAGGTCATGAATAACCTAGGGGTAAGACCGGAATAAAGACACAGACCTACTAGAGAATGGACTTGAGGATATGGGGAGGGGGAAGGGTAAGCTGTGACAACGTGAGAGAGTGGCGTGGACATATATACACTACCAAATGTAAAATAGATAGCTAGTGGGAAGCAGCCGCATAGCACAGGGAGATCAGCTCGGTGCTTTGTGACCACCTAGAGGGGTGGGATGGGGGGGGAGGGAGACGCAAGAGGGAAGATATATGGGAACATATGTATATGTATAACTGATTCACTTTGTTATAAAGCAGAAACTAACACACCATTGTAAAGCAATTATACTCCAAGATGTTAAAAAAAAAAAATGTCAGGCACAGCACTAAGCACACAGGGGATCCAAGGTGGCGTAGACACAGCCCTGACTCCTCAACACGGCACATGGGATTGAGCCTCTGCTCTCTCTGGTTCAAGTCCTTCCCTCGTCGCAGGCCTGGGTCTCAGGTTGCTGATTCCACAGAGGAGTTTTCCACCATGGGCTTGAGTATCAGAACTGTCAGAGCAGGCCCCTTATCCAGAGACACCCCCAAGTTTCCTATCAGCTCCTTCCCCTTCCTGCTCTGCACCCTCCTACCTCCCATTTACTATGTGCCAGGCGCTGTGCTAAGTACTTTACATGGACGAGCCCCCACTTGAACCTCCTGGACCTTCTTCTGCTGGGCCCAGCCCTCCCCACACACCCCCAGGAAGAGGGATTGGAGTGGAATTCAACTTGGCTTTAAACAGATGTGGTTTCATGCGCTGGTTCTACCTTGTCCTAGCCACGTGACCTTGGGCAAGTCATTCCACCTACCTGAGCCTTTTTTCCCTCATCTGGTAAAGAAAATTCCACTGGTACCTACTTCACAGGGTCGTTGGGATTACCAAGGGGGCTAATACATGTAAAGTGCTTAGCACAGCACCTGGCACACACTAAATGGTAGTGACAATGGTTCAAATGTCCCAGATATACATTAATTTAAATTTCATAGGGAAAGGTCTCAAACAACAGATGTAAACAGCCCAAATGTCACAGTGAAAGAAAGTCTTAGCCAGAGGGTGAGGGCAGAGGCACGGGCCCCCTTGCCTCCTCCTTGCCCTCTGAATCAATGACTTGGAGAATTCTGTTAGGAGGACATGGGGAAACAGGAATTCATGGGCATTGCTGACGGGAGAATAGACTGTGTAGCCAATCTGAGAGCAGCTGGAGGGATTCTGCGACATAGGTCTACTTATGACCTGGTTCAGGGGTCTACAAACTTGCAGGCCAAATCTGGCCAGACCCTGTCTTTGTAAATAAATATTTATTAGAACATAACCATGCACATTCACTTACATATGGCCTATGGCTGCCTTAGTGCTACAACGGCAGAGTTGGGTAATTGCAACAGAGCTGTATGGACCACAAAGTCAAAAATATCTACTATCTCACTCTTTATGGAAAATTTGCCAATAGATATAAGTATATGTGTAACTGAATCACTTTTCTGTACACCTGAAACTAACACAACATTGCTAATCAACTATACTCCAATATAAAATTAAATTTAAAAAAATAAATTAAAAAAAAAGAAAGAAAATTTGCAAACCCTGACCTAGGACGCGTTGACCCCACTCCTGCAGGGAGAAATCTTCCTGCTGATCTGCACGAGGTGCTCACTGTTACATTGCTGATTGGGGGTCCATCTCTAGGGACTCAAAAAGTAAAATGTAGGCAATACACAATGTGGAATAAAATTAAAAGCAAAGAATCAGATATACATACAGCAGTATGGGTGCTTCTCAATATTGGGCTGAGTGATAGAAAACCAAAAACTGAGAAATAGAATAATGAAAATAGCTAACTTTTTTTTTTTTTTTTTGCGGTACGCGGGCTTCTCACTGTTGTGGCCTCTCCCATTGTGGAGCACAGGCTCCGGACGCACAGGCTCAGCGGCCATGGCTCACGGGCCCAGCCGCTTCGCAGCATGTGGGATCTTCCCGGATCGGGGCACGAACCCGTGTCCCCTGCATCGGCAGGCAGACTCTCAACCACTGCGCCACCAGGGAAGCCCAACATTTTTTGAGCATTTAGCATATGCCAGGCAGTGTTCTGAGTGCTCCATATTACCTCATTTAATCTTCCAGATAGTTCTATGACGTGGGAACAAATATACCATCCCATTTCACAGATGGAGACATTGAGCCATCAAACGGCTAGTGAGAGACAAAGCTGGGGTTTTGAACTCAGGCAGTTTGAGTCCAGAGCCTGTACTCTTGACTGCTACACTGTACAGAACACAGCACTTCTCTCTATATTAAAATTACGTACACCAAAAAGGTAAATTTTATGTGTATTTAACCACAATTAAAAATAAAAAAAGAAACACACATCCACATACAAAGCAACATTATGTATTCAGGATGTTTACGCAACACACTGAGAAGGCTGCCTCCCTGCTGGCAGAATGGGGGAAGGGATGAAAGTGACGTGACGGGGTGCGGGGGAGGGGGTATAAAACACAGACAAATGGTAGTAGCCTGCTACGGACTGAGACTCCATTTGGCGCACCTGAGATCCATACTGTCTTCAGCTTTAAGATGTTTAAAGAGAATTCTAGCACTCCCAGTCCGGCATGAGGGTCCGATCGCAGACCGTGCCCTGTGCTGCCAGCTGCCTGGTCCCCCACCCTCCTCGCCCTCACCTGCGGCCTGGCAGCTCGGTGGGCCGTCCCGGCAGCCACCAGCAGTGCGGGAACTGGGGCTGGCACAGGGGCCTGGCGGGGCCTGGCGGGCTGGCTGCCTTATCGCGCCGGACAGAACAAACAGCGTGGGGCCTGACACGGGCCTTCCCCGTGGCCGCAGCGGGGCAGCCAGCTTTTTTTCCTGACCATCTTTGAGCTCGAGATCAGACACAGGGAAAGATTAAAACAAATATGAATTTAATCAAGGGATTCTGCTGTCCTGGGGTGGAAACAGGAGCCTGCTGGCATAAAGAGGGGCTGAAGCGCTGGGGAGCCAGAGTCGAATCAAAGCCGCTTGCTTACCACTAACCGCTCAGATGATCCATATCATAACAACAAAAAAGAAAAACAATTATTTATTCTTTTTGATGTTGCAGCTCAGCAGCGACTTGCTTTTTGAAGAGAGCAAGGTCAAAACCAAGTTATTGTTTTTGCCTGAAACTTTGACAGGAACTCTGAGTTCTTCCGTGTGACCTACTTAGATGAGGGATGTGGGAAACTTGGAGATGTTCATTTCTTCTGGGCCACGGATTAGGGCCTCCTTTCTTCTCCTGCCCTCCCTCCTCCTCTCCGTTCCTCGAGCCCCTCTCTTCCCGTTAAGGACCTGAATAAGATGTCCTGGGGAACACAGAGGCCGCCAAGCAAAAGTTGTCTCCTCCAGGAAAGCCTGAAGCCAAGCTCTCTGGATGCACTCCTCCGGGCCAGGCCAGAGAAAAGTCACCCTTCCACTGCCTGAGTCACTCCCCAGACACTACGACATCCCCAAAGGCCAGGGACACGACCAGGAACAAATCAGATGCGGCCCCTGTTCGAAGAGAGTTCACCTTGCGTGAGAGCAACGTGATTAAACAACAGGTTATAATCCAGGGGATTACATCACCACAGGGGTTCCTGAGAAAACAGGCTCCTGTAATCCAGACCAGGGACCCAGAGGCACCCGCTCTGGGGAAGTGGCGTTTAAGCTAAACCTCAAGGATGAATCGAGGTTGGCCAGGGGAGGTGGGAGGAAGTGTTGGGGGCAGAGAGAAAGCAAGCGTTAGGCTAGCAGGTGAAAGAAAGTGAGTGCAAGGAACTGAAAGCACTTCTGCCCCGTGGGCATGGGCCTCCAGGTATTAAGGGGAGGGGAGAGCCTGGGGCCTGGAGGTTGGACAGGGACCAGCTCCTGGGATGGGGGCAGTGGGGAGCTTGTTAGACCACAGCAAGGAGTTTGAGTTTCCTCTTCACGGAGATGGGGAGCCACAGTCGAGGCCTTTCAGCGGGGAGCGATGTGGCCAAGGTTGCTTCAGAAGGAGGGGTTGCAGGGTCACAAGACTGGAGATGAGAGGTGATGCTGGCAGGGGCCAGAGAGGTGTCAGGGGAGGTGGGGAGAAGTGGAGAGCTTTGGGAAGGATGCACAGAGGACCAAAACAAGACCCTGTGTGACCGCGGGAGAGAGGGGTTGGCTGCAGTGTCTGTCTTCGTTGCCTGAGAGGAGGCATGCTGGGTGGGGAGGCAGGGGAGGGGTGATAAATTACATTTTGAGCTTTGGCCCAGGTGGAGGCATCTGGTCGGATGCTTGGGTCTGGAGCTCAGGAAACAGGGGCCTGGGCATGCAGATTTAAGAGGACGCAGCACCTGTAGACCGCATCGTCCCTGTCTGCCCTTCAGCCTTTAGCTGGGGCCTCCTTGGATCTGGACTTTGAAGTTGAAACCCTGGTGAGTCCCTCACACTGTGCCAAGCCCTGAGGGGAATCAAAAAGCACCATCAGACACAACTCCCACCCCATCAGATTAGTCTCGTTCAGAAGCCAAGAGGCATGACACACTGTGTCCCAGGATGGGTTCCCCCGAAGCAGAGCCTGAGACAAGAATATGACTAACAGGGAAGTGGTCCCAGGAAGCCCCGGTAGGGACGTGGGGAAGCGAGGCGAGAGGAGAAGCCAGCCAATATGAGAGGGGTTACTGAGCAGGTGACTGCTGCTGTGGGCGAAATGAGTTCCATCCCGACCAGACCCCTGGGACCTGCCTGAGGGGTGTCCCACCCAAGGCGTAATGAAGCTGAGAGATTCATCCACCATTTGCCAACAGTCCTCCACTAAGGCCGCTCCTGGGACACTTCGGGCCCGTCCCACGTGGGGCCACTCACCCTCTGGCATTCAGAGAATGAGCTCAGATAGTTGCACAGTTCTTTGTGGTGAGAAGCCGGAAGTGAGAGCTGTGAGTAGCAGGGCATCCACCATGTCTGCTGCAGGCAGCAAATCACCAAAATGAGTGAGTTCCCAATAAAGGAATGGATTTTTGCTATTTAAAATAAAAAAAACTACGGAGAGCATTTTCTCCAGACTCCCCAACCACAAGCAGGAAATACAAGAGGGCATAAGAAAAAGCAAGAAATAAATATAATTGACCCCATTTCCACCCCATCGAGGGCCAGACAGAAGCCCAGAGAAGGGACACATCTGAAAATATTCCAGAGAAACACCTCCACATCCAGAGAACAACAAAATGGTTTCATTGAATGTGTTAAAGATGTTTACTACATTTCTTGCTCGAGGGAAGCAGGTAATGTTTCTTTCAACGAAGGAGTAGTATGCTGGGGGAGAACGGGGTCCAGAACCTGGTGAGGGTACCCTGGAGGCTGGCATGTTGGACGCTTCATTTTTTTTTTTATTTTATTTTTAGAAAAATGAAATTTTTTTAATAAAAATGCAAAATTCAAGGGTTTTTTTTAACTGTTAGATTTAACAGATATACAATTACCCTGGCAAATTGCTAGCAAAGTTTCTCAATGCTATACTTATCTCCCCGTGCACCAGTAACTGGCACCTAAGGACCATATGTTGAAGAGTACATATTGCTAAAGAGGTTGTATTATCTCATTTAAGCCCTCGTAGAAATCCTACGATGTAGTTAATATTTCCATTCTACAGATGAGGAAACCGAGGCACAAAGCAGTTATCATGCTAATGAGGCCAAATTAGATCCTTCAGCAGTCAATTAGCTTTGCAAAGAGGAAAATCTCTATTTTATAGCCGTGGAAGTGTAGCTCACCTAGTCATTGTAAAATTAAGAGTAGCTTAAGAAAAACAGGATGCTGCATTCTTTGCTCGCAATTCTCCAGTGGCCCCCATGGCAGACCTTACCATTTCCACATCCGCTGCGGCCCAACTGGCAACTTCCAGCCCCTGTGCAACCAGAGACCTGGCCAGAAGTGCCAGAGAATTACCATCCCCTAGGGAATACCCCCACCGAACAATGGACGGGGAGTTGGTGGGTGGTTACCCCAGCCCTTCTCCCCATGAGGTAACACAGAGCCCGGTGCTTCACGCCATTTCCAGCCGTCCCAGTGGTACTGAGCTCTAGGGGCTCGCCTTGGAAGCTGGCTTCCGGCCACCTTCCTTCCCTGCCTCACTTACAGAGGTGTGCTGAAGCCAGCTCAGACCAGCCCATGACAACCCATTTTCCCCATCTCTTCCCAGCTCCTCATTCAGGTACATCATGCCAGTAGCTTGAAATCAACCATGGTGGAAACATTTACACCATGAAAATTGGCAGACACTGGAAATCAGGGTGGTTTTTTTTTTTTCCAGAGAGCCAGTTTACTAGCACAGCATGGCTCCCCTATCAGTGTTTCTTGGCATTACCTCCCAGATAAATTAACTTGCACCCAAACCCTTGCTCAGGATCTGCTCCTGGGGAAACAAAAATGAAGACAGCTCCCCTGAGTCTGGAGACCGAGAATGGTCATCTGGGTCACACGGTGGTGTCACAGAGGCAGGAGGCCTTTTTCCAGTCCTTACATTATACTCCAGCCTCTTCTCCTGCAGGCCCTCCTTCCCTGCTACCCACACACCCAGCACAGCCACATCCAGCCCCCTCCCTCCCAACACCCTCAGTGGACATCTATTGTTTATACTCACTCAGTAACCATTCTCCTTCTGCTACTGACAGTGCCCTGGTTTTCTTTAGGGAAGGTGCTGATTTGTTTCCATGGTCCCAATTCTTCTCCCTTCTCCACACCTAAACCCTTCACCTTCGGACTTCATAGTTTATCTCATGAAAGAAGCAAAGCGTATATTCCCACCCCTGGAATCTGGGCAGAGTCCTGTGACTTTCTCTGGGCAATGAAATGAGGCAGAACTGATGGTGTGTCCAGTCCAAGCCTAGGCCTTATGAGGGATCACTGTTTCTCACCTTGTGACTTTGCTGTCACCCCGAGGAGGACATTCTGGGCTGCTCATCTGGTTCCAGGAGGAGAAGAAGAGAGAATGGGAACAGAGGCATCCCACCTAACGGCCTCAGATAAGCCCAGCCTGAAGCAGAGCCTCCAGCCAAACCACAGACATGCGAGAAATAAACGTTTCCTGTTGCAGGCTACCAGGTTCTGTGGTTGTTTGATACGGTAGGGAACCATCCCCACCCATTCTCAGTCCACGTGGTTCAGGGGGAGAGAGAGTTGACCCCATCTCCCAGCTCCAGAAAGGACAGGTACCAGTCAGTACACTCTGTGCCCCAGCACGCTGGCCTCAGTTGCTATTTCACAAAAGGGCATGTGATCCAAGCCAGACCAATGAGACCCAACCCTGGGACATTTTCTGGGACTCCTGCAAAAGAGGTACTTGCTTCCCACTGGGGTTGCATAGGTGCTGGGGTGTCAACCAGCTGCTGTGGGCAGACTTCTTGCCACTACAAAGGAAGTGGCTTCTGGAGAATGGAGCCATTGTGTGCTTGTGAACTAGCTCTCCTCCCACAAAGAAAAAAGAAGAAGAAGAAGGAACGAAAGCCCTGGTTTGCAGCATTTGCCAGTTTCCCTGATATAAATGCTCTCACCATGGCCAATTTCATGCTACCGATGATTTAACAACACTGCCCAAAATGCCTGAATGTTTTACAGTTGGCTCCAGCACACGCCTGGAATGGAACCTATACCATGGAAAACAGAGCCAAAAGATGGAGAGGTAGACAGTATCCTGGTGATATTATTTGAGCCTCTGGATCAAGCCATGCCTGAAATTCATTAGCGCCCTTAGACTTTACTCTCATGTGAGCCAACAACTTCCTTTTGTTTTTTAAGCCAGTCTGATTTGGTTTTCTTTTATTTGCAACTGAAAGAAGACTGATTAATACACACCCCCTCATGCTCCTCCATGCTTCCATACCTTGAGAAATAATAATAAATAATTTAAAAAATAATAACAGTAACAAAGCAAGACTTTATTGAGCACCAACTATGTGCCAAGCACTTTATAGAAAAGTTCAACCTTACAAGACAGACATCATGGTGTCCACTTCTTAGATGAGCAAACTGAGCCATGGAGAGGAACTTGCCTTAAGGTCATCCACTTGAGCCATTCTGCCTCATGGGGGCCCCCAAAGCTCCAGTCTCACTTCCCCTCGGCCGTAGGTCTACTGGAAGATAGAATTCCCTTTCCCTAACTCACAAAAATAGTGGGCCTGAACTTCATTGCCCCAGATTGGGACAATGGGCATACTTAAACCATTTCCTGTGATCACGGGATGGATATATGAGTTAGCTTAGGCCAGGGTCACAATCTATGCCCTAGGTCTGGGTGTGAGGTCAGTCCCACCCACACTCTACAGACTGAGTTTGGAAGAGGAGTGGTTTCCCCAAGGAAAATGGGGACATTCTTACCAGAAGAAGCAAGAATGATTGCTGAACATAAAAACAACAAATTCCCATGATATCCATATCCATTCTAGGCCACCAGCCAACTCTAGACGGCCATCATTTCTCACCCGGTCTTCTGGACAAGTCCCTGATTTCATCCTCCCCATTTTAACTGTCCTCTACACAGCTCTGCATCTTTCCACCTCACTCCAAAAGAAAAAAACAAACACACACTTCAATGGCTCACTGTTGTCTAACCCATAAAAAATCCAAGGCCCTAGACCTGAAGCTCAAGACCTTCCCTGCTCTGACCCCAACAAAACTCTCCAGCCTCATTGCCTCCAGGTTTCGTTTCCCCACTTACCTGACATTTCATCCAAACCAAACTAGCTGCTGTTCTTCTAATCCATGTTTGCTCTCCTCTGAGCCTTTATAGCTCATGCATTGCCCTTCCCCTGGAATGCTCACCTGTTCCCCTCTTCGTTTCTCTGAGACCCTGAAATCAAGCCCATCAGGAGGGTTCATATTCTGCTGAATCCATGCCAACTCCGATTCTCCAGCCCAGCCACCCTTGCTTCTGACTCCCAGCCCTTCATCCTCTGGTCCTCCTCAGCGTTCGTCTCCTGGTGTAGCTTCTCTGTTGAGGAAGCTATGAGTTCCTGTGAGTGACAGTAGCGTGAGCGTGAGATCAGGCCTCCTAGGCAATCAAGCCAGCCTTGCCACTGATCAGGACTCTTTCAGTTGCAAGAAACCCAAGTCAAACGCTTTAAGAGCCAACAGCAATTGGCTCAGACACACACACATGCAAAATGGGGACACCTGCATGGCTGGATTCAGGGTTTCATTCTCTCTCCCCCCTCTTCATGTGTTGTTTCTCCTTTCCTTGACCAGATGGCCTCATTTCCTCCTACTGTAGCTTCCTTCATGCAGCTGGAGAAGGTGGTTTCTAGGGATTCCAGCTCACAGCATCCTTTGAACATGGGTCTCAGAAGATGGAAAACCATCTTTCCTGACAATTCTGGCAGCAAAATTCTGGGGAGGACTCTTGCCTGGTTTGGGTCCTATGACCCCCTTAAGCCAGTCGATCACTCTGGCCTGAGGAGTAAGGTTCTCTGATTGGCCAGGCCTGTGTCACATGGGCCCAGCAGGTGCCACACCCCCTTTAGAACTACACGGAATAGGCCCCCAGGAAAGAGGGCCTGTTGTCAGAAGACAAGGAGAGAGAGAAAGAAGACAGTTGACTTACCCCAATAACCCAACAACACCCAAGCAGGAGAACTGGTTCACAGTGTGGATTGCCAACTGGGTTGTTGCTGACAATGATGGCTGAAGAGATTTAGATGGGGACAACAACAACAGTAGTTCAGATTTGTTGAGTACCAGTGTGTGGGCACTATTCTAAGCACTTTACATGTCATAAGTCATTTATTCGTCATAACAACCCTATGAGGTAAGTACATTTAGTAGTCCCATTTTACAGGTAAGAAAAGTGAGGCACAAAAAGGGTAAGTCATTTTCCCAAGGTCCCCCAGTTAAGAAGTTGAGGAGCCAGGATTCAAACTTCAGGAATGTGGTCCCAGAGCCTGTGACCCCCGCAATGTGCATTACTGTCCACAAGGGGAGCTTGGTGGTGTCAGGTGTGCACCATACACACAGGAGAGCAGGAGAAATCCACCCCCACACAGTTAGAACCTGTAATCTGCCCAAATTCTCCTTCATTACAATAGCCCAGGGGCCTGGCAGGCCACTTCTGCCTGGCTCTGCCCCAAGGGAGGAAGAGCGATGTGACACGCCAGCCCTTGCCCCAGCACCACCCCTCCCCGCCTCCAGCGAGCCTGCACCCCTCAGTATCCAGAGGTTCTCCACCTCTCAGCACCCCGAGCTCCTCACTCAGCAACAGGCACAGCAGGGAGATGAGGCACCTGAAGTACTGGGAGGCTATGGGGACACAGGAGGCTACAGAGGCCCCAGTGCCAAGAAAAAAATACCAGAGCCCCACGGACATCATGGGAGAGGGATGGGGAAGAGACAGGCAGACAGACAGACAGACAAAGTGGGAGACACACAGGGAAAGAGCAAAGGCAGAAAGAAAGAAAGAGATGGGACTACCGCCTCCCTCGTCCACCTGTCAACACATCTAACTCTCCCCTCACTGGGGCTGAGAACGAGATGGGGAAAAAGGAAGACCTTTTAACACGAGCAGGTAAACGTTGCACGGCTACTTCTCTTTAGTTTCAATTCTCCTCAAGTCTCAGATGCACAGCAAGAGCCTCCAGAGGAGAAGTGAGCAAAGACACGCCCACGGGGCGATGTCCCTCACTTGATCGCACCCTGAGCAAGGGACCTGATGCGCAGGGAGCCCCGGGAACACCTCTCGGCCAAGGCTCCAGAGGCCAAAGCCCACGGCCACTGAGCCCCGCCAAGTGGCAAAGGGAGAAGGCGGGGGACAGTGTGGAGGGAACGTGCCAGACCCTGTCCAACTCTCTCATCAGGCTCTGAACCCCCTTCTGACCCCACGCCACACAAGTCCCTCATTCTCACAGAATATCTGAGTCCTCCTGTGGAACATGGACTTGAGGGCTTGCTTGTCCCTAACCTGCCGTGTGACCTTGATTAAGACCCTCCCCTCCCAGGACCTCAGTCCGCCACCTGTACAGTGAGGGCCCTTTTAGGGCTGGCATTCTGGGGGGCCTGTGAGTCTGTCGGCCTTCACCAACCTTCAAAGCCAGTGATGCCTTCACAAGGAGGGCATCCCCCAAATGTCCACCCGGCCCCTCCCCTGGAAGCCCCCTTACACAGTCCAGTTTTCTGCCTCTTTCCTTCCCCGCCTATCAAACCTTAGCTGTCCCATTCCCACAAGGCCTTGCCAAGGAGCTGACCAACCACCCACAGGAGCTAAGATGACCCATGGGGAAATGGGAGGGGAGGCAGGAGCTGAGTGTAGCCCGGTGCACCCCCTGCTGGAGAACACGGCGGCGGCACAGGACAGGCTGATGGTGGGGCATTTAAGACAGTACGTGCCGTGGGAGGACGTCTAGAGGCTCCCCCACCCCTCTGAGTCCCCTAGAACAGCGGTCCCCAACCTTTCTGGCACCAGGGACGGGTTTCCTGGAAGACAAGTTTTCCACGTGGTGGTCGGGGGCGGGGGTTCGGGCGGCAACGCGAGCGACGGCGAGTGCAGACGAAGCTTCACTTGCTTCCCCGCCGCTCACCTCCTGCTGTGCGGCCCGGTTCCCTGGTTCCTAACAGGCCCAGGACCGCTACTGGTCCGCAGCCCGGGGGTTGGGGACCCCTGGCCTAGAACAGGGCTGATCCCTAGCTGAGAGAGCGTGTGCGGGCAGAATCGCAGGTCAGAAAACCCCTCCCCGGGTCCTGAGAGACAGACCTTGAAACCTTAAAGAAGGGCGAGCGGGAAGGGAGGCTGGCCCGTGGGCACCTTGGCCTTCTTCTCACGGATGACGGGCGTTGGCGGCCAGCGAGGGCGCTCGGACCTTCATGTGATGGAACGACGCATCACACAACACAGCCTGTGCCAAATGTCAGGCACGTGGCACGGCTCCCCGCCCCCATTCCCAAAAACCAAAGGCATCCCTTCCAGAGAAGAAAGAGGAGGAAGCTTCATCATTAACAGCGCTGGCGGCAAGGTAAAGGCACCCGCCCGGCGCACCCTCGCCCATAATTATGCCAGCCGGGCTTTCATCCCCACGCGCACGCGGAAAGTTTATTGTTGTATTGCGGCCTTTTTTCAGTCTCCTCTGCCTTTTATGCAAGGGGAAGGGTGCTGAGGGGTCAAAGCATCCTCCCCCAGCTCCTCTCCTTGCTTCAGTCCTTTTAGAAAAACACCCAAAGCCATAATTTGTCTTAGAATTTCTTTTGAAACAGCTACAAGAAAGACTAACGACTGCTCCTTTCCCTCTGTTTCTGATTCCAGCCATCCCTTTATCTGGCTTTCATTAGAGCCTCGGCCGCGCCTCTTTTGTGGGAGAGACTTGAGGGAGCCGAGGCAGTTTCCCAGCCGCTGTGATGTTGCTAAAGATTAAAAAGGAGCTTTGAAGCTGCACCAGTTCTCTCTGCGCCCCCTCGGTACAGGACCTCAGAAAGACCCAAGCCATCTGGCAAACCTGACATAAAGACAAAATAAAGTGATTGAAACAGTCTCTTCAAAGCCACAATGGCAGATTTGTTGATTTGGGCGTTATCTTTCATGCGAGGCCCTCAGAAGTCACCAGAACACCTAGGTAATCTCAGGCAGGCCTGACTGCAGTGGATGGAGCCTTCCAGGCCGAGGCTCAGAGATGGGCCTGGCCATGCCGGGCGGGACTGAGGGATGGATGGAAGGCCGCTGGAGGTGGGCCCTGCGCCCCCAGGGAGACTCCACAGTTGGATCCAGAGCCAGGCCCTGGCAATGGTTTCCAGTTAGGCCTGCTCATCCGGGCCCCCCTCTGGTGTCCCACCTCAGGAGGGGCGCCTGCCACTGGCCAGACAGGGTCAGGACAGGACGGGAAGCTGATGCGAGGCTGTCCTTAGCAGGAGGGGAGTGGCAGGGAGATGAAAGGCTGCTGCCCTAATTGCAACCGACAGCCCGTTAGTAACGCCCTGGCAGCTTCCACATCGGAACCTGCTTCACACAGCTCCTGGCTGGGCGAAGCCCGGGCAGATGGCTGTCTGCCAGGGCCCTTGGGAGGGTCTCCATTGGCTGACTGAGCCTGGGACAAACGAAAATCTGGAGGAACAGAACCAAAGGCAACTCTGACCCAGTGCTGCATTGACACCCTGGCTGCCATCCACGTAATCCAGAGGCTGGCCCTCTTGGGATCTCAGATGGCCCTCCTGCAAAAGGGACAGGGCCTACCCTCACAGGCAGAATTTCTCTTATCCTGTTGGGTAGCAGTGCCCAGAGACCAAAGCCTTGGTCACGGGTGTTCCACTGGCCCGGATGGGGAGCCTGGAGGAGCTGGTACCACAGCCAGTAGTACAGCTGAATAGACACCCCCATCCACACTGACTTTCAGTCCAGGAATTTGGGAGCTATCACCCCGCATACCCATTACTGATGCAACTTCAGACAAATCATTCCTCTCTCAGTGCCTCGGTTATCCTAGTAAAACCTGAGAGTTGGAGTTCACCAGAGACATTCAGGTGCGGGGAAGAATGGGGTTCTATGAACATTCCTCAGGGGGCCAAGGTGGGGTCAAGAGAAAGCTGAGCGGGCAGTCCTCTGGGTCCCTGCTTCCCTGCTTTTATCTGTTCAACACATTAGGCTTCCGGTAAAATCTCCAGGCTTGTTTCAAGGTCCTGCTGATAAAAACACACATATAATTTAAAAGGCGCAGATCTAGAGGGTCTCCGCTCCTTCCTGCTGACCTCCTTGAAGCTGTGATTCTAACTGGACCCTGATGAACTTAACTAAGAGCTACACTTCATTCTACCCAGTTTTAGAAAAATGATGAATTCGCAAAGTCTGACCATTGATCAACAACCAAGAATCTATGGAAGACCTACTCTGTACTTCCACCCAGGAGAATGTAGCACCTGCCTGTCTCCAGAAAAGATATCTAAGGGATGTCCACACTCACAGGGGGATGCAATAAACTGCCCTCTGTTTTTGAAACCACAAAGAGAGGGCCACTGGTCACGGGTCTGGGGGACAACTCGCCCATCCCCATCTTCCTTGACCTCCTCCTTCTGACCAGATGCAGGACTTGGGTCCCAGCTCCTCCTCCACTGCCCTGCCCTTTGCAGAGGGCCCAAGAGGAAATTTCTCATCAGAGCTGGCCCCCAACCATCCTTCCTTCTTCCTAGAAGCCCAGCTGGCCCTGGCGCCAGGGTGGAGGCTCACAGCAGAGACTTCCTGGCATCTCAGCAGTGATGTGGCAGCATAAGATTAGGCTGTGTGTCCTCTTGAAGAGAGGGAGGAAGTCCAGCTCCCGGAAAGGCAGGGCCACAGAAGAGCACATGAGGGAGGGGGCAGCTGCCCAGAAACCCCATATGGGAGTCTTCCAAGTAGACAAAACATCTCTCCTTTTCTAACCATGCCTCCCCATCTTCTTTGTCTGGTGAACTCCTATTCATCCTTCAAAACCCATATCCAATGTCACTCATTCTTTGAAGCCTTTCTCTCCCTCATTTCACATGCCACTTCATACACACCTGTCTTAGGTAGCTCTGAAATTAAATGACAGTAATTTTTCCACAAAGAGGTCCTATGTCTGGAAATCAAAGAACCTCAGTTCAAATCTCAACTCCCTTATTTATCAGCTGTGAGACCTTGGACAGGTCTCTGAGCCCCAAGTTCTTCATCTGTAAAGTGGAGAAAATAAAACTTTTCCTCTAGGGTGGTTTTGAGGATTAAATAAGGTAATATACGTTAAAGAGCCTAAAATTGTGTCCAGTGCATACAGGTATGCAAGAAAAGTGAGCTTCATTCCTTCCCTAGCAGAGGGTGAGCATCTCAAGGGCAGAAACCAGGTCTTCATTCATTCATTCATTCATCATTCAGCCATCATCACTGAGCTCCTGACAAGGAGCAAGCCCTGAACCAAAAGCTAGGTTCTCCAGCAGGTCGCAAGACAGCCACTGGCCGGATGCCCATCAATCTCACAGTTGGTCTTCTTCTCCATGTATCTCCAGCACCCACTTTGGCTGACGCTGTCCCACCCTTCCCAGGCGGTTGGCTAAGGGCAGGCCTACAGAGTCCAGGATGAAAGCTGCCTGCCCACCAGGATTGTCCACAGACATTTCTCCAACACCAGACATCCGTTGCAGACAGACCCTTGTCTGAACACTCTTGGAAGAGAGAGATGAAGAGATGCCATCACCCCACTCTCAGGGAGCCCTGGTCCGATGCGGGAGACACTCACTTCATCCCTGGGGAGTTTTCAGCCTAATGGAAGGGACAAGTACATAGTTCTCAACCTTGAAAACGCCCAATCTGATGAGAGAGTCACATTTTCCTGACTTGGGGAACTCCTAGTCTGAGAGCTGAGAGCAGACTCTCATTTTCCGCGATGGCAGAGACATATTTATCCCTGGACTGTAGAACTCCAAGTCTGATGCAGGAGACACGTGGCTCCTAATCTTGGCCCAGTGTATCACTGATGGGGATGAGATTGTTCCTGTCACAGGAGGGCACCTCCTCTGATGGGAGAGGCAGTCTGTGCCCATAGATAGCTTGAGAGTCAGATAAAACAACATGCATGGAAAAAAGAGATCAATCTAGAGTCCCTTTGAAAAGCTAGCCGTGCAGTGTCTCTGTTTGTCTGTAGCCTCAGAAGTGATATTCCTGGCTCTGCAGATGCACCATCCTAATCCACAGGGCTGGACACAAATGACGCAGAATCGTCTGCCTCACAAGCATCCAGCCAAGGCCCCTCACCAGAGGATCCCAGCCAGAGCTGGCCCGAGGCCCCCATCACTGGCATCTTATGCCAGGCTTGCCACGGGAGCCTTTCTCAAGATCAGGGACATCTGGGCTGGCCCAGCTCCCAGAGGCCACCGACATGAAAAGAGAGGGGTCGGCGGAAACGCCATCTGCACATCATAAAGCCTCTTGGTGGTTCCCAGAGGCTGTCTCCAGCTGAGGCTGTGCTGCCCGGAAAAGCAGAGGAAGGTACCAAGTGGCCACGAGGGGGAGAGGGGGAAGGATGGCCAAGAGGAGAAAGCTGGGCTGCAGTTCTTCCACCCAGCACCTGACACACTTTGTAAATGAATGTCACCTGTTTGTCTTCCTGTCACTGCCCGGGACCACAGGTCATGCTTATCCTCGAAGGTGACTTGGTGACATGCGCAGTGTACAGGAGTGGTCATGCACTCCGATTTTAGAGTTGTACTGCCTAGGTTCAAATCCCAGATCCACTCTCCAGGCGAGTGAATGGACTTTGCTGAGCCTGTTTTCATACCTGTACATTAAAGATAATAATCATCACACCCGTAATCATGGAGTTGCTAGAAGAATTGCAAGAAATAATACACGTATTGAGCTGTACGCTTTATATTCGTGCACTTGTTATACTCTGATAAAATTCCATTATGAAAGAGGTAAAGTGGACTTCCCTGGTGGCGCGGTGGTTGGGAGTCCGCCTGCCGATGCAGGGGGCGCGGGTTCGTGCCCCGGTCCGGGAGGATCCAGCGTGCCGCGGAGCGCCGGTGAGCCATGGCCGCTGGGCCTGCGCGTCCGGAGCCTGTGCTCCGCAACGGGAGAGGCCACAACAGTGAGAGGCCCGTGTACCACAAAAAAAAAAAAAAAAAGAGGTAACGTGTGTCCAGTACCTGATTTAAAGAAGTACTCAGTCACTACTGACTCTTATTATCATTGTCTTCCCTCCCAGATACTGTCCTGAGGCTCAGGAAGCGGGCACCTAAAAGGGGTGGAGCTGTTGGGGATATTTCATTGGCCACCCACCCCCAAGGCCTCGCCCCCAGCACCAAGGCTACAGCTGATTGGACAAGAGGTGGGACCTGGTCCAAGGGAAGCTAGATATTGACAGTTGAGCAGAGCCTGTCAGATTCTCCGTGGAGAATTTGAACTGGGGTCAGTCTGTTAGGTCGTGTGGATCGATGGTCCTCTGAAGAACAGAGGAAGAAGACAGAGAGGAGGAGAAAGATACAGAAAATTGAGAACAGCAGAGATGAGAGAAACAAAAGATTCCTAAGAGACAGGAAGAGATGGGGGAGAGCCCCCGGTTTGGGGTTCTCACGTGATTTCCCAGTAGACAAATCTGTTCCGTAACTCCTGACTTTGGAGCCTGTGAGATGAATCCTGCCAAGAAGCACAAACACATGTGCACAAACACAAGAAGAGTACACACATGTGCACATACCACACACACACACCATACCCCATCCTACCAACGTTCACGCACTCCTTTTTACTTTTTCTTGACAATTCCCTCCCACATTTGAGCAACTTCCAGAATGGTAAATCTCAAAAGAGACTCATTTTGTTGAGTGGGTGCAAAAGCTGCAAGACGGAGATCAATCATTCTGGACAATAGAATTTTTGGAGAAGGCAGAGAGAGAAGAGAGGAGGTGGCTGGCTGTAGGAGAGAAAATACCGGTGCACAGAGAGATCTCATGGGGAATTTCATAAAGTGTCTGAACTGTGGTGTGTGATCCTAATAGCAAAACTTCATTAAAATCACCTCACTTGAGTAGCACGGACATATATACACTACCAAATGTAAAATGGATGGCTAGTGGGAAGCTGCTGCATAGCACAGGGAGATCAGCTCGGTGCTTTGTGATCACCTAGAGGGATGGGATGGGGGGGTGGGAGGGAGGCTCAAGAGGGAGGGGAGATGGGGACATATGTATACATATAGCTGATTCACTTTGTTGTACAGCAGAGACTAACACAATATTGTAAAGCAATTGTACTCCAAAAAAGATGTAAAAAAAAAAAAATCACCTCACTTGCCAGCTCGGTTCTGCTCACCTCCATGTCGGCTCCATTCTTGAAGGGTCTGCCCCCCGTGGCTGGCAAGACAGCTGCTGCAGCATCTCCTAGAGCTGCATCATCCCTTAACCATAGCCAACAGGTGTCTTGGTTTGGGTTCCCCCAGAAGCAGACCTCGAGACAAGGATTTGAATACGAGTCATTTATTAGGAAGTGATCACGGGAAATGCTGGTAGGGGAATGAGAAAGTGAGCCAGGGAGGGAAAAGAAGCCAATAAAGGATGTATTACTGAGCTAGTTATCTCTGCAGGCGTCCAGAGCCTAATCTTACTGAGGAGCTGTGAGAAACAGGGTAGAGCATGCATCCAAAAGGGAATTGCAGCATTTTTCTACCAGCTCCCATCAGCCATCGGTTGAGGGCTGCTCCAGGGCTGGGCCTCGGACTCCTTACATTTTACACACGAGGCATGCCACTCTCCTCACCCGAATCCCAGCCCTGGCGGTCCCTGGTAGAACTGACTCTGGTACTTTGGCCTGCTGCACGCATGAGCACAGTGGGCTCCAGCAGCCTGAGAGAGCCCTCAGGCAGAGTCCCAAACACTGGCAGTTGGAAGTTCAGCCAGCGTTCATGGAAATGGCAGATGCCAGGGGGCTATGGTGGAGGCACAGACAGCAGCTACACCGACAAAAGTCTCATTGTATCTCAAAGGTTCTGATTGGGTTATATGTTTATCCCTGGACCAATCACTGAGGCCAGAGTGATGTGCTATGCTAATTATATTAGGCATGGGGTGGGGGGGAGGGGGGAGGTCGGGGGGGGGGGCAGGGACATGAGAAGGTGGTGAGGAGGTGTTCCCTCTGTATTTCATTTAAATGGGTGAGGGTGGACCACAGCAGCCCTCAGCAATAAGGTTGATGGATGTTAGGTGGCCAGAAAAACAAAGCACGCAAAGGACCACTCCTCAATCGCCAAGTTAATTGGAAGGTGAGAAGGTTGTGTTTGGCTTGTCAAAAGCCCTTCTGGTCGAACATTTGAGCTGGCCACTTGCCCTTATCAGAGTATAAAGCATTAATTGAGTGCTGATTTGTGCCAGACACTGTGCCAGGCTCTGAGGGGGCACACACAAAAAGGTGTCACTTCTATTCTCTGAAAGCTCCTGGGCAAGGGTAGCAGTGGGGGAGGAAAAGACAATGACTACTGTTTCAACTACCATCTCATCATATCTGTTCATGAGATGCTCCTGATTGCAATACCCACAGTTTTTATGAACCACCAAGCAAAACTAAAAGCCACCAATTAAATTATGTTACACCACGGATTGTAATTCCTTCCAGTTTCAGAAATAGGAAATGTTTAAAAAGCCCATCTTAGAACTGATGGATTACAGTAATACTTTTATAGTTCATACAGGGTTTTTCCCAGGCATTATCCCATTAGATGCTTTCTACAAACCTATCAGGGGTAATATCGCTGCTATTTCCATTCCATGAAAATGCACTCAGAGAGGTCAAGTGACTTGCCCAAGGTCGTTAAGCTACTAAATGGTCAGAACAAGACTCCACCCCAGGTCTGTAGCTGCAGAACCAGGATACCATCAACCCTGCCTGGCAAACTTCTTTGAATCCTGGTTCTTCTTTTTCCCAGATGTCGACTCCTCCCACCTCTGCTTCCGTGCTGCTCAAAACTGACAGGCAGCCCAACGAGCACCACCTCTTTCTGCTACCACCCACCCACTTGCCCAAGCTTGAGATATTTCCAGTCCCAGAACCCTTACTCCTGAGAATATCTTCAATTAGAACTGCTTATTAAAGGTTTTTATGATAGTTTCCTCACACGTATGCCTAAATGGTCCCAGGCTGAGAACCAGGGCTGGGAGGAAGGCAGAATAGGCAAGGTCCCAGGACAGATGGTCATGCCGCACAATTACCACCAGAGGGCAGCTCTGCCTGGAGACAATGGTAAACAGGAGGTTAACACTAGAGGGCTGCCAGTGACTCCCATCCCTGCCTCAGAATAGCAAATAATAAAACTTACTGCCAACCCCTACTAAGCCCAGCCCTGTCCTAAGCACTTTCCGTGCATCAACTCACTGAATTATCACCAGTGTGGTTGGTACATTTATTACCCCGTCCTACAGATGAGGAAACTGAGGCTTTGAAAAAGTTAAGTAATGGGTCGAAGGTCATACAACTAGAAAGGCATAAGTCATGTATCTGTTCTACTAAAATCTGAGCCTCCTGAGCTCAGGGGCTGTGTCTTGTTCTTGTCTGAGGCCCCACAGACTCTAACACAATCACTATTTGCTTAATGAATTCTGTTAAAGTGAGAGCCTAGGGGCTCAGGGGCAGTTGCTGCATTGCCCCCCTCCCCCCCACCCCCGCACTCATCCCTGCCCCTGAAGGAGATCACTAGGCTTAGTTCAGGCACTACCTCATCTAGGTGTGCTGTCTCTTGGACAATGATTCTTAGAGCTTGTCCTGGCTCTGTTGTGTCAGAATCTCAGGATCCACAACTCACCAGTGGAAGAGAGAGGTTTACATTTTGCAATGGCTTGGCAACTCTGAAGTCTCATCCTGTAGGTTGCTATCTTTGCCACTTCCAAGAGTTGCTGGCTATGCAGTTGAGGGGGCGGGGGAAGAGCACAGGTAATGTGAATTCATTCAGCAATCCCCACTGGGCTCCCGCTGTGAGCCAAACACCAGGTAAGTGGCTTGAGGGAGATAGCAGTAAGTGTGACACGATCCCTAGTCCCCTCTTGGAAGAAAAAATCAGCCGCAGCCAGAAGGAAGAACACAGAGGAAGTCCTGCCCACCCTCAGAGAGAACCCCAGCTCTCTAATCATTTGGGCAACAAAAATGTATTATGCAGAGGCTAAGTGCCATGTGCAGGGGATATAGCAGTAAACACAAAAGAAAAATAGGACAGCTCTTGCCCTCATGAAGCTCTCTGTCCAATGGGGAGACTGATAATAAATAAATATGCAGTTGCAAATGTGATGTATTTAAAGGAAACAGGAAAATGCAGTTGCAAATGTGATGTATTTAAAGGAAACAGGAAAATGCACAGAGTGGTAGGAAAGAAACTATTGATAAAAGAGGCTCATGTCAGCAGGGTTTAGGGGGTTACCTAGAGAATGATAAGAAGGAACCCGCTGTATGAAGAATGTGGGAACAGCTTTCCAGAATAAGAGAACAGCATGTATGAAGGCCATGCATTTAGAAGCATGTGGCATGTTTAAGACTAAAATTAGGGATATTGGGCTTCCCTGGTGGCGCAGTGGTTGAGAGTCCACCTGCCGATGCAGGGGACACGGGTTCGTGCCCCGGTCCGGGAAGATCCCACATGCTGCAGAGCGGCTGGGCCCATGAGCCATGGCCGCTGAACCTGCGCATCCGGAGCCTGTGCTCCGCAACGGGAGAGGCCACAGCAGTGAGAGGCCCGCGTACGGCAAAAAAAAAAAAAAAGAAAAGAAAATTAGGGATATTATATCTGGAGTACAACGAGTCAAAATGGATTACAGCACAAGACTGGGTCAGAGAGGAGGGCCCAGGACAAAAGCTCAGATTTTTATAATTCAAAGATACACGCACCCCTATATTCATAGCAGCACTATTCACAATAGCCAAAACACGGAAACAACCTAAATGTCCATTGACGGATGAATGGATAAAGAAGATGTGGTACATACATACACTGGAATACTACTCAGCCATAAAAAAGCACAAAATAATGCCATTTGCAGCAACATGGATGCAACTAGAGATTATCATACCAAGTGAAGTAAGTCAGAAAGAGAAAGACAAATAGCAAATGATATCACTTATATGTGGAATCTAAACTATGGCATAAATGAACCTATCTACAAAACAGAAACAGACTCATAGATACAGAGAACAGGCTTGTGGTTGCCAAGGCGGGCGGGAGGGAGAGGGATGGACTGGAGTTTGGGGTTGATAGATGCAAACGATTACATTTAGAAGGGATAAACAACAAGGTCCTACCGTATAGAACAGGGAACTATATCCAATATCCTGTGATAAACCTAATGGAAAAGAACATAAAAAAAGAATGTCTATACGTGTATAACTGAGTCACTTTGCTGCACAGCAGAGATTGCCACAACATTGTAAATCAACTAGACTTCAATTTTTAAAAAGTTCAGGTTTTATTTTATTTTATTTTTTATTTTCTTGGCTGCACTGCGTGGCATCCAAGATCTTAGTTCCCCAACCGGGGAATCAAACCCGTGCCCCATGCTCCAGTGGAAGCTCAGAGTCCTAACCACTGGACCGCCAGGAATTCCCCCAAAGTTCAGGTTTTATCTGAGTGTGAAGGAAGGCCACCGAAGGGTTATGAACAGGGTGAGGTTATGGTCTAAGCTAATCTGTGTTTGTAAGGTCACTCTGGCTGTCATGAGGAGAGTGGATGGAGAGTGAGGCAGAGTGGAAGCTGGGAAACATGGCGGCTCATGCTAAGTCAATGTCAAGGACACATAGATGAGGGGGCTATTCCCTCCTAATGGGGACATGTGGGAGGGCTTTGAGGAGGGGATTTTTCCCCAAGTGAAAGCTCAAGAGGCAGGAACAAAGGAGAAGGCTGCATTTCCCCCTTCCAAGCTTTTTCCTCCTGAATAAAGGGAAAATTTGTTTTTCCTTTTTCTGCTTCAGAAACTAGAAAGAGACGAGCATTCATCAATAAGTACCTTCCAAATCACCTACACGGAGGATTAAACAACAATTACAACAAACCATCGGCAGTTCCAAGTGAGAATAACCCAATGACATTATCAAATTTGGCATAAATAGACCTGGCTGAGCCTCACAGATTTTGTCCTGGGGCTGACAACGTCAGCAATTCCAAGTCTGATCCCCACTGGCCTCTGAAAGACAAGATCACAGGAGAGAGAGGCAGAAAAAGCCTTCCTGGTTGCATTTCCCTGAGCAAATGGGCACATTCGCCTCTGGGATGAGCGGGGCAGTGTCCACGAAGCCGATCAGAATGTGATTAGTCAGGAAGAGTCTCTCCGCCAGCCCTTCGTTGGTGACCAGCCTCGTGAGAGCCAAGAGTCACATTTTGTGAAGCCTGTTGTGTTCGTTAAATACCGTATGTTTCTGTTCAACCAGGTATTGTCTGCCAGCCAAGTTTGCACAGCAACCTGCCTCCAGGCTGCATCCACCTCAGGACAGGGACCCGTCCTCCCTGTTGTCCACATCCTCCTCTCACTGGACCCTCACAACCGTGGTCCCCTCAAGGCAGGGAGAGAAACTGAGTTTAGAAACTGGTTTGTTTTTGTTTCTACTAAATGGCTTTGCCTATCCAGCATCCATTCTCCAATCCTGTGGTAACAGCTCCCTAATTTTTCTTGGGGATCTCAACTTAGGCCACATGGTTTAGGTGGCACCGGCCTCCCACCCAAGTTCCAGGGTGGACTTACGATCTAGACTTGGCTTGTCATTCAAATCCACCACTCAGGGCCACCTCCCCCCCCACCCCGCCCCTTCATGGTAATTGGTTCAGAGTGGACACATGATCTAACTCAGTTCAATCAGATAACCCCAAGACTTTTTGCTGGACCCCTGGGGGAAGGAGCATTCTCTTTTCTCTGAATTGGGATCTCTGAGGATGTCAGCGTGGAGCTGCTGGAGGCCATTAGAGCCTGTCTGAGAATAGGACCAGTGCAGAGCCAAGAGATAGAGAAAGCATGAATTTTTGACACCATTTGAGCTTCTGAATGGAGCCATACCTAAAACTCAACCTCATTAGGAGTGGGTTTCTGACACCGTCAAAAAAAAGCATTCTGACTTTCACATGAAGGCTACGATACAAGGATGAAGACCAGGCATTCTGATTTCTAGTCCGGTGCTCTTACCCTATATCATGTTCCAGGTGACTTTATCCAACCACATATCCAAACTTGACTAATCTGTATGGTTTTATGGTTTACTAAAAGATAAATATTTTTAAGACAAAAACATCTGACCACAACATTGTTTAATCTAACTGAATCACAGAGCCATGGGAGGATCCCTGGAGATCATATCATTGAGTGGTTTTCAAAGATTTTTAGCAACTTCTTATTTCAAATGAAATATTAAGCAGAGCTCTTGTGTGTAAGAAATAAAAGCACTGTCTCTTTACTGCAAATGTATTTTATCTTTTAAGTTAAAAGTTTTAACATTTACTTTTTTAATAATCAATGACCTAGGGGCATCCCTGGTGGCGCAGTGGTTAAGAATCCGCCTGCCAATGCAGGGGACACGGGCTCGAGCCCTGGTCCGGGAAGATTCCACATGCCATGGAGCAACTAAGCCCATGTGCCACAACGACCGAGCCTGCACTCTAGAGCCCGCGAGCCACAACTACTGAAGCCTGTGTGCCTAAAGCCTGTGCTCCGCAATAAGAGAAGCCACCGCAACAAAGAGTAGCCCCCTCTAGAGAAAACCTGCACGCAGCAACGAAGACCCAAGGCAGCCAAAAGTAAATAAAAAAATAATAAATTAAAAAAAAATAATCAGCGACCTAAATTTCAATGTGTTTGTTTCCAAGGTGTAAAAATTGGTTAAATAGGGAATCAATAGAGAAAAATCAATGAAACCAAAAGCTAGTTCTTTGAAAAAAAATAATAAAATCAATAAGCCTCTAGTCAGGCTAAGAAAAAAAGAGACACAAATTATTAGTGTCAGAAATGAAAGGGGGGGTGGGAGGAATTGGGAGATCGGTATTGACACATATACACTATTGATACTATGTATAAAATAGACAACTAATGAGAACATGCTGTACAGCACAGGGAACTCTACTTAATGTACTGTGGTGACCTAAATGGGAAGGAAATCCAAAAGAGAGGGGAATATGAATATGTATGGCTGATTCATTTTGCTGTACAGTAGAAACATAATATTGTAGAGCAACTATACTCCAATAAAAATTAATTTAAAAAAACAAAAAAGGAATGAAAGAGGGGATATCGTTACAGCTTGTACAGGCATTAAAAGGATAATAAAGGAATACAATGAACAACTGTATGCCCACAAACCTGATAACCTGGATGAAATGGACCAATTGCTTGAAAGATGAAATTTGCCAAACTCACAAAAGAAGAAATAGACCATCTGAATAGGTCCATATCTATTAAAGAAATTGAATCAATAATTAATAACCTTCCAAAAGAGAAAGCATCGGGCCCAAATGGGTTCACTGCTGAAATCTACCAGAAATTTAAGAAAGAAAATATACAAATTCTCTATAATCTCTTTTAGAGGATAGAAGCAGAGGGAATATTTCCTAACTCATTCTATGAGGCCAGCATTAGCCCAATACCAACACCAGGCAAAAACATTATAAGGGGCTTCCCTGGTGGCGCAGTGGTTGAGAGTCCGCCTGCCGATGCAGGGGACACGGGTTCGTGCCCCGGTCCGGGAAGATCCCACATACCACGGAGCAGCTAGGCCCATGAGCCATGGCCGCTGAGCCTGCACATCTGGAGCCTGTGCTCCGCAACGGGAGAGGCCACAACAGTGAGAGGCCCACGTACCACAAAAAAAAAAACAAAGAACAGCTACCAAAAAAATCTACAGCTAACATCATACCTAATGGTGAGAAACTCGAAGCTTTCCCTCTAAGATCAGGTACGAGGCAAGGATTTCCCTTCTCACCACTCCTTTTCAACATTATACTGGAAATTCTAACCAATGCAACAAGACAAGACAAGAAAATACAGATTTGGAAGAAGAAATTGTCTTTGTTCACAGATTACATGATCATCTGTGTAGAAAATCTGAAAGAATTGTTTAAAAAGCTGGAACTAATAAGTGATCATAGCAGGTTGCAGGAATTAAGGTCAATATATAAAAGGCAATCCTTTTCCTATATACCATCAATGAACAAGAGGAATTTGAAATTAAAAACACAATACCATTTATACTAGCACCGCCCCTAGAAAAATGAACTACTTAGGTATAAATCTAACAAAATATGTACAAGACCCATAGGAGGAAAACTACAAAACTCTGATGAAAGGGATCAAAAAAGAAGTAAATAAATGGAGAGATATTCCATGTTCACAGATAGGAAGACTCAATATTATCAAGATGTCAGTTGTTCCCAACTTGATGTATAGATTCAATGCAATCCCAGTCAAAATTGCAGCAAATTATTTTGTGGATATTGACAAACTGATTCTAAAGTTTATATGGAGAAGCAAAAGACCCAGAGTAGCCAACACAATACTAAAGAAGAACAAAGTTGGAAAACACGCAGGGACCTCCCTGGTGGTCCAGTTACTACTGGACCAGAATCCACCTTCCAATGCAGGAGATGCAGGTTCAATCCCTGGTCAGGGAACTAAGATCCCGCATGCTGTGGGCCAACTAAGCCCGCACGCCACAACTACTGAGCTCACGTGCTTCAACTAGGGAGCCTGCATGCTGCAAACTACAGAGCCCACACGCTCTGGAACCCGCACTCCACAACTACAGAGCCCTGGAGCCTGCACGCCAAAACTACAGAGCCCTGGAGCCTGCACGTCACAACGAGAGAGAGAAAACCTGCAAGCCACAACTAGAGAGAAGCCCGAACGCTGCAACGAAAGATCCCACGTGCTGCAACTAAGACCCAACACAGCCAAAATAAATAAATAAATATTTTTAAAAAAATAGTTGGAAGACACACTACTCAACTTCAAGACTTACTATAAAGCCACAGTAATCAAGACAGTGTGGTGCTGATGAAAGAACAGACAAATAGGTCGGTGGAACAGAATTGATAACACAGAAATAGATGCCTATAAATATAATCTACTGACAGGAGTAAAGGCAGGATAATGGAGAAAAGAATCTTTTCAACAAATGGTCCTGGAACAACTGAACATCCATATGTAAAAAAATGAATCAGGACAGAAACCTTACACCCTTCGCAAAGATTAACTCATGTTTCCTATTTGATCGAGGGCTCCAGGTTTATCTTTATCATGGCAGAATCTGAGTCCAAATGACTTTGCGGTTGTCTGCAATGGGCACCGTGGCTTGGACTTACCACACTTGAGCAAGCGGCTCCGGGGCCACAAGGGCAGAGGCAGCCCAGGATATCTACATGGACAGCTGTCATCTGCCACCTCTCTTTTGTTCACTCAGAGGCAGGCGGCTGGGGCCTCATGAACAGCCCTGGAAGCTGCACCATCGACAGCCTGTCACAGCGAATCACCTCAGGCTGCTGCATCCCCAAAGAGCTGCTCATCGACCCAGCCTCGGCCCCCTCTGGGGCTCTCCCAGCAGCACAGACAGGCTGGTGCCAGGTAGGCCCATCCCTGCTGCCAAACTGGGGCACATGCTCCAGCTGCTGGGGGTCTGGGCTCGGGAAATGCCACCTCCCCCTTTACCCCTAGGGACAGAGTGCAGGGCACCCCCAGAGCATCTGGGAGAACAGCAGTTTCCTGCTCCATCATATTTACTTCGGAAGGCTTTCACTGTGCAAGAAGCCTTTTCACTTACCCTGACCCTCATGCCAACAACACAGGATGCACAGGGCAGGTTCTGCCCATTCCTCACAGGAGAAAACTGAGGCTCAGACAAAGGAAGACTAGAGAAGAAGTAGTAGCCCGAGGACAACAGGTGATGGGAGATCTTTGTCCTGCCTCTCTGCTGCATTAGGGGGCTTTGGTGAACACAGCAGGGCAGAGGGGAAGGTCGTGGGAGCCCCTGATGTTCAGGCCTTTCAGTGTGTCTAGATCGGGGGTCGGCTCCCAGTAAGCATTTTTCATCTGGCAGCTATAAGGGGATTCCTGTAAAGGGTCCCCACCAGCTCTCCCAGAACTGTCCCAACCAAGGGAGACCACACTCTATCCCAGGGTCAGGTGTCCGGGACATCAGCTGTGTCCCAGGGCGCCCTCTCCACAGAGGCGCCAAGGTCAGAAAGAAGGCCCAGCTGTGGTGGGAGCCTGGCACACCTCAAGGTAATGAGTCTGCTCAGGGCCTGGCCTGCCCCGGCCTCAGGCCCACTGGGCAGCTGCAGAGAGGCCTGGGCCTGAGAGAGCCGGTCAGAGGCCATTTCCTGGGAATGCCACACCCCCCAGTGGCCAGCCTTCCCCAGTGCCTCTTCTCCCCCTCCTCATTCTCAGATTCTCCCAGAGGCCACCAGTTACCTCCTGTCCCCAACTAAAAGACCCTCGGAGAGGACAGAGAGGGGGGAATCATCTCACAAAACAGTGGTAATTATTCATTCCTTCATCCAACAAATATTTGAGGGCCTGCGCTGAGCCTGGCACTGTGCTAGGTGCAGAGGACACAGTGTAAGGGAGACAGACCCAGTCCCTGTCCCCAAGGAACTAGGAGTCCAGTGGAGAGAGTGGACAAAGACGCACGCAGACGGGTAACTGACACGTAACTCCATGAAGAGAAGCAAAGCCACGGGGGCTGAGGAGTCAGAAGTGCTGCTGAGGCAGTCACTCTGGAGCCCAGGATGGCCCAAGGGCAGGAGCCAGGCCAGGAGCTGAGGGGAGAGTATTCCAGGCACAGGGAAGAGCAGAGGCTGTGGTCCTGGGTGTGTCAGAACAAGTGAGGAGGCCGGTGTGGCCCAGCCACGGTGACAGGGGCAAGAAGTGGGGCTGGAGAGATAATGAGGCCAGATCAGGCCCTGAAAGCCAAGGTAAGGGTTTGGCTTTGACTCTGAGGAAGAGGGAGAGGCACGAGACAGTTTTGAGCAGGAGAGTGACATTATCTGAATCACGTTTTTAAAGGATCATAGAATATTTTAAAATTAGCACTTCCCTGGTGGCGCAGTGGTTAAGAATCCGCCTGCCAGGGGACATGGGTTCGAGCCCTGGTCCGGGAAGATCCCACAGGCCACGGAGCAACGGAGCCCGTGCGCCACAACTACTGAAGCCTGCACTCTAGAACCCGCAAGCCACAACTACTGAGCCCGTGAGCCACAACTACTAAGCCTGTGGGCCACAACTACTGGAGCCCGCACGCCTAGAGTCCGTGCTCCGCAACAAGAGAAGCCACCGCAATGAGAAGCCCGCACACTGCAACAGAGTAGCCACCACTAGCCGCAACTAGAGAAAGCCCGCACACAGCAATGAAGACCCAATGCAGCCAAAAGTAAATAAATAAATAAATTTACTTTAAAAAATTAATGCTAGCAGCTGACATTTACTGAGCACTTACTCTACACCAGGTCTCACTCTCGGTGTTTTGATTCTGACTTCCACCCTCTAGCTGTGTAACATAGGTGGCTCCTGTCTGGTCCTGATGCTGCCTCTGTAAGATGGACACGCTATCTCCTCCTCTGGGTGTTGCAGGGAAGACACTGAGGAAGGGTCCAGGCTGGTGAGTGCACAGCAGATGCTCAACAGGTGTCACAGCAGTTATTCATGCCCAAAGCATCAGGGGCTGTGTTCTAGGAATCTGGTGAAATGCATCAGGCCAGTCCACCTTGGAAAGAGAAAGCATCCATTCAGCCTCCACGACGGAGGTGCGGCAAACCAGGCTGCAAGGGAACTGACAGAGGCCCACAGATGTAGGAAGGTGCTGGGTGGGACTAAGCAAGGTACAGAGCCAACCTTGTCCTCTCCCACTGTGCTCCTCCTTTTCCACCAATAAGGATGCACGAGAGAGAAGCTCCCTCTCCTTATGAGGGGTGACCAGCTGCTGGCAAGGAGCCTCCCCTTGCAGCCCAGGTCAGAACCAGACCCCTACACAGGTCTCATAAAACCTGAAGTTTGGGGACTTCCCTGGTGGTCCAGTGGTTAAGCATCCCCCTTCCAATGCAGGGGACTCGGGTTCAATCCCTGGTCGGGGAACTAAGATTCCCACATGCCGCGGGGCAACTAAGCCTGCGCGCTCCAGAGCCTGTTTGCCACAACTAGACAGAAGCCCTCGTGCCACAAGGAAAGAGCCCACATACCACAACTAAGACCCGACGCAGCCAAAAAAATAAATAAATACTAAAAAAAAAAAGACAACTGAAGTTTGGCCATTAGAGAGCTGGTCCATCAAGTCAAGCAGTCATCTTTTTTTTTTTTTTTTGCGGTGCGCGGGCCTCTCACTGCTGTGGCCTCTCCCGTTGCGGGGCACAGGCTCCAGACGCGCAGGCTCAGCGGCCATGGCTCACAGGCCCAGCCGCTCCGCGGTATGTGGGATCTTCCCGGACCGGGGCACGAACCCGCATCCCCTGCATCGGCAGGCGGACTCTCAACCACTGCACCACCAGGGAAACCCAAGCAGTCATCTTTTATTGGTCAACTTCCCCTTGTTCCATAACAGCAAAACTATTTCCGTTCTTCAACTTACCTTCTGATCCTTTTCAAGGCAAAAACATCCATTTCTACACGTTTATGTGAGTATATGCATCTTCTTCTGGAATTTGTTTTCATCTAACGCTACTCCAAACATGCAGGAAGGGACTTTGGAGATTATCTGACCCTCTTTTTGAAGAGCAGTGTGAACTAATGGTGAGAATGTGGGGTTCGGAGGTGGGCAGACAAGGATTCAGATCCCAGACAGGCAAGCTGTGCGACCTTGCATAAACCACCTGACCTCTCCAGACCTCAGTTTCCTCACCTGTGGGACAGGGATAAGAGTGCTCTTCTCACCCACCTAAGAGGTTAAAAGGGGATGGCAGCGTGGGCAACACTCCAGCCAAGTCCCCTGCACAGGCAATTGCTCAGTTTCTGTCATTTCAGTCCTTCTTATTGACATATGTAAGAGGCTCAGAAAGCTTATTTGTATAAACTTTTTTTTTTTTTTTTTTTTTTTTGCGGTATGTGAGCCTCTCACTGTTGTGGCCTCTCCCATTGCGGAGCACAGGCTCCAGACGCGCAGGCTCAGTGGCCATGGCTCACGGGAACAGCCGCTCCGCGGCATGTGGGATCTTCCTGGACCGAGGCACGAACCTGCATCCCCTGCATCGGCAGGCAGGCTCTCAACCACTGCGCCATCAGGGAAGCCCTGTATAAACTTTTTATACAAATACCATATAACAAATTACACTAAGACTTGGTGGTTTAAGTAAACATACGTTTATTATCTTACAGTTCCTGTGGGTCATGAGTCTGAGCATAGTTTCCCTGGGTCTTCTGCTTTGGGGTCTCTCCAAGTCTGTAATCAAGGTGTGAGCCAGGGCAGAGGTCTCATCTGAATGCTCCACTGAGGAAGGATTCACTTTGAAGCTCGGGTGGTTGTTGGCAGGACCAATGGCTCAAGGACAGCTGGACTGACAGCCTCAGCTCTTGGGGGTGTTGGTTAGAGGATGCCCTCCATTCCTTGCACGTGAGCCTATCCAAAAGGGCAGCTTGCTTCCCCGAAGCGTGCAAGCCAAGAAGACAACAGAGTTGGCTAACAAGACGAAAGCCACAATCTTCTGGAACCAGATCACAGAAGTGACATCTCATCACTTTTGCCATATTCTGTGGTCAGAAGTAAGTCTCTAGGCCGGCCCACGGTCAATTGGAGGAAGTGACACCAGGAGGCAGGAATTTTGAGGGGTCATTTTAGACTCTGCCTGACTCTACAATGTTCACTTCAACTAGAATTTTCTGGTGCCTTTTAGGCGCCAGGCACTATCCTTGGGCTGGAAATAAAAAAGTAGATGAGTTGAGGTTTCTATCTCCCAGGAACTTTTTTCTGTGAAGTGTTCTCTGCTTCAGGTTCTTACACTGCTGGGAATACTTTGGGACCTAGGTAAGATCTCTGTTGAGAAAAGGAGGGAAATTACTAACTCCCTAATGTAAATGAGTTAACTGGACACTTTCCCTCCATCACAGGGCGCTCAGAGGGAAGACACACACACACACACACACACACACACACACACACAGAGTGAGCTAGTTCTGAGGGGCCTTTGCAGAGTAGTGGTCACTGTGCTGGGTGCTACGGACACAAAGGTCCTGTGCTCCCCAGACCAAACCCTGCCCTGGGGGAGCATACTGGGTGATGAGGAGAAGGCCGGAAAACTCACAGGTTCAGCCTGGAGTGAGGCCAGACCCATAGGGGGAGCTGGCACAGCAGTTCTCCTTAAAGCAAAAACAGTTACAGCCAGTAGTTGAAAAGCTGAAACCAAGCTTTGCTCTATACTTAGGGGGCTTTGGTGGCTTGATTTCAGAGCAACAGAGGTTCCCTTCGCCAACACCTCTCTTGCTCCACTCTGACATCCACCTCACAGATGCCAGAGAGGCGTGTTACAGGGAGCTAACAGACACAAACTCTTAGCCTTTGTGGAAAAGCAGCTCCCCTCCTCTAAAGGAACCTCATCTTCACTGACTAATCACTGGGGTCTGGTGGGGACTGCCAGTCATAGACTCTTAACTCCTCTTGGCCTTAGGGGTGGACTTGGTATCCAAGCTGGATCACTTGGTATCCAAGCTGGATCAATCTCCCGTTCCCTTGCCTATAAAACATGTGACCCAAGCCAAGCCAGTCAGAGCCCTCCCCTGAAATATTTTCCTGGGTGAAGCTGATAGGAAAGAAAGAGACCCGTTTCCCAATTAGTCAGGATACAGCTGCTGGTAACAGTGTTTTCAGCCATGTAGGGGGAAAACACTGGAGCCCAAAAAAATGGAGCCCAAGGGATGACACAAAGAAAGAGAGAGAGACGTCACAGCATCAAATCCCTGGTTCCCATCTTTCTTCAGGCGACCTTTACTCCTGTCCTTCCTGGACATGTGACCCAATACATCTTTTTTATTTACTTGAAATAATTCAAACTGGATTTCTGTCATTATCCAACCATAGGGCTCTGAATTACAAGTGTACCATTTCACCACTGCAGTTCAAGTTAAAGCTACAGATCTTCCTGGGAGAAGTAATCCCGAGGTCCAAACTCTTACTCAAGTATAAATGATTAATGTCAGCTCCTTTCTTGAGAGCAAGCTGTGATTATAGGTTTATCTGAAAACAAACAGGGCACTGTAACTCTAAAGGTAGAGACAATCAAGACCTCCTTCATCAGGTTCACAAGCTTATGATTCAGATTCAGAAAACCTGGATTTGAAGCCTGGCTCTACCACTAACTGGCAACTTACTTAATTTCTCTGGGTATCCATTTCCTCATCTGTAAAATGGGAATAAGAATATTTCTGCCCTTCCTACCTTACAAGGTTGTCATGTAGAAAAATATCAACATCATTTTGTTTCCCTGCAGCCATAATCCCTGGATGTGCTATCTTAAACACACCTTAACATTTTATTCAGGTAAATGCCAGTGAGCAAAAATGTGAAGAATTCATCTCACCAGTAAGGCTCAGCATCTAAGGATAAAAGTGAATGAGAAGAAGGGCTTAAAACAGGATTGAGGAGTGGACATCCATCTACAGAGCAATAGTGTTAGTCTGGACCCCCACTTGGTGTGGATCCAGATATATTTTCATCATTTTTTTCAATCTAATTTCTAAATTTTCTTTCTTTTTATTTCAAAAAAATTAAACATGCACATGAGAAACTTTTCAAACCGTACAGAGAAGCATAAAACTAAACCAATCCATTCCACCTCCAGTCCTATTCACCTGAGATAACCACTGTTAACAGTTCTTGTGTATCCATCACAGCCTTTTAATCCAGATGACAACATTTATTTCCATACATGCATCTTACCAAATACACTCTGCTCCATACTTTGTTGATGTTGTTTTAATTAAGGTCTTGGAGGCCTTTACATATCATCACATAAGTTTTCTGTTGTTGTTGTTTTTTAAGTTACAATCCTTCAGTTACCAAGGTGCTGGATTTGCTGGATCTGGCATCCAGTACAGGGTTCAACAAATAATGTTAAAGGGAAGATAGAAGCTAGGGAAAGTGGGATAAAAGGGAGGATTCAGGAAAGGAGGAAGGGTGATGAAAAGAAAAAGGAAGGAGGGGGCGAGGAGGAGGGAGGGAGGGAGGGAAGGCATCAAGGGAGGCAAGGAAGAGAGAGAGATGAAGATGAAGGAAGGGAGAGTGACGGAGAAAAGAGAGTTTCAGAGTGGTGGATCCCACCCTGGCCCCGCCCCCGGGCCGGACTCCGCCCCCGGGCCGCAGGCTGCAGCGCTACCTCCAGCCGCCAGGGGCCGCCACGCGCAGCCGGCCGCTCTCTGCGCGCGCGGCAGGCCCTCTCTCCCGCCTCCGCCGGCCGCTCGCCGACCCGCAGCCGCTCTCGGGCTCCGGCTGGGTCTCGCGCGCTCGGCCGCTGCTGGGTCTCTTCGTGCGAGGCCTCGCGCCGTTCGGCGCACGCCGTACCCCTGCCTCGAGGCGCGGGGTCTCGTGGGCCCCGCTCCCGCCCTCCGCTCGCCTGGCCCGGACCGGAAGCGGCGCCGCACGGCCTGGGCCTGGCGCGGGGGGCGGGCACCGGGGCCCGGTCGGACATGGGCAAGAAGCACAAGAAGCACAAGTCGGACAAACACCTCTACGAGGGTAAGGAGTGGGCCGCGGTGGAGGGTGGCGAGCCCGCGGCGGCTCGGTGGGGTTTTCGTGCCTTCGAGACTACCCTCGAGCGTCCGAGGCGGGCCGGGGGCCACGCCTCCCGCGGGCAGGACCGGACCCGCGAAGGGGACGCGACCCGTCTGAGCCGCGCATACCCCAGGCTAGGGCGGCGTTCGAACCCGGGACCCCCGGTCCGGGCGGGTCTCTTGGTGAGGGGTGTGAGGCGGCCCGGGAACGTTCGGGGCGTCCACTCGGCGAGTGCCCGTCATTCAACAGGTGCTTCGTGGGGCGCCCACTGCGTTCCCCGGGCCGCCTCGGCCTGTGCGCGTCCTTCTCTCCCGTCCAGCGGTCACTCTTCGTTGTGGATACTGCCCTGCGAGTGCCTCCTTTAATTGAAGCCCTTTCCTTTCATTTAAGAGTATGTAGAGAAGCCTTTGAAGCTGGTCCTCAAAGTGGGAGGGAACGAAGTCACCGAACTCTCCACGGGCAGCTCCGGGCACGACTCCACCCTCTTAGAAGACAAAAACGATCACGACAAACACAAGGACCGAAAGCGGAAAAAGAGAAAGAAAGGAGAGAAACAGGTTCCAGGGGAGGAAAAGGGGAGAAAACGGAGACGAATAAAGGTAAAGGTCGTTGCGTTGCTTCAGCTCTGCAGGTGGTACCAGTTTCTGAGGGTTGCCGCCTCCCGCTGTCAACCTTGCTTTATTTTCTTTGTGTCTAGTGAGATGCTGAAACGCTTGTAAAATCGGACTTGTCTTGAGCAGGAGCAGGGCAGAATAGAAACATGAATCATCTGAGTTTCAACAGCTCTGTCTTTAATTATACTCTTAGTTGTACTCACACATCAGGTGAGTGAGCAGCTAAGTCCTGATTTTCAGGAGCTGCTTCCTACCATCTAGGAAAGGTAAAAGTCATGCTCAAGAAAGCCTCAGTGTTCGAGGTTTGTGGAAAATAGTCATTTCAAAAGTAAATGGGGGGCTTCCCTGGTGGCGCAGTGGTTGGGAGTCCACCTGCCGATGCAGGGGACACGGGTTCGTGCCCCGGTCCGGGAAGATCCCACAGGCCGCGGAGCCTGCGCATCCAGAGCCAGTGCTCTGCGACGGGAGAGGCCACAACAGTGAGAGGCCCGCGTACCGCAAAAAAAAAAAAAAAAAAAGTAAATGGGATCTATTGGGATTCAAGTTTTGTTCTGAAATAAATACTATAATTCCAAATACATAATGAACAACTTTCATATTTTAGAACAAAGTTTGAGTCTATTGATGAGATAATTTGATCAGAGACCTTTAAGGGATATGACACCAGTGATGAAAATAAGCATTTTCTTAACCATTTGCAGCTAATAGAACGTAAAAAAGAAAGTAGCTGCCATCTCTATATAAATAGTAATAATAATTAACTTTCCTTCCAAGGATGATCACATACATACCTGGAATTGTCCTAGACTTCTTCGGCACTTCCCAAATTTAATCTGTCACGAAGTGACTTGTTTAATCAGTTACTGGATCTTGAAGCTAGATTTCTGTAGGTTTAGTTTTATAATTTTTTAATATTTATATACACAACAGAAATGTTCTAGTCCGTGTGATGAAACACATGGGTAAGTCACTAAATCTTAGAGATTCTCTTTTTGGAATTTCTTAATTATATGCCTTTCTGCCCCAGTGTTTATTGCCTTTGTCTAGATTGTGACAATATATAGAACTGTCTAATTTTTTATTCCCTAAACTATAAAAGCCATATATGCCTATGATTTTTTTTTAAAAGAAATTCAAGTAATACAGAAGTGAACAAAATGGAAGGGAAAAAGTTTTGCTCACTCAGGTACCTCATTTAATCTTCCTCTTCAGAGGTAACCAGTTTTGTTTCGTTTTTTTAAAATTATTTACTGTTAGGAGTAAGGTAATTCATGAGTAGGTTTGACATAAATACACTACCATGTGTGAAATAGATAGCTAGTGGGAACCTGCGGTACAGGGAGCTCAGCTCGTTGCTCTGTGGTGACCTAGATGGGGGGGAGGGGGGAGGGAGGGGATATATGTATACATATAGCTGAGTCACTTCGTTGTACAGCAGAAACTAACACAGCATTGTAAAGCAGTTATACTCCAATTGAAAAAAATTATATTAAAAAAAATGTCAAGAGTACTACAAGGCTTTTAACATAAAAGCGGTGTCCTGCTCCATCCTGGAGTTTTACTTCCCAAACTTTTTTTTCTTTGGATGTTTATCTCCATTTCTAAATGTAGGTTTATATTGCTGTTTACTGATTTATGTGTACATCTTTTACTGACATCATGTTGCAAAAGATGAGAATTTAAATTAGCATCCTTATATTGCTCCACGCCCCCAATTTCCCTTCCTGCATTCTCCCAGTGTAGATACAGCTCAATATTCAGTGTTTATTTCTAATTATTGTTCACTGGAGACAAATGGAATATACAAATACAGATCTGATCTTGACCAGTTAATTAATTGCTTTCATTTGTTTAGTTATCATGTACTAATTCTTCCCAAACTTCTAACAGATTTGTAAAACCCATCTGATTTCTGTTTTTCACATGGTCAGACACTTCCCCTTTTTTGGAAACATCCATCTTGCAGCCCTCTGTCCCTTCCTGCTCTAATCTGGACTAGTTGTTCTCTAGGCCTCCTTTGCATTCTTTCTGGATCCCATGTCTTCTTCTTGATTTACTCCTTTGTTCTGGTGGAGTCTTAACTCTACGAAGTTCCTAAGAAAGCATTCATAGGAGGTAGATTTTTGTAAGTTCTTACATGTTTGAACATCTTTATTTTACTCCCATATACTCTCCTCATGTAGATTGATGGTTTGACTCAGCATGGAACTCCAAATTGGAAATTATTTTCTCCAAGAATTTTGAAAGCATTGCGTGTTGTTTTCTGGCTTCTAGATTTGCTGTTGAGAAGTCTGTTGCCTTCTGATTCTTAGTCCTTTGTACATGACCAGTATGTGCTCTCTCAAAAAGCTTAGAATCTTCCCCTTTATCTTCAGTAGTCTGTTGCACAATGGATATTCTTGCCTTCAGGTCTGAGATGTTTGCTTGAAGTATTTCTGTGATAGCTTCCTTCCCTCCGTTCTCTCTCTTCTCTCTTTCTAGAACCCCTGCCATTTAGATGTTGGACTTCTGGACTGATTCTCTAATTTTCTTACTTTTTTTCTCCTCTTTTTCCTCTTTGTTTTTTGTGTTCTTCCTTCAAAGAGAGTTCCTAAACTTTGTCTTCTGGCTCTGCTCTTGAATTTTATTTCAGACCTTGTATTTTGAATTTCCAAGAACTTTTTCATGTTTTCTAACTGTCCTTGTTTTAATAACATCCTGTTCTTGTTTTTACATGCAGGATCTTTTATTTCTCTGAAATATTAATTGATGAGTTTTTTTGATATTTTTCTTCTAAGTTTTTTTTTGCTCCTTGCACTGTCTCTATTTCCCCTCAAGTTCTTCATTTTATTTGGTCTCTTCCTTTTGTGTTAAAAGCATCATTTAGTTATCTGTTGAGTGTTTGTAATCTATTTGTATTTAAATGTGAAGCACAAAAAGGCTGATTATATGCTTTGTGCCTAGACAAAGTTTGTCAGCTGATGGACTTCACTGTGGGCATCACTAAACAGAGACCTGATCATTTTGATTGGGAGCCGCCAAAGTTTTGTGCTTTTCCAGGTTTCTGAGGTTAGAACTTTTCTCAGCGGTGTCTCCCTCCTTGCATGCAGGAGGTATCTTGCTTTCTCTGATCTGCAGACTCCTCCACTTGCCTTTCATCTCCCAAGTGTGTTGATATCTTTCACCCACTGTCATCTCTTCTATACTCTTTTTTCCCACCATCATCTCGTTTAACTGGAAGTTGAACCCCTTTTAACCACTTCTGGGTTTAGTTCTGGCAGTTTCTACCATTATGCCAGCTGATATACTCATACTCCTCATTTCTTGTTTTATCAATTATCTCATCTTTTTATTAACTACATTGTATTTGGTTATATTACTGTACCATATTTTATTTTATATAACTTTTGAATGTTACAAATAATGCTGCATTGAACCTCATTGTTCACATGGCTTTGTATACTTTTATAAGGATATCTTCAGGATAGGTTCCTGGAAGTCTCCCCCTCTGCCCTTTCTTGACGGTGGCTCTAAGTATCATTAGCCACCTATATATTTTTATTTCATTGCAAATTAACATGCTTTCTTATCCACAGTTTCATTTGGAAATAACACCCAAAGTAGGGCAGGGAGGTGGATGATTTCCATTGTACAGAAGGTAAAGTGGAAACTCAGAATTGAAGTGAATTTGCCCAAGGTCCCACTTCCCCAGGACTCAGGGCTAGGGACTGTGGGATACTTCCGGGGTGTCACTGGTTCTGTAGAGCCTGTTTGGGTTATCCCTTTTCTCCAGGCTGGACTGGGGAGGGGGAAGAGGGGTTCCTTTGCTAGGGAGACTTCAGAAGGACACCTTTCTCTGAGCTGTACTCTGGATCTCCAGAGAGTTTTAGGAACAGCAGTTGCTTCTGGTCTTTTCTTGGGGAAAGTCAGCCATGTGACACCTGTGGGCCTGAAAGGGGCTAGAGTATGTGTGGTTCTGAGGGACTGGTGACTCTTCTGTTAGTTCATGTAGCAGGAAGGGGGAAGGGCACAAGAAAAAGATAAAACATGCCCTTTCCCTTTTAAAGTGTTTTTCTAAAAGGCATTCATAACTTCTGCTTATATTTCATTAGCCAGCACTTAATCACTTAGCCACCCTTGCTGCTAGGGAGGCTGGGAAATGTCTTTTAGTTTAGGGAAAGGGTTGGGGGCATTAAATCCTAATAAAAATCAGGAATCTTTTACTTAGGAAAATAAGGAGAAGGTAAAGTTTTGGGAAAGCACAGATGTTTACAACACAAAACCCTGTAATTTCTCAAAGATGTCATATAAAGTTAAGTAATATTCTTCTTTTGAGTAGGAAGGCTCTGATTATACTAGTTTAAAATGCCCCAACAGATAGTATCAGTATTGTTTCTCCCTGTAGAGCAGTGGTACTTAATACCAACCATAGCATTAAAAGCACACCATGCTTTAGTTTTTTGTTTTTTTGGGGGGGGGGGGTTGTTTTTTGTTTTTTTAAGATTTTTTTGATGTGGACCATTTTTTAACGTCTTTATTGAATTTTTTACAATATTGCTTCTGTTTTATGTTTTGTTTTTTTGGCCACGAGGCATGTGGGATCTTAGCTCCCTAACCAGGGATCGAACCCGTACGCCCTGCATTGGAAGGTGATGTCTTAACCACTGGACTGCCAGGGAAGTCCCCATGCTTTAGTTTTAATCAGACCATAATCTGCACAACACCGAAGTGTGTTGGCTTTTTTTTCTTTTAAACATTTGAATGCCAAGCAGTTGGCAAAGAATTTGCCTGCTGGCATAACTCTAGTCTTTAGAAATCAGGGTACAGTGATGTTAACACTACAGTCAACATGGGGTCAACTATGTATTCTGAGCTATTACTGTAGTATAGTAGAAATATTCTTTTCATATCATACTATTAAACATAAAGGATCATATGTATAAAGCCATGAGTATTATACTTTATGGGCTACTTCAGATATTTTCAGAGGTAACCTGACAACCCACTTTTCATTTATATGCTGACTTGAGAAGCTGATACCTGAACAGAATGGTACATTACTGCAGAAGTAAGGAAGCTTGCACACCATGTGGAGAACTAAGAACAATAGCATGAAAGTGGGTAGATGTGAGGGTGTGTACAAGGGACATAAAGTAGTTCTGTTTTTGAAGCACAGAATACGTGAAGAGGAGTATGGGATAAGATCTGAGAGGCAGTTGAGATGGCAGAGTAGGGAGTTTGAACTTGAATGTGTAAGCAGTAGAGAGTCAAAAACTTTCTGAGTGGAAGAATGATAAAATGTTGAGCCTTAGTAACGGTAATCTGTTAACAGTATCTAGCAGATATTGAAGAGAGTAGAGACTGGGTGTAAGGAGACCTACTTAGAAGGCTTTTTATTGAAGTAGTTCAGATGAGAGGTCTAAATTCTTTCATTGAAACTCAGACTTGTTCTTCAGAAAAGCATAATCCTAACCCGAATTCTGTCTTAACAACTTTGCGAGTCAGCTTCAGGTTTAGATGCTCAAAGAAGTTAGGCTAGTCCCGTTGCTAGGGATGTTATCAGAATAAAATGACAGGTGTTTTTCTTTAAATTTTTTAAAATCATGAGCATTAAATATATAGGATATTATTCACAATGCTAGAGTTAAGTAAAATTTTGTTTTAATTTATTTTTTATTGATGTAACATTAGTTTATAACATTATATCAGTTTCACGTGTACAGCATTATATTTCTACTTTTGTATACAGTACAACATGCCCACCACCAAAAATTTAGTTTCCATCCATCACCATACAGTTGATTCTTTTTACCCATTTCACCCTCCTCCCGTTCCCCTCTGGTAACCACTACTCTGTGCTTTGTATCTATGTGTTCAGGGTTTTTTTGTTTGATTTGTTCATTTATTTTGTTTTCTTGTTTGTTTTTTATATTCCACATATGGGTGGAATCATAACAATATTTGTCTTTCTCCGTCTGACTTGTTCACTTAGCATAATATCCTCAAGGTCCATCCATGTTGTTGCAAATGGCAAAATTTCGTCTTTTTTTATGGCTGGGTAATATTTCATCATGTATGTATACATATGTATATATACACACACGTGTGTGTGTATATATGCATCCTTTTTTCCATTCGTCCATTGATAGGCACTCAGATTGTTTCCATATCCTGGCTATTATAAATAATGCTGCACTGAACATAGGAGTGCATATATCTTTTCAAATTAAGTAAAACTTAAAAATTTTTTATTTATTTACTTTTTTCGGCCGCGCCAGGCGGCATGTGGAATGTGGGATCTTAGTTCCCCGACCAGGGATCGAACCCATGTCCCCTACAGTGGAAGCGTGGTGTCTTAACCACTGGACACCAGGGAAGTCCCAATGTAAGTAAGACTTCTAATGAAAATTTAAAACTTATTCATATACAATAAATTCCCATTTTTATTAAACACTATACTAGGTCCCAAGGGGCATACATACTCATAAAAACTAACATTTGAGTGTTTACTATATGCTAGGCATTGTTCTGACTTCTTTATATTTACTATTTTAATACTTAATAGCTTTATGGGGTAGGTACTATTAGTATCTCATTTTGTTGCTGAGTTAACTGTAAAGTAGCTTACAACTAGAGAGGAGAAATGAATGACTGTAATTGTTGAGCAAAGTGGGAATTCTCTCAAAACACAACTCATTGACTTCTTTTGTATGAATCTGCCATACCCAAGGTCTCAGGGCTGCTATGGCTTATTTGGGCTGGCAGAAAATCCTCTCCGCTTTTTCCCATTTTGCTGTTCCCTCCTGAGGTGGTCCTCTTTCTTTTTTTTTTTTTTAATAAATTTATTTATTTATTTATTTGGCTGCATTGCGTCTTCATTGCTGCGCGCGGACTTTCTCTAGTTGCAGCAAGCAGGGGCTACTCTTCATTGTGGTGCGCAGGCTTCTCACTGCGGTGGCTTCTCTTGTTGCTGGCACAGCTCTAGGCTCACGGGCTTCAGTAGTTGTGGCTTGCGGGCTCTAGAGCGCAGGCTCAGTAGCTGTGGCGCACAGGCTTAGTTGCTCCACGGCATGTGGGATCTTCCTGGACCAGGGCTCGAACCCGTGTCCTCTGCCTTGACAGGCGGATTCTCAACCACTGTGCTACCAGGGAAGCCCTCTGAGGTGGTCCTCTTAATCACAGAAGATCTTCCCAGAGAAGAAAGGACTCTGACTAAGGGCATAAGAGTAGTGTTGGTCCTCTGATAGAAGGATTATTTATTGGTTTGTTTATTCAGCAAATATCTACCAGAAACCTATGATGCACTGGACTCAAATGATAAATAAAATATAGTTCCTACTCTGCAGGAGCTCAAAGTTGGGCTGGGAAATCAGACACAAAAGGATAAATAAACTTCATGGCCTGGCAAGTTCTAATAGAGGTATGAATAAAGTGTTCTGGGAGTCCAGAGGAAAGTGTTTCTCATTATGCCTTGGGGAAGTAGGGGAAAGCATCATAGAGGTAAGAGCTAAATTATGTGGCAGATGCAACGGAGGGCCAAAGATGAGGTGTAGCTTCAAAGTAATAAAACTGATATTTTCATTTGAATTCTAAAATCAGCTGTTAAAACAAAGTTCTGAAATTGTTTTGTACACTGGAAGCATTATTTGAATATAGACATAGATACCTATGTATATATATCTCTCCTACAAAAGTGACCAATGTGAAGGATAGTACCTAGAACTTCAGCTGTTACTTCTCATGCTTTCACGTTACCGTTTCACGCTGTCTCTTGTGATTAATTAATTCTACAAATATTATGTATTAGGTATTATTGAGCTTGGGGGTACAGAGCTGAATAAGACTTGGGCCTCTGCCCACCAGGAACTCCAGAAAGAGGCAAATGTGTCTATGACATGCAATGAGTGTTATAATATTAATAATATGAGCAAAGATTTACTTCAGAGGTGTTATGAATTAATAAAATAACTTGCCGTTGAGTCATGGATAAATTAGAATCTAGTCTGACATAAATGCAATGTGTTTGTAGTTATGGAAATAGCCACTGTTTTTCTCTCCTGCCTCAGACCTTCATACACACAGGATATTTACTCTCCCTAGAATTCTGTTCCCACCCTCAACCTGGCTAAATTTTCTCTCCTTCAGATCTCAACTCAGATGTTACTTCTTCATAGAAGCCTTCCCTTACTTCTCCAGTCTAAATTAGATTCACCCAACAGTTATCCTCTCCTTGAAATCTGTTTGGGTTTCTTTTACTAAGTTGTTTGATGTCTGTGGCTTTTTACACTGTTGGCTTCCTAAGGGCAGGACTGTGTTTGTTTATCCACCAGTAAATATCCACACAGTAGAACCTCATTTATTTATTGAATGCATGAATGAATGAGTATTCACCATGTGCTAGGTAGGCACTGTGCTAAACATTCAGATACACTATCTTCTTTAATCCTCAAAACACTCTTCTGAGGTAGGTATTGTTGTGTCTATTTTAGGGATGAGGAAATTAGTCCCCCCACAAAAATTATGTACTTGATCCATGATCTCATAGCTAATAAGTGGCAAAGCCAGAATTTGAACCCATTTTATAAACTGAAATTATAAACCCTCCTACCTGAAGTTAAATGGCTTTAGTATTTTTGTTCAGTTTTCTCTATGTAATTAGAAAAATAAACCGCTCTTAACCAGAACTGTGTTAACTTCCGGTTTTACGTATCTATTACAAGTGGCGTTAACAGTAGGGTTCTATAGTATTTTGAAATCATAAAAAAAAAATTGGAAGGTAGGAATCAGAATGTTAGGTGGAGAGAGAACTATAGAGATCAGAGCCTCTTGTTTTACAGGTGAAACAGACTAAAACAGTGGAATAACTTGTTCAGGTTTACATTCTGGTAAATTAGAAGCTAGATCTCCTAATATCTAGTCTGGCAATAACATGTTACGATATCTCCTTTCACTTTAGGGTAGTTTCCAAGTATATGTTTTTTATATTCTTTTTTTCTTTTGGACTCTGGCCCAGAAGGCAGTATTCTCTTGCCGTACCAAATAGTAAAGTGGTCACTGTAGACCAGTCTAACTAGATAAAGTTACCAGATAGGAGTAGTACAGAGACACATTATACCTTCCCTTGGTACTTTTTCAGCTTTTCTGTTTCATGGTCATTTCACCATCTCATAAACTCTAAAATAAGAATCAACAGTTGAATCTGTATCTTGCAGGTGATAAAGAGGCCTAGTGAGAGTAAATGAGTGCCTGAGAAGGTCAGAGTGTGTTAAGGATGAAGCTAGAGCAAGAACTTGAGCCTCTAGACCATGTGTCAGCAAACTAGAGCAAGCACCACCTGATTGTGTAAATAAAGTTTTATTAGAACATAGCCACACGCATTCATTTACATATTGTCTGTGGCTGCTTTCTTGCTATACCAGCAAAGGTTAGTAGTTGCGACAGACATTATGGACCACAAAGCATAAATTATGCTACCTGGCTGTTCACCAAAAAAAAAAAGTTTGCCAGCCCCTACTCCAGACTTCTTGTACTATGGCCTTAGTTCTTTCCACCTAGGAGAGTGCTTACTGCCTTTTCAGGCTGTCCTCTATCCACAATTTATGTTTAATAGGAAGAGATCTTGTCTCTGAGGGTCTTTTTTCCATTGAACAGTTGTTCTAAACCTGCCAACCTATAAAAGATTCATACTAGTTTTTCTGGGGAAAAGATACAAAACTTTCCTGAGTCAAAAATTGCTGCTCAGGGCTTCCCTGGTGGCGCAGTGGTTGAGAGTCCGCCTGCCGATGCAGGGGACATGGGTTCATGCCCCGGTCCGGGAAGACCCCACATGCCGCGGAGCGGCTGGGCCCATGAGCCATGGCCGCTGAGCCTGCGCGTCCGGAGCCTGTGCTCCGCAATGGGAGAGGCCACAACAGTGAGAGGCCCGCGTACGGCAAAAAAAAAAAAAAAAAAAAAAAATTGCTGCTCCAAAATATGAGGCCATAAAAAAGATAGCAGTCAACTTAATGGAAACTGACATCAAGTGCACAATGAGTACAGTTTATAACATTGTTCTCTGGAGCTTCAGTCAGTCATATATTCTGTATTAGATGCTTTGGGCTCTGAGAATCGAATGTGAAGTTCTGTATCAGTGATACTCAAAGTGTGATCACTGCATCGGCAACACCCACATAGCCTAGAAACTTGTTAGTAATGCAGATTCAGAGGCTCTACTCTAGACCTACTGGATCAGTAATTCTGGGGACAGGGCCTAGTCATTGGTGTTTTGTTTGTTTGTTTTTTGGTGGTACAAGGACCTCTCACTGTTGTGGCCTCTCCCGTTGCGGAGCACAGGCTCCAGACGCGCAGGCTCAGTGGCCATGGCTCACGGGCCCAGCCGCTCCACGGCATGTGGGATCTTCCCGGACCCGGGCATGAACCCGTGTCCCCTGCATCGGCGGGTGGACTCTCAACCACTGCGCCACCAGGGATGCCCGTCATTGGTGTTTTAACAAGACCTTCAGGTGATTCTGATGCACACTGAAGCTTGAGAACCATAATGAGACCTCAGAGTTTGCATTTCTAGCAATTCCCCAGATGATGCTGATGTTGCTGGTCTGGGAACCACACTTTGAGAACCACTGCTCTAGATACTAGAACAAGAAATTTGGACATGGGCCAAGAAAATTAAGATCCTATTGAGAATCTTGAGCATAAAATAGACATTTTGGGACAGTTTTACTATAAAATTTAATTTTTAAAATTCAAAGAACAGAGAATTAAAAAAACAAAAACTACCACCTGGATACCAACCATTCAGCTTTAACAAATCGTAACATTTTGCCTTTTGCTCGTATTTTTGGGTTTTGTTTTTTTTTAAGAAATTAGAGTACAGACACAGATGAAACTTTCTGTGTACCCTGCCAGAATCCATTCCTCTTCCTCATTCCCTACAGAGGACCGTGAATTTGGTGTGCATCACATGAAAACTTGTTCTTAGAATTTTACTCCTTCTGCATACGTTTGTAAAATACACTAATATATTTTCAAAACTTGCATAACTAATCTTGTAATAATTCTCAACTTTTCCCTCCAGAAATTGTTTCTGAATATAATACATGCTGATACAGTGTAACTTTAGACTATTAATTTTACTTGCTATGTAAATATGCCATAATTTATTAATCCATATTCCTTTTAGTAGGTTGTTCCTAATTTTTTACTATTTCACAGAGTCCTGTAATAAACTTGCACATGTCTACATGTACACTTGTGAAAGGAAGTTTCTCTAGGGTATATGCCCAGGAGTAGAATAGCTGAGAAGTAGGATAAAGGTAGCTTCAGCTTCATTAGATATTGTTTATTGTTCTCCTAATGGTTGTACCTATTTACTCACCCATCTGCAAGGTATGAGAGCCCCATTTCTCCACATTTTCATCAAAACTTGACATTTTTAGACATTTTAATTTTTACCAATCATAGAGATGTGAAATGCCTTCCAGTTTTTAAATTCATAATTCCCAGAGTTCCAGGAAGCCTGAAGCTAGTTTTCATGTTTCTTAACATTTCCAGTTTTTTTTCTGGGAATTACTTATGATACCCGTTACCCATTTTCTATTGGGTTATTTACCTTTTTACATGAATCTGTAGGTGCTCTTTATGTAATCTTTGCTAATACTTTGAGTTATTTGTGTTTCTCAGTCAATAGGCTAGTCTTTTAGCTTTATAGATAAGAAAATCCCTCCTCTTGAGTCATAAAGATTCTTTTACTTTATCTCAAGTTTTAAAATTAAGTCTTTAATTTATCTGAAATTTACTTTTACACGTGGTATGAGGTGGAGATCTAATTTCATATTCTTTTTAAATGTAGATAACCAGTTGTCCCAGCACTACTCTTTTGTCATTGATTTATAATGCCAATCTGTGATACATCAAAGACTTTTCTATGTGCATGGGTCTGTTTCTGGGCTCTATGATACGTTCTATAGGTCCGTTTGTCCCTGTGTCAGACCCACGTTGTCTTAATTATCATTTTATAGAAATACTTAATATCTGATAAGACATTTTATTGTGACCTTTTTCAAAACTGTTCTATTCTTGATGACTCACTCTTCAAGATAGATTATACAATTGGCTTATCAAATTTCATGAAAAATCCTGTCTTACAATTTTGATAGGCATTACATTTTTTTTTTAAATTTTATTTATTTATTTATTTATTTGTTGGGTCTTTCTCTAGTTGCGGTGAGCGGGGGTCACTCTTCATCGTGGTGCACAGGCCTCTTACTGTCGTGGCCTCTCTTGTTGTGCAGCACAAGCTCCAGACGCGCAGACTCAGTAGTTGTGGCTCACGGGCCTAGCCGCTCCGCGGCATGTGGGATCTTCCCATACCAGGGCTCGAACCCGTGTCCCCTGCATTGGCAGGCAGATTCTCAACCACTGCACCACCAGGGAAGCCCCAGGCATTACATTTTATTTATAGATTACTTTGGAGCAAATTGACTATCTTTCAGTTCATGAACATGGTATATCTCCTTTATTCAGATCTTCCACAGTGGCCTTTCAGTAATGTTTCATGATTTTTCCTAAAAGGTATTGCTCATCTTTTATTAGATTTACTCCTGGGTATATTATCTTGCTTTTGTGAATAGTATTATTTTTCTAATTGGTTGTTTCTACCATATAGAAGCACTTTTTTTTCCCCCTTTATGAACATATTATTCTCTCATTTTCCAGCAGATGGCAGTAAAATACATTAAGATTTCATTATTAATAATCTTTTCAGTGGTGTCTTCTTTTTTTCCACTGAAATTAAAATGATTTGTTTTAGAGGTATTGATTCTGGAGTATTTCTAAATTATCTCCCTTTGTTCCATTTAGGAAGATAAAAAGAAGCGAGATCGGGACTGCGTGGACAATGAGGCAGAAAAAGACCTCCAGTGTCAGGCCCCTGTAGGATTAGACTTGCCTCCTGAGAAGCCTCTTGCAAGCTCTTTAGCCAAACAAGAAGGTTGGAATAACTCTGAATTAACTGTTCTGAATGAGGAGGCTGAAATTATTTTAAAGATGGTAGCCAGGGAAAGTGACTGGGTTTTTAGCTTTTAAGTTAAAGTTTAAAAGCTGTTAAATTAAATTTTCTTTTAAGTTTTCTTATTTATATCACTGCTTAAGAGCTTTAAATTAGCTTCAGTTTTAAACTTGATATTCTCATACTTTACCATATTTGAAAGATAAATGGAATTTCTCTGAGATGTTTAATGATGGGTATGAGATAAGTCATATATAGAAAGAAAATAAGCTAAACAATACTCTCTAGAATCTTCCTTTTTAAAACACTCTGTTCCTTTCTTCTTTACTTTAGAAGTAGAACAGACACCCCTTCAAGAAGCTTTGAATCAACTGATGAGACAACTGCAGAGGTGAATGTTTTTTCCAACATTTTTATAACATGGAAATTGAAATGGGAAATACAGGATCCAAACCACGTCTTTTTATTATTATTATTTGTTAAAGCCATATTTTATGGCCTGTATCCAAATGTACTTGATTTTAAAGTGGATGATAAATATTTTGCCTGGCAATAGAAGTACTCCAAGAGGCTGACTTCTAGATGTTCTCATTTGGTTTGTTTTAAATGGCAGCTTGAAGAGTGTTACTTAATACTCTTAATGGAAAATTTCTCCTTAATCTAAAGTAACTTCTGATGTTAAAGCTTTAAACCAGGATTAAACAATATAGATATTTCCATTTGCTAATACATAAACACACCTTCTGTATGTTTGTGCAGTGCTTATCACTGCTGTCAATATTCAACAATTACCAAGTCTGGGAGAAGAGACAAAATGCCATAAATAAGATTTGTGACCCTCTCTTAAATGCAGAAATTTGTTCTAAAAATTACAATATCTTGATAACACTAATGATAAGTTCTTAGAAAAGAATAACATGATCTTCATTAAAATATTTGTTTTGATACCTCTCTTTACTCAGAATTTGAATTCTCAGCTCAAAGACATTTACATTATTGGCAGAGGATTCATGGGTATAGGGCATGCATTCTCACAGTGAGTTTTCTTCTTACCATGTTGGCCTTGTATGTCAACCCCAGAACATATCATAAATAATTTTTTAAGGTAAAGCCTCTACTGCTATCTGTATTCAACACCAATTCAGCTTTGCAGTGAAAATCAGAAATTAGTGGTCTCTCTTCCTCTTTGGTGTTACAGAACAATTGAGATACTTACATCTCAAGTCTTTACACTTGAGTAAATCATTCATTACTTGTCCCAAAGGAGTGAACAGGTAAGTATTAAGCATTCCAACTCAATTAGAATGTATGACTGTAAAGCATTTTGGCTACCTTTTAATTTTGTTTCTTACAACGTAAGACCGGAATGTAGGGTAATGACGTCTCCTTAAAAGAAATCTACTTATCAGGGTCTCTCTTAGTCTAAGGATGTTCACATTGCTCAGGACATTTTGGGAATTAGAATCCAGAGCCACATTTTTTTGGAATAGCCTCAGTGATTCTTCATCCTTGAGGCTCAAATGCTGGTAAAGAATATAGTTGACCAAGTTTAATAATAGCATTTTTGGTCAAACCAAGTGGGACTCTGTATTAAAGTGACTGATTTTAGGAGGTATAGATAATTTGCTCTGAAGAGGCCCTCCAGAGATGCTTCATGGTGTTATTCACAGTAGCTTTCATGGATAATATGCATTTGGATGTATAAGTTCCAGACTGGACTTTTTTGCTTATTCTCGGTACTTTTTAATCTCACTGCTTAGGCGTCCTGCTGGGAAGAACAAAGGCAGATTCACACACACCTAAATTCAGATTCCATCTCTGTATTTTATCAGATTTATGACCTAGAACAAATCATTTGACCTCTGAGCCTCAGTATTCTCATCTCTAAGTGAGGATACCACCTCCTTGATGGCTTTTGTGAGGATTAGATATAAAATACTTCAATTCCCTACCACTGGCCCTGGCATGTGGTAAATACATCTTTTAAATTGTTGCTATTCTTATTTTTAAATAATAATAAATATATTTATTTAATAATAACCATTTTTATTGATGTGATTATTTGGAGTAAGAAAGCTTTGATATGCCAGAGTTCCAGAGGAAAATAACAGTCTAATGAACTAATCTTATAGAGCAGTGGTTCTCAACCCTGTCTGTCCTGGAAATATCAAAATTCAACCCTAGAAAAACCATTGCCTGGACCACCCTCCTATAAGAGATTCTCATATAGTGGGTCTAGGGTAAGCCTCCCACCCCACTGGAATTTTTTTAAAGCTCCTCTAATGATTCTCATGCACAGCCAGAGTTAAGAACCTATGATGGAAAGCGCTGGGTCTCAAGTATGGGGGTATTATGAGGACCTTTTTAATGTCAGTTTTTTGAGACCCCCCCACCACCTACACACACAATAGAAGTTGTATCCATTGATTAAGAAAATATATATAGTCATCCCTTGGTATCCACAGGGGATTGATTCCAGGAGCCCCCGTAGATACCAGAATCCAAGGATGCTCAGGTCCCTTATATAAAATGACAGCAGTCCAGTGAATACAGTCAGCCCTCCATATCCACATTGAGAAACCCACGGATACAGAGGGCCAGCTGTACTCGTGAGGAGGCAACAGCTCTGTGGCCCAAGAGTCCAAGCCTAATTAGAAACCAACATGGAAGATTGCAGGTGTGCATTCATTGTTATTGTTTCTGCTTTTTCCTCTATGATTGATAAAAATACATAGTACTAATCTTCCAGAGTACAAGATATTGGTTAGTTGATCTAGATTTCTTATTTTGTTTCATCTTTCCCTGTGTTGGAGATGCTGTGAATTAATTAAGCTGCATATTTTAAAAGATTCTCTGTCTTAAGGGTACAATTTATATGTAAAGCATCTTAACCTTATTAAATAGTTAGTAGTCTTTAAAATTGTTACTTCAGTTTTCAGTGAAAAACGCATTAGCCTACTACAAATTCTACATCTGAAGGGTTTCCTCTGACTCATGCTCCTTGACCAGTAGATTTGTTTGTGGTAGAAATAAAATTGCCTTTTTCCTGTCTTCACAGGAAAGACCCAAGTGCTTTCTTTTCATTTCCTGTGACTGATTTTATTGCTCCCGGCTACTCCATGATCATTAAACACCCAATGGATTTTAGTACCATGAAAGAAAAGATCAAGAACAATGATTACCAGTCCATAGAAGAACTAAAGGTAACTCTAGCTACTTACCTCGTGTTGGAGAAATAGACTGAGCTGTGCTACAAAGTAACATACCTATTCAATTGAGAGTCAAACTTTTGGATCCTATATGTACAAAAATCCTGGCAGAAATCTGCACGTCTGGTATTCAGAATCTTTCTCAAGTTTATTTTAATACCTAAAATCTGTATTTTTTTGTCTTAGAAAACATCTTTGAGCTTGGTGATTAAAAAACCAGACAAAATAAGCCATCTGCTGTCTTTTATTATTTTGTGGGTTTTGGTAAAATTTTTAATTTCATGCATTCTATAAAATATTTTCTCAACTTTTAAAATGAAAAGATGTTTGATTTTTAATTTCAGATCAATGCAGGTAAAATGGATTTTTTTAAATTAAAGTATAATTAACAATATTGTATTAGTTTCAGGTGTACAGCAAAGTGCTTCAGTTATATATTTTTTCAGATTATTTTCCATTATAGGTTATTAACAAGATATTGAATAGTCAGTATTTTAATGGAAGTTGATTTAGAGTAGTTTCTTTTTCTATTTCTAGACATCTTCCTAATACAGAATAAATTGGCTTGTGTAGAAATACTAAACAGAAGTTTAATTACATTTTCTTGGGGCTTCCCTGGTGGCGCAGTGGTTAAGAATCTGCCTGCCAGTTCAGAAGACACGGGTTCAAGCCCTGGTCTGGGAAGATCCCACGTGCCGCAGAGCAGCTAAGCCCGTGAGCCACAACTACTGAGCCTGTGCTCTAGACCCCACGAGCCACGACTACTGAACCCACGTGCCACAACTACTGAAACCTACACGCCTAGAGCCTGTGCTCCGCAACAAGCCACCGCAACGAAGAGTAGCCCCTGCTCGACACAACTAGAGGGAGCCTGCGTGCAGCAATGAAGACCCATCGCAGCCAAAAATAAAAATAAAAAATAAATAAGTTTAATTACATTCTCTAGTTTGATGAAAGTCAGTTGCTCCCTGTGTTCACTTCGGCTATACTTGTTTAGCATATTTTCTTCAACTTTAAGAAGAGAGAAATTTATAAATTACAAGTAAAGAACCTACAAGCTACCAAGATGATACATATGCCTAATGTTATAGTTGAAGTTTTTTCCATCTTTAAATAGCCTTGGTATATATGTTGGTTTCAGAGTTATACTTTACATTTTAGTCATCCGAAGAAAAGGAACCATGTGTCTTCTTTTTTAATTTGCTCTGTACCAAACCATTACAAACTTAACTGGTTTAGATAATATCTATTCTATCTTTGTTTTTTCTGGTTGAACATTGTAGCGTTCACCTGACCTAAGGGCTAGACCCTAATCAGTTACAGAAGGAAAATAAGACAGTAAACGTTTACTTGGTCTCTTTTTTTTTCATCCACGTTGATCGGTTGAAATTTATAACACTACCATTTAGTTCTGTCTTTACTATCAACTTGAATGTATAGATAATATTTCACTCTGAAAAACCTGAATTGTATTCTCTTGTATTCAAAGAAATGGAAACTTTTCTCAACTTTTCATCTGGTGAAAATTAGGCTAGAACTGTTTATTTCAGCATATTTCGGACCTTATATATTGCTTGATGGAAAATTTTTCACAGTTTTTTTTCCTTTTTGTGAATAGTTTTCCTTGGATCTTTTCCTTATGATGACATGAAGGACTAGAAGTATGCCCCCTAAGTGTTTTTGAGCTATGGTCAAGATTTATCATAATTGAAGTGAACAAGTATTTTTAACTTTTTGGAGTTTTCTACATTACTACACTTTTTTCTCAGGAAAATTCAATAGCCCAATGTAGTATTTATTAGCTTATCCAGCTCATTAGGCTGTTCAAGGTTTTTTTTTATTATTACATGAAAAGTATGCAGAAAGGTCATTCAGCTTTATGAATGATGAAGTGCCATTACACAAAAGTCCAGTAAAGCCTAGCACGTGGCAGTTAAGATTCATGGAATCTACAAATTGCCTTAACAGATCAGACCTGCAATCAGAATAGTCCAGTACTCTCTTGCCAGTTAGAGACCAATGGTCATTTAGTGTAATAGTCATCTAGTGTCTCCCCTCATTTGCTTCTCCTACCCCCAAATATATGTTTAATAATTCTTAATGGAATGGAAGCTTTTCGGAATATCTGTAAAAGGGTTCTTAACCTGGGGTCCTTTGGGTAGCCATGGATGAGCCTCTAGGGGAACCAGGAACCTTATAAAATGACATGAAAATTTTGTGTTCACCTTTGTATTACATGTATGTGCTTGAGGAGTGGATCCATAGCTTTCATCAGATTCTTAGGGATCCAGGACCGAGCAAAATCCTAACTGATTAGAGACTTGGCCAAGAACTGAGGAGCCACATATACTTCGTTTCATCTCCTTTAAATTTAATATCAAATTTATTGTGACCCTTGAACAGTCTTCTCATATGCTTTTAAATAATATTCAGTCTACCTATCTTCATTACATTAAGTGTTCTAAGCTGTCATCACTAGTTATTAAATAATGGGGCTTGAATGTTTCGTTTTAAATTCAGAGGAGGAGTTTGGGGCTCAGATTATTTTTTGTTGGGTTTTTATCATTTTAACTTAGCAAGGCCTTGGCATAATCGCCCTCACGTTTATACAATGTAAAAATTACTTAACCATGAAAATATGCAGTGGGATTGAGTTCCCCAGCACATGTGCATACTTTGAAATTTAAACCAAAAGTACAGTTTTGATAATTTGCCTACTGCAGTTACATGTTGTAACTCTTTGAGGTTGTATGGTTTATTTCAGGTTGGCATGATTTTGCAACATTCTGCAAATTATGTTTAGCTTATAACAGTATCCAAACACTTAAAAGAAAATTAGTGTAAATGTTTCGCCATTTTTGCTCAGTTAATTTGAATCTGGTAGGAAATATTGTGATAATTTAATATTGTCCCAGTTTTCAGTCAGGATCTGAAGTAAAACATTTAACTCATAACTGGAGAATTAAGATGTTTGTTTTAAAACTAAGAATATTTTTTAATTAAATGAAGTACACAGTTAAAATTATTAAATATAAGATAGAAGTATTTTCTTCTAATTCTTTTTTTGTGCAATAAGATTGTACTGAAGAAACCGATTTTAAAATTTTATCTCGGGATCTAAAATTTATATAGTTACTATAGAATGTTTAAGAATTTGGAAAGGAATGTAGTAGGATATTTAATTTAGCAGTATTCGTTTTGTTAGTGCGTTTTATTTTTTTAATTTTTTTTTAAGTTTAAGTTTTTTCTTTCTTTTTTTTTTTTTTTGGCTGCGTTGGGTCTTTGTTGCGTGTGGGCTTTCTCTAGTTGTGGCGAGCAGGGGCTACTCTTCGTTGCCGTGTGCGGGCTTCTCATTGTGGTGGCTTCTCTTGTTGAACAGCATGGGCTCTAGGTGTGTGGGCTTCAGTAGTTGTGGCTCACAGGCTCAGTAGTTGTGGCGCATGGGCTTAGTTGCTCCACGGCATGTGGGATCTTCCCGTACCAGGGCTCGAACCCATGTCCCCTGCATTAGCAGGCAGATTCTTAACCACTGTGCCACCAGGGAAGCCCTGTTAGTGAATTTTAAAACTTAATAAATTGCTGTTAACGTTGCTTAGTAAACAGTAAAAGGATGGGAGCGGGTTTTGTTGGTTTGTTTTTGTTTTGGGGGGGTTTTTTTGGTGGTGGTGGTGGTTTTTAATTTCTTGAAGACCTGCATGATTTCAAACAGGACAAGAGGGTGCTTTGTTTCATTTTAATGTATTTCTTCCTAATATTTTCTCTGCAGGATAACTTCAAACTAATGTGTACTAATGCTATGATTTACAACAAACCAGAGACCATTTATTATAAAGCTGCAAAGAAGCTATTGCACTCAGGGATGAAAATTCTTAGCCAGGTAAAGGAAATTCTTTGTCATAAATAATAATTGTTATAAAAATCTATATCCCTTTGTTTTTTGGTTATAGTGATACAGATCCAATACAGTACTGGTTTTATTTTATAGGCAGATGATATTAAAAGTAGGAAATATTAAATGAAAAAAATTTTTAACATAGAAAAGAAAATTAAAGCAGGAAGATTCTCATTTGGAATTGATAGAAATAAATATTGGCAGTCACTTGTAATTATTTACTTAAGAGGCTCTTGAGTTGGTATTCACCAGATAGACTTACATTGGCTGTGAAACAAACATCAACATGAATTCCAGGACAGGATAGATTACATGAATTATGAGACCTTTTAGAAGGAAAGCTCTCTATTTCCCTTTGTAGGGATGGAATCTAATGTTCTGGTGAAGCACAGGAACTTCTTCGAGTAGAAAGAAACAAAATACACAAATGAACGATAATTTGGAATTGTCTCAAAGCCACCTCCCCACAGGAGCAGACTTTCCTTTGAAGGATAAGAACTGTTGCACATAGTAAGGCATTTGACATGGGAGAAACGTGTGCAGAGACGCAGACACATCATCATCATCAAGCTTCATGAGGGAGCTTAATCTGATAACTTATTCAAAACAGAGATACTGTAGATAGTGGCAGAAAGTGACGGGAGTCTCATCTCAGAGTGATGGCTGATGAATGACCTTGAAGGGCAAATTGAGGTGATCATGTGCATCTGCTGGGAGAAGAGGAGAGCTCACAAGATAAATCACGTCTTTCGAGGTTTTACTCACAACTCTGCATAGGATGGAAAATTAACTGAGACAAACCTGGCACCTTATCACAGCGGGAAGTCAGAAGACTGAGTTCTAGTTTTAGCTCTTTTCCACTAACTTTTGAACCTTGGCCCACCCTGGGCCCATTAACCACCCTGGGCCTCAGTGTTCTTATCTGTAGAGAAGAAGGTTTAATCTGAGATCTCAAAGATAATTGCTAGCATTAATGTGCTGATTTTAGAAAGAGCTAGAGTAAGGAGGAGATCAAGAAGAACAAGATGTGAGAGGGATTTTGCAAAGAGAAATGAGTGGGTATGAGGAGAAAGAAATCAGAATCAAGGGCTCGGGTTCAAATTCAAGGGAATTAGAGAATAGTAGAAATGAGTCATGTGTAGATGCACATGGTTTTCCAATTTTTATATCAAATGTGATCATTTGTATCACAGTTTTACATTTAAAGAATTGCCTTGGTGCGCAGATGTCTTAGTGTCTGTGTGCTTGGCTCTGAAAGATTCTTGTATCCACTTAACGGAGGAAAGAAAAACATTTGGATTAATGTTCATTCTTGCACTCCTAATATTTAGACAACATCAATTCCCACCCTTTCCTAGAGACTTGGGAAACTGTAATGTAAGCCAGTTACCCATCTTTGGGAAAATATGCAGAGGAAAGGAGAATATAAAATGTTTATCCCATTCTTTGCAGAAAAACTCAGAATCCAGAACCAAGCCATATTCCAGTTTTAAAAACCTGCAAATACTTGCTGTTTTTGTATTTGAAGTAAAAGTGCACCCAACAAATGCAGTGTTTAGTCACTCCAAAATATGTACATTGAATTTTTAGGATAACGTTTAATTCGCAAACATAACATATACAAGTAAAATTTTCAACTTTGATCTACCACTGTTTCCTCATCTTTAAATAATGTAGTTAATATAACATGTAAACGACTCCAGTATCTCTTGTATTTTATTGGGGATGGGATGGCTGGAAGCACAGGAAGAAAACCTTTCTTTTCCACTTTCCCTTTTCTCTCTCTGTTGTCTTCCCTTTTTTCAGATCTCTTCCTGTTGAGGAGCCCTACGCATCCTGTGTTATAGCTTCCTGTTGACTGTTCTCTCCACCCTAGATGGGAGAGACCCTTACAGTAGTGATTTTTAAATGTTTAAATTTAGACCTTCTGAATTACTCTTTTAATAGCACATCTCCCAAGAGAGCCCAGTACACCCTTCCGTTAATGGTGTCTTTTCAAAGATAACTGTTTTTGAATTCAGTGTAAAGATTGTAGAGCAGTCATTCATCATTTTTTCAGTTACACACAAGTAGTGACTATTAGGTGACTATTAGATGTGTTACTTTTATGAAAAGTGGACATATGCAGAATAATTCTTTTGATCTCCCAAATACTAAATGCTGCATTATAGTATAAACAGTACTATTCATAGCATAGTGGCTTTGGATCAGACTAATCAAGGTTCAGGTCCTGGCTGTGTTATTGAGACTCTGTGTGATCTTACGCAGGCCATGTAACCTTTCTCAGCCTTTTTCCCATCACATAAAATGGCATAACAGTAGTACTTACCTTATAAAATTATACCTGCTATGTGAGTGAGCACTCAGTAGGTGTTAGCTGTTATTAATGGCAAAGAATCAAACCCTTTAGACATTTGTAAAATTGAGAATTAATAAACAGTATGCTGATTTGGAGACATTTTAGTTACCAAAAAAGAAAGACATTGCTTTCAAATTAAAATTAATTAAACTCAATTTTTTTCCATGACCTGTGTTGAAATTTAGAAAATTTCTCTAATTGAATTATTTTAATTTTATGCATATTATGTTTTTCTAAAAATCTGAAAACATTATTAAATGTAGGTTCTGCTTTATAAAACTCTAGAATGGAAATTAAATAGGTTACTGAGAACTTTGTGATCTAAGCCCATTCATTTAACCAGCATTTATTGAGTGCCTACTATGTGCCAACCTCCGTTTCAGGTGCTAGAAATAGATGAGTTAAGAAGTGGCTTAAGTGACATGCACAAGGGGAAACACGAATGGCCAGTAAATGCACACAGAAAGAATCACTAGTATTTTTTAAGTGTGTATTAAAATAAAACCTGTTTTTAAAAATCAAATTAGTAATTTTTTTTTAATGGTACTAATCAGTTTGCCAGGGATTCAGAGAAAATTTCAAACACTGGTGAAACTTTCAAATACTATTAATTGTTACAGTTTTTCTAGAAAGCAGTTTGGTAGTACACATCAGAAGCCTTAAAAATACTCATTCCCTTTGACCTAGTATTTTTACTCCTAGGATTTATTCTAAAGAGATAGAGATTCCTGGAGACTTTTATTTATAATAGGAGAAACTTGGAAATAAGCTAAATGTCCAGTAAGGGTCGTTAATTAAACCATGAGACGCACTGGGATGAAATACTATACAGTTGTTAAGAATATTTTATGATACAGAAGGGAGATACTTGCAGTTTATTAACTGAAAAAAAAAAGAAACTTTGCTTGTTACAAAATGTTCATTATAATTCCGATTTGCTAATATGTGTAATGCTTAGAAAAATACTAGAATGTTAAACCTGTTAACACTTTTCCTCTCCGGATAATAAATTAACAAGGTATTTATTTTCTCCTCTACCCATGTCTTTGTCTACCATAAAATATATTGCTTAAATAGTTTTAAGATTATTTTAAAATTATAGTCCAGTAAAAATAGCAGGGTTCATTTCTTGAGGCTCTCAGTCTGTACTGCTAATACAGCAGAGTATGATGAGGAAAGTCCCCATCGTGAGAGACAAGAGGCCTGGTCTTGGTCACTGGTTCTGTGACTTTAGGTGAGTCATTTAGCATTTCTGGGCTACACTGTTCTTATTTGAATGACCTCTGGTCCCTTCCAGTTCTAGTTTCTATTATTCCACAGAAGTCTTCCCTGCTGTTGCTGTGCAGCCCTGAGGAGACTGCAGTCCATATTTTATCCAGTGACAACACTCAGAAATAAAACGCAGAACAGTCACTGGGAACAAATCTGCCTCTTTAACATTTGTCCAGAAACCTCAAGTCCTTAACCACCATGAAAATTTCACAGCGTATCAATGCAGTGGAAAATTCAGCATGTTTCACAAAACAGAAACAGTACTTCTTTGGTTAGAACATTATGCACTCTGAAAAAGAAACTATGCTAGCAGCCTTTTTATTCTCCTTGAGGCATGTTTTCACACAGAGAAAAATGCCAGAATCATCATTGATTATCCCAGGATACCAGAATGTAAGGGATCTTCACATGTTCCCATGCTCTAGGTTTTAAATACCTGATAATTCTTAAATTTCAGAAGATAAAACCATTCTGTTAAATATAAAACTTTAACATCCTATTAAACTAAATTTTACTTTTTAAATTTAGTACTGCAAAGAATACTTAGTATTTATTCACACTTTCTTTTCTGTGAACTTTTTGATAATGCAGCAAAGTTATAGAGCATTCTCTTATGTTGGAAATTATCTGCATTGAAGGAATAGACTTTATTGTCCTGGTTCCTAAATATTCTACTCTGTTGGTATGATTACATTTAATTGTTTTTCTTCCCTAGTTAATAACAGGATAAGTGCAAACTCTGTGGGGGAAAAAATGCATTACTTTCAAAATGAATGACAAACATTCAATAAGAATATTCTTGAATATTTTTAGGAGAGAATTCAGAGCCTGAAGCAGAGCATAGACTTCATGGCAGACTTGCAAAAAAGTCGAAAGCAGAAAGATAGAACAGACACCTCGCAGAGTGGGGAGGACAGCGGCTGCTGGCCAAGAGAGAGGGAAGACTCTGGAGACACTGAGGCACAAGGCTTCAAGAGTCCCAATAAGGAAAATAAAAAGTAAAGAATCTTTGGAATATTAAGGTTAAGCTGTCTTTTTCACACCAGTATCGGGAGAAAATACTGATTGGGGGCCTGCCTTGGGTCCGTGGTTGGTTGGGTTTTGTCCTGAAAGTCCATTTTGATGATTTGATACCCTTCTTCTCATGCAAAGCATTATATGGAATTGTCCAAACACAGTTCAGAAAATAGTTCTGAATGTCTCTTCTGTATGAAAGTAGTTTTAAAACCAGTAAATTACCTTTAGGGACTCATAATTGTCTGTGAGTTTATTTTAGTAGAACTATTTGTTTAAGAAAAAAGTGTATTCATTATTTCATTCCACAAAGGAGTTCAGACCGTACTTAAGCCTAAGCACAGTTAAAGCTACCTTCTAAACAGATGGGCTATCGCTGAGATGTGTGCATGTTTTCCACTCAGTGTCAGCTGGTAGGAGCAGTAATGAGCCACTGGTCCTACTGGGCAGCAGCTGGCATGGCCGGACGCAGTCGTGTATATCCTGCTCACACCACTGCCTACTCTGATGCCCAGCACCTCGCTGTCAACTCTGGGAGAAGGGTTTAGTTAGCAGTGTGCGATTTCTGCTGTCATAATGCAAAGAAAGTAAACTTGTGACAAGTTTTTGTTATATTTCTAAGATTTATACATTTTAAATGTACATTTATTTTAATTTTAAATATTGAACTTAATAAATACAAATTGTATGCCCCTCCCCTTTTAAAACATATTTGAGGTGGAGTTTCATTTTTGTGAATCTTCTAAGAAAAACGTTTAGAGCAAGTAACACTGGACACAAAAAGGGAGGGAACTAGCCAACTACTTGGTTTGCCTTACTGTTGGTGTGTTATTAGGGCCCCTTACCAGGTCATTAAGGAACAAAGTTTTAATTGGTGTCAGTAGCGCAAATTTCTCCACTTCAGTTGTATTCATATTTGGAATTACATTTTAATGTTTTCATCTTATCTTTTTTTTTTTTTACTTAGTACTAATGTGTGTTTTCAGGAAAGACAAAGATGTACTTGAAGATAAATTTAAAAGCAATAATGTAGAAAGAGAGCAGGAGCAGATTGACCGCATTGTTAAGGAATCTGGAGGAAAGCTGACCAGGCGGCTCGTTAATAGTCAGGTGATCAAGCTTTTCCTTTCGTTTCATTACCTACTGATTCGGGTTGTCTGAAACTTACAGTTTTTAAGTTGCTTGTGTCCTTTTAATCCATATCTGCCATAGAGTTCTTAAGGAGAACACTCACAAAAAGAAAAAGTAATAATATACTTGGTTTGTAAAGTATATAGTATTGTCCTGTGTTACTGGATAAAGGGATTTGGGTTTGTTTGTTTTTTTAAGTGATGTTAATGTGTTCTAAAGTTGGAAAATGAACCACAGACTTAAAGCTTACAAAGAAAACATTTATGTACTGGTCTTTTCAAGTCATATTGTATAGCACGTTGGTTCTAAAACCAAATGAATTAATACATGACTTTGGGCAAGTCACTCCCCTTCCCTGGCCTTCAGTATCCTTTTTTAATAGAGTGAACAGAACTCGGTGACCTTAAGGACCCACACAGCTCTTCAAAATTCTGAGATTGCTCTAACCTTCATTTCTTTAACCCATCAACACCTGTGTGCATGGAGACAGGTGTGAAAGTTGATATCTGAGTATAGTGATGATCGCTACCTGTAATATTAGCTTGACTAAACTAAGGTAAGGTTTTCTGATGAGCAGCATATGTACATATGGTATGTAAAACTGTTCATGCCATTTGAATACTTTGGGTCATTGCAGTGTGAATTTGAAAGGAGGAAACCAGATGGAACAACAACACTGGGACTTCTCCATCCTGTGGATCCTGTTGTAGGAGGTAAGTTCACAGAATTAGACTGTGCATGAACTTTGAACTTGATGCTAATTTGGAAAAGAGCAGTAACCCGGGTTAACATTTTAAAGCAACAAGTCTGAATATCGATAAACCTAACTGTATCATCATCCGTAAAGAACTTGGCTAGGCATGGTGTACTTCACGCTAACAGCTAGCCTAACTTAATTTCATCCCAAATAAGTACACTACAGATCAAGTTTTCTTTAAAATATAAAGTGCCTGGAGTATCATACCCACCATTAACAAAGCCAAAATATTAGGCAGTCATTTCTAGCCCTGGTTTTAAGAGACTCTGGTATAAAGGCTCAGTTATTTCTTGAAGTATCTCAAAACCCTCAGACTATGGCATAATAAATTTAACTTGACTTTTTAATTTCAGGGAATAAAATGAATATATATGCCATGTAGTACTTTAATGGGAATGGAATAATATATAGTTAATGACATATCTTTCACTGTGGTTGATAGAAAGTTTACAAAGGTTGGGGATCACTATTTTAGAAACTCAGGTCATACTTACATTTTCTCAAATGATATTTTAATGGAAGTAGTATAGGGAATATTTTAAACCTTGATGTAAGAATGGGAAATTTATGTCATTCATCTGAGGGGAAAATCATGTGATAAGCATGAGAATATTTTATAAATATCTGTTTTCATACTACCATTAGGAGAGAGTTAATTGGAGATACAAAAATGAATAATGACAAAATTCCTGCACTTCAGGAAATAGTCTCCATTATTTATTGTTTGCCATGAGCAAGACACTGTCTTAGAAGCTTGAGGTGGAGCTAGGTGTAAAAAGGGAGCAACACAAGAAGAGACAAGTCCCCCTTACGTTCTGTGGAGTGGGGAAAGGAGGACACAAACAAAAAGAATCATGTAAAGAGATGGCAACTTGTCCACCATGAATCAGTACATCAGAGGAAAAGAGCGGCAGAGTAGTAACAGGATATATCTGTCTCGTGTCTGGGGGTCAGAGAGGGCTTCCTTAAGAGATGTTTAGGTTGATCCCAAAATGGTGGGTAAGGGATTGGGGAATAACAGGTAAAAAAAACACCTTGAAGCAGAGAAGAGCTTGATGCATTTGACGCAAGCCTGTCAGTGTTCTCTTTGAGCATTGCATTCCACTCTTGAAATGCTGAAGGAGAACATTAATAGCCTCCTTACTTAGAAGAAAAGGAACTGGTGCTATGTTTTCAGAACAAAACTCATTTTTTACTTTTATATGAACTTTTCATACGAACTTTTTAGGGTCTTGGGTCAAAGAAAATGCCACAGGGGAGAAAAATAAAAAAGAAAATGCCACAGGATTGAGAGTATTGCTCTCTGTAGTATAGCCGTGATGAAAATGTGGTGACGCAGCTAAGTTGATTTAGGTCACACCTTAAGATCTGCCCCTTTCTTTGTACTTGGGGTCTGGTCTCTGCTCTTGGTCTGGTTTTCTGGATTTCCTGCTTCTGTAGGCATTATCAAATGTGGCCAGCGCTGACCTGACTCCTCACACACACAGCAGCTCCCCCAGGAGGCCAGTTTACTGGTTTAAGGCAGAAGATGTCCCTGTCTCAGCTCCATCCTCCTGGTTGGAGGCACTAGTACCAATTAGGACACCAAATTCCAGAAGATCTGATTTAGGTGTTTGAAGTTTCTCTCAAGTGCGTTTATTTTATCACACTGATCACATGTGGCAGTAGACTCTATTCCAGGGTGGTCATGCTACAAAAATCATCTTGTCTCTTCTTCAAGAGAAAATATCCTTTCTGTTGGAATTTGTTAGAGACCACGTTTTCTCCTGATACCATCCTTCTCAGTTCTTATGCTTGTATCACAGATTTCTAGCATCATTACAGGGGTTCGTTCCTGGTTTACAGACATCACATCTTTAAAGACTATTCTTCCCTGCAGTGCAAGTCTGCCTCAGATTAATTCAGATTAACTTATCCTGAATATATTATGAGTTCTTGTCTTTAATCATGTATTTTCCCTTAGTCTTTTACTTGACCTTTTCTACTGGTTTACTTGCATCATCTTAACATTAAAAGATCCGACCTTCAGGACTTCCCTGGCTGTCCAGTGGTTAAGACTCCACACTCCCAATGCAGAGGGCACAGGTTTGATCCCTGGTGGGGGAACTAAGATCCCACATGCTGCGGGGTGTGGCCAAAAGAAAAATTTTTTAAAAGTCCATGTTTAAAAAACTTTAAACATGTTTTTTAAAGTGAAGTGCAACATGATTATAAAGAATTCCAGGATGCAGTAGAGTATAATGAAAAGGACCAGATTTTGGTCCGCGTACGTTCCTGCCTTTCTAAGCTCAGATTTTCTTATGTTAAAAATGGGTAGAGCAAGGGCTGCCCAGAGTCACGTGAATGGCATGAAGCAGTGTGCGCACAGACGCTGAGTGAGAGCGCCATCTGGATCACTGCCACATGAGCTGCCTCCACCGTGCTCACTCTTATGTTTTAGAACCAGGCTACTGCCCTGTGAGACTGGGAATGACGACTGGAAGACTTCAGTCTGGAGTGAATACTTTGCAGGGGTTCAAAGAAGATAAAAGGAACAAGGTAACTCCAGGTAAGGCTCCCACATGGTAGTCAAGTTTTTTCTCTTCTCTCTTTCTCAAGGAGCTGAGGAAAAGAAGCACTCTCTTTATGGTATTTTTGCAACATTAATTAGCTATTTTATTAAGAAACTGAAAAATCAGTATTTTTTTTCCTAAATTTATTTATTTTTGGCTGCGTTGGGTCTTTGTTGCTGTGCGTGGGCTTTCTCTAGTTGTAGCGAGCGGGCGCTACTCTTCGTTGTGGTGCTGGGCTTCTCATTGCGGTGGCTTCTTGTTGCGGAGCACGGGCTCTAGACGTGCAGGCTTCAGTAGTTGTGGCATGTGGGCTCAGTAGTTGTGGCTTGCGGGCTCTAGAGCACAGGCTCAGTAGTTCTGGCGCACGGGCTTAGTTGCTCCGCAGCATGTGAGATCTTCCTGGACCAGAGCTCAAACCCGTGTCCCCTGCATTGGCAGGTGGATTCTTAACCACTGTGCCACCAGGGAAGCCCCTGAAAAAATCAGTGTTAGTATTCAAAATGAGTTTTGTTATTTCTTTTTTTTCCTCTCTGCTTTGTGGGCAAAGATTCACCTGAGTTGTGACTTCACAAATACATGTTTGGAGAAAATGTTTACCCTAAATTTGTATGCCAGTCAATAAAGTAGCAAAGTTAGAAGGGAATAATCTTTACTAAACAAAAAAATAGATTGACATACAACTTAAAGAATGGTATTGTGGTTTTGTGTGTGTGTGTTTTTATCAACAGTGTTATACTTGAATTATGGACCCTACAGTTCTTATGCACCACATTATGACTCCACATTTGCAAACATCAGCAAGGACGATTCTGATTTAATCTATTCAACCTATGGGGAAGACTCTGACCTCCCGAGTGATTTCAGGTGAGTCACCAGTTCGTCAGTATTCTGAGTGCTACATTGTCCTAAAATACTGATATACATAAGTGATCTATTGATAGACTTACAGAGTTATTCAATTGGTAGAAAATGTGTTCAGTAATTTTTTTAATTGACAGTAATTAAATAGACCCTTAGTTATCATCGTTCTTTAATAGAGACCATATATTTTAAAGAAAGAATGTATCTCCCTAATATTTTCTGATGTTGGCATCTGTAGTATTTTAATTCTTACAAAAATATCTTTTTAAAGATGCTTACTAAAATTCAGGAGCTTGTTGCTTCACAATGTTGACGTGCCACCTGCTTTACTGTAACAGTTTTGTGGATCAGTGAGTTGTTCCAAATTTGATCAGTTTGGGAAGCCACAACCCATTTTCCCCAAGATCAGAGGTAGGACATGATTCGATTCCTAATGCAACCCACATCCAAGCCTGTTTGACCTGTCACGTACCAGTAGACCATTGCAGTTACACTCAACTATCCCTTATTGTTTCTGTGGGAAGATAACTTTGTGTTCTTATTTAGGATGTTGGGTACTTTGCATCCCATCAACATAATGAAATGTCCTGATTTACTGGGATTCTGGCTTGGGGTGGGACACTGAGCTTGGGTTATTCCTCCTGGGCCCTGGCACTTTGTTAACTTCGTCATATGTAAGAATTTAACCCAATAGATTAACCAGTCTCCTGGTGTTCTGACAAAGGGGGGATTGTTCACTTCTATATATGTATGGTGGTAGTGGCGGCAGTGTTTTTATAAGGCAGGGGTCCTTAGTCAGTGACTGTGGTTTAAGATCAAGCCATTTGTATATCCTTTAGACCTCTTCTCACCAGCTTGAATAAATTCTGTCTGGATTATTCATCCATGCATTCCACATACAGGCATTGCAGGTGCCTTATTTTCCAGGCATTCGTCTAGATACTGGGGATTCCCCTGGGAAACAATGCTGACAAAGACCCATGCCCTCCTGTCAGGTGGTAACAGGTGTTTTGAAGAAAAGTAAAGAAGTAAAGGAAGATAGTGCTAGGATTGGGAGAGGGGTGCTGTTTTAAATAGGGTAGTCAAGGAAGGCTTTGCTAAGTGAACATTGAGCAAAACTGAAGGCAGTAAAGAAGCAAGCGTTGCTGCCATCTGAAAGAAGAACATTCCAGCCAGTGGAATAGCTGTGCGAAAGCCCTGAGGTGGGAACCTGCCTGACACATTTAGAGACCAAGAAGAGCAGTAAGGGACAGGAAGAGTAGGGGAAATAACTGGTGGGAGTAGATCTTTGTAAGGACTTGGCATTTTATTCTAAGTGAGATGGGAAAATATTGGTGGCTTTTGAGCAGAGTAGTGACCAAGTCTGGCTTATAATTTTAAAAGGCGCACTATGGCTGCTCTGTGGAAAACAGATTGCAGGGGGGCAAGGGAAGAAACAGAGGAACAGCTGTCATAATCCAGATGAGAACTGGACCGTGGGAGTGGTGGCTGAGGTGCTGAGAAGGGATCAGTAGTCAGCCAGGAGGATTTCTTGACTCACTGAAGTGGGGTGTGAGAGAGCAAAGTCAAGGAGGACTCCAGGGTTTTAGACCAAGCCTAAAAGGATGACATTGCTCTTTACTGAGAAGGGGAAGATTTTAGGACTACTTCGGGAGGAAGATCCAGCAACTCAATTTTGGACATTTTGAGCCTATTAGACCTCCAAATGGAGCTGTCCAGAGTGTGGTCCAAACTGGAGGTGTGACTTTTAGAGTCTTTTAGTATATGTGAGAGTCCTGAGGTGAATACGATCACCTTAGGGAGGAAGTGAAGGGGAGAAGCAAAGAATTCCAGAGGCTGAGCCCTGATCCCCTCCATCACTGAGGTCTTGTTTCTCTTTGAAGTTTTCCCCAGGAGCATTTCCTTTTCATGGTGTTCTTGGTATTGTTTAATTCTCTTGTGATGATAACTTGATCACTGGTAAATATGTTAATACAGTGTTGTGTCCAGATGGAAAGTTTCACATATCATGGGGTATAAATTAAGGGCATCTAATGAAACAGTTGGCTATGATAGGAAGATTACGCCAGTGGAGATGATTTGTATGAAAGTGACTTTCCCAACACACTCTCTTTCAGCATCCATGAGTTTTTGGCCACATGCCAAGATTATCCATATGTTATGGCAGATAGTTTACTGGATGTTTTAACAAAAGGAGGACATTCTAGAACCCTGCAGGAGTTGGAGATGGTAAGAATGCTGCTAAAGAAACAGTGATTTATCATTGGCCCTCAGGTGTTAGTCATCAGTGTTATGAAACCATGGGATTTACCAGTGTGACAGCTGAACTCCATTCCGCTGAAAAGACAGCCCAGCCCGGGTGGAGACCATGGGTGGAGGACAATGAACGGAAACGCGTAACTCAGCTACCAGGGTCTGTGAGGGCCAGAGGGTTGTCTTTATCTCCTCATCTTGGAAACGTAGGAATCAAAAACGGGGTTATAACTCAGAAGTCAGCTCGTGTTCTGTGCCCCAACAAAAAAGGAAGTCTTGCTCACTGGCTTGACATTAAGTTGACTAAAATGATAGGGAATGTCCTTTTCCTTATTACATAGTAATAATACAGTGGTGGAGCCTCAAGTAAAAAAGTAACAAGCTTCCTCATTGCTGTATTGTATTAACACTTGTAAACTAGCTCCAGTTCAGTTGGACATAGTTCATAATCTGGGATAATTCAGAGACCTGGCTCAAAGATTAAAACCAGAAAGTGTTCCTTCAGTGTAGAGGAGAGTTGGTCTCCAGAATGTCCTTGTCACCATAGTTAGAGGAACCCTGTATCTCCTGGGGGTCATAACTCTTCCTGGTGGCTATGACTGTAGTTGCCTTGTCCTCTGCCCTCGCTGTACCTGTGGCTGCTGGTCCTTGGGTGACCTGTCAGCAAAGCTGAGTCAGCGCCTGAAGTTCAGTGAGAACTGCTGTACAGTCTTATATCTTAGCACATAAACTGCATTCACATGACCTAAAAAACATTCAGCTTTACATCAATTCAAAAATATTTTTACTATACCCTTCCCAGCAGTTAACCTGAATTAATTAAAAGTCTTGAACTAAAATTGCATGTCTTTCATTTTGTTGATATGGCAATATATTTCAAATTTAAAGTTCCTCTGCCCTTTGATCCAGCAGTTCCTCTTAGAATTTATACTAGCAAATTAAGATAGAAGTGATATATAAGCAATACAGTGTTTATAATTTTTTAAAACTGGGAATCAGTTAAATCACTGTATAACCTTTCAAGAAAAGATAACAGATCGTGATTGATTTTTTTTGCATGATACATGTATTGTTCATATATGCAGTATCTCTGAAGACTAGGATTATGGGAAGTTTTCATGTTCTCTGTAGCATTTGAATATTTTACATTCTCTGCTGTCTGCAAGTGTTGCCTCTTTTTATGCAGAATACACCCTGGAGTACTCCTATCTTCTCTTTCTCTGTAGCATTTGAATATTTTACATTCTCTGCTGTCTGCAAGTGTTGCCTCTTTTTATGCAGAATACACCCTGGAGTACTCCTATCTTCTCTTTGTCAGAGATTTCAACCACCTATTGCTGAAAATAAGGCTCCATTTATTTAGGTCCTTGTATGCTATTTACCAAGTATCTTCTTAAACATGTATGGTGCTTCTTGATTGGTCATAGAACTGTCAGTCTTAAAGTCACCAGTAATATGTACTCTGGGCTCACAAAATACTCTCAAAATGCTAGTAATTATATCTAATTCATTTTTGGTTTAAAAAATTATATTTTGATAATACATATTCTTATTCCTTTTATCTTGCCGTGAAACTCTTGATGTTTTTCTATTTTCCTTGATATTTGCCTTTTTATATGTCTTTTAATAAAGTGTTTTTCTTTATCCTTATAGTCATCTCCTGAAGATGAAGGCCAAACTAGGATGCTTGACACAGCAAAAGAAATGGAGGTGATAATATTTTTTACTCTTTATAAGAAATATTTAAATGGCGAATAAGCTAAAAAGCCTAAATGATAAAGCTTTTATTTTAAAAGAAAAATATTTATCGAGTGTCTCCTGAGATCGAAGAACTTTTTTTGCCTGTGGGGAATGTAGTAGCAGCGAGTGCAGTAGATAAGCACGCACGTAAACAAGGGAGCCAAAGCCAGTTACCGTACAGAATAAATGTACATGTTGTGGGAACGCAGGTTGGGGAAACCAGCTGCTTTGGACAGCTGAGGAGATCCTCACAGAGGGACTTCCGGATGAACTGGGTCTAGAAGGATGAACAGGGTTCCTGCAGCACAGGGCCAGGTGTGTGAAGTGGGTAGAACTTCATGTGTAATGACCTGAATAGATCTGAGCAGGCAAGGCACATGTGCAGAGCACCCAGAAAGTGAGTGACCACAGGGTACCTGGAGAGAGGAGGAAAGGTATTGAGGACCAAATGATGACGAGTCATATATGCAGTGCTTAAGAAGTTGAGATTTTAGAAGTTAGACTGCTGTGATCAAATGTGGAGGCGAGAGAGGGGCTGGAGGGAGGGGACCAGTGAAAAGCTATGGGACTTACGCTAGTTAATTTTTTGCTTAGATAACAATACATTGGAAGAGAATGAAGATGTACAATAAAGAGAAATACAGTAGAACTAAAATTGACAGGACCTGCACGAGGTAGATATTAGTATTGTTAGCTCATATTCGACATACAGGAAAAGGAGCACACCTTTGGCAGGGAAAGAAATTTCACTTGGTTTCGGGGCTGGTGAGTGTGATTTGAGACATCAATGGAGGTGTGGATCTGGAAGTCACTGGTGTCAAGGTAGAATTATTGTAGGTATTAGGTGACTGAGATTGTCCAGGCAGAACACATAGCCTGGGAAAAGACCAAAGAACAGAACCTTGGAGAGACCAGTAGTTAAGGTGGGAAAACCATGGAAGACTAATGCAGGAAAGAGTCCAGCAGTGTCAGATGCTGCACAGAAGCCCAGTAAGAGGAGACCAGCAGGTGTCATTTGTAACCTTAATCAGAGTAATTTCAGTAAAATGGTGGGGACAAGATAAAGGTACCGTGAGTTAAATGACTGGAGGAAAACTGGGACATTGAAGATCAGAGAGATGTAAGCTCTTTGAAGGGAAAGAAAACTTGAAGATGTGAGATCAAGTAAAGACAGGTGCAAATGTAGATGGTAGTGTAGATGGTACTGACAAAATCCTGTCATTTTCCAAGAAAGAGGAGCCAAGCAAGGTCATGTACTTGGTGAGCAGGCAAGAATGAAAGAAAACTTCAGAATGGGAAAGAAAGCTGGGTAAGAAGTTTGTTGAATAGAGAAGTAAGGGCCCAGCCGAAATGGCAAACCATAAGTATCAATATGTACCGATACGGTTTTCTCCGCCACACACTTTTAGCCCGTATGTCGGTAGAGAAATAGGATGTTCAGACTGTCCGAGCTGAGAGTGCAATACCAAAGTATAAAAGGAACCATTAACTTTTGTTTACTCATTGTCAGGATTGATCTGTTCCTAAAAAGCAGTGTTGGGGTTATGGAAAACTCCGAGTCTTGTGATTCCAAAAATAAAATTCCACCCTTTTTAGGATTTTGTTTCTCCCGTGCAATACTACGGCCTGGCTTTGGGGCCTGGAGGAGACCCAGGAAGTATCTTATTATGTTCAAGATCTACCACAGGGGAGTGCAAGTGTATAGACTGAAACACTGCCTGTGAACCTCAGAAACTGCAGCCTTGTCACAGTCACCAAAAGCGCTTCACAGTGTCGGCAGTAACAAGGCTTATCTTTAGAGTGGTGATGAAACAAGTGATGCAGATTGTGTAAGACACACCATTCCATTACCAAGAAGTGTGATTTATGGACACTTTTGCCAGGATTTGGGAATGGCATTTTAAAGGTTTTTATAGGCATCAGAATTATAACTCTATAGCTTGGCTTACAAACACAAGCCATCTTCTTAATTTCTCATTCTAGCACTGTCAGGGCTTAGCAAGCTCAATTAATCTTTTTTTTAAAGCAGATTACAGAAATCGAACCAACAGGGCATTTAGACTCCAATAATCAAGACAGGCTTACAGCACTGAAAGCAGTAGCAAACTTTGGAGCTCCAGTTGAAGTTTTTGACTCGGAAGGTAAGTGTCTCCAGAGGGTTTGAAGGAAATACTTCATGACACAGGCAGTCAAGATTTAATGTCACAGTAGCACAGATTAACATAGCCATTCACTACAGGAACATCTTGACTGGCCATGCTTCAGTGGAATAGTAAAGCATGTCTGTGGTGTTGATTTCATTTGAGGGGGATTACTCCTTTGAGGAGAGAAGACTAACCAATAAATAGCAAAACCCCAGAGCATAGTACTCAATTTATTGCACAAGATCAAATACAAGTATGTCCATGTTGTCCTTAGTAAGTTATTTTTCTTACCACACAGAAGCTGAAGTGTTCCAGAGGAAACTTGATGAGACCACCAAACTGCTCAGAGAGCTCCAGGAAGCCCAGAATGAGCGTTTGAGCACCAGACCCCCTCCCAACATGATCTGTCTCTTGGGTCCCTCATACAGAGAAATGCATCTTGGTATGTTGTACCTCTGGTAGGAGAATAAGGGTGCTTAAAGGGAAAATTTCTGAGTAGTGATACCACAATAAAGTAACGCTGAAGTGAATACCATGGACAGTTTATTTTTTGCCACTTATATATTTATTGGGCTTTTGTTTTTTTTTTTTTAAGTTATCTAAAGGAACCACATTTCAGTACCTTGAACTGTCTTTATGTTGATTTTTCTTTCCAGCTGAACAAGTGACCAATAACCTTAAAGAACTTGCACAGCAAGTAACTCCGGGTGATATTGTAAGCATGTATGGAGTCCGAAAAGCAATGGGGATTTCCATCCCCTCCCCGGTGGTTGAAAACACCTTTGTAGATTTAACAGAAGGTACGTGCCCTGTGTCTCCGGGAGAGTGGAGGGCTAAGTGTGAGTAAAAGTAAACATTGGTCTTCCCCCTCCAAGTAACATCTGAAAGGTTTTGTCTCTGCTGTTAACATATAAACTATTTATTTTCTTTCCATCTTGTCTAAGGAATAAAGATTTCACACATTTGCCAAAAAAAAAAAAAAAAGCCACAGTGACGCACCTAGTCTGTAACCTGGAACATAGTAAAGAAGGGCTAGCAAGTCACCCTTTTTTTACCTTCACATACCTTTTCTAATTAAAAGGAAAAAAGTACTGAATGAAGGGGGTTTTTTTCTTCCAGATTTTGAAGAACCTAAAAAGACTGATGTTACTGAGTGTGGACCTGATGGGATTTGAAGCTAACTGGTATTTGATTATATATTATGTATATATTTTTTTCATTCTTAACTTGGAAATGCTTTTTCAGAAGATATTAAATATTTGTAAATTGTGTTTTTAATTAAACTTTGGAGCAATTAATTTTAATGTTCCAGAGATTGGACTTCTATTAGGTAATAAAGCTGAACCTGGGACTGTGAGCTGTATTGTGCATATCAGCTAAGTTACCCCTTCACCTTTCCCTGGGGCTGAATCTGAGGATGAAATGATAGAGAAAAGCTCAAAAAATAAAACAGCCTTTTTATGACCATCCATTAAAAGAAGTTCCCCAAATAACTGAAATCCCTCATTTTGCCACATTGCCGTACTTCTCATTAAGGAAATTATAACCAAATGGTTTCTGACTTACCAGATTTCACCTTGATGATTTATTCAAAAAGTGGCCTTGTGAGGAATGAATGATTTTGACCTGTTGCCATACTGAGCAGAAAGTGGGTGGGAGTGGACCTGGGCAAAGTTCTTGCAGAGCAGTGATAGTGCTGCTTCCTTATGTTTCACAGGCAGGACCACGACTGAGAAACTCTTCTTTAAAATCCCCATCCAATGAGATTTTCCATTGTTATGCCATGAAAACAAATACACTTAAAATAACTTTAGAATTTACTAGTGTGTCCCCTGTATACCTGTTGGGAATGATGTCCTTATGTAGAAGGATTAGGGGCTTCCCACCACCACAAAAACAAAACAGAACATATCAGGAGTTTCATAGCACTAACTTGTCTAGTGTTCCTTTTTGGTTTGTTTTTGCCATTTGTCAGAGGGTTATTTGGAACTACAGTAAAAGGATAAGCCAAATAAGATAACAAACTAAATCATCCATGAATACATAAGGAAATCACCAAGCTTAAAGGAAAGTTTACGTTTCTGTTTACTGTTTCTCACAGGTTACCTATGCCTCTGCCGTACGCCCTAAACTAATACTCATCTACTCTTACCTGAAATGCAAAGGTCAAGTGCCCGAGCAGTCTGATTACTTAAGTAGGAGACGATGATGTGGTCCTCTTCTATAACCAGGCACTAGACTGTAGCCTAGTTCAGTGAACAAATTAAGCTTAAGACCCTACTCAAACTGCATGGAGCCCTTCTATAAAACATCCAGGCAGGAAGCTCTTTTATTATTTTCTTGACTTTGAAAACTAACACTTAACAAGTAGGGTGAAGGAAAATTGAATCTCTCAAGAGAGTTAAGATGACCTAATCTTTCAAAAACATACTTGAAATCATATGCCAAGAGAATTAAAGAATCAGTTCAAATATGTATTTATCAAGTCTTTTTAGAGTTTGTCTCTCAAACATAATTCAGGCAGTAACCGACTCAAACTTTAGATCTACTTAGCTAATAAGGTAAGTTCCCGAAGACCAAGAAAACATTTAAATTCAGAACACCTTAGGAATCAGGCTCCCTGACTTCAGACTATACTACAAAGCTACAGTAATCAAGACAGTATGGTACTGCCACAAAAACAGAAATATAGATCAGTGGAACAGCTTAGAAAGCCCAGAGATAAACCCATGCACATATGGTCACCTTATCTTTGATAAAGGAGGGAAGAACATACAGTGGAGAAAAGAGCCTCTTCAATAAGTGGTGCTGGGAAAACTGGACAGGTACATGTAAAAGTATGAAATTAGAACACTCCCTAACACCATATACAAAAATAAGCTCAAAATGGATTAAAGACCTAAATGTAAGGCCAGAAACTATCAAACTCTTAGAGGAAAACAGGCAGAACACTCTATGACATAAACCACAGCAAGATCCTTTTTGACCCACCTCCTAGAGAAATGGAAATAAAAACAAAAATAAACAAATGGGACCTAATGAAACTTCAAAGCTTTTGCACAGCAAAGGAAACCATAAACAAGACCAAAAGACAGCCCTCACAATGGGGGAAAATATTTGCAAATGAAGCAACAGACAGAGGATTAATCTCCAAATTTTACAAGCAGCTCATGCAGCTCAATATCAAAAAAACAAACAACCCAATCCAAAAATGGGCAGAAGACCTAAATAGACATTTCTCCAAAGAAGATATACAGATTGCCAACAAACACATGAAAGAATGCTCAACATCATTCATCATTAGAGAAATGCAAATCAAAACTACAATGAGATATCATCTTACACCGGACAAAATGGCCACCATCAAAAAATCTAGAAACAGTAAATGCTGGAGCAGGTATGGAGAAAAGGCAACACTCTGGCACTGCTGGTGGGAATGTAAATTGATACAGCCACTATGGAGAACAGTATGGAGGGTCCTTAAAAAACTAAGAATTACCATACGACACAGCAATCCCACTACTGGGCATATACCCTGAGAAAACCATAATTCAAAAAGAAAGAGTCATGTACCAAAATGTTCATTGCAGCTCTATTTACAATAGCCAGGACATGGAAGCAACCTAAGTGTCCATCATCAGATGAATGGATAAAGAAGATGTGGCACATATATACAATGAAATATTAGCCATAAAAAGAAACGAAATTGAGTTATTTGTAGTGAGGTGGATGGACCTAGAGTCTCATACAGAGTGAAGTAAGTCAGAAAGAAAAACAAATACCATATGCTAACACATGTATATGGAATCGAAGAAAAAAAGGTCATGAAGACCCTAGGGGTAAGACGGGAATAAAGACACAGACCTACTAGAGAATGGACTTGAGGATATGGGGAGGGGGAAGGGTAAGCTGTGACAAAGTGAGAGAGTGGCATGGACATACATACACTACCAAACGTAAAATAGATAGCTAGTGGGAAGCAGCCGCATAGCACAGGGAGATCAGCTCCATGTTTTGTGACCACCTAGAGGGGTGGGATAGGGAGGGTGGGGGGGAGGGAACCCAAGAGGGAAGAGATATGGGAACATATGTATATGTATAACTGATTCACTTTGTTATAAAGCAGAAACTAACACACCATTGTAAAGCAATTATACTCCAATAAAGATGTTAAAAAAAAACTGACAAAAAAAAACCTTAGGACATCAGGTTTTCCAAATTGCTAATTTAATCTATGAAAAGCTAAACAAAGGAGAAACACTGGTGCTTTATAAAAATGAAATTATAACATTTTGAAACAAATGTTACAGGTCTATAAATATTCAGTATATAGAATAACCCCTAGTCATTTGCATGTACTTTCTCAAAGCATATTTCTGTACATATACACAATGTATACAGTGGTTAATGATCTTGTCTGTTAGGAAATGTTCTTAATAAGTAAACCAGAAAACTTCAGGTGTGATTTTCACTAGCATCAGTGAGGCCACCTCAGTAGAAATCTGAAGCAGGTCCCTGACCCATAGAGAGGTGGTCAGTGTTAGGAAAGATACTTGTCATAAAGCAAAATGACACCTGTGAAGAAATGACTTGGTAATTGGAAAACAAATTTTTGAAAAATAAGTGATTTTTATGGTCAGTTGTACGCTATGATCTGATCATCAAAAACTCAAAACTTAGGGACTTCTCTGGTGGCGCAGTGGTTGAGAGTCCGCCTGCCGATGCAGGGGACGCGGCTTCGTGCCCCAGTCTGGGAGGATCCCACATGCCGCAGAGCGGCTGGGCCCGTGAGCCATGGCCGCTGAGCCTGCGCGTCCGGAGACTGTGCTCCGCAACGGGAGAGGCCACAACAGTGAGAGGCCCGCGTACCGCAAAAACAAAACAAAACAAAACACCTCAAAACAATATTCTTATCTGAGCACAGTGAAAGAAAAATACATAAATGGTAACCAATTATTTTTTAAAACTCCCAACTGGGATTTCTTTGCCAGAGGAAGAAAGTAATTTGCATATTGCAAGAGCAGAAGTATGCCCACCTCAGAGAGGCCCAGCACACTGATGTGTGTCTACAGCATATCCGTGACAGAACCTTCCTGACTTCCCAGGAGAGCCCTATTGAGCAGCCCTGGTCACTCCTGATTTTAAGGGTATAGATCTCAGCATAGTACTTAGATGAAGAATTGGTGTGTAAAAAGGGCAATTTAAGTACGGCTTATTTCCCTTAGCAGCGTTTTCACAATGAAATTCCTTTAGGCCAGCAAGTTCTTGTGATTGATTCCTACCTATTCCAGTTTCATGCAGAGCATCAGCGCTGCCACTAGCCCACCCAGCCCCCAACAAGACACAGCACCAGCAGGCAGCAGCTTCGGCTGCAGTCCCCTCCCTGCCCGTGGCTGGGGTGCCAGCGCACCCCACAGCCCTCCGTCCCAGGCAGACCTGGCTGCTTAGTCACCTGTCCGCAACGCTGTGTAATCGTTTGAAGCCTCACGTATGCAAGATTTTCTGTATAATTTCAGGGGAGTTCATGGATGACTTCTGGCTAAGAATTCCTGCTAGATAGTGAAATTCAGCTGTATTTATCAGAAACCCCAGGGATACTGTGGTTATGAGGCAATGACGTCAGTTCAGAAAAAAGGAACGGGCAGTTTGGTTATTATTATTTCTCACCTTGAAACAACATAGGTAGACTTCTTTCCATTCTTTTAGAGCTAAAGTGCTGTAAGACACCACCTCACAGACCTGGCGTTTTCCCTTGCCTTGATTCATTGAGTTGAGAACAAGGACATCTCAGCACCTGTGAGAGGGCTGGCCTCCCAGATACAGGAAGCTCTACACGTGCTCATGCTGAGTAGATGCTCTCAGTTTTGAAGCTCTTCAGAGCTAGCTATGAGGACTGAAGGAAAGGAAAGAACTACAGGCTGTCCAGCTTCTCTCCACACAGACTCCATTCCTTTCCAGTATAAAGCTAAGACAGAGTTGAAGGTTGCAGCGGGTGCTCAAAAATGCATGAGGAGTCAAGGAAGGGCTAAGAGCTTATACCTTATTTTCTAGGCTTTTCTCATATTAAACCTAATCTCAAAATTCTGGCTTCAAAGTTGTTTGATTCAAAGCCAAGCCTGTGACACTCGTGCCTTCCTGCTATGAGCCGCATTCCTCTGAGCTCCATCCCACAGCTGAGCTGATCTCATATGCTCACACTGGACAGTGGTCCCACTTACGTGTCAGTGGTTACAAAGGCAGAGACTACGCTGCAGAGAAGATAATTTGTCTAGCATCTCAGAAGTCATTTAAAGGATAAGAAATACCTCCATTAACAATGTATCCATTTAAAACAGACACATACCAAAGATGACAAGAAGTAAGAAGTGTCCACTGTGGGGTTTTCTCCCAATTGCTTGAAACCATTTATAGATTTAAAACAAGCACGCTTTCAACTCTTTACCAGAATGCCTGTATGAGAAACGTGGACTCTTGTAGCTGTTCTGCTGGGCAGAAAGGAGTCTCCACCCATCCTGGACAAGAAAAGAAAGACGAGTCTCGCCTGTGCAGCTCACAGGCCAAGGGGGAGTAGGGGTGAGCAGGGGTCTCCAGGTCACGCTCTGAGGTCTCATCCACAGCAGCTGGGGGGATGAGGGTCTAAAGCTCACAAATGAGCCGTTCCCTGCTGTGCTGGAGGCCGAGCTGCAGACTCCGACAGCACAGAGGTTCTGGCTGCCTGTGTGTAAGGCTTGGTGGTCGCCTCAAGCTGAGAAATCCTCTAGTGCCAGTTCAAGGAAGCCATGCACAACCACCTGCTAGGGGTGGTAATGGCCAAACCCTTGGACTGCCTTTGTGACCGCCGTGGGGCTGAGCCTTCCCCCTGGCTTGCTTCAGGGAAGGAAATCGGCTTCCGGCACGTTCTGCACCTACCTAAAGCCCTCCGTTCAGCCCCAACCCTTGAAACTTGGCAGTATCCGTACAGACAAAGTAAGTCCGCAGTTCGCCTTTGCCTTTGACGTTAATCAGTCCACGGCATTCACAAGAATAACCTAGTCCCTGGAGGATGGTACATGTCTCTTCAGTAACCTGAAAAGGAAAAGAAACCTAAGTCTTCAGAAGCAGAAAGAAAATCTGCTGTGGGAGGGATGAAGAGAAATCGGCCAATGGGGTCTGGTTTCCCTCAAGCAGCTGACTGATGCCCAGGCTCCCTCACCTCTGGGAAGTTCTTCCCCCCTTGGGCACAGGTTTCCCCAGGTGAGCTTTTACCTGGATTTTCCCAAGTTCCCCAGTGCTCTCCATTCGACTGGCAACATTGACCGTGTTTCCCCAGATGTCGTACTGAGGTTTTCGTGCCCCAATCACTCCAGCAATCACGGGCCCATGGTTTATGCCTAAAGAACATGTTTGCAGTTAGCAGATCATAGAGGCAAAGCCTCGGGCTTATAAGGCCACAGAATCCACCCGACAACCACAGAAAGCGTTGACAGAACAACTGCAATGAAGGTTGGAAGGGTGCTTCCTGAGTCTGACGGGAGGTGGTACTTGCGATGGGAGGAGAGCGCTCCCTGGGCAGTTCTTTTTCAGACTGTGCTGGATGTGAAACCTGAGTCCACTGTTAACACTTCTTGAATCTGCTAATCTCTTGAACAGTAAATGGGCTTTGAGCGCTGACCCTGCTAGCTAACAGTGACTACTTAGGTTAATGATTTTGCTTTGTTCTCAGTGTATTTAAGGTCACCTCTTTACAGCCAGGGATTTGGGCTTTCCAGTCCCCGTAGTGATATATTCCTGTTTACTTAAAACTTGCCAAGGTAACTTCATAAATAGTACGCAAAGAATTCTTATTACCCAGTCACTGGGGTTTTAAGATCAGAAAGGGATTTCTAAAACTTTTCATGGCAGATGACAACATACACCGGACTGAGAGTGGATTTGCCAGGAGGCGGGAGCTGCACAGTCCCACCCAGAGCTCAGGCCCAGCCCGCCTTCCCAGGGCCTCACCAACTCGGAGGCGGAAGGAGTTGAAGGAGTGCCGGTTGATGCCATCCAGCTTGCTCATCAGGGCGGTGCTGAACTCCACCATGATGCCGATGTGGGCGTGCTGCCGCTCCAGGTCCTGCAGGACAGAGCACTCCATTGGGGCCAGGGCCAATCACACCCCGTCTTCCTGCCTCCACCGGCTGTCAGATGGACGCTCCAACACCCTGACCTGCTGAGCGCTGTGTGCCAGCCTGGGCATGAAACCCATGGGGGACCACTGATGGGCAGAGATGTACCCAGGCTCCTCCACAGAGGGTCTAGGACCTGCTCCCCCACCTAAGCTCCCCTCCTGGTGAGGGGCCGCCTGCCCCAACCCCTCCACCAAAAGGCTCCCTCAGGCTGAGCCATGAGCTCCTCTGCCCTTCCCTCAAAGGAGGGGGCACGGAGAGGTGTCGGTCTGGGGCTGTCTTGAATTTCCCCTCATCTGGGGCTGGGACATGAGACCACCAGATTGCCTGGGTACCTGGTTCTCGTGCCCTGAGGGGATGCTGAGCCCTGCAGCTGCCATGTACGTGCTGCCGATGGTCTTGATCTTCTCCACACCACTGAACTTGGGCTTTAACAGCAGCTATAAGACGAAAGGAAGCAGGCCATACAACACAGCTGCAGCCCAGGCCTGTCCCAGGTTCTGAGAAGGGCGTAGGATTCTCTCCCACCACCACTCCTAATGCAAACATTTCTCATGCGGGGGCCCTTCCCACCTGAGTTCACACCTCCGTACAGGTGGGGACACAGCCTCTGGGTTCTCTCCCTGCTGCTCCCTCGTCTCTGTTCCCTGACATTCCCTGTCTCTTCCATTCTCATCTGGTCTCACGCCTGCGAAGGAGCAAACACCCCGCCCAACAGTATCTACACAGGAATGTCGATTATTTGCAGCTAAGAGTTAAGCCCAAACTGAGTGACTTCCTTTGAAACAGGTTGCTAGCACGGGCTTGGCAGGAAATCAGACTGTTCTACAACCTAAATCTAAGGAAGCTGCCCCTCACAGAGGAGATAAATTACATCGTGACAAGCAAGCAAACGTGTAGGTACTTTTTATAATTTGTGTGCCACGTGTTCTCCCCAAGGGCGCCGCAGCACACGTGTTCAGTGGGCGCAGGGTGCCCCCGGCCCCAGCCTGCCCTCTCCAGGCTGTGTGGAGGGAGGCCTCACCTCATCAAAGTCAGCTATGATCTCGTTCAACAGGCGCAGGCACTCCAGCCCTTCCTTGTTGACGTCGCACTCCGTGTAGAATACTTTGAAGTCCGGCACGGATGCAAACATGACACACACGCAGTCATAGGACTGATGGTACCAGTCCTGGATTGGGGGTGGGTAGAAACACGACCCTGTGGCCACCAGACCTCGTTGGGGCGGGTGGTGGGGGGAAGCAGACGGGAGGCGATTCCTCGCGCTCCAGGAGCAGATGCTGGCTGTACATGGGACTCAAGTGGGGGTTGTTACAAAATAGGAGATTCTGAATCAATGTGTTGGGGAGGGTCAGACTCAGGTTGGTTTGGGGCTCCTTTAAGTACCCTGGGTCTGTACAGCTGGGCTTGAGAACCCGTGGGTAGCAGAAGGTAACAGGAGGCCTAGGTTCCATGCCCACTGGGCCTGTGTTTCCACAGATAAAAAACTCTGCTACACAGAACTGGTAAAAATGCATGTTTTCATCAACAGATGGTCCAGATTGCAAATACCTGGACATCTGATCCTTGCAACCATCCTGCCAGCCAAGTACTATCGGCCCCATTTTATAGATGTGAAAATCAAGGCCCAGGGCAGTGAGCGATCTTGTCCACAATCACACCTGAACCCTAGTCTCCGATCCAAAGCCTGTGTTCTTACAGCTAACACCACACATGGTCTCCTGGGCGCATCAGTGAGGCCAAGAGCCATGGAAACCAAGTGCAGAAAGCACCTTGTAGCTATAGTGCGTCCCTCCACGGGACTGCATCTGTACCTTCAGTCTCCCTGTCCTAGTGACTGAGCCCCCTCTCACCCACACCTCATTTAACTTGTCACCAATGAAGTGGGCGGCCACATGGGCTGGCAGGACATTCTCTAGAAGAAGGCGGTTCACATTCTCCATGGTTTCAAACTCCTCGTGTTCCTTCTTGAACTTCTTCTTCCACAGACAGTCCAAGCGGCAGTAATAGTCAATCTGCAGACAGAAGGGAACATCGGTGTCCCGGCAGCAGTGAGCGAGGGCAGAGCGCACTCGTAACCCTGGGGGCTACGGAGCCGCCCATCAGCACTGCAGCCTGTGCCCCTGGCAAACGTCCCCAACTCAACAGCCACTCCCCAGTCAGCCAAGTGACCCACAGGATTAAATGTCACTCGTGTCCTGATGGGAGGTAAGGACACTTGCCCAGGACCCCGACCCAGGGACCGGAGCTCCCCGAAAGCCTGCAGTCCTGTGTGCTGCTCCAAATCTGAGGCAGCCCCCGCCCCACCCCCACCCCCAGCCTCTCCAGAAAGAGGTACAAGCAGCCAGGTAGAGCTAGGGACGCAGAGGGCGCCTCCTGGGCCATACCTGTCTGGAGAGCATGATGAGGGTGGTGTAAAACAGGACCAGGTAGAAATTGATCATTGTCTTCAGATCCCATGAACAGGACGGGGAGCTGCCGGATATGAGGGGAAAGGCAGGCGTCATCCCCACTTCCGCCCAAAGCCCCCCACATTCAGGGGATGGCACGAGGCCCAGACGCAGGGCCAGCCCACGGGAAAGTGAACAAGATGGGAGATCGTTGCCCTCGGAGCTCACGTTCTCGGGGTTGGCAAACAGGACGCTTCAGGTTGTAAAGAAAAGGGGGACGTACAGTTGACAGGGAGGTGACATCTGAGCTCACACCTGGGTCTCAAGGGATATTCATGGCGAAGTCTGAAGGAAAGCACTCTAGGCAGGCAGGGGAGCGGCCACAGGCCTTGCAGGTCGGCAGAAGCAAGGTGCAGGTGCAGGCCAGATCCACGGGAGCACACCTAGTTCTGGGTCCCCAGGCTCCTGCCTTTTAGTTCAAGGGGAGCCAGTCCCCGCTCCTCAATCCACTTGAGGCCCAGAGCCCCCAGAACCACGCACACGCCAGCGCCTCACATCAGTCTGGGAAGAGATCAGAGCCAACTGCTCTCTCCAGAGCTCTGCAGACCCAGGACATGGCTCAAAGCAGGGGACTGGGCAAGAGCTGAAGCCTCCGCCTCCCACCCCCAGGCTGGCCTAGAGACAGGATCACCCAGGTGGCCTCCTGGGGCCGGGGACACCCCCTGCACATGAGTCACACTCAGCTCTGAGTGCTGCAGACCCAGGGCCTGAGCCCATCACTTCCCCTCCTGTAAAGCAGAAACCATGCCACCTGCCGGTCCAGCCCACAGGGTGTCCGGTCCAGAGGGGACTGTGAATGCAAAAGCACCTTAGTTTGAAATGACACTAAGACGAGACAAAAAGTGCTACAATGGGCCACAGTCGAGACAGGCAGTGGGCAGGGGTCCCAGCAGTGTGGGGTCTGGGCCCCACCTGAGGGTGCCATTGGTCTTGGTGAGGTTGCCCAGGCTGTAGCCACAGCAGTCCCACTGCCAGCACGGGGAGATGTTGAAGAGCACCAGGTAGGCCACCAAGGCCACTGTCAACAGCACGACCTTCAGCTCCAAGCTCATCCGCAGGAAGACAGAGCAGGCGATGAAGGCCAGGATGCAGCTGCAGGTGTAATACTGGGGAGACAGGGACGTCGGTCACCCCACCATCTCCCGTCACCAAGAGGCACCTCCCGGATCAGAGGTCACCCAAGGGACGGACACCTTTAGCCACAGAGGAATCCGTGAAGATCCAGTGTGTCTTCAGCACCACTCTCCTGCCTCACTGACCTCCCTTAACAAAGAGCAGGCAACGGAATCTAAAACTTTCTATATTGTGTTATTCTTACTATATTTTTACTTCCACTTATGGCAAGTGAACTCAAGGAAAAAGAAACGCAGTAAATAAAAATGCAGGTGCTGGGGAGGCTGTGACAAGGTCCAGGCAGTGATCTGAGTTCTGCCATGAGCCGGTGCCTCCCAAAGTGCATCTCTGCCCACGTTACTCTCCTGCTCAAGAGCATGCTGTGGCTCCCTACTGCCCCCAGAATAAAGACCAAGCTCTTCACCCTGGCACTCATGCTCCACTGGAGCTAGATCTAACCTACCTCTGGCTTCATCTCCCAATCCTCCCCCACCCCCTCCCCGTGACACGACCACCTGAAACCTACTGTGCCCACTACCTGCCTTGGTTTTTTTCGCTGTCCCCTCTTCCAACCCCCGTCCCATAACCTTTGTGCCCTTTAGAGACCAGCTCAAATTCACCACCACCCCCCTCAAGTCCCACAGCCCTCATCCTGTCCAGGAGGGTGCTTCAGGCACAGCTTCTGGTGTCAGCCCACCTGGGCCCAGTCCTGGCTCCGCCGCCTATGAGGCAAATCCATCGGCCTCCCCGCGACCACTCCCCCATCCATGAAGTGGAGATCATGACGAGCGTGGTCAGGAGACAACCACCAGCGCAGGGCGCTCCCACGCTCTTGCCTTGGACCCAGGCGCCAGCACCTGGACCCCTTAGCCCCACCCGGCCCTGCTCTGTCGCCTCGCCTGGGAGGGGGGGGACTCAGCTCTTCCATGCCCATGGGCTCCGGTGCTCAGTGTGTTCTGAGCACGCAGGGACAGTCCGAGTGAGGGCACCAGGAGCCCCGAGGGACACACTCACCGGGAGGAGCTTGCACAGGGTCCTCTCCCAGCTGCTCACGGCCCCCGGGCCCGTCTCGTTCCCAGCAGGCAGCCCTGGGGCCGGGAAAGGTATCAGCGGCTACGGAAAAGACAGGTCCCCGTGAAGGGTGGTCCAGGGGCTCCAGGGTCTGCCCCGGCTGAGGGGGGCTGGGGACCTGGAGCGGCAGAGGGCAGGGCCGGGGCCTCCGAGAGCGCCATGGGCATCTCCTGCCAGGTCTGGCTCTAAGCCTGGCCGGAGCCTCTGTGCCCCCGATGTCCCACCACAGCTGGCAGCTTCACTGCGGGAAGAGGGAGCCCAAGGAAGGCACAGGGACGCCACCCCAGCGCCTGACTCGGGGCGGGGGCAGCAGCTGGGAGCAGCGTTTTCAGTGAGCCCCCTTCTCCTCAGGTGACGCTGAGGGAGGTGGTCACAGAGTCCCTAGTGCAGGGGACACGGAGATGGGAGAGACTCTGGCTCTAAATGTCGGAGCGGGGGAGGACCAGGTGGGACAAGTGCTGTCTGAGCCCAAAACACACGAGCCCGGCCCGAGAAGCAGGGCCCAGGCGTCCCCTCCAGCTTGTGCCCAGGGCTGCTCATCCCCAGCGAGGAGACTGGGTCTCAGAGAAGCTGAGACAGGACCTCCTCAGGGGCAGGAAAGGAAGACCGGGACATCAGGACGCCGTGGTGGCCCTGTGGGGTCGGCCACATGAACGCTCTGGGGGCCCCCAAGTCCTCATGTGACAAACACAGGGTGAGGAGCTCAGAGCCGCCACGGGAACCTCACAGGGCTCTGGATACAGTCACACCAGATGGGCTTTTAGGCAACAGGATTATAGGATTCTAGAATCCGGAGGTCCCCAGGGTCAAAGACTGCTCCCTCCTCCCCGGAAGCATGCAGGGCCCGAGGGGTCTTTGCCAGGCCTGCCGTCCCCGCCGCAGAACCCACCAGGTTGACCACGGCGACGGCGAGCAGGCTGCCGATGGTCAGGACGGCCAGGGACACCCGCAGCAGGGGCTGCGTCTCCACCCTCTCGGAGATGGCTCGGAGCGCGCCCCGCGCTGGGCAGCACCTCTGCGGAATCACAGTGTCATCACCCAGCACCCACACCCAAGGTGCAGGGAGAGCCCGCAGGAGGCCTGGCCCGGGGGCCCACAGCCCAAGGGCCCAGCAGAGCGAGAGCTTCTGAGAGCTCTGCTGGGGAGTCAGGGGTGCTGTGCCCGCCTGGCCCAGAGCTCAGGACACGTGTGGTGCGTAGACAGAAGGGACAGCCCCACCCTTGCGGCTGGGGACAGCCACAGCCGCTTGCGGACTACTAGCACATAGGACGGAGAGCCCTGGGAGAAGCCTCCAGACGGCGCTCCAGGCCGGAGGGGCAGGGGTCATGGGGCCGGGGCTCGCACCACCACAGTCCCGACACCTGGGGGGCCCGGCCTGCCCACCACCCAGTCAGGGGCCTCCCCACTCACCAAGAGCTCACGGGCAAAGCACAAGCCTAGTACCAGCCCGAGCACGCAGGCTACCAGCCCAAAGGACACACCCAGAGCCGCCATCCTGGAGACGAAGGAAAAACCTAAGTTCTGGGGGACCCTCTGCCCGGGGCCAAGCCACCGGCATGCTCCCCACCCCCAGCGCCTCAGTTCACCTTCTCCCCCCTCCCAAACGGCTCCTCTGCACTCAGCCGAAGGGGCACACTGCACACCGTGGTCCAGCTGCCCCACGAACAACACACAAGGCCTGGCCGAGACACGAGGACCAAGGTCAACATCACGCCCCGCTTTCCAGGCCAAGTATACAAGAAATAACTGATTATACAGCCTTCAGACTCTTGCCCGGCACACAAGCACCATCGAAAAGCGTTCCCTATTTCGTCTTTATTAAGCACGTCCTGAACCACGATCCTAGTGGATCCTTTGGCCTAACTACCCTTCCAGAAGCCTCCAACTGGCTGACCTTCCTACCTCCCTGGGACCTCAGCCCCCTGTCCCCGCCCCCAGCAACAGAGCCCTTTCGCAGAAGCGTGAATCTCAGCGGCTCCTGTGTACTGGCCACACACCCTGGATAAGGCATTAAGCCCCCCGGGCCTCAATTTCCCACACCTAAGAGGGAGGTGGCAGCAGCTACGGTTTTAGGAGTCTGCCCTTCTAGGACTGCAAACACCTAAGGCAACAGTCACAAAACACTGAAATGCCTGAAGGGCCACACAGAAAACAGGTGACTTTGAAGGCGAGAGGCATCTGGGAGTGGGGAGGCCTGCGGCTTGAGCGCGCAAGCATGTTCAACTAACACTAAAACTAAACGTTGGCAAATCCAGGTATGGGGGCCACGGTGCCAGGTCCAGTTTCTGGGGCTCTGACGCCTAAAGGTACTAACTCTAACAGCCAGCCCCTTCCTGCAGGTCTTCTGGTGGGATCTGCAAGGTCACCACACCTCCTAGCCTGACCCCAGCGTGCCTGACCATCCGGCCCACCCCCCGACTGACCTGGGCATCAGCAGGGCATGGACGAGCAGGATGCAGATGAACACAAGGCTGGCACAAGCGAAGTAGTAGCGGGCCCGCGGGATGGGTGCCAGGCGGTACTGGGGGCGACAGAGACTGTGAGGGGTGGCCGGGCGGCCGAGGCCCCGCCCGCAGGGCAGGCTCCTTGCTCTGACCCCTTCCTGGGCTCCACCCTGGCTCGAGTTAATCATCTCTAAGAAAAGCCTTACACCCCCTCCTTGACTTCCTCCCCTCCTTGACTGTTACATCATCACCGAACAAACAATTTTCATCTGTTTCCATTCTGCAGTCTCTCTTTTATGTTTAGAGGCGCTACCTTCCCCTCCCCCACCCCGGCCAGGTCTCTGACTTCATTTCCAAGGTCCCTGTAAAGCCCGCAGCCCAAGTCCGTGGGCGAGAACCAAATGGGAGCTCTGGGGCTGCTGCGACTGGGGCTATGGGGCTTCTGTTCTCACCCCAAACCGAGGAGCACCGCCAGGCCTGAGCCCCACGCCGTCGGGCGGGGGGCCTGTGCTGCCCGCCCCGCCACACCCGGTACCACCTCAAGATCTCAGCCCACGGGGCTCCTGCCGCAGATGAGCAAACCGAGGCTCAGGGAGCCCGGCAGCCTGTCCAGGTCTCACAGCCAGCAGGTGGCCCGCCAGGCGGCTCTGCTGGTGACCAGACCCCAAGCTCCCCACACAGGGAGCCCCCAACTCAGGGAGACCCCCAGTCCTGGAGGCTGAAGCGGCAGAGAGGTCCCAGCACCAGAGGGCCGTGGGCTGGTTCACTCTCTCAGGCCACATCTGAGGCCAAGACGCCCCAAACCTTGGGGTCCGTGACATGGGTACCGTCGCCCACCTTGGCCTGCAGGTGAGGGCAGAATGACACACGCGTGCCTCGGACGTTGCCAGAACCAGTAGGCTCTCGAAAAATAAGTGAATGGTCACTAGCGGGACACAAGCATGGTGTTACAGCAGCCAGAAGGGGGAACCGGTCAGGCCCCGTCAAACTGATACTGAGTTTGGGGCTTTTTCCTACAAAGTGCAGAGCCAAAGGTGCACGCTGGCCCCTGACAGCACTGGCTGAGGCTTGGCATCTGAAGGGAGCGAAGTCTCCCAAACCCAAGTCGGGGAACCACTAACGGGGGTGTCAGGGGCAGGGGCGAGGCCAACAAGAAGAGAACCCAAACAGGCTGCACTGAGCCCCGTCCCCACCCCAGTGGCAGCTGGAGCGCCTCCCCGGCGCCCTCCCTGAGCAGGCCTTCTGGGGGTGTTGGCTGCCCTGTGGCCAGCACCCGCCCCCCACCCCAGGCCTTGTTGCCCCTGTTCCTGGGGCTGCTCAGAGGTCCTCACCTCTCGCTCGAAGCCCTTCTCCAGGAAGATGGACCCAAAGGTGTAGAAGTCATCAGACTTGGAGCAGCAGGGTCTGTGGGGTGGAGACACAGGCAGTGAGAGGTGGCGCCTGGAGGAGTCGGGGGGAGGGCGTGGGGACACAGCCACTGGGCATGAGGCACAAGGCGAGCACAGGTCTCGGAGCCTCACCTCGTGGAGCTGAGGCCCTCGATGGCTGACAGCATCTCATCATCGTATGAGTCATCCTCTGACCGCCCCTTGGGGGACGCACTTCTGGAATCAGACACCCGCAACGCCATCAGCCCAGGAACCTACATCTACTTGCCCAGAGGCAGGGGTGTGGACGAGATGGCTCACCCAAGTGGGGTTCCCAGGTGCCTGCAGGAGGTCCCAGAGCCTCGTGCAGGGTGGAGGAGGGACAGGCGGGTCCCATTGAGGCCCAGAGAGGACAAGCGAAGGCCCAGCATCACCCAGCCAGAAGCAAAGGGCAGACCCCCCAGGCCCCGGTCCAAGGTCTCTCCCACTAAACCCCAGGGTTCCATCACACCAACCCCACTGACCCCACTACAGGGTGGGTATACAACAGCCACTCGATCATTGTGAAGTTTTGGTTCCTAAAAACACTCTGACCCAAGCCATGGCGAAACCCATAGTCAGGGCTGGGCCTTGTGGAGCTGCCCTCCTGGACAGAGGCTGGTCAGGGCAGCCTGCCTGGAGGAGGTGACTGGGGCAGGACTTGGCCAGGGAGGCAGGAGACAGGGCACAAACCTGTCAGGGGTCCGGTGGCGCCGTAGGGGAATGGCCTGGAAGGGAAGGGAGGGGGAGACGGTTATTCTCCAGGACCCGGGGCCCTGATGCGCCTCACCGGACTGGATCTATCATCTCTGGCACTCTCGGATGCAAGGACTGTCCAAGCTGCAGGCACCCAGAACTGAAACTGAACTTGGTCTGGAGAACCAGGAGGCCAGGGACATCCCCCGCCACCCTGGAGCATTCTCCAAATGCCTTCACTTCCCCAAGGGCCCCAGGAGGGAGCGAGGGAGGGCAGAGCCTGGAACCATCCTGCAGATGCGGAAAGTGAGGCTTGGCCGGAAGGACACCCTTAGCGGAAGGACACCCGTAGCATGTGCTCTCCCGCCCCTGCCCGCGGCCCCTGCTCCCAGCTCTCTGGGAGGAGAGGTCCTACCTTGGGCCTCCGCCCGTGGGGCACAGGGGTCTCGCTGCTGCTCACGTTCTCGCGTTGGTTGAGGTGTGCGAAGGGCCGCGCCGCCCCCCAGGACTCGAGGTAGCGGGTCATACGCACGGAGGCCCGCATCTTCAGGGTCGCGTCCCCCTTGGACTTGGTGAGGTGTAGGCTGGGCGGGGGCGGCTGCTGGCTCTGCGGGCAGACGCAGACACGGCCTGTCCCACCCCTCCCCTCTCAGCACGGGAACGGCCCGCTCCCATCCCGCTCCCCCAGAAGCGCGATGCTGCCCAGAACGCTGGCCCATCTGGCGAAAAGGGAAAATGGCAAAACAGCTGCTGGGTCTGCAGCCCCTCGGGGACTGGCGGAAGCCCAGTGCTCTCCCTGGCCGGGCACCGGGGAGGCCCCAGCTCGGGGTCCTGTCCCTGCCACAGGCACAACTGTGCACAGCCCCTCAGGCCCTTCTCTGCCTCCCCAGGGCAAGAGGTGGGGTCAGGCCCCAAGCCCGAAGGCTCCACTTGGCCCCTGAAGCTCCCTGGGTCTGAAAGCCCATCGGCCCCTCCCGGTGGACGCACCCCAGGGAGATGGCACCCAGGGAAGAAGCCACAGGCATCCTGCCCTGCCCACCCACATGTGGCAGCACACATCATTCGTGTGGGAGCAGCCAGGAGGAAGGGGAATGCTGGCCAACCCAGGGCTGCTCCCCACGGGGCAGCATTCCAGGGAGTTCCACTCGTACAGCCCCCAAACCACAGCATGGGTCCAGTATCTGCCACAAGCCTGCCGCAGCCATGCCAGGGACACGGTGGCTTAGCCAGGCCCTGAAGGAGGGGCCCAGCCCTGCCTCCCTCTCCCCCAACCCCCCGCCAAGAACAACAACCCGCCTGGGACCATCCTCAGCTGGCGAGGCCGGACAGGACTGGAAAAGGGGGAGGGAAGAGAAAGACCCCCGAGACCACCAGGGACAAGCTCGAGGCCTGCTGAGTCCCCCTCATCCCCTCACAGCCCTGCCCTGAAGGAGTCCCAGTCTCTGGCGGCTCCCACAAACACCCACACAGACCAACACCTACTGCCACAAACACTCGTTAAGCCATAGGCAGCAACTTTCCTGGAAACTTCTTGCCTCCTCCTAGGACAGAAACATTCTTAAACTCTGAGCCATGTCTGTCTGCCAGGCCAGAGGGAATGGCATGGAATTCAGTCCTTGTGAAGAGAGTCCTGGGGTCCTGAGAGTGAGCTAAGCCTTGTGGTGAGTGACCTGCCCTGGGGGTCTGGGGAGGTTACATTTCTCTGCCTCCCCCTCCACCGTCAGCAACTCTTGCCTACACGGCAGCCAGCTCTTCAAGTTCAAGGTCACTGCCACTTCCCTCTTAGGGCAGGGAAGCCAGACACTGTCCCCAAAAATTAAACGGGTCCTGATGATCCATCAGTTCTGAGCAAAAACGCATCTGTTGAGAAGCAGGGCCCAGGGAGGGCACCTGCAACCTGCACCGGCCACGGGCCCCCTACCAGCCACCTCTGGACACTAATCCCTTGGGGCACCTCACACACACGTAAGCCTACAGAAGCCAGAGCTGGGAAAGGACCTCCCCACCACGCCTCGGCGCGGCGCGTGCAGCACAGTCATGAGAAGAGATGAGGGCGGTCTCTGTGCGCAGAAGGCAAGGTCTCCAAGTTACGTCGCTGGTGAAGCAAAGTTCACACTGGTGGAGGCGCTACCGCCAGCTCAGCAGAGAGGCCAGAGGAGTCTTTCCCCCTCTACTTAGATGCGCACAGACACCTCTCACCACACGGGTCCCCGTCAGGGGGGACGTGCCGGCGGCGAACAGGGATGCACGAAAAACTTTCTATAGCACACCCTTCATGCTTTTTGAATTTTCAACTATGGGAATGAATAAAATTAAACAAAGATCGGGGAAGGTAGCGTTGCCAGATAAAAGACAGGGTGCCCAGTAAACCCTGCATGAGACACTCGTACTAAAGCCTTCTCCCTTGTTCATCCGGAACACGAGTCTGACTGGGCGCCCGCGGTCATACCTGCTGATCCGGCAGCCCTGCGGGGTGGGTTACAGGACTACGCCTGCCACCACCTCGGGGTCAAGGGCTCTGCTTCACTCGTTCACAAGCTATCTGGGGCCCTGCTCTGTACCAGGCGTTGTCCTAGGACCGGGGGTTGAAGCCTGGAGAATAGGGACCCCCATCCCAAGCCTGCCCCCGTGGAGCTCACACTGACAATAAACAGTAAAAAGGATAAACAGGAGCATTTGGGACAGAGGGCTCTGGGCGGAGGGGGCAGCAGTGACAAGGGCTCTGCAGTGGAAAGAGCCTGGCAGTGGAGGGACAGGAGGCTGGCACAGGGCGGGGGAGGAAGGAAGCCGGGGGGGGGGGGGGGGGGGGGAGGTGTCAGAGGAGTGGGCGGGGCCCAGAGCTGCAGGGACAGGGCGAGGGGCTGGGTGGTTTCCACGATAGTGGGCTGGGAGCAGCCCCAAGGTACCAGGAGGGGTTCCCCCAATGCTCGCTCAGCATGGCTGACCCACCTAGGGCGCACTGGGAACGTCAGCAGGATGAAGCCCGAGGGTGTCGGGGGAGGCTCACAGGCGGGCCCGCGGCTGCCCCAGAGACTGGCAGGCGGGCCAGCCCCGAGGACGGCAAAGGCCAGAGTGAGACGGAGCTGGAAGGAGCCAACCACTGCCGACATTCTTGAGCAAGCCCCAAGGATGATTCACCGAGGGCCCAGACGAGCTGGCCTCCCACGGGCGGGAGCGAAAGGCCCCTGCCGGCGCAGGCCTGGGGCCCACGGCTCAGAAGCAGGCTCACAGCCTGCCCCACCACGGGGTCCTGAAGGGAGTGGGGCCAACCGAGAACCTGGGCGGGTGCACGCGGCGGGTAAGAGCCCAGGACACACAGGGGCTCCTGCCTATTGGCCCCCTGGCCATTCCTTGCTTCCCTGACTCCCATCCAAAGCGTGTTTTTAAAACGTGTCTTTTGAAAATCTGGACGATTAGTGACAACCTCATGGAAAATAAACTAACAGTGACTATTGTTTCTAGAACATTTATGACGCACCCAGTTGACAGGGAGGGCTTCACTCAGATTAGCTTTTTCTCCTCTTGAGGTAGGCGCCGTTGTTATCCCCGTTTCATAGAACAGAACACTGAGGCCCAGAGAAGTTGTCCCTTGGGGCCTAGACCATGCCTAGTAACGGGGCACTGCCTCCTACCCCGGGCGGGCCCCACCTCTCCCTCCACGGGGGCCATGCCCCGGGCATGGGCCCTGCTCCCAAGCACAGCCCCAGCGCCGCCCCCCAGCCTGCCGCAGCTGAGCCTCGTACCCGGGGGTCGATGACCAGGTAGGTGCGGATGTTCATCTCCTTCAGGTAGGGGTCCCGCTGCTGCCCGTGCCCGTCCTCCACCTCATACGCCTTGTCCAGGTGGTTCAGCGTCGCCTCTGTGATGTGCACCCGGCTGGGGGAGACGAGAGTCAGACAGCAGCAGGGCCCAGCGAGGGCAGACACCCACCCGGGGGTGCAGAGCAGGCAGGGCTGAGCAGGCCGGACCCTGGGCGGGCTCCCCCCACCTTCAGGTCGCTGATTCCCTCTCTGACCCCATGCTGATACCCCACCACCGCAGCCCAGAGTCAGCCCCAGACCTGTGACCCCACCGCCATCCAGCTGAGCCTCACCCAGGGACTCCAGCTGCCTCCATCCTGTTGGCCAGGGACACGTCATGGGACCACACATCATACTGCCACTTGCGCAGCCCGATGACGCCGCACAGCACATTCCCCGAGTGTATGCCCACACGCATGCTGATGTCCACGCCTGTGGCCTCCCGCACCTGCCTGGGGCAGAGGCCCGTCAGCCCACCCCAGCCAGGGCTGCTGGGGGGCCCTGAACCCTAGGACAGGCTCAAGGTCCCTGGTAGGGGGTGTGGCACGGGGTGGGGGCAAAGCAAGGGTGCGGGGAGCGTATGGGAACAGGGCAGGCCCAGCTCACAGAAGAGAACGTTCTCAGCCTGAGGGGGCTGCCTCCTTGCAAGGCGATGAGCCCCCCATGTCTAGGAGTGTGCAAATGGATGTGGCCGCCCCAAGCTCAAAGGCTGTTAAAAGGAGGAGGAATTCCAACTGTCACTGGTCACGGTGGCTCCTGCTGGAGGCCCTAACACACTATCACTGGGTGTTACCCCTGCCTGGCAGCCCCAGCTGGAGTCTGCAGAGGAATCCAGACACTGCCCCAAACCCAGGAGAAACAAGGAACGTGGGGCCAGCCCTGGGGGGCCTTACACACCCCCATCTCTGGGAACCGGGAGTACTGGGGGTTGCCAGCACCACTTAGTACAAGGAGCCCCAACTTCAGAGTTCCCTGGGGCCCAAGGCACCCCCAACACGAGCAGGCCTCCGGGTCCCTTTGATAAGTGCGTGAGGGCCTGGGCAGCAGCCAGTGCCACGTGTCCGCCAACGGGCTAGGGATGGACCGAGCCTGCCGGGGTCAAAGCCAGTGGGAGCAGAGGGCCCCGCACAACCTCCACGTGCTCCAGGGAGGGAAGGAAGCCCCAGGGCTGTGGCACCAGCCCGAGGTCACACAGGCGGTGACGCAGAGCCAGCCTGTGACCTGGACCGACTCCCTGACCGGGTTTTTTTCTGGTGAGACTTCAGGAGGACAAGCCGGAGCTGGGTTTGCGCGGAAGCTGTGCGCTGCCCGGCAGCCCAGCCGCGCCCGGCTCTGCCCCGAACGCTGGGCCGTTTGGCCAAGCCCGCCTGGCCCTCCGCCACCCGCTTGACCACCACAGACCACGGCTGCTCAGGCTCCAGAGAGCCTTGTGGGGAGCTGGGATGTTGGTGGCAAGGAGCCGCAGGAGGCTGAGGGCTAGTCCCCCAACTCTAGGGTCTTCACAGGGGGAACAGGAAGCAGACGGAGGCCTGGAGCCCAACCCTGCGTCTGCCAGCTCCCCTGCTGCTGCGAAGGCTCAGCCTCCGGAGAAACGGAGCCCAGCTGCCCGCCCTCATGGCCCTCAGCTCTGAGACTCTCTGGAACTCGGAGTCCCAGTGGGCCCAGAGGGAGGGATGCAAACACACTGCTGAGTGGTCCAGGTAAGCCTCATGCGCCCCTGGAGCCTCACTTTCCTCATATGCAAAGCAGGGACAATGCATTCCCCAGCATGCCTTGGGGAGCAGAAGGGGCCCGCCGTGGGAACAGGCCCCAGTGCCCCAGGCTTGTGCATGGTACCTACTTAATGGCCTCACACATGTCCAGCCCCATCTTCACACAGTTGCGGGCGTGGCTGGGCAGGGACACGGGCAAGCCTGACACGCAATAGTAGCAGTCGCCCAGGATCTTGATCCGCATGCATTCATTGGCCTGCAGGGCAAGGGGAGGCCTGGTCAGCAGATGACCCAGGGGCCAGGGAGCAGGCATGCTGGCCACCTCCCCACACCCTCCAGAGTCAGCCAGGCTCTCTTCTGGCCAGGGCCTTTCTCCTGGGGCACCAGCCACCAGCAGCTGCCTCTGGGCCCGGCAAAAGGACGGGGAACACGGGGGGTCTGCAGGAGGAACCCCAAGCAGGTGTCAGGGATAAAAGCAAGTGTTACCAAGGGCGGCCACCTGAGGGCCTCTAGGGAGGCGCTACCTTCGTTTCATTCATCTATGCAATGTCTGAGCATCTACGGAGTGCCCTGCCCTGCCCCAGACACTGGGACACAGCAGTGAGCAAAACAGAAAACAATCCCTGCAGCCAGTGGCAGAGCTGGACACTAAGCTACATAAATAAAATCTGCAGACACCCATGATAAGTGCTATGGAGAAAAATGAGGAATGGGAAGGAAGAGGAAGTTCCCAGGAGGCCAGGAAAGGCCTCCCAGTGAAGGTAACATTCAAGCAAAGTCCTAAAGGAACTGAGGGAGCAAGCCATGCCAGGATCTGGAGGAAGAGCATCTGGGCAGAAGGAGGCAGCATGTGCAAAGGCCCTGAGGCCAGAAGGGTGTTTGAGACACAGCACAGCAGTCAGTGTGGGTGGAGTGGAGAGAGCAGGAGGGATGAGAACAGAGGTAGCAGGTGCCATAAGCTATGGGGTCAGCAGGTGTCAAGGTGACCCAAGAGATGACTCTGCTGCTAGGGATACAGGGTTTGGGGAGTGGGGGAAGAACAGAGACGAAAGATGGGAGTGGGGAGAGAGGGTGGGGTCACGTAAAAAAAATGCCCCTGGAGGGGAAGGGGAGGCCCAGGTAGGCTGTCTGAGGTTCCATCTGAGGTGGTGCTGCAGCTACTCGACCTCCATAAGCCCTTAGCAAAGGTGGCCATACATATCAAGGCCTTGAGGGTGGGGTTTTAGGGAACAGGAAGGAGAAGCTGCCTACTGGGCTCCAGTGAAGCCTTGCCCCAGCTCCCTCCTGCCTTTTCCCAGAGGGCTGGCCCCTAGAACCAGGGTACCCTCTGTCTCCAGATCCAGTGCCCACTCCCTGGCATGCCCACCAGGCCTGTGGGTGGCCACCCAGCGCCAATGACCAGGCCAGGCCCCACGCCTCCCTCGAGGTCCCCTACCCGCCAGGCCTTTGTGAGCAGTCCCCTTCCTAAGCCCTCCTGCAATGACCCATCTGAGTGTGTGCCAGCTGCTTCCCGGTGTGCTCCGTCTGGTACGTGCTGAGTTCTGAATGGCCTAACGGAGGTGGGTGAGGACAGCGCTTTCCTAGAAAGCAGCAGAAGCTTGGCGAGGGCTGGGACACCCAGGCACAGGCTCAGGGCACCGCTGCCCTTATCTCATCTCCTCCAGAGCCAGGCGCAGGATAACAGTCTGGATCCAGCCCCGCTGTCAGGGATTTACAGGAGGCCACGTTCCCCAGGCTGCTCTGCCCCGCGCCTTTGAGACTTACACACTGGAGGAGTTGTGTGAGTGTGTTGGGACAGAAAATGCCTGAGCCCAGACGCAATGCGGACACCTCTGAGAGGAGGCCCTGGCTCTCGCCAGGAGGTTACAGTTCTGGAATCTGATTGCTGATAGGAGAAAAGGCTGGGACCAGCTCTGCCTGCTGTGTCTGCCCAGGGACTGGACACTCTGGCCTGAAGACTGGCACCTGCCATAGCCTCCCTCTTCTCATCTATAAAATGAGGCTGCCTCCTGGGCCTGCCATGGAGAGCGGACTGTGTCCAAAAGGGCAAGGGCAGGTCCTTGGCTTTGTGGCAGGGGAAGAGCCAGCTGTGGCTTTGCGTAGTGAGGATGGAGCCTGGGCCCACATGAGGCCCAACCTCTAGGAACCTCCACCAGAGAAATCACGAAGGAAGGAAGCTCCTAAAGGAAGGCTCCCGGCTAAACAGACCCTCAGAGTCACACAGTCCACAGTACCCAGGGGGGACAGCTCTCCAGAGCACCCCTGGCCAGTGGTGTCCAACTGTAATTTGGTTACCTCCTGTGACGGGAAGCTCATCTCCTGAGATGGAGCCTGCTCCTGGTGAGGTAGTCCCTCCCAAGATTGAGTGCGAGGCCAGAACTTGTTCCCGTCAAGTTCTAAACCATCGATTCTCTGCACATGGAGTCACCCGGGAGGCTCTGAAAAACTCTCATGGGTGCGGGCATGGGTACTGGGGTTTTACTTAAGCTTTTCATGTGATTCAAACACGCAGCCAGGATGGAGAGCCACTGCCCTAAATCTTACACTTGGGTCTCTACTCAGTGGCTACCACTTCCAGGAAGCCTTCCTGACCACCTGGGGCTGGGCTAAATGAGCACCCCCAAGTCCTGCCCCCTGTACCCCTCTCTTCCAACCACATAGCACGTAGCCCGGGAGCAACTTGAGGGCAGCCCAGGGCTGCTACTCAGCAGGTTCCCGGACCAGGTGGTAAATTAATGAATAACTGAGGCTCCTCCCCAGCCCCCTACACACACCCCTGGAGCTGGGTGTTGCTTGTGAAGACAAAACAGTGAGATCTCAGCTCAGCCCTCTTTGGTCTCCAGACCCCTCCTGCCTTGGCCGAACCCTGGAGGCTCTCCCTGCCCAATGCCCTCCCTGCTTGCCACCTGCTATGCTCCCCAGGGTCCTGAGGTCAAATCCCGCTCCTCAACTCAGCCCTCAAGTCCTTGAATGTCTGACCCTGTGACCATGTTCCCCGCCAACACACTCTGTCCCACTCACACTGAGCCACTTTCATTGCATGGACACACAGAGCTTTCTTTCTTCTCTAGGTTTTTGCATATGCTGTTCCCTCTGCCCATAACACTGTTCCCTTTCCTCTTCAGTTTCTTTTTAGGTTTCTCAAACTTTAATGTGCAGACTATTCACCCTGCGATCTTGTCAAGAGGCAGATTCTGGGCGAGGCCTGGCATCCCACAGTCCTCCCATGCTCCCAGGGGAAGCTGAGGCTGCTGACCTTGCGTAGTGAGGATGGAGCCGTCTCCTCCTCCAGGCAGCCTTCTGGAGTCCCCCTCTAAGCTCGTGAAGCCCAGTGCATTCCCCAGTGTGCACTGACAGTCTCCCCAGAGGCCTCACACTCTGGGGGACAGGATCCTGGCTCAACATCCACTTTGACCATGGGGCACTTGAAAGCTTTGCTGACTGAATACTAAAATTCAGCCCAGGCCTCCCCACACCCATCTCAGCACAGCGCTGGACACAGGACACGCTGTGGATGCGGTGGGAAGGGCTCCTGACTTTACCATCAGCGGAGGGGAGGCAGCACAGGTCAGTGGGCTCACCTTGGCGATCTGGTCGAACTTTCCGAAGAGCTCGTTCAGCACCACCACCAGCTCTTTTGGGGAGCAGTCGCTGGCCAGCTGCGTGAAGCCCACGATGTCAGCATAGAGGATGCTGGGGGTAGGGGGGGCCAGCAGGAGGGTCAGGGCCAAGAGCCCCTGAGCATCTGCCAGCCCTGCACCCAATCACCCCTGCGAGCCCTCTGCCGCCAGGGATTGGGAGAGAAACCCCCCGCCATAAGGAAGAATTAAAGTTCCAGAGGCTTCACATCAAAGCAAAATGAAACAAGCCCCAGTTTGCAGGGGCCCTCGGGCACCCCCACCCCTTTAGAGCCTCACCACAGATGACTGAACGGAGCCCTTACAGGTGGGTTCTCGGGCACCTGGGAACTTCTCCCCTTCCCTATACCTGGATTTCACCTCTGCGCAGACTTCAGCGCGAAAGCCCTGGCAAGATGTGACTGCACGCTCCCTCCAGCTGAGCTCCACACCCAGCGCTTTCACACATCTAGTCCTCACGCTGCCCTTGTAGGAACCCCATTCTACAGACGAGCAAACTGAGTCCCAGGGAGGTTAAGACTTGCTGGGAAGCCAGAGCTGCATTTTGCGCCAGATCTCCCCGCTCCTGAGTCTACAGTTCTGGACCGTCCACAACCCAGAGGCAGCAGGCCAGTGTCGGGGGTAACGCTGAGCCTGCAGGCGGAGGACCAGGGTGGAGCTCACAGCGCCCACATCTGTGCTTGCTCAGGTCAGCGCCGCTGAGTAAGACTCTGCAGCCCCTTCAAATCAGTCAAAGATGGTGTCAGGACTGGGGGGGTCCCTGGCGGTCACCTGGGTGGGGCTTCATCTCCTTTTGGGGGGCCTGTGCCCCTTTGAGAATCATCTGAAAAGACCCCTTTCTTCCCAACAGTCACGTTCGTGCACAGAGTTTCACAATTTTAGGGGGCAGTGGATCTCCCCCAATACTAATCTAATCTGCCCCCACCCCCTGGGGGAACAAGTGGGAGACTGAGGCCCAGGGAGGCGCCTGGATTTACCTCTCCCCAGTCCCCGTGCGGGCTGGGACCTGGGCCTACAGGTAGGAGGGCAGCGGGCCACCTGCCGGGGCCGCCCTGGGAGACACTGTGCATACGGGCCCGGCCAGCCACCCACCTGACGTTCTGGTGCCGCTTGACGTAGAGGCTGTGGAAGTTGTTGTCAGGCAGGTAGCGGCGGTCCCCGCGCTCCTTGAGCCGCTCGATGATGGCCAGCTTCATGCCCATGGAGATGTGGGCAGGCAGCACGGACAGCAGCAGGTTCTCCTGGCACGTGGGGCACAGGCAGGGCGGCGTCAGGCCCCGGGTCTCCATCCTCTCTGCCCTCCTGCCCCTCTGCCCACCACGTGCCCCATTGCTGCTGGCCTACACCCTGCTACCAACCCGGCAGGCACACACCCTCCCGTGTCCCCAGCAGCCCCCGGGATGACACCAGCACAGGTGTCTGGCCAGGTGCCCCAGGCGCCTCACCGTGCCGTTCAGTGAGCACATCCTCAGAGAAAGGATGCAGGGCGTGGGGCCCGGGGGACAGCCGGGGGGCCGGGCAGGGCCAGGCGGGTCCCACCTGCTGGCGCTTCTCGATGCGCAGCTTACGGCGGATCTGAATGCACTTCACAGTGTAGGTGAAGAGGTCTCGGGAGGCATCCTGCATCTGGTGCTTGTGGAAGGCGCCCGTGAGGTTCCCGCACAGGAAGACCACAGCGTTGGCCAGCAGCTGCGGGCGGGCCGTGGCGGGCTCAGCATCAGGCCAGGCCCGTGCCCCAGGACACCGACCCCCTTGCTGGGCTGGTGACGGCACCCCCTCCCCGATCCCTGGCCTCCCAACCCACTCGGGCTGCAGCCTCCCTGGGGTGGGCAGGCAGGGAAACAGGTTCAGACTCACTGGTCTCCTAGACTCACTGGTCTCCTAGTAGGTCACTGTGACCCCAGGACCAGGACTCAGGCCTGTCTCAGCATCCGCCAGACACTCCCTGGTGCAGAAGGGCTCAGGCCCCAGAGACCAGAGCAGCCAGCCGCTTCCAGGGCGGCAGGAGCACAGTCCCTCACAGAGCCCGGAGCCCAGAGGGAGAGCCAAGGACAGCCACGGAAGGCACAGGGCCAGGCTGGCTGCCCAGAGCTCGGGCCCCCACCTCCCAGACCAGACACCAGGCCTGCTCAGGAGGAAAACACATCTGCGCGTCACCGCTAACTGTTCATAATCACTCAACGCAAAGGACACCAGACGCGGCGTCCGACCCTGTGCAGATGGGGCTCTGGGCTGAACG